>NC_083724.1:66581299-67211299 GCF_028564815.1 Eubalaena glacialis | reverse complement strand
TTTACAAAGAAGCTCTTAGATTTAGAGTAGCCTGGATATCCACAGCATTAAACATAATACTTCACTGGTATAATACATAAAACATTCCAGTGTACACATTTCATGTTGACATGTTTACAGAAAAGTCTCTGAATTGTAATCATTAGTCAAATATAAGATTCGCACAGGTGTGTGTATTAGCCAGTTGCAGGCCAGGGTCCCCATGTACCTCTTGCTCATGACTCAGTTCAGGTGTTTCTTCTTTTTTAAGAGTTCCCTCTCCACCTTGTCCACCTGGTCTAGGTTTCGTGCCCTCTTGATCAGGAGCTTCCTGGGAATCCCTCTATCCCTGTTCCTACCATACCATCTGTTCCCATCACACCATATTATAATTGCTTTCTTAGTTATTCTCACCTCCATTTAGGCTGCCTTGATTTGTGGCCGTGTCTCATTTGTGCTGGTACCTCCAGCACCCAGTACAGTGTCTGGCACACAGGTGTCCGGTGCTGAGTAGGTGCTTGAATGCATGCATAATTGAATGAATGGGAGGAAGGAAGAACTAGACAAAATACATCGTGTGATGGAAATATCACCTTAGGTTTATAGAGTGTTTTTCACTTATCTTCCGCTACATTTGGAGAAGTAGGCACGGAGCCATGATGCTATTTAATTTACAGAAGAAGAAAAGGCAAATGATTTGACCAGAGTCAACAGACGTGTCAGACACAGCCCCCGACTACCTGCTTTGGATTGCGTTTGTTCAGTCTGTATTGCTGATTCTTTATCGTAGTAACGAGGTTAATGTTAATGAGGCTGCCTGAGGCCAGGTTGAAAGTGGGGAGAGTTTACCCCCAGAGCAATATAGCATGCTCAGCCAAAGATATCCACCACGTTCCCCTTACTTGCCCCTTTTTTTCCCTAAATGCTGTTACTGCACCTACTATTATTTTTCTGTCATTGTTCATGAATCTGTGATTGATGAGCACCTAGAAACCATGCCCAACACCAGACCAGATTAGGACAAGGGCAATTTTCCTGAAATTTTACCAAATAGAATTTCTGAAGGTGAGTTGCTTACTTACAAAGCCAAATTCCCTTTGGTGCCCCAAATCAGTCCCAGCCTAAAGGATAGAGGCCCTGAACAGAAACCTGATGTGACTTTTTGAGTCAGGGCCACCATTTGGTGCAGTTGTAGTGGAATGTTACTGGACATAGAAGTTTTGACCCCATGAAGTTGTGGTTGAGAGGGGTGGTGAGGATTCTGGGCTTTCTGGGCAAAGGGCAGCCATTGGGGAAGAATTAGCAGGTTCATGTGTGACAACATGGGCAAGTAGCAGCCAAGGAAGGGCATGGGACCCTGGAAGTGTAGGAGGTCGGTGGCATGGAGCACTCCCATTGAGTCCAGTGATGAAATGAGCCCTACCTTCCCAAGTCCAGAGTTGCTCCTTTTCTTGTCATGATATTTCCCTTTTCACTGAGAAACAGGAAGAAGGAAGGCCTGCTAATTAGAGACGTAGGATAGAGGGAGTTGAGGACCACTGGAGGGTTAATTTGCATAGCAGATCTCTAAAGAGAAGGGCTAGTTAGTTGGGTTAGATCTTTCTTTGAGCGGGGATTACCTCCTTCCCTGTTTGGGGTCATACACTTAATATAGCAGGACTGTATAGCTAGTTTCTAGACCTTATGTTAAACAGTATGTTTACGCAAATAGGAAATTGCTTATTAAGGCGAAGACTTTTGGAAAATCTGTTTTCATAAGTGTCCCCTTTCATATTTTTTTCTTAACTAAGTAAGAAAGTAATATTCACACCTCACACTTTAAATTTTGTTCTGTGTCTTAGATATCCCAGCAGGTATGTTTGAATTGAGGGTATAGGGGTATGACCTCTCTCTGAGGTTTTTGAAATGCTGTTTTGCAGTTTTTTCTGTGTGATGTCAGAGGACAGAGCTAGAACCTGAGTGTAGTTTACAGAAAGACACAATTTTAGAGCAAATGTTCTAAGAACTAGAATAATGACACCAAGATTATCACATATCAGAGATCATCTAGTTCAGGCCTCTGTAGTCATGGTGTGACCCAGAGTTACACAGCTGGAATAAATAACCCAGTTGGTAAATGAGACTGAACCTATGTTGATGTTAGTAAAAATACAGTGGGCGGCCTGCAGATCACGAGGATTGTTCTGGGTTAGGGGAGCTGATTAGTGATGTTGTTGATGGAATCACATTTTATAGTGAAACAGATTAGATGATCAGACAGTGTGTAACCAGAATAGATTGTGACTGCCTTGAGGACAGACGGTAAGCTTTCCTCTTGATGTCCCTTCTGTTGAGGGTGCTGACTGGGATTTATAGGGCCTACAAGTATTTGTTTAATGTTTGAGTAAAAACCATTGACTCAGTAGCCTTATTTAAGAGCAGTGTTTCTAGGGCAGGAACTAGTGGAATGTTCTCCCTGATTTTATGCCTCAGCGTTCATTCCTTTTTCTGTTGTAAGTTGGATATTTTCTTTCTTGTGATGAGTTAAAATCTGACCGATTATCTCTGGCTCTGCCCCTTGGGCTTGATGTTTCTACCAAAGTAGACTCCTAGAATTTAAAGAAAATATTGGAAATGTGGTCTGATTAGCGTCGAATAGAATGGGATCTTGCCGTGTTGTATGCTTTGTAGGTTTGTTGTGTTTACTTTTTTGAGCCATATGTTCTAAAATGTTTTAAAAATGTGGCATCATAATATCTACCATTTAGAGGACCAGAATATGTATTTCAAGTACACAAAATAAACTCATAAAGTAATATGTCAATGTTTCCCAGCCCCCGAAGGAGAAATATTAGGAGTTTAATGGGTTGAATAGAAATTTCCTTTTGCCTGGTTAACTAAATTGCTATCACCTTGTAAGCCCCTAAATCCCAATCTGTTTTTCTAAGGCAACATGTTTGCAGCTGTTTCAAATAACTGGTGGTTTGAAGACGATTGTTAGTGTGGTTTTCTATACACTCAAAACCTAGGCCCTGCTCTTTGAGGCTAATGAGTTGGCTAAGGGGTTGAGTTAAATAATTTCGTATTGTTTTATTCATTAACTAGTTTGGCTAAAAGAAAAAAAATCTCTGCTAATATTTAATTCTGTAGTAGGCATTTACAAAATAATTTTATTCTCATGTGCATTTATAGATATTTGAAACATTTTGAGAAATTTATTTTATTTTATTTTAATTCAGGGAATTCTGTCACAACAAATCACTTATACCGGGTTGCCCAAAAAGCTCGTTCGGGTTTTTCCGTGACATCTTATGGGATGTCATTGGGATGTCTTATGGGATGAATTGGGACACTGGGATTTACATGTATACACTACTATATATAAAATAGACAACTAATGAGAACCTATTGTATAGCACAGGGAACTCTACTCAATGCTCTATGGTGACATAAATGGGAAGGAAATCTAAAAAAGAGTGGATATATGTATTTGTATAACTGATTCACTTTGCTGTACAACAGAAACTAACACAACATTGTAAAGAAACTATACTCCAATAAAAATTAATTAAAAAACAAGACAGATAAGAAAATGAGATTAGTATAAGTTCAAGCCCACTTTAGTAGGAGTCTCCAAAACAATAGAAATATATGGTGATTGTAAGGAACGGACTGACTGAGTGGGGAAGGAAGTGATAGCACTAAACCTTCTTAAAGTGCTCTGAAACTGTGAGGCAAAGGGCTCTAGAGTCTTATGTAATATGGACCCACACTTATTCTTCACCTCTGGGGGTCTAACATGGAGCTCTGTAGTTTACTAATCACTTTCCCATGGACTACCAAAGTTGGCCTCCAAATAAACTTGTGATTTAGGCGGAGCAGGTAGTACGTGCTATTTCATAAATGAGGAAACTAGTTTAGAGAGGTTATGTGGTTTACCCAAGTAAACTCACAGAGCTAGCAAGGTCTCACTTTGTTAGGCCTGAAACCCAGGGTTTCTCATTAAAAGTTGAGCCTATTGTCCATTGCATCACACAGGAAGGAAGTGAAGACTCACCACCCCTTTCCTTCTCTCTAGAAATGGAGAAAAGAAGTCCTATGTTGTCATCTCAGTTTTACCATGTGACCCTGGGCAAGTTCATTACTTGTCTTGAGGCTCAGTTTCTTTACCTTTAAAATGAGAACAATGGTATTTGCATTTTATAGTATTTAGTATTAAATGAGATCAGGCATCACTTTGGCTGGCACCTTCTATGGGCACTCAGTTTTGTTTTGTTTTTTTCCTTTTCCTTTTTTTCTTATCCAAAGAAGATTGGCTTTATTTGTGCAGGCAGATTACAGCTCCTCCTAATGGATACCTTCAGTAGCCCTTGTTCTGCTAAGTGGTGGGAGGTACACACACTAATACAGAGCGCTGGGTAGTATATTGTGCTGTGTAACTAGGAACTAGGGGGAATGCAGATAAGAAAGCAATAATGCTTTCCTACAGGGTAAGGTTAGAAAAGGATGTGAGTTAAGCTGGTCCTTGATGGTTAAATGATGTGGAGTTTTCAGGAGGTGCAAGGCATTGAAGGCAAGGGAAGCATCATGTGCTGAGTGCTAAGTGCATAGTACATTTGGGGAACAGCTAATCAGGGTGTCCCTGGTGTGGCTGAAACTTCCTGGGAGAGGAGATGATAGATTTATACAATGATCTGCGGGGAATAATTTGGCTGTATTCATTTAACATATTATTTGAGCATATAATTTGTTTCAGGCACCAATTTGGTTGCTGGGGTACAATGGTGAATGTGACAAAGTTCTTTTCTCTTGGCGATTATATTCTAGTGAGAAGACAGATAACAGTAAACAAAATAGATACGGGGTATAATAAGGGCTATGAAAAAAAACAGAGCAGGGCAAGGGGATGGAGAGTGAGGGTGGGGAGGGGCTGCTAGTTTAGATGAGATGATCAGAAAAGGTAGCTTTGAGGAGATGACATTTCAGTAGAGACCTGAGTAAAATTAGAAAGTGAGCCCTGCCAGATCAAGGGGAAGAACATTCCAGCAGAGGGAACAGCAATGACAAAGACCCTGATGCAAGAACAAACTAGGTAATCTTGAGAAGCAGCGTGGTTGTCAGTGAAATTCAATTTAAAGGATCCTGAAATTTCAGAAGGGCATGAGGAAAAGGATGGCCTTTTTACGTGGAAGTACAGTGGTATCTGACTTAATACTGTTGTTAGGGCCCTCTGTATTATATAGTGTTTGTGTGTGTGTGTCTGTATGTGCATGCATGTGTGTGTCCCCTCTTCCATCAATCTACCACTTACCCATTCACCCATCCATGTATCTATCCAACCAACTATTTAGCCAGTATTTGTTGAGTACTTTCTATGACCCAGGTACCATTCTGTGCCCTAGCTCTCAGTTGAACTCATGCTTAAGTTTAATCACATTATAAGAAACACACTGTTGTTGTAATCAATGGCTTATGTAGTGGCCTCATATGTTTTTCTGAATCTTGTTGATAATTTTAAGACACTGTAAACTGTTACCTTATTATCCTCTGCCTGACAGGTCAAGAGGCCATGTGTACTTGAGGTATTGCCAGCATCTTATAGGGAAAAGAGGTGAAAAAAGAGTGGCAAAAAAAGAGTGCCCACCACATCTAGGTAAAGAGAACACTGATGCTGGATATTTGAGAGTTCGATTGTCTGTTCTGGGCTACTTAGTGAATCATCTGTGTGGCAAAATGCAGTCTTTCCCTAAGAGACAGACCAAGTTGTTTATTGATGCTGGAGAGGAAAAGGGTTGGGCACATACTTGCAAGACCTCTGATCTTTCCCAGAATTTGGAAGGATAAGGGAATTGCTAAGAATTTGAGATTGGAACTGTTCCCTCTAATTGTGGCTTTGGCCCTTTGAAAGAAAAAAAAAAAAGGAATCCAGAAGGTGATATGCTGAACAATATGGGAGCTATTCACGGTAAAAACAAGCATTTAGACGAGCGTTCGGCTGAGTTAATGTGTGCTTTAGTTTCAGGCAGTATAAACTGAGGTGGCCTTGTTTCACAGTGGCATTTAGGAAAGTTAACTAAAATATACCAGCTGCTCAACATTTTGTTTTGTTTTTTTTCCTCTTCCTTATCCTCCCCACTGCCCTTTTCTTTAGAGCTGGTTTTCCTTCTTTCCAACTTGGAAATTATTGCAAAAACATTTAGTAACACTCATACTTAAAATTTTGTCAATTCTAGATAGACTATTTAACAATGAAAATTTCCACACATTCTATGGATATAACTGGTTTGGAGAATTTCTAGCTTGCTGGACAGTTGGCATTGTAATGCAGACATGCTTGCCTCCCTCTCAAATTAGTGCCTCCTTTCCCCCTTGGGTGATCTGGATGCCATTTTCTCTCTTGTCCCAGGGACCCAGGATGTTATTGAACCTCTGTCTTTCCTACTTACGAGGTTACTTTCTTTTTTTTTTAAACGATTTTTAAAAATATTTATTTTATTTACTTATTTATTTGGCTACGCTGGGTCTTAGTTGTAGCACGTGGGATCTTCGTTGCAGTGTGCGGGATCTTTAGTTGCGGCATGCGGGATCTAGTTCCCGGACCAGGGATTGAACCCGGGGCCCACTGCATTGGGAGTGTGGAGTCTTAACTGCTGGACCACCAGGGAAGTACCTGAGGTTAATTTCTTTTAAAATAAATTACTGCATATATTAAACATGCTAATTTTGGAAAATAAGAGACTAGAAAAAGCACAATCATGAACATCTATAACCCCAGCCACTCTAAGATAAACATACGTACGTATATAGCATGCCCTCCACAACATTAGACTTAGGTGATGATATTAGGTAGGGTATCATTGAGACAGATTGGTGTCCTTATATGTGTGGAGTATTATAAACATGATCATCAGCCTTGTATCATCTTCAGGGGCTGGAAATTATCCCATCATAAAGATGAAATGATTCTCCTATAGTTTATTTCCAATTCTTTCCTATTACGAAGGTAAAATCAGCCTCTTTGTGGTCCAGGCTCATTCCCTTCAGCCTTTGATGGTCAGGTCACACCTTTCTCTGTTTCCATTCAGAACTCAGCCTCTTCCTGCCTTAGCCTGGTAGGAACTACCATCGAACCATCGAACTGCTGTTCCTGCCCTTCCCCACAGCAGGAGCTCTGGAGAGTTGAGCTCTCATCTGATGCTTCTTGTAGAAGTGGTTCTCTTTTTCACGTATTTCTCTGTGACATTTGATGCTTTGTACACTGTTGCTCCTCCTTGAAGTGTTTGGATTTTCTGGCTCTTCATCCTTCCAATTCTATTCTTACTTTTCTGACTCCTTGTTTTCTACGTGCATCTTTTGTGTTCTTTGAAATGTAAGTCTTTCCCCGTTTTCTCCTACACACTTGGGGCAGTTGCACTCATTCCTATTGCCTGAAATTCCTGCTGATTTACTGACAACTACCCAACTATTTCTCCATCCTAGACTTCTCTGTGGAGCTCCATGTTTGGAAGTTCAGCTCTCTTGGCCCCTCCACTTCAAAACTCAGCCAGTCAGAACCTAAATTTTTCAGTTTCTATTCTTGCCCTCTTCTAGCCAGCCTCTGCAATATGTTAAATGGCATCACATCTGTCTAATAGCCTACCTGGGCCAGAAATAAGGGAAGTCACCCTAGACCCTTCCCTCTCCCATGCTCCTTCCCCAAATCCAACAGCAACTAACTCTGCAGTTTCCCTCCTCATTTCTCTGCAGTCCCAGTGCTTCTGATTTCCTAAAGACTCATTATCTTTTGCTTTCAAACTCCACTTTCAACTTTCTCTTGGCTGTCCCTCCTGTCATGACCAGAGTAATCTAACATGCAGATCTGAACCTCGTCACTTCCCAACTCCCAAATCCTGTAGTCAGCTCCCCTGGTGTGTTAGATGAGGTATGAATTCTTTGGTGTGATCTGGCCCATTTTAATCTCTTGTCCTTTCCTCTAACCACTCTTCTTATCTACCACTGTTAGGGATGCGTTGGGTTCCCCAGTCCTCCAGTGTGTTCTTTTCTCTTGCTGTTCTTCTTTAGATAGTTAGGCATTCTCTTCCTCTGTGTTTCCTGAACACCCTATACTGAGATTTCTCAACCCTGGAATGATGGACGTTTTGTGTCGACTAATTCTTTGTTGTGGGGTATCATGTTGTACCTTGTACGATATTTAACGGAATCTTTGGCCTCTACCCATTAGATAGCTACCAGCGACAACCTCTCTCTCCTCTGTCCCTTGCCCCAGTTTGACAGCCAAAAACCATCTTCAGATATTGCCAAGTATTTCCTGAGTGGCAAAACCTCCACTGGCTAAGAACATGGCCCTCTTTGTACCTTTTCTGAAGTACTTAAAATAATGTCTTGTGATTATGTCTTTATTTGTTTATCTTCTTTGCCGTCAAAGGTCAGAGCCAAGTGCACCTCGAATCTCAGTGTTGAGGCTGGGGTGGCCCCTAGTCAGCATTTGTTCATTTGCTGAGTGTATGTCAGGATGGACCACTCATTGCTGTTCCCAGAGAAATGAGAAAGGACAGGCAGCAATGCAGAGAATTTTGCTTTTGCAAGAGATTTTCATGGTTTTAATTGATAATTTATGGTGCTTTGCATGGTAATGAGTGAATTCCCAGTAATATTCTGTAGGTACAAGAGGGAAGTTGTGCAATATCTTTTGCTTGAGTTTCTTTAAAAAGGGACATGATTTTCTTTTTAAGGCTGATTCATTCATTTCATTAATTTGTCTATCATGGTTGAACATCTGCTTTATGTCAGGGATGTTATTTATTCCTGGATGAAATAGTCCTACCCTTTTAGGGTCTTTTAGGCTTTTCAGATAGATATTCACAGAATAATTTTAACATAGTGAGATGAAAATAAGTCAGGGCAGCAAGGGTTTCCAAGATAGTGAGCCTAGACTGACTCTCCAGGCAGGTGGACCTTGTGGGTGTGTGGAGGGTAAAGGGGATGTTTATGTGACATTCCTAGTAATCTTAATAAGTTGAAATTTTGTAGGATTGAGCAGTAAGCAATACCCCCCCCCTTAAAAAATTTGATTCAACTCCATTACGGCGAATTTGGAGAACTAGCGTCTAAGACAACAGTGGCTGAAAATTGACATGGTCATCAGCATTTTATATTTCCTTTATGCTGTCTTAATGATTCTCCCCCCTCCCCCCCACCATTTTTTCCCTTCTTTACCTGAATTCCTGTAGTGTGAAGCATAATGTGGCAGGTATTCTGATCTCATGGTCTACTCTGTCTGCAGAGGTGTATGTGAGTGAGACCCCTTTTAATCATTCATATAATGATTGGTGGCTCCCTGTCGTTAAACCACAGTTATTGATCCATCATCGCTGAAGTACATGGTTGAAGGAACTGGTGCTGTCAGGCATTGATTGACTAGGAAGGAAGCGTAGAGCTATTCTAACTCACTTTTATTTTCATCAGCAACAGTTACAGTAGAGACTTGTGCAAGACCTTCATGATGGAACATCACTTTTCCTGCATTAAGAGGTGTCTGATGTGACTGAAATTGCCAAGATAACTCAAAATGCTGCATTTAAAATATTTAGAACAGAAGAAACTGTCCAAAACCTTCTTATCTGACTAGGCTAATGGTTCACACTCTGGACAATAAATTGGGGGGGGGGGTGAGAAAGAACAGATCTAGTATAAAATAGTTCTTAAGCAATCTGAAGAACATATAATAATATATTAAAATTTTGACATATTTCACACAAACGGTGCAGACAAAACAAGCATGTTTTTGTGTAAGTAAAATCATTTTCATGGCTGTTCAAATAATTAACTTCAACTCATAATTAATAGCTGGTTCTTGGTACAGTTGTTACATCTTGGGCAGTTTCAGGAGGATTGGGAGCCTCTGTGTGCAATATTTTAGATAAGAATGCAAACTGAAGATATTAAAGGTACTTAACTGAGAGTGCCTCTCTTTGATTTAGTACAACTTAGGTATATTTTAAAATCTGAGATGATCATAATTTGCTTTAGTGAACTCTTTAATAAAGCTCCTGTTATGCCTTGAATTCTAGTTAGAACAAAGAAGAACAAGAGCAACCAAAATAAATGAGGGGAGGGAGGGGGCAGAGGGGAGATGGGGTGCGTGAAAAGACTGAAACCAAAAGAGGACAAAGCTGCCGTTTCTAGTGACATTTTATCCGTGTCTCAGAGCCTGTGCGGTCCCTCTCTCTGAATATTTTAGTTTTGTTATAATTACAGTATCTTGCCTGCACTTTGTCCCTCTCATCCTTTTTTAAAGCCTGGATCGGTCTGTGCAGACAGCGCTCGTAGGTGTGATTTATTGAGTGACAAGTAGCTGTAGGGTAGAACACCAGCCTCTGTACCTGAGTAAAGTATTAGACATCACAGAGCCGGGCCAGGCAGGAGGGGGCCTCGGGAGGGAGTGAGGGAGGCGAAAAGCAAAGAGCAGTAACACAGCAGCTCCTGGATACAGATCAGACAAGAGGTTCTGCCACAAATCACCTAGAAACATGTCAGACGCTGCATGTTTGTTGTTTTACACTGAGGGCACAGCCGTAGTCCAAAAGTATTGATTCTTTCCTTTGTACAGAGACAGAGACTGTCAGCCCTAGCAGGCTGACCTTGGTATGGCGCAGACAACTACTCCCCACCCTGCCGACCAGATGAACCCCACAGGAACAACCCGGGCGAGATATGCCAATGTCCACTTCACAGGCTGCCCCGGCGCCTTCTGTTTCCCACTTTCCCCCTCCCCGGGCCCCCAGAGTGCTCTTTGTGACAGAAAATTGGAGGCAGGGTTCTTGGAGTTTGCGACTGTGTGTGTGTGTGTGTGTGTGTGTAGATGCACAAAAAGAAGCCCTTTTTATTTTATTTAACTGTGAGATAACCCGAAGGGTGTCTGGCCAAGGATGTCTATGCTCGTGCATTTTGTGTTTGAGGAGGCAAGAGAAGATAGTTTATTTTGTTCGTACATATCCAAGGCGAAATCTCTGTGTGTGGGCACTTAAATACGTTCTGATTTTTTTTTTCCGAGGGGGCCAGGTAGAGTTTTCTCCGTTTTCTCTATTCCAAAAGCCCTGGTGACAGGTGAGATGTGGGGAAAAGGGATCAACTCTCACCCTTAATTCGTGTGTGATTATTTGAAAAGTTGTTTCATAGTAAAACCGCACAGATCCATTTACTCTGTGAACCCACCGTTCTCTTTCTAGTCTTGAACTCTGTGGTAGTCTTCTATCATTCTGCAGCATTTAATAAATTCCATTTGTTAGGAAAGCCAAGGAAGTTTTAGCTGCAACAACTGGTTTGAAATAAATGTAGAATTCATATTTGTTTGGGCTGAACGTAGACGCAAACATATAGCTTCCGGCATTTGAAATGAAGAGTTCAAGACTTGAACCTATAAGCCGTTAGCAAGAAGGGACTGCAGAGGGCCTTTCCTCTGAGCACAGCCGGGCGAGCTGACTCCAGTGCCCAGGAGGGCTTGCCTGTAGTGAGAGGGAAGGTGTTTGGAGTCACTCCTTGCCAAAGCGGAGTGTTTGATTTGTGACTAACAATAATAACAGGGAGGACGCCTTTCTCCCTTTCACTTTTAGGAATGGTGTCGCATGAAGGATCCCTGTCCAGAAGATTGAGCAGTCCAAGGGGAAAAGTCAAGTAGCTTTCCAGTTTTGCCTGAATGAGAATCTGAGACACACTGATGGGGAAGAAAAGTGGTGATGCCATGTGCACTTAGGGATAGGGGGAAAAAAACCCCTCTTTTTAAAAATAATATTTCTCTTTTCTAGCTAAAATAATGCCAACAGGTTCAGTGTATGTGATAGGATTTTGAATTTGCATAACCCACACTCTTTTATGAAAATGAGTTTTTTTTTTTAAGTGGACCGTTGAAGATAAAAATAGCAAGTACATGTAAGGCATCTTAAACTCATTACTCACTTGTAGGAGAAACCCTTTTATTTTCTACATCTATGCTTTCACATTCATACTGTTAGTTTTAAGTGACTATTTGGCAACCTAAGAGAAAACTCAGTGGTTAAAAAAGCATCATTTGTTTTATTGTCAGTGTTTTACTTGATCTTAAGGTAAGAGATCTCTTTGAAGTATTGGGATTTCCAGACACCTAACAGGGAAAACTTTTCTAATAAATGTGCTAGTCTATGAAAACAGTGTTAAGACCGAACTAATTATTTTGGTTTCTCATGCTGATTCTAAATATTTCTTGTTCTTTTCGTTGGATCTTTCTCATCCAAAACAGCTTTATGTTTTAAGGGTAAGAACTGCTGAGCAACTCTCTCTTTGGGTATTAAAAAAGGCAAATTATCTAGGATATATCACTGTCTTTATAAAAGAATATTCTAGGTATAAAATGGGAGGTGAGGAGTGACTATGCTATGTTAGAAATGCCGTGTAAGAAAAAATAATGCAGAGAATGAATTAGGAATGATTTAAGATCTGAACACTCAGAATTGGTATATTTTTTTTAACACTCTGCTTTTCTTTTAATATATACATGCTAATCACCTGTCTTTCTCTCTTCCCTGTGTATGTTATACCCACTTGATTTACTACTGAAATTATATTGCTTTTGAATGTGTCAGTTGAGTTATCCCTTGCCTTGTTAGTATCATGTTTGATTCCTTGGACAGAGTCATAAATCACTATCTAATATGCAGGTCTTTTGAAGACGCACCCAAGGTTTATTGCCAGTAACAGACTAGTGGCCTTATGTGGACTTTCCATGAATAAAACAGATTGATGAGCCATTTTATAGCATCGCAAGCTATATTATAAATACATCACCCTTTTCAGTAATTTAACGTGAGGAACAGCCTAATGAGCTCCCAGCCATGATCAGCCGGAGAGCTGGGAGTTCTGTTTAGCTTCTGGGACAAGTGACTGGTAGAGGGTAAGAAACCCGAACCCTGTAATGTTTTCCTCAGTTCAGTAACAAAAGCTTTGTAATATGAAATCATTTCAAGCAACAGTAAAGTCAAGCTGCATTTAGAATTGGTCAGAGTAATAAAGTGAAATATATGTGGGTCTGATATCGCTTATAACTGGGAATGTAACGCAATGGACTTTCTAAGTTATGTTTCTCCTTTTACTGATTGAAGTCATCAGCAAAATTGGATCAGCAAATTATCATTTTGAAATATATATGATCAAACATCTACCTGATAGCTTGGAAGAGAAACCAGGTAGATATGTTTGCAACATCATGAGGATGTCTGTTGAAAGTATAGCTTAAGACGATCATTGTTTCTGTATTCAAGCCTTCTATTTTGCACAGCTTACAACACTTTAACTTTAGTATCTAATTAATCCTTATAATACACCTGTGGAGTAGGAGGAGTGGGTGGCATCCCAGGGTAAACAGTTATTATCTTCTTTCTGGTGAGGAAACTGAGGCAAGTAAAGATGACTATTTTTAAAGAGCTGTCTGAATAAAAAGGAGAACCAGATAAAATAAGTGAATTAGCAAAACTAAAAAAATGCTGTTTATTAGATATAATGGATGTCAACATTCAGAGAACTTACACAAACATACCTTTGTGGACCTGCAGTTAACAGTTTGGAAGGTAGACTATACTCAGTATAGTTACAGCATAGCTTTGTGAATGAATTTTGGCTACCTAGAGGCTGCAGTGTATTTTGACCTGGAAGGTTCTAGAGGATATGCAGAGTTGATTACATCATGCTGCATACAACTACCCTTGCCATATACCCAGCTGAAACTGTGTTTTACATTTTTAGAAGTCAGACTTTGGTCTGAGGTGACATTGTAAATAAATGAGTAATTAGCCTATTGTAAAAAAATTAAAAAAAATTTTTTTTCAAATATAATTTCTGCTATGAAAGCAGCTAGGCAGTTTGGCAGACTTTGTTATTTACACTTCAGATGCGAAGTACCTTGAATGTACAAGGGAAGAATGAAGAACTGAAAAGGGTTTAATTAGTCTTTACAGAATAGGTAAAAACAATATTTTTTCCACCAAGATACAAACACATCAGTGATGGCCTAACTCATTGGGCCCAGTCCTGCCTACATTCAGACACTATGCATCTTCCATTTTTTAAAAAATAATTTAAATGGAATGGCCCTATTCATACCCTCTATTCCTTGGCCCTATTTATACCCTCTGTTCCTTATTAAAAATGGTTGACAAGTAAAATTCCATTTTAAAATATATCTGTGGACAGTCAATATTGTTTTGAATTTTAAAGAGTTCCTGTGTCTTGTGAATGGCAATATTCATTTAATATTCTGTATTCAGGGCAAAGTACTTTTGAAACCAACTGAGTGTTCGTCGCCATTTTTGCTTTCTCCTCTGCTCTTTTACCTTCTTCCCTTACACACCTGGGGTTGAGTATGGACTGCAGGTCTAAACTAATTAGATTGGATGAACTACTTTGGTCCTCAGTTTCTCCATTTCTAAAATTGTGGGCTAGAGTTGAACTTTCCTCCAGGGAGTATTTGGAAGAGTATTACAGAATGGATTTATAAGATCTCTGTGTCTCTGTAGAGGTCGGTGTTGACATTTAGTTCTACTCTTTGGGGTATGCCAGACGTTTACAGCTGGGTGAATGATCTTGGGTTTTAGTGAGGTCCACTGAACCAAGACTTGTGGCCATATCATGTATGATTCTATAGCATTGGCCTCTCAAATAAGTGAAGTTTGTGACAGTGCATTGTCTGCAAAGAAAATTTTGGCTAATTCATCATTTAAACATCAACAACAAACCAGATGCCTTTCTCCTGTAGATTTTGCCACCTGAACATAAACTCATGAAGATTTTAAGCTTAAAAGTTAGAAACAGAGGCCTGTAGAAGTGGCTTTTCAAACATGCAGTTGTTGATTTCTTATTGAAAAATCTATAAAAAAGAAAAGTCAGCGGCAGGTGGGACGTGCTCCTCCCTCCCTCTCTCCCTTCCTCTGTCTCTCCTTCTCTAATTTGTGCCAGTGCTACTAGCTTTCCTCTTGAGTTCAGCGGTAATTTTCATATGAAAAGCATCAGGCTTACGGAAAGAAAGATGTGTCTCCAATGCACTCAGACCCAATTCTCTCTTAATTTCTGAGGGTTTGAGAAAAATACTCCTCCAGGTCTTCTCTATGTCCCAGGGGCTCTGGGAAAGTCCTATTCAAAACTAAGGGTTCCCAAAGAATTGCTTAGCTGCAGACCACTAGCCTCTTTTAACATCAGGCAGTTTAGGGGCGTAGCTCATGTTGCTTTTCAGCTCAGTGCCCTGTGCTGAGGACCAGAAGCTCCCCTGATGCCCTCAGTCCTGGAACACCTTTGGAATGTTAGGCTTATTCTCTCTCTCAGTGGAAATGAAAACAGATTGTTTGCTCATCATTTAACATTCCAGTGGTGTGCAAAGCAAAGTGTGTGGGATGAATTTATACGTAGGTACATGCACTTATATGGAAGGTCTGCCTCTGTGTTTTCATCTGTTGTCACAGAGTCTAAGGGGACTAAGTAGCTCTACCTTTTTGATATGAAGATATCGTTGGTTTTTTAACGCAAAGTGGTTGACTCATACTATATTTCCACATAGATTGAGTACCTCATATTCATTAACTGCCCTTATGTGCCTCGTCACCTGTAGAGGGCATGATTCTGCTGGAAAATTATACCTAATGGATTGCAAATAGAGATCAGTTAAGTAAGTTGTGTTAATTATGTCATTTGCAAGATTGCCTAATGTGGAATTGGTCATGAGACTAGAAACTGCTTGTCAAATGTTTCCCTTAACTAATGTGATATTTTGTGGTTTGCAAATGACACAATTCACATAACTTATTTGATGGAACCTCATTAAGCACACCTTAGTTTGCCTTAGCAAAACTATGTTGTTAAACATGCCATGATAGGTTCTGCCCTCATTACTTTGCATTCAGCCCAGTGAATAGTTTTTGTTTTGTGACACTTATCCCCAAGTCCTTCATCTTCGAGGAAGCCAAGGGAGTTCCATGTTCAGAATCGTGTTTCTAATCCACTTTCCTGCAGTACACACGTCTAATCTGGGCTTGGCTGATAGAACCTGGATGTGTACTCATCGTGCTACAATGGTGAGCACTTTTCACCGTGCAGTCCTTACTTAGCCCTCTTTTAGCCAACTTTGTCATCTCCCCTCTCATAGTTTGATGTCCTGATGCTCTCTTAATGTCTTAAGTAGAAAATCCAGAAAATTTCTGAATCATATAGTTTCAGTTAAAAAAGCCAAGTGTATGGCAGTTGTAATTACGGCAGTAACTGTAAGAGTGGGGTAGTTTTCCACTGTTGTCACAACTGCCTTGTCTAGGAAATCTTTGCATTAGAATCAAATGTTTATCTCTTCAGTAAATAATTTGTCCCATGTTGCTTATTGAAGACTGTGTGTCTTTTTTTTTTTTTTTTTTAAAGACCGCGTGTCTTTTTAAAAAACATTTTTTGAGTGTATTGGTGACTTCCTACAGCCCTGTCTTCAAAGGGACCAATCCCAGGGACACTTCTAGTGTTTGGTTTTGTCACTTAAATTTTGTTGGGTGAATTCTTGTTAATAGTATATAAACTCTTACACAGATTGGGAAACAGTTGAATAGTGTTAGGAATACAGTCTGTGGCTATGGAATAGAACCAGCCGACCCCCAAGTGAACAGCATAGCAGTCTACATGTCTAAAAAATACCTTAAGCCTGCCTAGGATCAGACTTAAAGTTTGCTTTCTAGTGAGTAGTACTTCACTCACCAAAATGAATGCACATATTGTTGGATTGCTTATGTTTTACTTGGAAAAACTTTGTTGAAGGCCACCTTATCCTTTAACCTTATGATCTCCCTTTCTCTCTTTCATTATCAGAGACCCCATCACAGTTGCACTTGGGTCAAGCCTCTTCCTAAAGTTATTGTCACCTTAGACTGTTCCTGGCAGCATCACCCTAGGGGAGAAATTCTTGTGTGATAGGACAACCTGATCTACTTTCTGTGCATGGACATCTCATTACCTCCAGTTCGGCTCCCCTTTGACCTTCTTTCCCTTAGCCCCACAGCCCATGAGGCCTGCCTCTGTCAGAGTCTGTCTTGAAGGATATTATTCTTCCTGTGGTCTTCCTCTGTTCTTCCCACCTTCTACCAACCCCCATCCATACCACACACATTCCGCCAACTCGCCGTGTAGACTTGGCAGGAGATTCCACCCAGGTCCTTGTTATGTAACCAACCACCTACCCCTTTTTGGCAAGAGACACCCAACTCAGCAAGTTGCAACAAAGAATGGAGTTAATTGGAACATGTGCTGTGCTCAAGTCTGCAACTAAAAAGGGCTGATAGTCATCAGAAAAATACAACCATATGTAGATGTTTGCTTGATAATCTGTGTATACATGGGAAATGTCCTCTGCAACCAGGTTGCATTTAAAGAAAATCCACTACCATTCTCCTCTTTCTCGTCTGACATTTCCCCTCTCCACCTCCTCATATGTAATCCTTGTAACTTGCTCTCTCATGCCTGCTCGTGGGTGGGCATGGCCTGCTGATACAGATGAGTGAAACAGACCTGTGCGTGATACTTCACATGAGGAACTTTATGTGATTTATGCGTGGGACTCAGCTATGGCTAACATCCCAGTGGACCTCCTCTCCATTCCCAACTGTTGCAATATGGCTCATACCTTTAGTTGATCTCTACCCCTATTTTTGTGTCCAGTCTTGAACTTTAAGATATCTTCTGCTTAGCGCTTAACTTTTAATTCTAGGTACAATTTGCATTAAATAAACTGCAAAGATTTTAAGTATAGTTTCATGAGTTGTGATGTATGAATGTATACACCCATGTTAAACTATCACCTCAGTCAGAATCCATATCATTTTCTTACAATATTCCATTGTAAACAACATCCTGTTAAAAAAAAAAAAAAGGATATTTGGACATATTTTATGACTTGTTTCCATATAGTGGAAATATCCTAACGTCACAGCTGCTCTCGAGTATGACAGATAGTTGACCATCATCATATGTCTGATATAATTAGAAGGACTTTCCACTGCACTGCTGCTACCTCCCCACCCCAGGCTACTGGAATTCCCCAGCAGTGGGCTGACTGCCCATCCCAAAGTCTCAGGCTTCTGGGTGTTCTTGGTCTACATCCCTGAACTTCAGAGGGAGTGGTGACCTCCGTATGCTCTGAGATGGTTCACAGGCAACGAGGCTGGGCTTGGATGCTTCAGTTGTTTTCCAGAGTCTAAAAACTCTAGATATTCTCACTTGTAAAATGATTACACTACTAGAAGGCAGAGGTGTTTTATGTAAACGTGGGAGTTCTGAAATAACCTGAGGGTTTGTTTTGTTTTGTTTTGTTTTGTTTTGTTTCCAGAGCTCTTGGGAATGGCCTGAAAGGATCTTGGGCTTTGAGTCTCAGGAAGTGTATTTTAGATTGGATGTCTGTCCTCAGTATTTTCTTCTTTAGGTTTTGAGAGGCTGCAGAGTAGTTCTGGACTTGAATTGCTATCTGAGAGATTCCACTGGCCTAGATACTTTCAGGACAAAAGTGCTGGATGATTATGTTAATAGTAGTTACTCTTCATTAAGCTACTTAGCTGTTGCTGGCAGTGGGCTGAGACTTTGTGTACATTATCTCATATATAATCTTTCTAACACCCTAGTTATGTAAGTACTCTGTTTTTCCCACTTGATAGCTGAGGAAACTAAGCCTTGAATAACTTACGCACAGTTACACAGCTAATAAGTGATGGGACAAGGATGGGATTCCAGATTGGATATCTGGTCTCTCAAACACTCTACCCTAACATTCCACACATACTTTTTGGACTTCTTCCAAGTATTAAATAGGTAATATGGTAATATACATGTATTTGGTATTGGATATTTTAATATAATTGTTAAACTATTCAATATTATGGAAAGAATGGAAATGTGACTCAAACTGGAGCCTCTAACTATGTCGGATTCCCTTCCTTTAAGCGTCTCAGAATGTGTGAAAATTAACAAAATAATAATATTTTGTGAAAAATGGAAGTAGTAAGGACTGTTGCACTCATTCTGAAGATGAAGAGTTTGAGACACGATTTCCCATAGCATCACAGAGAGAAAGGAAACCTAGTCTGTCTCCTCGTGCCTCTTATTCTACTCTTTCAAGTATTCTTTTCCCTTATCCAAGCCCAGTTGTTTGTTTGTTTGTTTGTTTGTTTGGGGGGCCTTGCTGCGTGGCTTGTGGGATCTTAGTTTCCTGACCAGAGATTGAACCCGCACCCTCAGCAGTGAAAGCACAGAGTCCTAACCACTGGACAGCCAGGGAATTCCCCAAGCCCAGGTTTAAGGAACATTGTTAATTATTGTCTTTTCAGTTTAAACTGTGATTCATAGACAGAGACTAGCGACATTCTTATATCTGTTTAATAGTTTACCTAAGAGACTATCATGACCGTAGTCAGTAAGATTTCTTTTAAATGGATGAATTCAGCATCCTTGTTAGGGCTCAGATTGACAGTGTTGAAGACTTGTTGTAAAGCACAGAAGGTCAAGAAGTTAGGTGCTAGTTTACACAGTCTGCTTCTCCAACAGGTCCTAGTTTCCTTCCAACTAAAGAGAATGAGACAAAGTAAAATAAAATGCTTAAATCAACACTAGCCAAAAGAAAAGAAAGAGGAAAGAGCAAAGAAAAGAACCTGCCAAAAGCAGCAGTCACCCTCTGTTTGGGAAGTGCCTTCCCTCCCTCCTTGAGGGTCACTGGTTTTGCTGTAGGATATTTGATGTGTATCATTTATTTACTGTTGCTTTTTCTGTTCCTCCCTTGATACTCTTAGGCTGAGACTTTATGTTAACTGTCTTATGCCACTAATTACACATTGCCTTTCATGTTTGTTATTATTAGTTTAATGGATAAATCGTGATTTTCTATAAACACAGGGCACAGGCTTAAAGGAAAGAGGAGTGTTTTAGAGACTTTGGGATTATTCAGAATCCCAGTGACTATCACTGACTTAACATATCTAGACTGCATTTGTAGTCTGTTCCTTTTTTTCTATTAATAACCATAATGATTAAGATAGTGAAAGGAATTTTCAGCTTTAATTTGAAGTTTTGTTGCCTGGGAAAGTTTGTATTCAACTCTTGATACTGTCAAAAAGAGAATCTTTCTTAATAATAATCTTAGAATCAAAATATATTTCAGGTACATTGGAACCTTAGCCTGAATAATTTGGTTCAGCCCTTTCATTTCTCTGCCCACGGTGTGATGACTTGAGGGGCCATCTGAGGTCATTCCAGATATCTAGATTCTCTTCCCATTTCTGCTCCTGACGCTACTGGGAAGTTGGAAATGAAAATCCCTCTCTGGAATATCTTTTTTTAAATTTTGTTACGTGTAGGAAACTTTGATGTCATTGTGGAAAGGCAGAATAGAAAGAAAAGGTATTTCAAAGGCATTTGATGCAAACCTGTGAATCTTTGCTTTGACTAAGGTTATCAGAAAGTTCTTCTAAGGTTCACTTTTTTCAGGTGTTAGGTGAATATACCCACACCCATGGGTATCTCTGGAAGTTTATAGTGTCAAGAGAACTCAAGGTTTTAAAAACTGGCTACTTGTTTTCACTGTCCTTGAGGAAAACGGGCTAAAGAAAGCTGTTGATGATTTGCTAAACGTAAGATACTTAATCTTAAACCATGCTGGGGGAGATCAATTTTGGGGCAGCAAAAGAACCATGTGTTTGTTCCATTGACCCCAGAAGAGGCCAAAACTGATGATTTAATACCTGCTACCCATATTCATAAATATCAAGAAGTGTCAGTAGTGATTGCTGTTCTTAACATGCTTAGAATATTAGATCTCCGTGATCTTTATGCATGAAAAGATAGGTAAAGCTAAGAATTCTAGAAGGAAAGGATGGAGGGCCCTCAGATGATGCTACCAAGCACTATAACCGGTGCAACTGAAGTTGAATCCTTGGTGGAGAGGGGTATGTATGGATCCTTCTTTCAATTTCCCCAGATGATTAAAATACACAGCCAGCCTTGAAACCACTAATGCAGATTCTAGACCAGTCTTTCTCATTAACATATGAGGTCAACAAGATTCACAGAAGGTAAAATTACTCTATGAGGTTAAGTAACAAATTATTTGAGACCAGGTATTGGAATTCAGGTTTCCCAGGTTTGGACCTGAGTTTTTCTCAGCACTCCATATGTGGTAATCCCCAGTTAATCCCTGCTCCCTGTCTAGAAAAGGCAGTTTTGTGATCTTCATTCATTTGTGGAGTCCTCTTTCTGCTCTGGTAATAATGGCTCAAATCAGTGAGCACTTGTTGTGGTCTTGGCTCTGTGCCATGAGTTTTACAGGGGTTGCTTCCTTAGTTAGGTATGCTAATATTCCTCTTTCACAGATAAGGAAACGGGCCCAGAGAGCTTAAGTAACTTGCATATACTTTCAGAGCAAGAGTAGGTGGAGGCCTGGGATTGGAGCCTGGTAGTTTGATTCCTGAATTGTGGCTCCTGAGCAACTTAGCTGTACCTTCCCCAGAAGGGTTCAATGATTACTTCTCATTCCAAAACAAAAGTTTTGTGTAGACAGTTTAAGCCATGGGAACTCTAGACCACATTTTGAAAGCCAAAATTAAGAAAACGAAAAATGTGGCCCCCAAGGCACTCACTGTTTTCCTTCCCTGTTTCTTGAATACTGAGAGAGCAGGGGATATTAGTGATGACAGTCTTTTTACTGCCAAACGGACACTTGGCAGCTGGCTGTAGATCTGCCTCAAAGATTTTGTGTCTAGAGAAGTAAAAAATCTTAGGGAGGTGGAAGCTGTGGGCCGGGTGGTTTGGTCATTGGTTTTGTAGTATGGTTAGGGTTGTTTTATCACCGATGAAAAAATAAGGAAAGCCATACGGTAAAAGGAATATGTTAAAATATGCATTCTACCTTTCGAAGAAGAGTTCAGGTGTGGGTAGCAATACTTTGTAGTGTCACGGGGAGAAAAACCTCAGAGATGTTTCTTAGGGTAGAATCGGAAGCCATTGTGGCGTGGCCTTAAGCAGCACTTACAAAGCGTAATGCTCTTCAGACTTGTCGAATGTTCAGAAGTATTGTCTTCTTTTCTCCTATTCATTAAAAAAAAAAAAATCCTCATGCACTCATTTTAAAGTATCAAAGTAAAAACCCAAAACTTGTACTGGATATAATTTCAAGCTCAGGATAGGGAAGTGGGAAGAGTATGTTGGCAAGGTAATATTTTAGTAACATGTAAGATGAGTGTTCTAGAAGTAGGGTCACTGTTTAGTTTGGCTTGTGAACATGATGGTAAGTCCTAATGATGATGAGTAGGTGGAACTCATGATAAATGTTGCTTAGTAACTTGCTGCAGTGTGTGTTTACTTATTGTGGAGAACAAATCTTTAACCAGTAAGTTGGTGGATGTTAGTTTGGTGACTTTTTAATTTTAACAGCAAACAAGAAAATGGTCATTCCATTAAATAACACCACTTTACAGAGTATTACTATTATTTTTTGGCTTGTTCCAAAAAAGAACTTAAGGTAGTTATATGTTTTTACAGGCAATACTTCATTTAATCCTTACACCTCCATTGAAATGTAGCGGTTATTTGGGCTAGAATTCTTGTGTGAAGGAAGTTTTAGAAATCTCAGCTAGGGACCCACCGATTTCAGGCACTTATATGATAATAGGCATCTTTAGTCCAATAGATTATTTAACTTGCATCTTAAACTTTTTTTCAGAAATTTTTAGTGATAAGATTAGGTTGTTACCATTTGAAACCGTTTAGTAATTAGACTAAAAAAACAAAGTTAAATGGAGGCAACAGATTGGTACAGTAAACAGTTTTAAAATAGTAGTAAGGATTCATTTTAAAATATCTGGGACAGTACCTTAGCAAATTCATGTAGTGTGGATTTTTAAGTTTCCCAGGCGCCAGAGAGGCAACTTTCTTTAAAGGGAGAAGAGACTTCTTACCCATCTGACCAGTAGTTGTCTTTCACAATTTAAGATTTCCTCGAAGATTTTACTTTAATCTTCCCACTGATTTTTTTGGGAATGATTTGCAATCTGAAGTATTTTGAAAAATACTCAAATACTGTAGAGAGTATGACTGTATTTATATTTGTATTATAATAGGAAAGTTTAAAAAGTAATCAGTGGACTTTGAGAATGAATATTTCTGGTAATTGATTTCTACAACATAGACCAGAGCCTTCGTTCTTTGCAGTTTTCCAGTAGTTACTTTACCTGGTGATCCTCATGTGTTTCTCCATGAACATTTCAAGGTCTTGTTCTGAGGGTCCAATTTCTTTTATTCTTATCCTGGCATGCCTGTAAATGCTCCGATGATAGTATCTTAACTTTTTCTAAGGCCGTGAACTTACTGTTCATTGAGTGCTTACAGCACTTCTCCAAAGTAACAGGATTATAATGCTAGTTTCGTCCTAAGAATGCGGCCCCTGAAGTTCAGAGGCTTGACATCATATAACCACAAGGGCCGTAGCCAGGTCCCTGGTGCAGGTGTTTTTTGATGCCCACTTTGGGCTCTTCACCAGCTAAATTGTTAAGCTTGAGCTAAAGTTCACATATTTGATGCATCCTGTTGGGATCTTCTTGAAAGGCTACAGGGTTGTTAAAAATCTTTCAAAACACATGCCTTAAGTTCATGCTTGATTCACAACAAGCCAGCCCTCACAGTTTCTTGCATAAACTTGGGAATTTTCTACTAGTTTGCTTAGCCTGATAGAATGACCTCTTGATGGGGTTGTATAATTTGAAATGTTAAACACATAATAAGAACAGGAGGAGACTCTGCTTTCTGAGGAAACTATTAATCTGTTAATGAAAAATTAGTTGAAAACTAGTAGTTAATAATTGCCATTTTCTAACATGAAAAGGTTCTGTCCCTCATGTGTTTTGTTAAACATTGTAAAGGTGTCAAAATTCGATGAACTTTAAAGTATTTGTATTTGATACAATGTATTTAGATGGTCTGGATGTGGAATCTGTTGGGAATGATCATTGGAGCTTAGAGGGGTGGGGGAGAATATGAGAATATTTAATCTATTTTTGAATATTTGGTTTCCTGATTTCACGTAACATAACCAATGCACTTATTTTACATGCAAACCATTACACTTGGTTTCTGTAGTTAGTCTATTGACTTAGTGTTCTTTTTTTGCTTAACTTTCTTAATCAGAAATGTGGTTTGGCAAGGTAAAGGACAGAAGTGTATCACATACTTCACTGGTCTCTGTTTTTTATGAAGAGGATGTCTATATTGTTACTTTTGTTTACAATCGTTAGAAGTAGTATACTAGAAGTGGGTTCATTTATCTGTAAAAATTGGTCTTTCTTTAAAAAGAAACAAACAAAAAAACCCTTCAGACCGTCACTAGCAAGGGGCAAAAATATAGTCCACTTTGGATATTTTTCCCCCTGCCTTTTAACATGTGATGCCCTAGGCTTCAGTTTTGTTGTTGGTTGTTGTTATAGGGAAATAAACAATTTTGATACAGAATTAAATAAGAAACACTAACAGATAATGGTAACAGAAAAGTGAATACAGTAATAGCATTCAACAATGATGCATTGAAATTGTAATGACTTCTTACAACTTAAACCATTCTTGAAATATGTTAGACCTATGCCTAAAAAAGTAAACAGGCCAGAGGGTGAGATTTTGTCTTCTAGATGTTTATAATTAGTAAGCTAATACTAACATTTAATATTAGAATAAAATGGACATGCTGTGCTCCAATACTTAACAGAGGCCAATAATAACATTTCCATGAATATGAATTTTCATTATTTCTGTTATTTGAATTAAAATGTGTTTTTGATGAAATGTCTTCTGAAGTGTCATCCCAGAATATTTTGTTAACTCCTGTTTTTATAAAAATGCATACAGTAGTTTTTTCGTAACTTCAAAACTTTTCAAGTTAGCTTTGAGGAAAGTTTTTTTCAAGGGAAAATAGCCTGTTATATATGACATCCTTTTCCCTCTTTTTGTGAGAGTTTCTTAAACCTCACACTTTCTAAATATCTTATACTTTCAAATCAGTAATAATTGGATCATTATCCTGACGTTACATTGCCATCCTAGACATCATTAACGTCTATTTATTTTTATCTTTTGAAATTTATATCATCGTGTTTAGATATAAAATTCCGTACTGAGAATCATAAATCCTATCCAGTGGTCTTAGGTGAGGCAATTTATGGGCTTTTAGAAATAGAATCAATTTTATTTATTTAAAATAAATGGAGAAAGGGAAATATTTAAAAAAAGCTGTATTATCTCATTCTCTTCAGCGTTTATTCACCATTGTCTGTTTGGCATATTTCAGTAGATGAAAATGTTCATTCTTTTTTTTTTTCTTTTAAAGAGTGTCTTTTTCTAGGAATATATTTTATGAGTGTAATATGGTGCAATGTGTAACAATGTACCCTATACCTAAGGGTTTTAAATGTAATTAGAGACATACTTCAGGAGTGCAGGTGAAAATCTGAATGTGAAGAATCAGCTATTGCAATAGGTCCCTGTATATTAAGACTTCTGGTTTCTTAGTTTATTAATATGTCTTAGGTCTTAACATTCTTAAGGTTGGCATGGTCATGAGAATAACCTACTTTTTAAAAATACAAAAGTATTTGGTTCTCTTCTTACTTCCAAGTTTTTAATTTTATCTAATAGTCAGTACAACTAGAGCTGCCTTCAGTCTTCAAATGTACTGTTGACGAGTTTCATTAGACTCGATTTAGAAACAACCTTGATGATGAAAAGTTTGCATGTATGTGTATTTTTAACATTTTCATCCGCATGCACTTGGTTTCATTTGAGATAGGAAATGGAAATAACAAGACGCTCTTAGAAAATCTTGTTTCTGTAGACGGCTCAACCTTGCCAGAAACCACGAGGCAGTGGAAATATCACGAGAAAGCCTGTTCCTACAAGACTCCCAGACTGATTAACAGACCAAAGAAGTTCCCAGAAATTTAGCTTGAAGCAATCATTTAAAATTTAGGAGGCGGATCCAGTCCTGCTCAGAGTCACCCATTGCTAATTATAGTAACTTATAATGTCCCAGTGATTTTGTTATTAGCCACACCCCAGTGTGAAAATCAATGTAAATAAATCAGTCTTTGATTTTTATATGTTCCCTGCAAAATATATTATTGGTAGACCCTTAAGATCTGTGTATTTCACTATACGTAAATTGTACCACGACATCCCAAACACTTTGAACCTATGTTTTTTTTTTTTTCCCGTGCTTGATATATGTTTTTCACCTTTGATGTAACAGGTAGCTATTTTCTTTTAATCTCATTTCTTAAAATTTCTAGTAGCTGGGAACCTCTCCTGCCTGTTCCACTCTGCGTGTGTGTTAGTTGCTTAATGGCGTGTACATGTCTTCAAAATACATGGAGCAACTGCCTTTTTTAAAAAGCTTCTATGTTTTATATACGTATATATATAAATGTATGTATATGTGTTGTGTTTTGGGTAATATTATGTTGTATGTATGTATTATGTTTTTTGTGTAACCACAGAAATTTAGTTATGACTTTGAACCCTGGGAATTCGTGTGACAAAGCCCAAGTTTATTGTGCACGTTGTGATCTAAACCATACCCCAGGTTATTCTGGGGGCTTGGAGCGATCCATTTGACGCAGGCAGGTCTTGCCTGGCAGAGGCTTCTTGCCCCAGCACGTTCTGGACAGATGGCTTTGATGTCAGGTGAACGTCACAACTTTAACTGCTGTGTTTACACTGTATGAGAGCTTGCTGAAGCTCTCGCTGCATCTCTCCCATAATTCCAGCTTCACTTTAGGTCTGAATACATGGACACTAAAGGGGCCCTTTCCTTTTAAAGTTTGCTTGTCCGTTAGGCACCTCAAGAAGCTTATTCTTTTGCGTCATTTTCTGTAAGAGTTCATACACAGGACTTGGTACTGAGTAATTTTGAGCACAGAATTAATTCTGTGGCCTTTCATGTGCCTAATGAAAGCCATAAGGGTATGATAAGAAAAGAAAATGGAGAAAAAAAAATTTGCTCCTTCCTAGACGGCCAGAAGAAAAAAATCAGAGCAGTTGTCTTTGAACCAGGGAAGGATTTATTCTTAAGGCCCTCCAACCTGTTTTTCCCATTAGCTAGGAAAGCAGCGCTTGGGCTTCTAAAATTAAAAAAATTTTTTTTATCATGGAATAATTATAGAACAAATGATATGAAATTGTATCCAGATTTTGCATCAACACCCTTTAGTTTACTAATTAAATAAAGGCTGTAGCTTCAAATAACATCCCACCTGTTTGGCTTGTGTGAGGATCTGGTAAGTGAGATACAGAATTGTAGTAGCTTGGCTAAAAAGAGGAGAAAGAAAAAGCAAAGTAACCCAGAAATTCTTCATTTCCCTTCAGATATTTTTTAGGTATTCTTTGGATTTGGAATATGTTACTGCATTCTTCTTTCAGCCGTGCTTCTGAGCATATAGACGTATATGTTAGACATTAGACAAAAGAAAACTTCATCTAAAACATGCACTTTCCTGAACAATAAACCACAACTGGTCAGACATGCTTATTTTTTTGTGTTAGTGGATTTTTTTTCCAGCAGATACTTCTGCAGTGTTATGATTTTTATGACCAACATGCCAATATAATTTCAAATTTTAATTTTGTCTTTGGGTGTGCTGGTTCACTTATCCTAACAGTCTCCATATTCTAAAATTCTAGAGTAGTCTAAGGAACATTCTTAAGATTATTTTGCTGTTTCTTTTGTGCAAATTTTGAGTATCCTTTTATCTTGGTTTAAATTGCTCCCAGTCTCTCAACATTAAAAAAATAAAGAACCAACCACCACCTTATAATGTATCTCCTCTTTTGCTATTGTTCTCCTCACTTGATGGGAATCCTTTTGTTCCTTTTATCCTCTTCCACCCCCAGTCCCTTACCTCTTGTCACATAGAGTGATCTTTTAAATAAGCAATTTTTCTTTCTCCTCTGTATTGGAGGAACCTATTTTAAAAACTAGATTATGGCACTTAGGCAACCATACCAAAAAAGTCCTGTGACTTATCTGTTGAGTTTCTTTATTATAACATTTTGTCCAGAAATATATTTAGCTTGTTGGACTCTCTGATGAGAGTTGGCTAAGAACGTATGTAGTAGAATTGTTCTTCCCACTTTGAAATATATAACTTCACATTATATCTTGTGCATACACACAAAAATCTGCAGTATTAATTCAGACTCTGACCTAATCACTATTTTTTTTTTTTACTTCTCAGTAAAACTGTATGGTTTCATAACTTTCTAACAGAGACTGTGCTTATTAAAATAGAAAAATACTTGCAGTTATCAAAGTACTCAAAGGTATTATAAAATATTTCATTAAACTAGTTAGAGCTTGTGGCACATTGGCTAATAAATTTTACATGATGGAGACCAAGGGAAAAAGAAAGACATGAAATGGTAAAGTAAATAAATAAAATTAATTAGTAACTTCCACAAACAACTATGTTTATGCAAGAGCATTGTTACCTACCAATGTTTAGAATAATTTCTGGATCAAGATAATTTATGGTGGTTCCTTTCAAGGAGCCCAATTATCTTGTAACTAATACAACATGGGATAAAATTAATCCCTTTTTAACTACAGTGAGAAAATTCAAGAGCCTTGGCTTCATAGACTAAATATCTGAGTAGACAAATTGCTGAAATAGCACAGCAGAATAAGAGAAATTGCTACAGATACTCCAGGTTGCAGTGTTTGTTATTAAACATTGGTCACTGTGAAAATATGGTTTCCATATGGGGTATGGTATATGTAATTTATACAAACCACGTTAGTAATAGACTATCAAGTGGCACTGAACTCAAACTGTGATGGAATATGTAAGGAAATTGCTGGTGTGTCTTTGGGTTGGATTAAAAGGAATAGACCTTTATTAGAGAGGTATGTTTTCCCCTGCTGTAGCCCAGGCCGCTCCTGGACGCAGATTCTCGGACTCAAACTTAGTGTTTAAGAAGGAGGTAGTTGAAGGTTTACTTACAGGATAATTTGGGGAACTAAGTGGCAATGATTCTCTGAAGTTAGATTTTTGGTTGCAGTACTTTTAATACAGTAATCATATTTAGTTTGCCTATTTATCACTAGACAGGTACTCAGATTCCACGTGACTAATTGTAACAACTGTCTTTGGAGAAATTGGGAAAATAATAAGAGCTGTTGATACCCTTAAATAAAAATGTTTTAAGTAAGGGAGAATAGTAGAGGAATAGATACACATTGACATTTGAAAGAAGAAAGGTGCTATTTCTGTAATGTACTTAAGCCCATTGAGTGTGCATGGTGGATAAATTGGAAATGGAGGGTACAATTTATAGAAGTAGTTCTATATAGTTCAAAAGACAAGGTGAGTGGAGTCCTGTTGTGGAACAAACTCTGTTTAGGGGAGAAATCTCATTAGAAATCACCTCTGTTTAGCTGGTAAGCGTGAAGAGAAAAAATTGGTAGCATAGTTTAATAAACAGCGCCAGCACATTTAAGTGGATTGTGACACTTTATTCCAGGCTAAATAGCCTACAAGCAGGTCCTAAGTTTTACATGTTTTTGTGATTTAAAAAAGCAGTTTTATTATATTTGACACCCACTGAAATTTTGACTTTGGAATATATTTTTGGTAATTCAGAACAGATTAAGTGAAGACTTCTCTTTTAAATTTGCACATTAGGTGGTTTCCTTGTTTCGTGTTTCTTGTTATAGGCATCACACAAATAATTATCCTTTAGTTTGCAAACGGCTATTTACTCGGATTTGTGTAGGGATCATTGTTGTGATGATGTTGTGATATACCATATTTCAAAATACTTCAATAATTATTAGGCAGATAAAAACAAGGAAGATGGAAAATAACCTAGAAAGTAGTGACATCATATAAAACTGTTGAATACTTTTAGTTGGTAACAAACAATGAATATATTGGAGTGGAAATAATTGTGAAGTAGAGCCACAGCACTACAAAATGAGGTAGTTGGAGACAGTAGAGCTTTCATAGTTAGAATTTTTTTTTTAAAGGCTCTTCTTGAGTAGAAAAAGTGAGATTTTAGTTACATAGCACTAGGCTTCAGAGTAGCCACAATGAAGCAAGCATAATAGGGTTTAATCTGTTGTCTTCTTAATAACTTTCATATATGCCCTTGTCCATCCCTGCACTAGAAAAGAACCCTAGTTTTCTACTTTTGTTCTTTGATACAGCGCCCTTGTATTTCAGTAAGTAGAGAGTTTTGCCTTCTCAGACATCTAAACAATGGCAGTAATCTATAACTAACTGCTATTCGTTACGTTGCAGAGGCAAATTGCGCAGAAAATTATGGATAATTTTAAAAAGATGAAATACAGGTGGCTCATCTAAAACAGACTCCAATTAAAACCACATTGTATTAAATAGAGCCTGCTTTAGATAGGCTCCTCTTCATGCTAAATATGAATGGAGTAACAATTTTAGATATAATAGCTGGTATCTGGATTTTAATATGATCAGTTCTCATGCTTCAGGGCCCAGATAGTACCAGCTGGGATTAAGAAACCTACCCTGCTATAAAACTTGATTATATTGTTTTCTGCACGGGTATTGCGTTAGGAATTATTGAGAAAGTGGCTTTTATGGGGTATAGACTTTTGCATAAAAGTTGGTGCTAAAATTTGACTGGTGTCAGAATGTGCATCACAATGTTTTATCTGGTATCTTATGAATTAAATGCATGAAATTAGACCCTGGGATTGTGTCTCAGCCAAAGACAGGGCAGCCGGTCCCCAACATAATGGGTGAACAAAGGTGTGGTCTAGACCTAAGTGTACACTGTCTGTGTTGTGGCTTATACGAAATGTTGTACCTGTTACCTTATCAAGAGAGTAATTTTTCCAATGTTTAGTTGGTCCGATATGCTAATATCTGCCATTAGTAATGGCTTGACAAATTGTTCTCTTTAATTATGGTTTTATCAGTTTGGCAGAAAGCGATCAACAAAACAATTTGGGAATATTGTGCTTTTACATATGCAGATTCTTTTCTGTCTTGGCTGTCAGGCTCCAAAAGACTTAGAGGGCCATGCCAGTTTTTTTGGTTTTTGGTTTTTTGGGGTTTTTTTTTTTTTTTTGCTGTTCAAGAAATTAGTAGCGAACAAAGGATCCAGGGAAATGAGCTCCTCAAGGGGCAAGTAGCAGGGCTATTTATTCCAGAGTTTCCGGTGCCTAAAACAGTGCCTGGCACACGGGAGGTGTTCAGTCAGTGTTTTATTGAAGTAAAAAGAAAGATGAAAGAAAGGAGTGATTAGTTCTCCCCCTCCCCCTCCTGCAAGATGACCGAGTTAGTCCTGACTATTGTGGGGAATGGAGCAGTTCTCACTGTTTATTTAGATGAAGGGAACGCAGAACCTCTTTAAAGGGAAAGACAAGATCCCCTGTGGTTGGACCCCTCCTCCTCCTGCAGCCGCCACTCTTGTCTCTTCTTGCCTCAACCTTCCTGCCCCAACAAGACAGATCAGCTTGGACTTCTCTTATTCTGTGCTGTTTCCCATTGTCCAGCATTCTCCCACGTTGACCCCCTTCTTCCCTTTTCTAATCCTGCCTGGTTGGCTACTGAACTTTTTTTTTTTTTAATTTAATTTTTATTTTGTATTGGAGTATAGTTGATTTACAATGCTGTGTTAGTTTCAGGTGTACAGAAAGTGATTCAGTTATACATACACCTATATCCATTCTTTTTCAGATTCTTTTCCCATATAGGTTATTACGGAATATTGAGTAGAGTTCCTTGTGCTATACACTAGGGCCTTGTTAATTATTTTGTGTATAGTAGTGTCTATATGTTAATCCCAAACTCCTAATTTATCCCTTTCCCCAGCCTTTTCCCTTTGCTAACCATAAGTTTGTTTTTGAAGTCTGACTCTGTTTCTGTTCATTTGTATCATTTTTTAAAAGATTCTACATAAAAGTGGTATCATATGGTATTTGTCTTTCTCTGTCTGACTTACTTCACTTAGTATGATAATCTCTGTGTCCATCCATGTGGCTGCAAATGGCATTATTTCATTCTTTTTTATGGCTGAGTAATATGCCATTGTGTGTGTGTGTGTGTATATATATATGTGTATATATATATATATATATATATATATATACATATATGTATAGTACCACATGTTTATCCATTCCTCTGTTGATGGACATTTATGTTGCTTCCATGTCTTGGCTGTTAACAGTGCCGCAGTGAACACTGGGGTGCATGTATCTTTTCAAATTATGGTTTTCTGCCTTTTTCCTGAAGTCTTCTCAAAACCCCAGTGAGTCAGTGCCTCTCCTCTGTTTCCCTAGAGTGTTCTCTGTGGATTTCTGCTACTCATCTAGACGACATGTTAAAATTATTTGTATTTTCTCCTGCAGTAGGCCATTTTTGACATCAAGAAGCGCACAGCAGCCTTTCTATATTTGTTCAAACTCAAACATGGACACAATGCTAGGCCATGATCATTGGTCAATATTTGCCAAATGAGTGTCCATACCAGCCCTCTCAGAAGTCATAGAATGAATGAAAAACTTGGAATGTGTCTTTAATAATAAATCCTCCCAGTTACTGGGTATAATTCTAAGTCCTTTATTACAAGAGTACGGTTGTTAATCTAGTTACTTCTGCCATATTTCAACCTGGATAAGCATATTTTACAGATCTGCTCTGTTGGGTTCATCCTATTATAGTATCACACATGACAGAGGCCCCTGGATTTTGTTCTGTGGGACAGTGGCTGTGTTTGGAAGGAATGGTGTTTCAGTGGTGTCACGGGCTTTCCTTTTATGGGAGTACTTTGGCAATTACAAGTGCTATTTAAAGGTATTATTTTTATTAGAAAGGTGAAGATTTGGATCTGTGGTTCATTAATTTTGTAAAGTTTGAATTAACAAAGGGTAGTTTGTAGCTCAAATTATGAAAGCACACTTTTCGGAAATTGGGGAAGGGCATAAGTAAATTAGGTACTAGTCTTCAGATTTTACAAAGAAAATACACACACAAATGATACAGGTAGTTTTTTAAAGAATTACTCAAAGAAATTCAATTTTTGATTTTGAGAAAAGCTCCACATTTTTCATAGTACTTAAGCATTGTAGTATAATTTCTAGTCGAGACTGGAAATACAGTTACTAGAGTTCTTAAAAATCAAGTTTATCACATGGAGAAAAAAAAACCTCTGAATTTATTTTTTTACATGTAATTTATATATGCTAAATAAAATTTAGAAAATGGAGCTTAACTACAGTAAAACCATTGCCAATAGTTCTGTCCACATAGGTGTTAATCATTTTAGGATATTTTCTTATCTCTTCTTTTTCTCGTATTCATTTAAAAAAATAGGGTTATACTGTGTGTACTGCTTCATAAGCTACTTTTTGATTATCAATATATTGTCATTTCCCTGCCATGAAATTAATTACTGTGAGTTTTAATGATTTCATAGTAATTTTTTTATAAGTTGGGGTTAACCATATCAGCTCTTTCTTGTTAGACTTTACTTTGTAATTTCATAATCGAGTTTTGGATTTTTTCGTTTTTAGACTAACATTCTTTATTTGATTTAATATGGACTAAGTGCTATAATCTTGTCATTATTTTTTTAAAAATCCTATGTCATTTCTTTATCAGTATATTCTTTTTCAAATCTGTGTTTTAGTGAATATTTGAAAAGTCTTGTTCTTAGTGGTTGCATATAAGTCCATCATTTGCTCTTTCCCCATTGCTGTCAGTGCTCTCAACCCTGCCTGTCTTGTCTGGCTAGATCCAACCACATGGATGGATGTGACTTCTGGACCCACCCCAAGGACTTGCCTTTGACCAACCCAACCCTGAACTCACCCAAACACACACACAGCAAAATTCGCTTAGGAAGCATTTAAACCACGAGGGCCAAGGTTTCCTCTATTCATGGAGTGGATCTTCTGACCCTTCTTTGTGTCATATTGATAATAGCTTCATTAAAAACAAAAAATGTTCATAGAACTCTGGTAGAAACAGAAAAGATGTGTGAATATGACTTTTGGATGAGAGTTTTGCTGACTGCATCTTTACAACATAAGCTTAGAGTAATGTGTTTGGCTAAATTAACTGATAAAGGCAACCTGTTAGTCCTTACATGTGACTTCCTTACGTTTAAAATACTTGCCAAAAAAAGGTAATTTCATCTTTTTTTTTTTTTTTCCTGATTGAGACTTTGGCAAAGCCAAGAATGACAACTCTAGGTCTTTGTTTTTCTCAGAGAAAGCCTGATGAGATGGTCCTTAGACACTACAGAAAAGCTACTGCTCACTTAATAATGTTGGTAAAATTTTATTAGGTATTGCCTTCACACGCTATAAATGTTAAAAAAAATCCATTTCCACGTACATTTCTAGACTAATGCTGATGGACTTTCTTTCCCTTTAACAGTAATGTTTATCCATTTGAATGTTGTTTCACAGAAAGGAAAAGTGCATTTGTGTAAAAATATCTAGGGCTTGCCAGGGAATTTTTTTCAGAATGCTCCGTGGTTACAAATGGAAGCTTACCGTTGTATAAACGGCAGGTTTGAATTTCTGTAGTAGTCGTGGCATGAGTTGATAATCTGTGAATTGTCCGGCGTGTTTTGTGTGTGTTCATGTGCGTTCATCGGCCCGTCTGTAAGTAGCTGGATCTGGTGCAGTTCCTGCCTCTTCTTCTCACCTCCCTTACTTAGATCCATGGATATGCACAATCTTTAGTCTAAGGCAGGTCCCAAAAGAGGCACATAGGAGGGTGGGTGTGGGAGAGAGGCGTATTCCTTTCATGGTCCTCTGGTGGCATTCCACTTGACACAGTGACAACACTTCCGGAAAGCTTAAGTTCTTTGAATTTGTGGGTCTTCTCTCTACCTCTGAAATTTCCAAAACTTTCTCTAAACAAGATGGCTGGCACGTCCTGGGGACAGAGCAGAGACACAGAACAGAGACAAAGCCGCCCTGAGGAGGCAGACACACTTCTATTGCTTGTGGTTTTTCAATGCAGCTGCTTTCAGATGGGCCGGCTTGTTCTACGCTGGTTCCACTGCCAAAGCAAGACTGTCACACAGCTGGTAGTACTTACTGTACTTGCGGGAAAGTATGTGATTCATTAGTTGGAACCGTATGTTTTTCACCAGTTCTGGTCATGTTTTTGTTAGGATGTGGTAAAAACACAAGCAGGGGGTGAAGGGACAGTGGAAACATGTGACTTGTTAAGGATTGGCCCCAACCCATTATTAGCTAAATTGTACACCATAAAATGTCCTCTGTACCTCATAAGACAAATGACTTAATTTTTTATTCCTCAGTTGAGGTCATTTAGTCATAAGTAGTAAAAATTATCAACACTGAGTTCTTTTGCTCTTTTTCTTTTCTGTAAAGTATGATGATCCGTTTAAACCCCAGATTATAATATGAAGAGAAGTCATGCAAGTAAAAGACATTAATTTGCTGAAAAATGCCCATGATGGGTGAAGAGCTTTAACTGGAGTGAACTCTCGCTACTGATAAAATATGAGTATGGTATTCCAGCTAAGAAGAACCACTTCTAAGACTACAGGGTGTGAGGAGTTCCCTTGTCTACATATGATCAAGCAGACTGCAGTTGTATGGCTGGCTGGCTGGATGAGGGACTCTTCGTTCTCCTTAATTTTGGTGTCATTAATGGGTTTACATCACAGTATCTGAAATGGTCTGTGTTGGTATCGAGCTGCATTGAACATTGGCCCGTAATCAGGTAGTTTGTGAGCTTGTGAATATTTTACAGCTGCACCATCCTAACCATATTCTTTGGAAAATGAATGCCATCTCTGCTCGGCTGTGTTCCCTTTACAAATAGGTATTTGTTTTAATATTTGCTTTCCTCTCTTTCATTTAAACACTAGTGATGCTTTTCCTGCATTTCCACCCCCATCACCTCCTCTGGAGATAGGTGACATTTTCGAAGTCTCTCTAGGTAAAAATATTGGCAGATTACGCCTCTGCCCTCGGACTCTGTTTTTCAGCTGTTCCCATTACAAAGAGTTCTGCACCGTTCATACCTCAGCACATACACTCCTGCAGTTGCTGGACTCTGCAGAATTAGAACCAGGCCTGTCTCTGACAATTAGCTCAACTGGCTGCAGCGTAAATAAAGGAATGCGCTCAGGGACTGTAGTCTGTGACACGGTTTAACAGAGCGTAAAAAGGTGCATCTGTTCCATGCCCGGATCCAGTCGCCTCACTGTCACTGGGAAGTTACCGACACGGAGACATGCCCGCGCTGTTTGGTAAACAAGCAGCAGGTATTAAATTAACCAGGCTGGGAGTGTGCAAAAGTGCTGCTTTATTAAAAGCCCCGCTATCTCAGCTCGACGCCAGGTCACAAGCAGTCGCTAGAGTGTCTCTTAAGATGACTCACGGCACCACATACTTCAACACTCTGTCCTCACTTCCAGAGAGGACCATTGACCTTTGGCAGCCTGATGGAGGCTTGGGGGTGCAGAGGAGAGAGAAAGCAGAAGGAAGGGTGTACGTGTACAGTCACAGGCTAAGTCAGAAGGCATTGAACACTGAGCAACCTGGATCCAGGTTTTAGTTTAAATCGCGCTGTGGAATGCAGTACCAAACTATAGCCAGGGTTTTGTTTTGGTTGGTTTTTCTGCCTTTCTGCCTCACACTCCTCATGGCTGCCACTTGATTTGAGAGCTGAAATAATGAGCGGATAACTGTGTGATCAGGGGTGTTCTCTGTCTACCTGTGTTGGGTAGACAACAAACATCTTGTAATATACTTGCACGTAATACCATTGTACTTTTGTTATTCAGCATTTATTTGCCTTTGCATTCAAGTTTTCTAATGGGAAAAGAAAACACGTTTAAAAAACTTTTTGCTTTCATTTAGCAAGGTAGTGATTTTTAAAGTTTGTCTTTCTTCCAGCTTCAGGAATGCCGTACAGAGAGCTGCATACGTTGACATGTTGATATGTTTGTTCTTTGTTTTCATGGTCTTATAATCTTTTTTGGGCAATCTGCTTATGTATGTAGGCAACACAAGTAATTTTCAGTCTACACATCTGTGCAGTAGAGACCATTATTTCTGAAATTTTCCTGTCCTCCTCGTGGTTGTGTTTCTTTTTAGGGCCCCAACTAGCTCCTCATCCATTAGAAGATGATGTAATGCCAATGGGATCTAGCCCCACACAGCTTGAATTAAAATGATTCCAGTTGGTGATACTTGAATGTGAATGACCAGAAGGTGTGATGCATTCAACAGTGTATTTGAAGTGCTCACCTTGGAAATCTCTCTCCCGGTTGCATAGGCCCTTTGGTCCTCATCCTGGAGATCTTACAGCCACACCTGCATTCCGGCTGTCCAGACCCATCTTTTATTGCTTGCTGTCTCTATATAGTGAGGTCTGGATGGAGGGGTGAGATGAAAGGGGGGTGAGAGGGTGGAGGGGAAGCATCCTTTCTTATTGTTTGCTCAGAAGGAGAGGGTTGGTGGACAGGAAAGTATTCCACTATCCAGAGAGTGGTGATGTCTCAGAATCTCTTTATCTTTGTAACATCTTTGCTGTATGAAGTTTAATAAGCCAGCTGTGCAGTTCTTTAAAAGCCAGTGGATTCCATTTTTCATGTGCTTTCCACCCCCTTTGCTCTGAGCTTTCACTCCCTTTCCTTATCCCACCCCACCCCCTTCTTTATCTCAGGGGAGTTCCCTGAGTAGCAAGACTGAAAAAGAGCTGAGGTTTATGTTAGAAGAAATTAAGGTTAATGATCATTGGCTCATTTTCATATTCTGTGGGTGTGGATGGAGGAGTAATCAGTGCAGGTGGCCCTGCCAGTTGGGAGTTTTTCTTTGTCATCAAGAAAATAAGGAGAGTGCAGGGATTGAATTACCACAACTATTTCAGGACTAAACATATTTCATTTCCCGATCGGGTCTGGTTTAAGGACACAAAGCTGACATTAATTTTATCCAAAGAAAAGCACAGCAATTTTTTCTTCTTGTTTTATAATTTGACTGAATGCAAAGGGTGGATGCATGTTCAAATTTAATTCTAGTATAATCTTACAAATAATATTCTGAAAAGCAAAGGGGTTTTGATTCAGTTTGACAGTTTATGTTTCTGTGCCCAATTACCACTTAGTTATTGAATGTTAAAGAGCTGCTTTCTGAAATGTGCACTCGGACTGCACCAATTGGCTTCCCAGCTGCCTGCTATTACATGTGAGGTGCTCACTCCTAACTTTTTAAAGGATGTACACATTTAAAAGAGTTATGTTTAGCTAGAAAAGGAAGTGGGGGATTTGGTTAGGAAGTGCTTGCTGGCCTTGAAAAACTATCTTGTGTGCAGTCTAATTTCAGCCACATAAAGACCATTCTTTAGAGAAATATTTGTTGGATTTAAAGAAAAAACTTAAATGCCCAAATAAACTAGGGAAATAGCCATGACTTTTTTAAAAAAAAGTGTAACTTCTATTTGGAACCATCTTTTAAAGTTTTTATGTGTTTTTAATGCCACTAATGTAACTTTCTACATGTGAGGGATTCTGATTCAAGGCATGGTAAAGGGAGAATTAAAAGTTGACCAGGGACAATAAAAGTCATTGAGGAAGAGCATCAATACGAGCTATGCATGGTAGGTTTTGCTTTCTTAGCAGAATGCAGCTCGAGTGACCTGATTTGTTTTTAAAGCACAAGGTTTATTTGGCTGTGACAGTGTGAGTGTAATATTAATGATACTAAATGTAAAATTAACTTTTATGTTGTGTGAGCACTTTTTCTTGCCTCTCTCTTTAAAATGACAAGTATTTCTTTGTGCCGATATCTAGTTCTGTTGCCATAGTGAGCATTTATATAACTGCATAAGCCACAGAAAGTTTGGGATAGTCAGGTAGCTATGCTAGCATATGTCGGGCAAGTACAAGTAAAGGTGGGTTTTGGTTTTGATATCCCTGTGGTATGAGTCTACATGCAGCTGAATATTCATTGTGTGCCCATTAGTATGAATACTTTGTCTGGATTATTAATAACACATGAAGAGACCATTCTCCAACATTCAGAGGGCAAGAATATTTCAGTGGTTTCTGGAAGCTCCTTGCTGTGGAGAAATAAGATTTCTTTTTAACATGGCAGTTAAGAGTTTTAAGTAGCATTGTAAAATATTTTAAAAAAGAAATTTGGTGTATCTTAAGAAATTGCCGGGTAGGCTAATAAAACTTAATATTGAATGAAATGATCGTTTGAAATCCATATGATTTCCAAGTTGAATGTTTCAGCAAATCACGCTATGTATTTGTTTTAAGAAACATTAAACAAAGGTACCGAAACACCCAGTAAATCATTTTTCTAAGGTAACGTCCTGTCCTGTTTCTTGCTTTGCTTTTCACTGAATCCATTTCACCTTGCCTATTACTGACAGAGCTCAAAACTAGCCTTACGTTGATTTTTCTCAAAGCTTCTGGTAAGAACCATTCGCATTATGACCCACATACATCTGGTATTAGCCAAGAAAAGGGCAACTATGAATTAATTCAGCCTCACTTTAGTACTTATCTGTCATACATTCGGAATAATTATAAAAGCAAATAATTTAAACTAATGTTTTACTTGCATATAAGTTAGATCCTTAAAATCAGCTATAGTTCAGACTCTAATGTTGGCTATTTGTCCGCTAAAATGCTTTACAGAGCCTGATTGCTTAAGCCATTTGGATGGCTGTCTCTGCAGGCTCCTCAGCTTTCACCTATCTGCCACTGCTCTTTACTTTGATTTCTTTCAAAAGTTCCCAGATTTCGTGCTTTCCTCCCATTGGATGCATAGAATATACCGGAATTCATTTGTAGCTCTTTTTTAACTGTGTATTTGAATTTGAAACTCATCATGCCAGGCAGTAACTCAATCTGGTACAGTCTGCTCACTGTCTCTCGCAGTTCTAACTCCTGAGTCTTGTATGCTACACTTTCAATTTCTTGTGGCCGACCTGACTACTCTTTCTATCTCATTTACTGGAATGTATCCATAAATGAGGGCTGTGTGTGTAGGTGTGTTTTACACGCATGGTAATATACTCTAGCATGGCTTGTAGTGTGCCAGGATGTGGGGTTTAGTTTCAGCATCGTTTGGGGAAAAATACACATATGAAACAGATACCGAATTTCTGTCCTGCATTTAATCTCCCCGTTTTCCATTTCCTTTCTCCGATTCGGGCAGCAAACTGATCAAATTCTCAACGTAATCTGTAAACTATCACGTTTATTGCTATCAAGGAACTTAGAGAATAACGTCGTTTGTCGTTCCTTAATAGGAGGTAAATAATAGTGTGTAATTAAGTATTTAAAGTGTCACCTGAAATTGTTGTTCTTTAGATGCTTCATCCTTAGCCCTGTTATAATCACGTAGCACAAACAGTTAGTACAAGCTGTGGGAACAGCAGGCTCCTAAAAATCCTTTTCTGGGCCTGGCCACCCAAGAGCTGTGTGAGGGAGGTGTTTTCATGAATTACCACAAAGTTAGGCATATCTGATGGGATCTGTGCAACTATTGCTCCAAAAATTGCCTCTAAGAGGGATCAGCTGCACATTATAATTGAAGATACTTTCCCTTCCATTTAGTGAAGAAATCACTAAAGCTTTTCCGAGGTTTTTGTAGGGGATATCTGCCTTAGTAGCCTTCTTACCGAATGAATTGCAGTCAAATGTACCTGTGATAGTGAGCTTGAATTCATAAAACAAGCGATTCACTTCATTGCTTTACAAACCCATATCCATCCAGGGCCTAGATGTTCTTTATTTTATATACCATCTTGAGTTATTAGTCACTAATGGAATTCATACGATGAATAAATTTTACGTTAATAAGTTAATACATTAAAAACATTGTGCACATCTTTCTGAAAAACTTTAAAGCCATCAGAGTGAGCTGTAGTTTCTTAAATTAATTGAATAATGAATAAAACCTGTTTTCCTGTTGTTTGTCACTGCTTCTTTACAGCAGGCCCAAATGAAAATGAACCATGGGTTTTAGGAATGAAAATCTGAAAAGTTTTGTAATTTTTGGAATTGAAAAATTTTGAATCTGTATCTTTGATTTTTGAAAATGATGACGCTCAGAAAGTTAACCAAGCAGATCGTGGTCAAATAACCAAAAACTGACTGAAAAGGACCAGAGTCCTATTGTCTGGACCAGCACAGTCCAGTGAGTGGCAAGATAAGCAATTTTATAATTTAAGATTTTCTAGTAGCCACATTGCAAAAGTAAAGAGAAACAGGTGAAGTTGATTTTAGTAATATATATTATTTAACCCAATGTATCAAAAATTATTTCCATGTATAATAGGTATGAAAATGTGTAGTGCATATGAATATTTATCAAGACATTTTACATTCTCCTTTTCACACAGAGTCTTCAAAATCCAGCATCTGTGTTGCACGCACAGCACATCTCATCTTGGACTGGCCACACTTCAAGTTCTCAGTATCCACCTGTGGCTAGTGGCTACCATGTTAGCATAGGTTTAGACACCAGTCCGCTTTTCTTTCCAGCTATGACAGCAGTGTAGTAGCTTCTAAAGGGTTGCCTGGGATTTTTCTAGTCCCTATTTTGGTTAATTTAGGAGAGCTGATGACTTTGATATGCACGTGAAAAAGTAACTGAAACTTGGGGTGCCGAGTCCTTGATAGAAGCCCGTTTGTTCAGGAATCACCTTTCTGATCAGCATTTTTAATTCCTTGGTCAATCCTTAGCAGTACCTCAAGCAAGTAAATATTTTCAAGATACTTGTTGACTTTCTTCCTTCTTCTCCCTCCCCTCCCCCCCCACCCCCCTTGAAGCCACGCTGTCTCAGTTTGCTAACCACACACACGTTACAGGCAGTGCTGGGGGAGAAGATGATGTCTCCTTCCACTTCCCCTTGGACTCTGAAAGCAGTGCAGCCTGGCGCTGCCCGGAGCCGAGGCTGTCCGCCATCTGTGTAAGGAATTCACAACCGCAGACAAAAGAAATTGGCAAAGTCTTCCCTCTGTCTGTTCTCCAGATCCTCAAGATAGCCATAAAACACCTGGACAAAATCAGCAGGTGATGGCAAGGGAAAGAGAATGATCAGTCACAGGCGTTGTTGAATCCTTTGAACGTTACTTATGGCCTGGACATTGCTGTCACCAGGCACAGTTTGATCTTGGGTAAGTTTTCTGGAAGAGCTTCATTCCCTGGCTCTGTGACAACAGCAGAACCAGATAACGCTGTTGATAGGGGAGAGGAGAGGCGAGTGAGGCTGCCCTGCCTGAAGGTATAGCAGCTTCAGGGGGTGTTACCTTCATGTGTGGAAGAGCATCGTGCAGAAATAAGTCATGTCCAGCTGCAGGGAGTGTGCTGTGTAGATCAGTGTCCTTGCTGTAAACCTGCTAGAGGAGTTAAAATATTCTCTCATCTACTTATAATAAGTCATAAATTGTTTTCAGAATGTAGGTGCTTGATCGGCATTGTTCATATGCTGTGTTTTTTTAATGTACCTTAAAATCAATTTTCTGAACTTGCCCTGAAGGAGGAGAGCTGGCATTACGGTAATCATAGGCTTTTAAAAATCTTCTGTTGTGATGGCCCTACCTATCCACACACGTACACACTTCCACACAATTTGTGTCCCTAGGACTCCTCTGTACGTCTTTGTTAGAGAAGGGTGAGTATAACATTGAAACTCTCAAAAGAGCCACCTAAGTTTATCTTTTCAACATCCTCATTTTATGTCACATGCTTACTTTCTCATCTTTTGTTTTGATGATGTACCTACAAGATTTAGTAGATACTAAGACATCATTTGGGTTATCTGGATTTTCTGTGACTGTTATGTGCCGCTGAATTGCGTATCATGGAGTCTGGTAAGGAAAGGACACGTTTTAATGGACCAGGAATTTGGCTCTAAAGAAATGGCACTTTTGCCAATAGACGCTCTGAGCAAAGTCCTTTAGCTGTTAACCTCTTCATCTGTGACAGTTAAGAGTTTAATACAGTGGTATTTAGCTTTGTTTGCTGCTGCCAGTTTTCAGGGTCATATTTTAGCTATGATCTTTATTTCCAGTGAGAGGCCTAAGCCAAAGCAGAAGCTGCACTGCTTAATTCAGAATTATCCCCTCTCCCTTTAGCTCTGTCTACAAATGTAACCCTTTTTCATATAAATGGCGTCAAGCTTCATTGAATTTAGCTCTGTCTTGTTAAGTACATTAATGCTGTGTTCTGTCATTCATTACATGAGAATTAGTTGTCTATTACAAAGTGGGGGTCTTTGTTTGGAGCCTGATCTTCATGGGAAGAAAGCCACACATGGTCTAATTTCCTGAGCGCACTGAATGCTGGACTTATTTATCTGTGACTTGTACGCCACTGAAAAAGTGTCATGCAAAATGCCAATTCTACTGTTGGGAGACCCACCTTATTTTAAGCAAGAAAACTCTAAAAGAGAAGAACAATCATCGCTTTCCGTTAAAAAAAAAAAAACAAAAACCCTCTCCCCCATGTATTTTGTCACATTTTTTTTAGTGATCTATACAATGTTCTCAGAGTGCGTTACAGAAAGTGTTAATATCTTAGAGCAGCAGTGATAATAGTCCTTTTACTCAGGGTAATCATGTGCTAATCCGCTGGTAAGTCAAAAGTATTAGATCATTTGAAATTCATTGTGTCAGCTCAGTTGAAATAACTGGTATGGTGCTATAAACATTTAGAGAAAGGGAGTCTTTGAACCCAAATAATAATGTCAAATAGTTTGTTAGTGTTACATGCTCATGTTTAAAGGTTTCATAAGCTCAACCCATGGACAAGAGCATTTCAGTTTACATCAGTGCGTAATATATTATTTTAACTGAAGGTTTATTTTTATTTTGTTATTTGGGGAAAGTTTCTTTTCCTCTGGCACTTATGGACTAGGTTTTTCTGTTACAGTTTTCACCCTGCAGTCACAGGCAGCTTGGTGTGCCAAAAGGGTTTTGTTTTGTTTTAAGAAAACTATTCTTGTTTTTCTAAAGCATTGTGTCGGGGTTGAATTTTCTCCTTGCTCCCTTCTTTCCTCTCATGTTCTCAGGAGGAGGATGGATGGTGTACATATTTATTTTTCTGTGAATATTTTAACTAGGAAGTTTTGTTTCATGGTTCCCCTCTTTCCCCTCAACCAGAGCCACCCCTCCCTTTGAATTCTTGTAATTCCCTTGAATTATTCTCTTCCCCTCTCTCATCCTGAGCCCGTAGTTGACTGGCCTTTGAAGATAAGATTCCTTGTTTTAGTCATCTTCGTGCCTGACACATAGTAGATGTTCAATAAAAATTCTTAAAAATTGCTTCACTTCTAAAACGTTGGGAAATTTGGTGACTCAGCTGAACATGTCGCCATGTCAGTATATGAACATTTTTGGTGATGGATCATTCATTCTCCTTTTTTTCTTTTTGGGAAGTCAGTTCAGTTTTGAAAGAGCACCTCTTTCCTCAGAGCTTCCAGGACCATTTGAGCCTGCAACTCCTGTTCTCCACCCTCCTGACTGGTCAGCTGTGGACTCTGGAAGGCATTATATCGCGGCTTCACAGAGTACCAGCCAAATTCACTGGCTTTCTGAGAATGCATAACTTAAGTACTGAACAGTCAAGGCTCCTGTAGAAGGAAGTAATGTCCATCCTTTCTCCACCTCATGTTCTCGCTTTTTGCTTCAACCTGATCTTTGTTTTGCAGTTTTAAAGAATTTGTAGACCTTCTAATCCTGGAGTGCCTTAAGTATTGGAATGTGAAATTCTACTCCTTTTTGAAATTGAAATTTACAGACCTTTCCTACTGATCCGTATTCTGTGAATAAGGAGAGGGCCCTGAACATTTATGTCGGATGTAGTGCCTCAAGTGCACTGCCATGTGCCCTGTGTCTTTCTTCCTGCTGGGTCATCCGAGGAAAAGGCTTTGATCATGAAAAAGTTCATCTCAAGGAAAATACTATACTATACTATAAGAGAATGAACTAAATCCACATAGAATAGCTCTAGAGCTTAAGTTTGGCCAAAGAGCAGAGAAGTTGCTTAATGCAATCTGAGCATTTTTAGGCCTGCCCCAGCTCAGAGAACAAGGCAGCCAGATGGTCTGGTTTAAATCACAGAGACAGTGCAGCCAGTCAGCAGCCCCCAGCCATCTCAGAAGTCATGTGGCAGGGAGGGGTTGGTTACAACAGTCCCCAAAGCTCTAGCCTCACTGATAGTGTAGCACTGCACTTAAGTATGGGGTTGGGGATGATTGATAGGGTTCCTATAAGCAAGCCAGTCTAGAAGGGTGTGTATCTTATAGTAGGTAGCTCTGGAATTGCCCTTGGTCACTGTAGAATGACACTTAGCTTTAGAGATTAGTCCAGGCATGGTTTTACTAGCATTCCTGGGAAAGGGTAGCATGGCACAGTGACAAGAAGCGTGTGCTCCGGAGCCAGGCTGCTTAGGTTTGAATCCTGTTTTGACCATTTGTACTAGCTGTGTGGCCTTGGACAGGTTACAGAAGTCTCTGTGCCCCTATGTACCTCATCTGTGAAATGGGGATAATAATACCTACATCCTCTAGCTTAAATAAACTGTGAGGATAGAATGAATTTATAATTCCTGAAACAGTGCCTGAAATATAACAAATACTAAGGACATGTTTGAGCAATAAAATAAAACTGGGTGCTGTGAACTGCTGATCCTTCAGAGAACCATTAGTGAAACCTACCCCTAGAACCTGACCCTTTATTAACACTGACAGGTTTCAGTAATCTTTGTGCCTGACACAAATGCCATACATATGTGTCTTGTACTCAGAAGCTCTTATAGATAACCTCACGTTTTTCCTTTGTCCATAGGTAAAATTTGGAGGATGTGGCCATAAAGAGCTTTGTGGGGATTCCCCTGGGAGAAAATGTGGGCTGAGTGAAGTCCACTTTGATCTAGAAATAGGGCTGTTTTTGTAATCCTTTTTATATTGTTCTGCTTTGCTTTCTTTGAGTGATGCATTCTTTCTGAAGCCTCATATAATTTGTCATAGAATGATGTTTTTAGTTGCATCTTTGAAAACCAAAATGATTAACTTTCAGTTTACATCTTGCTAAGAAGCTGTATCTAACCATCAATTTTAGTCTAAAAGCAGACAACTCTTTTTTATTCCCTAAGTATTTTTAGAAAGTTTTACTTATTAGTCCTCAAAACATCCAGATGTATTGTGCCTTCTTTCATTTTTGGCTACAGAATAAGTATCTCATTTTGATTGTAGTGACAAGATTAAAAAAGACTTGAAGATAGACTGTGAAATTTACATTTATCAATGATCATCTTGGTCCTGTATTCATTTTCATATTCCTAAATTCACTGTATGGTTGTCTAAGTCCTACAGATTTGCCAACACTGTGATTTAAGCCTGTCACAATTACCTGTTGTAATTCACATAACTGGGTTTCATATTATCTGTGGCAACTATTTATTATATGATTCCACAAAAAAGGGATAGTATTTGCCCAAATGTTAATGAGGATAGAACGGTTCAGATTGGGGGAAAGAGCATACTGTGAAATGCAAGGGACAGCCACTTAAGAAAATTACCACCTGTGCCCAAGGAGGACCTTTACAATATGGTTATGGAGACATTATTAACTGGTCATAGTCACCAGATTTGCCACCTTAACTGGAGTTATCCTGATGTAATGCTGTTGGACAAATGTGTCTGTTGAGCTGATCAGACTTGATTTTGATTTCCACTTTTTCCATGACCAGCTATGAGGCGCCGGTCAAGTCATTTAATCTCTTGGACTTCTAGTTTCCTTATCTGTGAAATAGGGATGAAAATGTACCAATCCTGCTCAGTTGTCATGAAAATTAAATTCATGTATGTAGAGTACAGTTGACCCTTGAACGACACGGGTTTCAACCGCACGGGTCCACTTACACATGGATTTGTTTCAATGGTAAATACTACAGTACTGCACGGTCTGCAGTTGGTTGACGCCATGAATGTGGAACCATGGATATGGAGGAACCACAGATACAGGGGAACCGGAACCAGGGATACGGAGGGCCAGCTCTACATGATACACAGATTTTCCACTGAGCAGAAGGTGGGCGCCCCCAATCCCCAAGTTGTTCAGGGTCAGCTGTATTTACATGAATGTAAAGTATTTAGCGTAGTGCCTGGCACATGGCAAGAGCTTGAGAAATTAAAACTCTCAGACTGTGAGCTTTAGGAATATGTGAGACAGAATGGTTAACTTACTTGCTGTATTACATATGAGCTGTTCCACCATTCATTAATAATGTCAGTAATGACGGGTTCATCATGTTGCGTCCTCACTCTTGCCAGCATCGTCCTTTTGCTCAGCAGCAAAAGTTGCCTGGCTTGGGGCACCATGTTGTGTCTACAGAGGTTTTTTTTCTTGCTGGTTGGAAAAAATGCATTTTTAACTCCCTAAATTATGATAGCAAAGTCATTTACATTGATTAGGTTGAGTTCTTTGGATTTTTCCTTCAGGAAAAAATAAACAGTTTTCCAAGTGGTTTTCTTAGCTTTTTAAAATAAAAGCCATCACAGTGAACCGTATTTGGTCCCAAAGCATACATATATTGATGACCTACTAGGCACCATGCTAGCATTTGGGATGCTGAGATGAGTAAGACACTGTCATTGCTACTAAGAAGTTTACACATTAGTATTCTGGAAAGATTACCAAGTTCTGGCCAATGATCAACCATTTTTGTTGGATTTCATACATTGAAATCCCATGGTGCACCACCCCCTCCCCCATTACTTTTGTATTTTTCCTTGAAGTTTGTGGCAGTCAAATCTAACATGTTTGGGTTTCAGTCCCAAGCATTATTTTCTGCTGCTATTTTATAGGACATGTCGTCATTCGGTTTTGAGCCTTATTCCATTAGGATTGGCTCTGAGGGCACATGAACTAGGACTCTGGACTTATTTTCATTATCCTTTCTTTCTTTAGCGGGGATTTTCCATAAGGTCCTACTCTTCTCCCTTTGGTGGCTGTTACTTTTTTTGTTAAGCCAAATGTCACATGATGTCATCTAGACAATTTAAAATTCTCTGGAATCTGAGACAACTCAGAAAATTTTGCAATTCTGTATAACACGTCCAGATGACAAGCTTGCTTGTCACCATTCCTTCTGGGAAATCCCAGGGAATTGTCATGGTCTGTTGTCCTGGTTACCAAGAATTTCTCACTTAAAGTTGAATTGGTGGTTGGATATTCAGGGGTGTAGGGGCCCCTAAACCCTGGTGAGAGGTCTAGGAGCCCTCCCTTTACGTCTGCCCATTATCACTTAAAAAAAAAAATTATTTATTTATTTATGGCTGCTTTGGGTCTTCGTTGCTGCGCGTGGGCTTTCTCTAGTTGCGGCGAGCAGGGGCTACTCTTCGCTGGTGTGCGGGCTTCTCATTGCGGTGGCTTCTCTTGCTGTGGAGCACGGACTCTAGGCACGTGGGCTTCAGTAGTTGTGGCTCGCGGGCTCTAGAGTGCAGACTCAGTAGTTGTGGCGCACAGGCTCAGTTGCTCCATGGCATGTGGGATCTTTCCTGACCAGGGCTCGAACCCGTGTCCCCTGCATTGGCAGGCAGATTCTTAACCACCGCGCCACCAGGGAATTCCCACCCATTGTCACTTAAGTGTAAGGTAGTAGAAGGCAGCAAGGCGTACTGCTTGAACAGAATACAAAGAATTGAAAGACAGAAGGTAACTGCTCATCTCGTTTTCAAGGCGAGCTATAGGTATTGTTTTTGTTATAAATTCCTGTTCTGGGGAGCCTGAGCAGTAGTAGTGGCTACAGCCTGCTGCCACCATCGATTCTGAGTAACATATAGCATTTGGAGTTGCCTTTCTCTTGGATTTTCTTTTTCTTTTCAACTTAAAATTCGCTAGAGGAACATTTTTCTGGGTTGTACACACATAATGGAACCTTTTCTTGGCCTTCAAGGCACTATGTCAACTTAACAGTCAGAGTTTACAGGTTTCTAATTATTTAATATAGTACATTTTTCTTCCCTCGTGTGCTCTGCATTTTAAAATTGGAAAAGTACACAGGATTTAAATAAGGATAGTCTTACTTAAACTGGCACAGTAGATGTACGGCTCTACTGGTTATATTATTCATATGCTTGGAAATTCTCAGTGTTCCCCGTGGTTCAGAAATTTAGAATAAAATTTGCTAGCTATGTTTTATTTTGGACAAATCCATTTTTCAGACCGCCTTTCTAACCTTACGTTCCTAGGTATTCTCTTTTCTAAAACGCCCACATTGTTTGAACAGCCCATGGAGTGGGTAGTCCTCGTCCATCTTGGGTGATCTTCTTTTCCCACCTTTGCTTGTTGAATTCAGCTACACAGCTTTTTCATAGTCCTGGCGGCCCAGCACTGTGCTAGGTGTATGGGGGAGGGGCGGTGGTGCCAAGTAAAACAGGACATGGTCTCTGACCTTGAGGACCTTCCAGTCCAGAGCCTCTTGAAAGCCTATCCATCTTGCAAGCCACTTCCTTCACTAAGCCTTTTCTCATTACCTCAGAAGAAGCAGTCTCTCTCCCCTGAACCCTAAAGCCTTTTGTTTATGCCTCTCTTGTCACGTTGATCACATTCAACTTTATAGTATAGTTATTTGTGCTTAGGTTTATTTCCCTACTCAGTTGTAAATTTCTCGACGACATATTTACTTTTACAAGTCGAGGTTTAGAATTCTGCTTTCCATGTAGTAGGTGTTTGATAGATACTTAGTGAATCGACGGGCCATGAGAATAGAAATTCTTGCTAAGATTTGGTGAGGGAATCTCGTCATATTTTAACATTTTGTTCTTCTTATGCAGCACAGTTAAGGGAATTTAATTTTCAGATCCTAGTGTACCATAAGGAAGGAGAATAGAAATACAAATGCCTAGTTCTCTAAGTTTGATATGAGAAAGGTCGCTGAGGAAGTGGGCTGGTGGGGGGAACTGTTTAATGTGTACAGTATTGTATCATGAGGCTGATACTTAATTTCAGGAAACAGCCTAATGAATATGAACACTTGGAAAATTAGTTGCCCATTCCATTAATTGTTTATTTGTGAATGAAAGGGGCTAGTCAGGCTGGACGATTGCTTGGTTTCTGGAAATCGGTATACTAAACTATCTCCAGATGTGGGGAGAAAGAACGACGTCCACATTTTATTGCGTGTAACACTTTGCACAATTCACAATTTGAGCTTGGATATTTTTGTTTTGTTTTGTTTTTTTGTTTTTTGCTTCTGTTTTCTAGCACTTCATTTTATTTCAGTGTTAGATCCCTGTTCTTTTTTTTCACCTCCTGGAAATTAACTCTTAAAATAATTAAAAGGAATAAAAGTAAGCTTGTAGTAATGTGCTTTTATTGAAGTTCTGGGGTCAAGTTAGAAGTAAAGAGGCTAGGTGGTTTCAGAGTGGAGAAATAATTTTTTTTCCTTGAGCCATTATTTCATTGGGAGATATTTATATAGTAAGTTTACATGCATAGGAATTATGGAAACTAGATATTTATTTAGTTAAGTTAAATCAATAATCATTTCTTTTCAGGTAAGACATTGAAGAATTGAACTTAATGATTATTTCAGAGACTTGATAAACATGCTTAGGGAAACTTGGATGATACAGCTTCACATTGCTGCTCTTACAACTTAATCTTTATTGACTAAATGCTAACAAGCTGTAGAATTCTTGCCTTAATAGAGTAGAAGATGAGACTTTTTTTTTCTACCTTGAAAACACTTTTTTGGGTCTTTATGCAATTTTATTTAAGCAGTAACCCTGGCATCACTTGACTGCTTTATTTATTCCCTCATCTTTCCTGCAACAAGTGTCAATAATCCCCATCTTAGAAGCTGTCTTGGGAACTTGCATTCTGATGGATAACCAGTCAAAAATAACATCACATTGGTGTCTGGGGTTGGATTTTTAAATGTCACTTAAAAATGGCATTTGTGCCATAGTTCACTTTACAGTTATTTTCCAGATTCAGAAATGCTAGAAAAATCCTTCTGGTGCCATTGGGAAGACTGTCCGGTGAGCCTTTCTCTTCATCTGCAGGTTGTTGAGGAAACTCTGGCTGGACCCTTTGGTGACTAATTTAAAATATCTGGCAGGACGATTGATAGCGCCTTTCCTTTGTGTAGTGACAAATATATTTCGGCTGCACTTTATTAACATAATTCAGCACAACCACAGACATATTGTACATATTAGAGCATAGAATTAGAACCATTTTTTGCACATCACAGTCTTCTCTCACTTGTACTTTTTTTTTGACAAGGATCTGGATAATTGCTTCAACAAATGAACTGCTGTGTTCAGTCTGTTTCTATAATTTCATAAATTGTTTTCATGCTAAAAACAAGCAAGCTTTCACTGAGTTAATATAAAGAACCACAGTGTAATTACAGGAGCTGCATTATTAAGAAGTATGACAGAAGTGGCAGCCTAACTGACAGTTACTTTCCCCTTGCTTTATCACAACAAATGAAATATCTCTTTTAAGTGCCAGCAAGCAACAGAGTCTGCTGCACATACATCATCTTGAAAATGGGCATACACTCAGGACTAATTAGTTTAAGTATGTGCACAGTGACGTGCCCTGGGAAAGACGCCAGACACTATGGTCTTCTGGGTGGTGGAGTTCTCGAACTCTGAGGCAAGGAAAGGTGAAATGCTTTGGATTAGAATGAACGTGAAGTTTACCACAGAGTAGATGACTATTTAAAAGCAGATAGAGGGACTTCCCTGGTGGTCCAGTGATTAAGACTCCGTGCTCCTAATGCAAGAGGCCCGGGTTTGATCCCTGGTCAGGGAACTAGATCCCACACGCCCCAACGAAGATCTCACATGCGGCAGTGAAGATCCCACGTGCCACAACTAAGACCTGGCGAAGCCAAAAAAATAAATAAATATTTTTTAAAAAGGTATTAACTTTGTTAAAAAAATAAAAATAAAGGCAGATAGAAACTTTTTTCAGGTGTACGTCGTGTCCTCTTCATTGATTCCATTTAAACTCTGTTGGGTCAACTACTCCAAGATGCTTATCTCTGTATCAGGTCACAGACCCATACCACCCTGATGATTATTATCATTTAAGTGTTCTGTTAGTTTCTCACATTACTCTTCCCCCTTGAGTCTCATAATTACCATCTACTTTTTCTCACCATATATAAATTGTTGGGAACCTCATTTTCCGTCTGGGGACATTTAGGAAAAATGTTGCTCATTGGCCATTCTTTGCAAGTTTTAGTGGATCTAATTATAGTCGTGCATCTGGCAGGCACGAAAACCATTAGATGAGCAAAGAGGGCTCCCAAATGCCACTCCATGAGTGTAATTGAAACTGCTTCCGATTCAGCATATCCTTCTTCAGCTGCATTATTAGGTGCTTTCCCTGTACTGTCTGTCGTCCGTCTCGTGTGGTTACATGGTATGTTGGATCCTTTGCCACTTCCCCCCTCCCTCACCACTGCACTGTATGATATCCATATTGTGTTGCTAAGCCTTTCATGTAGACTTGATGGAGATATATATTATGTTTACCCATAACATGTATGAGATAGAAATGATTAGATATTAAGGAATAAAATAGAGGTGACTCATCTTCTTTATTTTATTTTATTTATTTTATTTATTTTTGGCTGTGTTGGGTCTTCGTTGCTGCATGCAGGCTTTCTCTAGTTGCGGCGAGCGGGGGCTACTCTTTGTTGGTGCACGGGCTTCTCATTGCGGTGGCTTCTCTTGTTGCAGAGCACGGGATCTAGGCGCGCAGGCTTCAGTAGTTATGGCACGCAGGCTCAGTAGTTGTGGCGCATGGGCTTAGCTGCTCCGCTGCATGTGGGATCTTCCCGGACCAGGGCTCGAACCCGTGTCCCCTGCATTGGCAGGCAGATTCTTAACCACTGTGCCACCAGGGAAGTCCCGACTCATCTTCTTAAGAGCTTGTGATCCTCAGAGAAAGGACATCTTCAACAACTGAGTGGGAAGCAGAGAACATTAAGAACAAAACAAAGCCACATCTATTTTTTCTATCTCTCAATTCAGTCAAGACTGAGGACAGTGAGAGACGAAAGTCCTGGGGAACCAGAGGAAAGGTCAGACGAGAAGGAAGACCAGATACGGAATTCAAGACTTAATGGAGAGGGAGGGAAACAGGGAACACTGCTGTGAAGAAGAAAAAAAATACTCATCTTTCTGGGAGGCCTACAGAAAAGACCTACCTTCAAATTAGGTTGCATGAAGAACCAGAATGGAAATATGCTCAGTGGCTAAAATGCCATAAGGCGCCTTCCTTGGTGTGACTCTGCAGTCCACGGGCCTGAATAGTTCACAGCCACGTGCTATGTATACATACCGCCTATAGCACAAGGAAATGAAGACTAGGAGACATCTCCCCATTTCTCTAAAGATGTAAGAATAAAGTTTAGTCTATTCTTAGCAGAATATACATGGATTGTGCACTATTTTTGTATCCTCCTATTTAGCTGGTCTTCCCGCTGAGTTCCAAATCTTTTGTTTTGGAGCAGCTCAAGCATACTCTCCCTTTGGACCTTTAGGTCCTCCTCCAGTGTCTCCTCAGTGAAGCTGTCTCTTTCTCCCTAAGACTGGGTTGTTGTGGATGCTTTCTCTGTGCATCGTCGCCCCGTGCATTCACTCCCACACCATTCTAAGTTGCTTATTTACTTACTTTGAAGGCTAAGTGTCTTTAATACCCTCTTACAGTATCTTTATCTGCAGTTCCTGGCACAGAGTAGGCACTCAGAAAATATTTGTTGAACTAATGATTTCGTGTCTGAAACTTTTACTATAAAAGCTCTTTGGCTCTGAAAGGCCCCCCTGGAGTGGCATTTTCTCCAGCCAGTTGATGATCAGAGTCAGCCAAGGCTTGTACATCCAACAGCCTTGCTTCAAACCACCTGTTAAACATCTTCCTTTCATAGGGCTGTGTTCTAGGCACCAGAGAGACGCACAAAAATCCCAAGGTCCTTTCCTGTTCAGGAGACTGAACTTAGGTTGGAGAGGTATGATATTTAGGAAGTATAAGTGCATAAAGCAAGGTCCTTATTATAAAATACATATACCTAGAGCTTTGAAGACATTTGGAGCTTATTCCAGCTTATGCATGTCATGGAAGAAGAAGGTGAAGCAAAGTTTGATCTTCATCTCATTCAAGTTAACCTGCTAGGAGGGGCAGGTCTGCAAGTAGTACCGCAGTGTTTTAGGTCTCCTGACTCCCTCCCCCTGTCAGATTCTCTTTTTATTCCACTAGCTAATTTCTGTATTCAGTGGTGAGGGCATATATAAATGTATAAACTGTATGTCTGGAAGCCATATATTATTTATATCAGAAATATAATTTCTTTCCGTGCTTATTTTGTGTAAGATAAGGATTAATAGTCATAATAATTGGTTTATTTTACCCCTTGCTGTGTCTTCCACAGTGCGAGGCTCTTTAAACAGATGATCTCTAATGAATATAAAAACCCTCTGTAAATAATAATATCATTTAGTTGTTATTGTATTTCTTCAGTACCTATGAAGAATTGGGGGCTCAGAGAGAATCGGTAACTTGCAGAAGGCCACACAGTAAGTGGGGAGTACCTTTAAGGAACCTTTCTCCGTGCATGAAAAAGGTAGATCAGGGTAGATTTAGTCAATGGTAGGCTTCCCACCCCTCTCTCACCTGCCTTCCCCTCCCCTCGTGTGAACTAGTTGCCTCAAGTTTCTTGAAGTTTTGCTCGCTAGAAACAGTGCTTTGTGGTCGCTACTGGCAGTGTGATGCTGATCCCACGATGGGGCTTTTGGAAACCAGGGAGTAGATAATAGTCATAAGAATAAGTTGGGGGTCCTAGGAACCCTGTCTGACTTATTAAAAACCGTGCTTACACACTGAACTTTCATGGGAGCCAAATTTCTTTTCCTCTTTTTACTTTTTTTTTAAAAAAAGTGTCAGTTTTTGTTAATTTATGAATTAGATCAGTAGAGCTTATGACTAGAATATTAAGGGGCTTTCCATCTGAAAGTCAGAACTGTCTTGGCCAGGTAGGAAAACATTGCCTGTGATTTCAAGAAGTCTTAAAAAGAACCTCATCTGATAATGAAAGCATCTGTGTAACATACAGGAGCACATTAGCACACTATGCTATGTTCAAGTAGAGTTTCTAAGTTCTCCGTGCATGGTTTTTAATAAGATTGGTAATGTAGGATAACCAGAAGCACCATTTTATTTTTTGCTTGGAAAACGTATTCACTAAGAATATAATAAGATTGTTTACTCACCACTCAGTATAACCTTTATCACTGATCCCTGTGTTTAGACCTGAACCACCTACCAAAGTTGAGTTGGTTGTGACCAAGTTTACGAGTGTGGACTGGGTCTATGTTTCTTTTGATGGCACCTCATGGGATCACCACCCCCCTTTCCTCTACATTCCTTTATCATTGTCTCCATCTCTCCTTGTTTTCTCCAGCTTTTCTTTCTCTGAGGCTTCACATTACTTATATCAAAGTGAATCCTCTTTTTCAAATTGAATACCTATTTTATTCTTCCCTCTAATTCACCTTCATTGTCTCTGCTATAGTGATTTTTTTCCTTTTTTATTTAAAGCTAATCCCTTTAAAAAAGTATTTTCCCATTTCTCTGAAACTTTCACCCTCTGCACATTTCTTGATTCACTGTTCTAAATGCATATGTAAACTAGTTTATAAATAATTCTTACAGTTTATAAATAATTCTTTTACTTAGGACCCAAAACTTGCTGATCATTGAATTGTAAGTCCTTTCTGCCATTCTGTGAGTGAGTCTTCTAAATGGCTAATTTTCAGAAAGATAGTTCTTGAAAGGTTGGAATAAGTCCTTATTAAATTTCACTTAAGTATATCAATGTGTACTCTGAATTCTAAAAGTACTAGTTTTCATGCCTGCAGTCTACATTGGTACTGTCATATTCTCCCGTTTCATATGTTCTGAAATTCCCACTGTGGATTCTTTCTCTGGCAATAAGAAAAACTTTAATTCAGTCCATCTTAAATGTTAAATAAGGGGAAAAAATTATGTAGCCCTTGTTACTTCACAATAGTCATGGGACATAAATGAAGGTTTCACAACTTTGAAGCAGTAAAGTCTAGTCGGTTAGAGCCTGGTAATGGACTAGCCCCGTGGGAGTGAGACCCTGGCTGGATCTGGGAAAGTTAGCTTATGTCTCTGTGCTTTTCCTGTAAATTAGAGATAACAATGGTGTGATACCCTTCTAATAGGGTACCTGTCAAGGTTGAATGAATATTTCTGCGTAGAGTGTTTAGAACAGTAGTTGGTATATTCGACGTGCATAAGAAGTGTTGGCCAGTATTATTATCTAACTCTCCAGACAGGATATGAAATATGTAGAGAAAATAAGGATATATTCTTAAAAAGACTGTATTTTAAAGTAGGATATTTCCTCTTGCCGTTCTCCTTATGCATTTGTTTCTAGGGAATTAGGTGCTCCTTGTATTGACACAGCCTATTCAATGTGTTTTAAAGACAGCAATCGTAGTGTTAAGTGTGCTTTAAAAAAAATAGTAATAATGATTTGTTCTTTGACATGTATGAGAGGACATTATATGAAGTCTATTTGAAGGAGCTGTGTCCATTTTAAAAATTCAGTCTATTTTTTATAATTCCTAAGAATGGGGGGATTTGTTTGGTTCAGTAACCTTATTAGTTCAACTAAAACAAACGCATAAAAGCGGATTGAGGGCTTCCCTGGTGGCGCAGTGGTTGAGAATCTGCCTGCCAATGCAGGGAACACGGGTTCGAGCCCTGGTCTGGGAAGATCCCACATGCTGCGGAGCAACTAGGCCCGTGAGCCACAACTACTGAGCCTGCGCGTCTGGAGCCTGTGCTCCGCAACAAGAGAGGCCGCGATAGTGAGAGGCCCGCGCACCGCGATGAAGAGTGGCCCCCGCTCGCTGCAACTAGAGAAAGCCCTCGCACAGAAACGAAGACCCAACACAGCCAAAAATAAATAAATAAATTAATTAATTAAAAAAAAAAATCAAGGCACAGTTATATAAGTTTAAAAAAAAAAAAAAAAAAGCGGATTGACATCCAGAAGTATTTTTCTTTTGTTTTACAAGGTCTCTTTTTTAAATTGAGCTAAAATCCACATAACATAAAATTCACCACTTAAAGTGTATAATTCAGTGGCTTTTAATACAGTCACAATGCTGCACTACCATCACCACTATCTTACAAGATCTTTTTAATTGAAAAGGATTTATATTTAAAGAAAGCTTTATGAATTTTGCTTTGAATTCAAATCATGTCACGCAGCTTTTAAAAAATAAACATAGTAGTTCAGTGTTTCATAAAATTAAGAAGTGTTGGAATGTAATGAATATTAACAGAGTATTGCTTCTCTTTTATAAAATGTTTTTTTTAAATCTCCATGTACATACAATGTTCAGAGAGAGAGAAAGAGAGAGCCTGAGAGACTGAGAAACAGAAGTGTTCTAATTAAGATAGTGCCTGGATATTTGCTTTGTAATAGGTTATATTTCTGTCGAATAAGCAGGAAAATGGTTAATGCTTTTAAAATTATGAACTAATTTGAACAAGATAAAAAGAATTGACTGTCTTGCCAATATCCAAATCAAGTAACACTCAAAACTTGAATATTATGTAAGATTTTATTTAGTACATAAACTCATAGAAACTTTTATTTACTAGAGTTTATATACCTTTATATCTGTTTATATTTGATTCGAGCAAAGAAAAAATTGACAATTTATATGAAATTTCTATTTGTGTTATAATCAGGACTATGACAGAATAGTCCATATTAGATGTTTTAAAAGACATCTAATTTGTAAGAGGGAGCTTGTGAGAAAGGTTCTTAAGAAAACCTAAACAGAAAAATTTTAAAGAAAAATTTACATCTCTCAATTCATTAATAAAGTCAGCTGAGGTTATAAGCAGGAATACTAACAGGAGATTTGGGATGTTGGCAGTGAAGCCCACCTAAGATTAAAATACTACTGAAAAACCACATGTTATTGCCAGATTTCATAGTACTTCCCTCCTCCGGTACCCTTTTAGTTCTGTCTAAACCAAAGCATCTTGGATCAAAAAGACATTTTGATTGCTGGCTATCTTTATTATGAAGGCATTTGAGATCCGCTTATTGCTGATGAATAATGTTTATATACATGAATGCTTAATGTTTTAAAATGATACTCTTCAACCAAGTGATTTTTGCACATGAAAAAACGAATATGACTTTTTTTGAGTGAATTAGTTAGGACAAACCTGGTTGTTAAATGTTTAACAAGTATTTACATGGGTAACAGTTAATAAACCTATGTTTGTTTTTAAATTCGTGTCTTAAAGAATAAGAAAATTTAAATTTTAACTAATTGCACATTTTCTCGTGCATTAGTGTTCTATCAGGTGCTCTGAGTGGAGGTAAATTTTGTTTTTAGTACTACAGCGACACGCGTACATGGATGTAACGCTGGATTACAGCCCAGCCTTTACATCACAACAAAGGTGTGAGCATTCCTGTTTGCAGGGCTGACCATCCTTTCCTGGACTCAGGAGTAGGATTGCTTTTGCTTCTCGATAGATTTAACCAAATCTAATACCAGCTTAACAATTAGAGGCATAAACGGTAACCATCAACATCTTTTCAAAACACAAAATGCTACTCCAGAGCAGTATTCCAGTAATGATTTTTTTTGTTTTCATTGATGCCCAAAAGTTTCAGTGGATGACCCATAGCATACTCTGAATACACACAGTGAGACGGCTCCCTCTATTTCTAGGAAATGTAGTCCATGGTTTTATTAGGTAACGTTATATGCCATTCTATTATAGGGAGTGAAGGAGTAAATAGAGGAGGCTGGATGAAATGAGGACTGGGCAGCATTACATGATAAAAATCCACCTTCCTGGATGCAGTTAATACAGAAATGTAAAAATGTTCCCATCTGTCTAAGCCATCAGTTTCTGATGCAGTCCCTGGAGGAAGTGGCTGAAAAGTCATTTCCACCTAATGGGTTGTTAGGTTGCCTCTGTACAGTAAGTTGGTGGTTGCAGCCCACTTCCTCTAAGACAGAGGGCCGTGTTGCTAAAACCCTGTCACGACTGACACTAATTGGCATTGCTGTCGGCCCGAGCTGTGAAAGCAGGCCTGCGTGGGCATACAGTGGGGTACACTGTGGGGCATGTGGCATCGAGGGGAGGACTTTTTCTTAGATTTTGCTAGTGGGTACACATATTTTGATTTTCTTTTTCTGACCCCTGTTCATGCAGTTTATATCATCTTCAGCCTCGTTAATTGACTTGGGGAAAAATTTGTTGAAAGCCAGCCCCTTGGCTGAGTATCTTGTTATTGAAAGGTATCCTCACCTTTCATAATATTGGGACCTCCAGATATTATCACTTGCCTGAGAAAATCTCTATGAAGTCCTTAAAATTATTAGTAATAAGTACAGCAGATAAACAGACCACTCTTTTATGCATCTAATAAACTAACATTTTTGTTTTCTTTTTTTTCTTAAATAAGAAGCCAGAAGAGGGCATATCAGTCTTTCAAAAATCAGTTTGGGAGCTGTTGGGCCTAATTCACTTACAATTACCATAAATTAGGAGGAGAACCTCTTTTGTATTCATAAGGGCCTGGAGTGAAGGATTGAGTTGCTGCAAGGGGTTTGGAAAGACAAAAAGAAAAGAAGAAGAAAGCAGATGAGCACCCTGTCCTTAGAAATTTTTAAGTATGTTAAAACTCTATTGCTGCATGTAGCTTCCATGCTTTGATAATTACATACAAGGGCAGGAACTAGGAAAGGAAGAGAAGCATTACTGAGCAGCTATGTTGGAAGGACTGTGCCAGGCACTTTCCTATGTATTATCTTTAAAAAGATACAGGTATTACCTGACTTCCATGGGTGGGAAAGTGTGACAGCAGTCACTGCCAGGTGTAGGCAAACTCTGCTTTCTTAAGTGCATATTGAAAAATTGGTGAGAGGTGGCTTTAAGGGAGGAAGGGAATTCCTAGGGGAATTGATTACTCATATTAATAATCATTTATGTCCCTTCCCAGCATCCATTTAAAATGAAAACGGATAGCCATTGAGCTACCCAGACCCCAGCCCTCCCAGCTTCCTCTTCCCTTCTTCATCAGCTTCAGGCTCAGGAGTCTGTCCTGGGATCTTGCTTCAACAGTTGGCTTGGCCCACAGCTCCCTGCGAGAGGCTCTGCTTTCTAAGGTTGGAAAAGCTCCTGAGGCCGTCCTCAGGAAATGGCTTCCTTCCCTCCCGGTGTCCAAGGGGATGTGAAACAAGTTTGGGATTTCCCTTCACCCCTGAAGTCCTTCAAACAGAGCATGTTCTTGCATTTGTGTCCATTTGTTTTGCTCTCAACACGGTTCCATGCCTCTTACAGGCACCGCGGTGAAATTAACAATTACAGGCCAAGACACTGGTGAGGCCACTGAGGCACCTGGGAGCAAAATGTGAGGAGTCACCCCCTCTGCATGTACACTTGAGATTCTAATGCGTTCATTCGAGTGTGTTGGTCCAGGGCAGTGGTGCTTCTGTAAAGTGCCACAGATGATTCTGAGGTAGACCAGTTCTCTTTTGTATTTAATAGGTAAAGGTTTTGGTTTGCTTTGTTTGTTAAAGAAGTGGAAGCATTGGGCCCTTAGCAAAAGAAGATGAAATTGTGCTAAGAAACTTGGTTTCCTCAGCTCATTGATAAATCTCACTTTCAGTGTGCAGACTCAGAGCTAAGATGTCTAAATCATAAAAGAAAAAGGGCATCAGCACTACTTTCCCCGACTCCAAATTCAAACAAGAAGCAGTTTCACATTGGAGGCATCCTTACCACACGTTTTGTATTTCTCGCCCTTGTTCTTTATACGTTTTATTTTATGAGACAAAAAGGTAATTAACATACCTGACACCTGTGTGCAGAGAGCCTCAAGTTACTAATACACACAAACTAGCTTTAGTAGCTGATGTAATACTACCACTTCATACTAGTTTAGGCACCTGAGGATTTCCCCCCTCCCCACCCTTTATCATTGACTTTTAGAAATTAATAACTAGATTAATTTGGGGGAAAAGCTCCATTTCAGTAAATGGACACACAGAATCTAAAATATTTTTCATGGAGATAAATATTAGAAATGATGCTTTGGCAACTAGAATATGGCTAGATAAGCATTAGGTAGACTGACTCTAAAATTTGTTAATTTCTGATTCAGAGGTAAAAAGCCGAATCTGTCTGTAGACCAGTAGTCTAAAAGAAAATAATACTGTGTCAATAGACACCCACTGAAAATTCTGTCCCTCCTACTTATATCTGAGGCATACAATCTGGCAGCTATGCCTCGGTGTTAATTTGAACACAGGTATAATATATTTTACAATTAAAATAGTAGCCTCACATATACTGGATATGAACAAACAAAATTTTAAAACATGTTCACTGCCAGTTCTTTGGATATTCAAATAATGTTTCAGTGAAATCGTATTGAATTGTTCCTTCCTGATCTATTTATGGTCCACCCAAATGGGGCATGCTAATCGTTCAAATAGTATAGGAAACAGTCATCTTACAAAACTGTGAGGTACTTTGCATAAATCTAACTTGTACTCTTTTTGGTTTTGTTTTTGGCACTGATGTCCAGTTTCATGAATAGCGATATCTGTGGTCTGTGGCCATCTATTTAGGGTCCCTCTTGGATAATAGATAATATAGGCTAGGTATAGATCTCTTTTATATCAGGGTTCTGAATGTGGATGAGTGATAAATGCATTGAAACTTTGGTTGCTGCTGTCTTCCTTTATCATATTTGTAGACTGCCAAAGCTAATTCGTGTGTATTTAATCATCCGGCCATCCAGTAACATGTTGGCTTGTCTAATGGTACTTGTATTGAAGAGGTGGAAGCACCACAACATAAAGAAATGACCCTCTAAATCACAGAAGAAAAATTCAAATGTATCAAAGTGTTAAGCTTATCCTAACACATTGCCTGTTTTTCGTGTATTACTTACCTACTAGACAGGATTCTCTAATAGTCCAACAATATCATTGCTTTCCAGAGCAGGAAAGCAGATTGGGAGGATTTCATCAGCCTGTGCAGGGAATTCAAATTGACCTCCTCAACCTTTACTTTTTCCCTTTACTGAAACACAAACTGAGAGACCCATTCATTTGGAGAAGGTGTTGGAAGGGTGTGTGTGTGTTGTCATGAAGGGCTGCATCTGTAGGCTTTCATTCAAAGCCGTTGCTGTGCCTTGCAGCAAGGGAATCAGAATATTGAATTTCTGCTTCTTTCCTTTTGACCCTTAGAAAGTTGTAAATAACGATAGCCACATGAGTTATGATTTAACCCTTCAAACTACTCGAAGATGGTTGACGTTAAACTCATGTCCCTGATCACTTGGCTTTCAAAACTCCACGAGGATGGAGCAGATGTTATGTTTGTTTATAGTTCACAACTTCTATCACAGTCTTTGGAGTAACAGACTTAGCAGATGAAAGCGTGAACGCTTTGTCTATGATGGACCGTATACATTTTAAAGGTGTTGCTCTTTAATGTTCAGTTGTGTTTATATAGTGTGAATGGATTTTGCAAAGGCTCACGTTGTACACGTAGCTGTCCTTGAGGTGTACTTCTGTTCATTTGTTCATGTTAAAGCCACAACGTATTTGAGATTTTTCATAACGCTTAGATCAAGGAAGAAAAGGGGCAGCTGCAAAAACTGACTTTAAGGAAAGAATATCTGTATATATCTCTAGGTGTATATATCTCTAGCTATATAAATATCTCTATCTATCTATCTATCTATCTATCTATCTATCTATCTATCTATCTATCTATCTATCTATCATCTATCTTGGTCTTTGGCTTTTTTTAAAAAATGGGAAACGTGTCATTTCATTGCCAGTGGAAGCAGTAGTGTTGCCCGAGGACATATACATTGCCTGTGACAGAGCCAGTGCCTGGCTCTTGAACTATGATGAGTCTGGTTTTCTTGTTTTGGTTTCAGGCACACTATCACATAAGCAGCCTTTGGGAGCAGCGAGGTGGGGATGTCCCAGAAGAAAGCATTCTTTTTCGTAATGACAGGGAGACCTAAGGTTAGACTGTTAGTATTATTGCCTAGAAGAAGAGCTAGCCATGTGTGTCCTTAGTATAAGGTACTTTTTTCTAGCATGTGTATCTAAAATGTATCTTCCCTTAGCAGTGAGTGGCTCTGCCATAACCAAGCCTATTGAGAATGTTTATCTCTTGTCACTCTCTTTTCTGAAGTTGGGTGACCAGGAAATGACTTCTATACAGCAACTTGCCTGTTTTGGTAGCACATGCTGTATGTTTTATGTTGTACCTGAATTTTATAATTTTCAGATAGATATCTCTGGAATTTGTAGATACTCCTCAGTCACAGATAAACATTTTAGCAACTTCATTTTTTTTTTTTTTTTTGGAAATTCACAAAGCATTTCAAAAGTTATGTCCACTTGGAGGCTTTTTCTGCTTTCATTTCCACCCCCGCTACCCGTATGCCAATACTTAGAAATACGAGTTTAATGTAAATTATACTTTGATAGCCTGTTAACATTCTATCAGATTTCAATTTCTTTTAAAGTTGTTACAGAACCAAAAATTTGACAGAGAAATGTAAAGTGTCTAGCAAGTGATGTGAATAGTAACAGATTTTACCTCATTTCTGTCAACTGTCTGTGCTACTATTATTATTAATATTACAGTGTATGGTTCTTGTTCTCTACAGGTATGTACATAGGGTCTTTGTGGTCAAGGGGCACATCTGCTTATACTGAGAGGTAACTTACTGGTTTGGGATCCTTAATTATTTAATGAAGAGGTTCTATGAGATCTCAAAATACAGATTTAAATCCCCAAAACTAGAGAGGACAAAACAGGAAGACCAGGCATAGAATGAAAGAATATCATCTTTATGTAAGAGATAAATTATGATATTCAAAGTCACATCCAGCTTTGTACAAAAAGGAGTGGATTTATTCTGTACAAGATTACGGGGAAAATGACATAAAAGTACATACTGATAAAGATTGTGCCTTCTGGTGTGTAAAGCAGATATCTAAATATGTGTCTATTTGTATCTATACACAGAGTTAAAGGACAGTTTTCCATGAAATAATGCATTCCTTTAGAATTGCTGTAGATTTTCATAATTTTTAAAACATTCCTATTGTAACCTACATCAAAAGGGCAGCCAGGGTTTTTTGTGTCTGACTATACATATGCATTATAAAAAAAGTGAGTCTACTGTAATTACCAGTTTGCAGAGCGAATTCCTGCAGGGTTTGTACTCTCCCCATTAGTAAAAGAGATAAGTTGAAATGTATTAAAATTTCACTGTACAACTGGGAGTTTTTGTTCACAGTAAATGTGTTAATGTTTCTTCATTGCTTGACTGTTTGTGTTTAAAGTTAGGCAGCATGCCCAACAGGGACAAAATTATAGGATAAAGCTATGTATAAAAGAAAATCCTTCAGAGAGCACCAATAAGGCTCTTTTTAAAAATAAGCAGTTACGTATAATAGTACATGGCCATAGCCACAGAGAAAAGTTTTATCTGTCTATTTCAGAACTATTGGAATTTTTCTTTCCCTTGTGTGAAAGTTAAGAGGACCGAGCTTATGTCAATAGCTAATATACTTTGATGTAAAAACATTTATAATTTTATTCAGTGTTACTCTTGTAAAAAGCAAAAGAAAAGATTCCTTCTTGTTATCCTTATGATGAAGAGAGGCTAATAGCATTTTGAGAGAGTGGTGATAGATCACATTTTCTTCCCTAGTAGAGGAATTCTTTCTTGTTAGGAATTCTAATTACAGCCTTTTATATTTTTGGAACATTTTCCTCTGCTTTTCTTCGTTGCCATGAACTTAGTAAATACAATTATTCACATAGATGGGCTTACATTAAAAAAATTAGTCTGCAGCCACTATCACCTAGTGTGAATATGTAATGAAATTCACAGACACAGGATAAAGGCTAGTATTTCTCTGCAGTCTAGAGTGGAAAGAAGTTGCAGTTATCTGTAAACACAGGCTGTATAAGCTTTAGCCAACCTGTGGACCAACCGTCTTCTCTCTGTCTCTCTCTCTCTCTCTCTTAAATGCTGAAAATGTGTTGTAGTTCTTCCTGTTTACCGTTTGTAGTTTCTTTGGCCTGCTTTTCCATACGTGAGGATGAAAGAGTTTACTAATATCCGTGTGCTGTTCCAAATGTCTCTGCAGGCCTTATGCAGCAGACCCACAAATATAAACCGTGTACAGAAACAAAAATGAAATATAAATCTTTATTTTTAAATATTGCTATCCTAGAAATATTGTTTGTAATTTATTGATACTTAGTGGTAGTATCTGTATGTATGTGGAGACATATCAAAGAGAGAGAGAGGAGAGAATGTATATGCCTGCATGTCATTTCTTTGGATCCATACATTCAGGTACCCAGAGGAAAATGTGAAAAGCCCCTTGAACATTCCCTGTTGTATATTAGCTTTCCGTCATAAAGTATATTTTTTCCCTTTAAAATAGGTTGGTTCACCAAAAAGAGAGAGAGGCATTTAATTCTTCCTCCTCGACACTGTTCTTTACAAAGTAAATTTTTAACTGATAGACCTTGAAGTCTTTTAGAGCTATTACTGTCTTCTGGCTAATTCATAGAAAGGCACCATATGAAAATTGGATTTTTGATCTGATGGAGTGATTCTTGAGTTCTTATGAACCATTTATAGTCTATCAAGTAAATCCTTCTTAGTTCACGGATTATTGACCCAATGGACCATATTAGCTGCTTCGAAGCTGTTATAGCCCATTATGTTGATTCAGCTGACACACGTGTGAACCCCATCCTCATGCCCAAGATGACATTAACATTGTTCTGGAAGACTCCCTTTTTTTCCACAAGCTTTCTATTTATTTCTTAATTTTCAAGAGTTAGCTCAGAGTTCCTGACGACCATTGCATTAGTCTCCCCATTTGCTCAGTGATGTCAAAGCATTTGTTAGCAGCTGGATGATCTGTTTCTTGCTGTCTTTCTCTGTATGTCTCTCTTTGTCCTTTAAACTAATCCTTAAAAAGAGAATAATGTTTTTTGCAACACTCTAGGGCACCTGTTACCCTCAGATGCTTATAGAGTCTATAGAAATTTGTGGGATTTCTATGAGCATCTGAATGTAACGGATTCAATTTGAGAAACCCACGTTTTAGAAGAAATGATAACATTGTGTTTTTAAAAAATGTTTTCACCTGAGAGGTTCCACTTGAAAAATTCCAACGACTCTAGCCAGTGGTAAGATCAAGATGTGCCTCTAGTGATTTATATATGCTCTAATGAAGCCAGTCCAGGTCTCAGCACAGACCCCTGGGGAGTCTATGACCTAACATAAATAACGTATAAGAGGGCACTGTAGACTGTTCATCATATCATTATTATTATTTGTAATAGGTATGACTCCTGAGGTGATATCTGCTCTTGGGCGAAGAAACATATTCTTTCTTAATCAGGCATAGTTACGATGCACAGACACATGAACGATGGACAGTATTAAAATGTTTGTTGAGATATTCTATTAATGGACAATCCCAAGACAAGGTAGAAGCAAGATGGTGTAAAATTAATCAGTGTTTTTGGCAAATCCTTGCCTCACTTTTTTCAGATTTTGGCCTTTTTTAATGTAACCATTGATAGACTCCATAGAAGGCTGTTGAGAGTCGCTTTCTCTGTCTAAAAATGTGCCACTTTGTTCATAGAAAATCCTAGTGTAAATGGTTAACTGCTTACTTAGCAGTTTACCGCATCTTTTTAAGTTGCTTAAAGCCTTCCCCCACGCCTCTCCCTTTGTGTGTAGTTTCTTCCACATCTCCTCTTCAGTCTCAAACTGCTCTTGGAACTGGAAGAATATCTGAGGAAATCTCACTGTGGAGGAGAGTAGCAAGGGGGATTATTCAGCTCCTTGCCTCTCCCGCCCAGGCCGGGTGGAGCGAGCCCTGGATTACCAGCTGTGGCCATTTAAGGACATCTCACAGCCTCATTTTTCAGCTGTTTGAAAAATCTCTAATTTGGGGGATTTTGATGATTAAATACAAGAATGTATTTGAAGTATTATGCAAGCTTCATGGCACCGTCCGACGTGGGATGTTGTTAAGTCTCACAAAGGCTACCTCAACTGGCCTGGGCAATCAGAGCTGTCATTTGAAATGATACGTTCGAAAATGCAACGACCTGTCTCCCTTGTTGCTTCACTGGGATAAATTCTTTTCACAAACCTAGAGTAAATTCAGTTAAAAGGTCACCCACCTTATGCTCTTGCTTGGTAAATGGATTGATTACTGTGCTTTGGCATTTGAAATAATGTGGCTGGCTCCTTTTAACGAGTAGGATTGAGAGGCACTCCTTCCTTAAAGGGGTCCTTCCCGTGCCGTCTGGGAAGGGGAGGTGGCCTCAATTTGGGGTGATGCCTTACATTTGGCACAGCTTCGGACAAGTCTTGGGTTACTCCTGCACCTCTCTGCTTGGTCACCAAAGTAGGGGACAGTCGTGCAAACCATTCTTCCCAGGATGGAAGCTGCTTCTGTGAAATAACCAGAACTTAGGCTTCATCTTGTCTTACTTCTTGCCTAATGAGGAGTGTTTCTTCATAAAGTGCTGAAAGGTTTATAAATCTCCTTGCATCTCATTCTAAATCCCTTCCTTATTAATGCCTTCCCTATCATATTATATAAGTAATTGTTGTCATGAATGCCACAGGGAAATGTAGTCACATTACCACCTTTCAAATTGCCTTAGTGAAAATGAATAAAATGTATATCAATGGAATACAGAATTGCTGATTCAACATTAAGGTGAAATGAGATGAGTATTGCTTATCATTCATATGATATCAGAGGTACTTTGGCTCCTTATACAAAGTTATGTATTCTGGTAAATGTAGACTGAGCTTAGTGAAAATGTGGTTCTTTTTTACAGTGAGCTAATCCCTTGTTTTCAATTAGACGATAGGTGTGTGTTCATGGGAAGAGTGTTTCTTTTCTCATTATGTTATCACAGCTGCCTAAGTAGTCTGTAAAATTTGTAAGTACAGGCAGTAAGTGGAATATCTTAATTGTTAACTGTTAGGTAAGAAAATAAAATGTTTCTGCCCAAATTGAAATGCCTTTTCATTTCCTGTTTCTCTAATATTACTAATTGCCTAACAAAATAGCTTTTATTACCATAGGCCTAATTTAATTGGGGGGAAAAAAAACATAACACATGCACTCCAAAGCCTGCATAGGCTTTGATGCCATAGAAGCAAGGGTATTTTCTTCATATAATTGGCTATATCCCGCTGTTGATTTTTACTCTGAACTCCTAAATTATTTAAATGGGGTCTTCCTCGTGTCGACTGATAGTCGGTTGTGGTCGTAAGCTAATGACTACAGATGCTCATTGGATCCGTGTCTGTGAAAATTTATGTGCCTCTGTGTATGTCCCTTTCTCCCTGTTTGTATTTATATATTCACACACAGTCACAGAAACATTCACATTCATATATGAACATCTACTCGGAAGTATATGATTTCTCTCTTTGCCCCCTCCCCTTAAACCATATTTGTTTCTTGACTTTTGTGGAGGTAATTTTTTCATCACAGTAAATTGAGGAATACTTTTACTAGTGTACATGACAGAATTCACCATTGTCAATTTTAAACAATTCTCTTTGAGTTTTTCTAGTATCTTGATGAACATTATAACTGAGAGGCCTCCTCACCCCAAATTTGTTGAAGGATGTAAGGATGTCCTGGATTTTCCTGATAGAAAAATGGCAGTGGATTTAAAAGTCATTGTCATTTTAAAATGGACATACTAGGTTTTAATATTTTCAAAGTAGAAGGAATTTTCAGATTTAAGCAGCAGTGAAATTCTTTAGTTGCCTTGCCTTCTGTTTAATCACTCATTTAGCATTTGTATACTGAAGACCTACTAGGTTAAAGAAGGATATTATGCTACATTGTGTCCCCGGGGGAATAATATTTTATGAATTAAATGTTTTAACACCACTAAAAGAAATTAGGTGATGTAGTAGGTTTGCCCTCCTCACTTTTAAGCAGCTTTATTGAGATAGAGTTCATGTATCATACACTCTACCCATTTAAAGTGTACAATTCAATGGATTTTAGTATATTCACAGTTATACACAACCATCATCACAGTCATTTCTGGAACATTTTCATCACCTCAAAAAGAAACCACTAACTACTCCCTATCTTTACAGATTTCTGGGTTCTGCACATTTCATATGAATAGACTTATATAATTTAGGATCTCTTGTGTCTGGCTTCTTTTACTCAGCATAATGTTTTCAAGGTTCATCCATATTGTAGTAATATCAAGTGTTCATTCCTTTTTATTAGCCAGATAATATTCCACTATGTAAATATACCATACTTTGTTTATCCATTTGCCAGGTGATGAGGGTGGGGTAGAGAATTACACCTTTTAAGAGAAAATTAAAATGAGGTTTTAAGTCTTCTGATTTTTAGCAGTAACTGATGTTTAAAGGCTACCTTTTCACAGTGAATCTCTTTCAGGTATTTTGGATGTGCTTATTGTGAAGATAATATTTCCTTGGTCAGTAATGTTGTTCTTATGATGTCTTGTTGGAGTCTGGCCATTTTGAATTGCCCAGCTTTCTGTCTTGTCCTTGTTGTCCACTGTTTATATCCGTGGCATCTGGACCTCGTAGTGAGTCTGGACTGACCATGTCTTTTCAAATCTTCTGACTCAGCCGCAAGATCTAATTGATGAAAAGACATCAAGAAATTTCAGAGCACATAAGTACAACAAAATGATCACTTTTATCAGGTTGCTATTTCTTCATATGACATTAAAAAACAATTAGACACATTTTAAGGAAACTTTTATAGAAAGGTTAATAAATTTTTCGATTTGTAATTTATCTTACCACAAACTAAGATATATACTTTTGCTGGCCCATTGTGTGAATTTTTAAGGGGTTTGGTTAAGCAGACAGTAATTTCATTGCTTCTCATTTGCTGCTGTTACTATTACGAGTAGTGGCATTTACATTGCAGTTTAATACTCTGTGAGCCCTTTACTTTTACTCTACACTCTATAATCACTGATAATCACTTCTTGTGAATTCTGTGAACATTGTCCAAACTCAGATCTATACGTTTCCTTGCATAAATACAGAAAACATACCCACCTTACTGCAACTATAGGTTTATATTAATAGTCTCAGAGTCAGAGTTAGATAAGACTTTTTAAGGTTGTTATAAAACTTCTTTGTAGGATATTTAAAACCAGGGGTCTCAGTGTTCTATGTCTATCCAACTCACATCTTCTTGTCTTGTTTTGATACCTGATTGTAAAACCCGGCAGCACAACAGGTGGCTATGGATATACCTTTCCTTTCGGCCTGTATGTTTTGTAGTCAAGTAAAAGCAAAAGCAAGTTTCTCTTGTAGTTGTCTAGTAAGCTCAGAAGTTATCCACCATGCCAAAAAATTTTTTTTCTTTGCTTAAGTTGCATCATGACTTAGGCAAATTTAAGACACTGTTCTTCTACAAAGACAATATCATATAGATTTTCCAAGTCTTAGCTAAAACTCAGAGTACTTCTTTTGGAAGTTGTTTCTTTTCCATTAGTTTTATGGATCAGCCATGTGAAAATGGAAGAGGAAAAACTGTCCTGAAAATTATACAGGGAGCTGTTTCTTTACTTAATAAATCACCATTCCTATCATGTGAGTTCTTTAGAATCTCTGTGGCAATGCTTGAAGTACAGTCTTAGGTACTTTATACACAAGATGTATAAATGTGTGTGGCAGTCCATCTTTTTTTGGTCACATATAAGATTACTCTCTTCTTCCATAATGCTTAGTAGCTGTTACTTTGTAATTACTGCAGTGTATTCTGAGACAATCCTAGAAGAATTAGTTTCCAGATTCATTATGGATAATTTTCCCGATTTTTTTTAAAGACAGAAGTCTTTGAAGGACAGTTTTCCTACCTAATAAAGAAGGTTTATTTGACCTTTGGCACCATACATACCTTTCCTTCTGGGACCTGTATGTACAGAGATGAATAACATATGCAGAGATGAATTAATAAGAGTTAATTATAACATGGACTACTTTGGATCTTCATAGAAGTTTGTCTGAGTTTACCTATTTATCACACCTACATGTGGTTTCCAAAGTAGAAAATTCATTTTATTAAGAAATTTGTTATTGTTAAAAAATAAGAAAGGCAAATAAGAATGGTCACTGATAACCATTATAGCCAATTAATTTGTACACCTAGATTGTACCACCTAAGTTTCTGGAAGAAACTGGTGGGACAGATGGATGCTGTATTAATGATTGGCTTTTTCAGTAATTCAGTTTTAGTGTAGGTTATGTTCTTAACTCTTAAACATTTTTAAATGATTCAAGTAGAATTTCATAATCCAAGTTGTAAATCTTGGTATCCTCCCCAGAAATGAATAAGGAGAAAGCAGATTTAGGAAGGATTTTTAGTTATATATGGGATATTTGGCCAGGTTAATGAACACTTGAGGGGATCTCCTGGCAAATAGTTTTCTTTGTGTGGAAAGACAAAACCCAGAACTGAAATTAGTCTTATTTTTAATGGGGTTTTGGGAAGGAGGTTCTCTTTCTATGATTGTTACTTCAGAATATGTCTTATGTTTCTGTATGCCCCATGGCCTTATTTTGCCTTTTGTTGTTTTGTATTAATAGGTAACTTCTGTAAGTGTTCCCAAAGAAGGAACAGCTAACAGGAGATGTATTAATTAGCCTGTGTATAGTTCTTTTGTGATATACGCTAAATATTAGCTGAAGCCACAATCTGTGCTTTTCTGAGAAATATCATTTGGTGAGAAGATTGATGTTCAGTTCACATTAACTTGCAGAGTTCAAGCCAGCTACGAGTATAATGGAGCTTAAAGACTCTTCAGTTTTAGTGATAACAGAATCTGTTATTTGAATAGGGCTTTGGTACTCATCCAGAATACTCGCAAATGCACTCTTACTTAATATTCAAATATAAGTGTCACTGACTGAACCTTGATTAAATATTTTTATACTAAATTGGTCTACTTTATGAATTCTAGATATACTTTTGAACATGAATATTCATAATTTACTGGTTTTAACTGTATCTCTTCTTTTTCTATAGGTAATGGAAATAAACTGATAAGTAATTGGGAAATCCACCCTATCATTTAAGAGATGTGTAACACCTAAATAAACATTTTTGAACCCCAGTATTAAAACAGAAATAATAATCCCTGTCATGCCCAATTTAGAGGATTATAGTATGAAGAATATGGCATCATATATGTCAAAGTATTCATTTATTCATTAAGACTAAATATGTGTTAAGCATTTTACAAGGTGTTGGAAAAAATACATTGGGAAGAATCATAAGGGAAAAATAATTCAAATGTAATATGTGGAAAGTTTCTTGAGGTCATAAATATTTTCCATCTTTTGAGCTTTTGCTATCACTACACACAGTGTCACATGCTTTATATTCATTATTTCATTTGAGTCTTTTGACACTGTTGTGATGTTATTGCTACCATCATTTTACAGATGGGAAAGAGGCTCGGAAGACTCATGCATTCTTTAAGTCCCTTTTAAGCACCTATTATTTGTCATTGTATTTACACTGTAAGCCCAACAATATGTCACTCTGCCTTCAAGGAGCTTAAATTCTACTGGGGAAGACAGACTTTAATCAAATAGTCACACAGATATAGGTATATATATATATATATATATATATATATATATAATGAATAAGTATAGATAAATATAATATTCACAACTGTGATAAGTGCTGTGACAGAAAGATCCCGTGGGGGCAGCTGCCCTGGGGAATGGAAGTAGTATTTGAGTTGAAAGCTTGAAAGATGAGCAGGAGTTAACAATTCACAGTGGGGGGGTGGATGGTGGGCAGATGGAGGGGCTCTGCCCCATGGCTGCCTGTGAGTGGATGGAGAGCTCACACAGACCTGGAATCTGATTCCTGTGACTTCAGGGCAAGGTCCTGAATTAGCTGCATCTCAGTTTCCTCCTTTGTGAAATAAAGGGAATAATAGTACTGACCTCGTGGTATTTTCTGAGCGAGAGCTAATGTTTGTAAAGTGTTAAGCACAGTATCTGGAAAATGGCAAATATCCAGTAAATCTAGCTAATATTAATAATAGGTAATAGTTTACTGTTGTAGATAAATTTTTAAATCCTACCTTTGGTAGAAGAAAAGACAAAGGCATAAAGAGGGAGAAATGGTGCTTCCCAAACCTGTTCAAGGGCTTCCTTCTGTTCTTAGGGTCTCTCCTCTGAACCCACTGCCCATGAGCTCTGACTGTCAAATCCTTGAGTTACACGGACGCTGCCATCCAGTTCTGCCACTTAACACAGTACTTGGCTCCACAGTGATGGGCTTTGCATAGCGATGATATTTGAAGCTGTAGGAGGGGATGAAGTTGCCAAATTAAAGAACGAGGAGCCCGGCCGTGGGAAACACCTGTATTTATTTACAGTGGAGAGAGAGTGAGAAGCTGCTGCCAATAAACTAGGATAGTTGGTCTCTACAGCCCAGGAATGAAGGAGAGTTAGTGCCTTAAGTTGCCTCGGGGTCTAGGAGAACAAGGAGGCTAGAAAAGGGGACCAGATGTGATGAGAACATTCCTCTTGGAGACAGCAGTTTCAGGACTGTGTGGGGCAGAATCCAGATTGCACAATTAAAATGTAGGTGGAAGCAGTGGGTGGTGGGTGCATGGATTTTCCTTTCAAGAAATCTATGGTAAAGCTAAGCAGAGGAATCACTACTGTAAATAAGTTGCAGGCTTAAGAAAATTTGTTCTTGTTCTTGGGGTGTTGGAAAAGCTTATCCTACTGAAATGGAGGAAAGAGTTTCAGGCACTCGCTGAAGTGGGGTTCTGGAGGTGTGGAGGGGTTGCTAGCCTGAGTTGGCCAGACCTGCATAAGGGTCCTGCATCTATAGGTGGGAATATCCTGATCAAATTGTCTGCTCTTTTCCTGGTGTCCCCCTTCTGTCACCTCGTTATCGCCGCTGTATTTTCTGTAGTCGTGAATGCCCAGCAGTGGGTGGGAAGCACTCGTATACTAGCTACGTGAAGAAATGGATGTGCTCACCAAAATGAAAGCTTCACCATCTCTGCTGTTCCCAGCTCTCTCCTTGTAAAGTGTGTACGTTTTTGAGGCTTAACTGGCTTTGGTAGTTTTATGATAATTTATTTTTTTGAAGTGTGGGTGAGTTGGCAAGTGATCACATTGGTTCTGTTTTGTTGTGAATAAATAGTATGTCAAACTTTTATGCCGTTTCAAAAATGTTATTTAGAATAAAACTTCCTTTGAAGCCACAATAGTCTCATACTCAAAATATTTATTTAGACCATATTGTTTAAATATATATAATTCCCTTAAGGAACAATTGTAGTCTATATAAATCTGAATTGAAAACAAATAGACCTTCTGGAAGTCATAGAAATACAAAATGGATATTCCAGTGCTCAAGTGTTTATATACAAAAGGAGCTGAGGTGTTCCAATGTTTGTATGTTTAGGTACAAAAAGGGTAAAATTATGAAAAAGGAAAAGGATGATGATCTGAAAAGTTTAATTCCCAAATGTGCCAGATGTATAAAGTTATTTAGGAAGAGAAAAATATTTGAATCATAAACTAGTTCTCAGTAAATGAATGAATAGTTCAGTCAGTAAATAAATAAATATACATAAAATAAAGCAAATCTACAGTCTCTTAATGTGTTTTGTCCTGAATATAGCTATAATTAAAATCCACAAAAGTATGTTTTAAACACAATGTAAAGTGAGGCTATTTTTGTTAAATAACTGTCAAATCAAAATGATCAAATTAATGATTTAAAATATGTATGTTTTTGGTACTGGAGTTAACATGTAGTCCTTGAGAGATAGTCATTGTTGGTTTTGATCATTCCTTAGTTTGGTAAAGCAGAGGCGACTTTTTTTCCTTAGTGTTTATGAAAGATTCTGTTATCGCACTTCAGATTATATAAATATTTTAATGTCAACGTGGTTGCTGCATCTGAATTTATAATTGGATAGTTTGTAAGGTGCCTTGTTTTTAGTAGAAACACTGCCCTCTAAACTGTTGTTGTTTTGTTTTGTGTTACCACAGTACAGTCAAATTGTGAGTTCATTAATGAACACGCCATTTAAAGAAGCTCTTTCTAACCTGGAATGTTCTGACGTATTGCTCAGTCAGTGAATCTATTGAAGTTGACACAAGAAATTTGGGGAGAAGCATTTCCCCTTCTAACCTTCAACTGCATATATTATTCTTACGTAGTCAGCATTTCCTTTGCTGCTCCTATTTCTTACTACTATTTCCTTTAATCACTAATACATACAGCAAAGTTTTACAACCTCCTAATATGTAATTGGACTATTGACATTGGAAGAAAGGCCCTGAAATATCAGGCAGATGATACACCTGAGTGTTTTTCTTGCAGTAATAGAGGAGCAAACTAGGGTTGGAGGTGAAGCAAGAGAGGAGTCTAGGCAAGGACTCTATTGGAAACTGAACAGGGACCTATAGATTTGATGTTCATTAACAAAAGAGAAATATTTCAAACTCGCCTGATCTAAAGCACGGGGAGCAGTCAAAGCCCATTCATTCTTACTCTCTGTAAATGGAGTTTGTCCCAACCATGTTAACAATGTCTAAAATACTGTCTGTTACAAATGAGACAGTTTATATAAAAATCCAGCTGGTTCCAGGAATGTGAGCGTCTGGAGCTGTGTGAGTGAGAGTAGCTTTCAGGCCCAGCACTGCAGTTTCAGGTAGCCCCGTACCTCTCCCCCACCCCACCCCCCAAATCAGTAATTATTGATTGCATCTACAGCTGTAGAGAGGTCTTTTCCTGGCAGTTCAGGTAGTTACAGTAGATGGTTAACCTGTGAATGATCGGACTAAATCCCTTCTGTCTTCAGAACTACCATGCCAGTTAGAACTAAATGTATGAGATAAATTTATTAACTGTAGTCTAGGAGCATAGGTCGGCTTCAGCACCATTCTTAAGCATAGGTTCTTAATCTATCAAAAGTTACACTTCATTAATGCTAATTTTCTATGGATTCACTTTATAATGTAAACCGGGGAGATGATTTTTTAAAGTGCTTGTAAAGAAATGAAAGGTTTTTGAGTGTGTCTTTCAGTTTTCTAAGATATAGGTGAGTTGTTCCAAGTATCAAATATTCACGTAAATGTCTTTTCCTGTTCTACATCTGATCTAAAAACAAATGTAAACTTAATCTCTTACATCACCATTAAAAAAAAAAAATGGGAGTTGTTTTGCGTTTTTCAAAATAGGAATGAAAATAGAATTGATATATCAAGGGGGGAACAAACAAGGAATTGGGAAGTGGCAAATTATGCCAGAAATATGCCAGGTCTTATTGGGCCAACAGGAATGTCTCTCAAAATGTGTCTGAAAGATTAATAAAGCATTTAAATGAAACACTGCAGAAGAAAAGTAATATTCTAATAACATTACCTGTATATCATGTTTTACTTGGAACAACATTTCGTTTGAACATTATTGTATGAGAGTGTATATTTTTTGCACTGTTGCCAGGTGGATGAACTTAAATGTGCCTATTTGGTAGCAGCAATATTTTTTTCTCTTTCGGGTCCCTGGTGTTTCAGATCCAGCACCTTGTAGAGTATGTAATCCTTTACTCTTATACTACTCGGGCTATGCTTCTAATTTAAAGCTGACCTATGAATGGCATGAAACATTCTATTAGTGAATCAGTATTGTTTTCTAATATGTTTTGGTAAGAGATTTTGATGGTTTCAAAATTTATTTTTAAAACTCTCCAGGCCCCTAAGGCCGTTAAAAATGGGAAGTGGGTATTATTATTAAAATGGTGAAGAAATATGGTACCTTTGAACAGATGCTGATCTTTTGTCCTCCTCTCCTTTTCAGGCCATCCGCTGCACGCTGGTGAACTGCACGTGTGAATGTTTCCAGCCGGGGAAGATTAACCTGAGGACTTGCGATCAGTGTAAACATGGCTGGGTGGCACATGGTGAGGAAAATCTGGACTTTTCTTCCCGTTCTTGTTATGTTTGTGTGAGCGTGCCTTAATTTTTTTTTTTTTCGAGCCGTCACTGGCCTGGAGAAGAGAGGGGTCAGCTGTGCTCCAAGTGTCAGGTCCCGTGCAGCCTGCAGCTCCCAAATTGCATATTCTCGGCTCCAAGAAGTAAGGCCAGGCGGGCAGCTCTCAGCAGCAGGGCGAGATGTTTATAGGACAGTTGGGTTCTGAGTGAACATAGCAGCAGCCAGCAAGCACCAGGCCCGATGGAAACTCAAACATACCACAGTTGGCCTTTCAGGGCCTGGACCTCAGAGGGAAGCTGGCAGATCCTCTTTGCTTGAGGAGAACTCCTCCATGACTGCTCACCCTTGTCATCTGTGTTCGGGGCAGAGTTTATCCTCCCAGATGTTAAATTTTGTATGGTCTAAGGTGGGTGAGAGAGTGAACGGGAACATTATTTGGCTGGTATCTGAAAAAAAATAATCCGTAAATACCGCCTTTCAGCGTGCCCGGGGATTGGAGGAGGCTGGCCCCGGTGGAGGGTGAGCTCTGCATAGGTGTGTGTTCGGGGCGAGGGTGACCGGGGGCCGAGGCGGGGAGGGTGGAGGCGCTTTGCCAGAAGCACAGGGCTGTCCCATCCGTGGGCCTTGACCGAGCATTGAACGTGTTCTTCTGTCTGGTTTATGTTTTTTACGTTGAGGCGAAGGGAGACTTGCAAATAAGCAGAGACTTTAAATTAGTTTTCTTCACTTCCTAGACTGTTATAATTTTAAAAGATAGGTAATGTTTATAGAAGAAATCCTGGCTTGAGATTTTTTTGACAGCCTGGGGGATTGGCTCTTAAGTGGACATATTCTTCATTCCCAAGCAGTGCCAAATATCCAGTGGGTTGTATTTTTATAAATGTCATGTTATTCTAGCAAGATCTGAGGGAATGACACCGGGCCATGCCTTGAGATGCATTTAATTTATCATGTGTCTTGCTTGTTGGGGCATGTATGTTGGTGTTATGGGGCCATTTCAGCCCTGTTTCTGTGAGGCAGAGAGAAGAGGTTTATCGAGTGGTATGGGGGGAGCACACTGGAAGGCGTGTGCCTGGCACACAGAGCCACAATCCTCCAGTGCCTCCAGGGATGGAACTTGTTCCTGCTTTATTAACAAGGCCAAAATCTGTAACAACTCTCAGTCCAGTTTTGAACAACACTTGAGCTGCTGTTGCTTTTGTGGTCTATGCAAGTGACTACGTTCGATGATTTCTTCTCCCTTCCTACATTAGTTTGCTAGGGCTGCCGTAACAAAATGCCACCGACTAGGTGGCTTAAACATCCGAAATTTATTTTCTCATGGTTCTGAAGGGTCAGAAGTCCCATAGCAGGGTGGTTTCATTCTGAGGCCTCTCTTACTGGCTTGCAGATGGCTGCCCTCTCGCTGTGTCCTCACATGATCTTTGCTCTATGAGGCACACCCCTGGTGTCTCTGTGCACCCAGATTCCTCTTCTTATAAGGACACCAGTCAGATTGGATGAGGGGCCACCCTAAGGGCCTCATTTTAATTTAATCACCTCTTGAAAGGCCCTCTCTCCAAATACAGTCACATTCTGAAGGACTGGGGATGAAGGCTTCAACAGATGAATTGGGGGGGGGGGGGTGGGGACACAATTCAGTTTATAACACTTCCCAAGTATCCTTCTTTCCCTCAGTAAGTATTGGCTCTGCCAGATAATAGCTTATGTCCCGAGCCCATCAAGGATCCTGGAGGCAGTGTGGGGTCAAATTCTGGCTCTACAACTTTGATGACACGTCGCTCAGCACCTCTGCATCTGAGCTTTCTTATCTGTAATCTACCTTGTAAGATTATTGTGAGCATTGATGATAAACTATATGAAGCCTTTAAAATAAATTATACATGTTAAAAGCAACAAACTGGACAACACATGAGCGATAAGGGGGGTGGGGAGGATCCAGTCATTAAACAAAGGACTTTTCATTCATTCCCTCTCATTTTTTCCAAAGCCATCTTGTGTTACCATCATCTGTCTACTGTGGTAGCCTTGTGAGTATAAAAGTTTACTGTGTCACCAGTTTATTTTATCTGTCTAACTTCCACGTGCATATTACATTAGTAGTGTAATGGGGGGAAAAAAGCAATATTTCTTCCTTCTTGAACAACATAAATTATCCCCGGCCAGTGGTTGTTTCTAAGATTTTCTGAGGGATGTGGTTTTTTTCCCCAAACTTGAATAAGGTATTTCTGTTACATCAGACTCGGCTTTTCCTACCGTGTCATTAGAAATTCTGTGTTTCTGGTATATTAATTGCGAAGTTTCTCAGATCTAACTTTTCCTCACCACTACTATCACCTTGACCTCTTTTCCCCCACAAGAGCGACGTATCTGTATACAACTCAAAATATGGGCACGCCGATATACAGATCTCACTCTTCCCCCATTCAGTAGGACAAATATGACAGTGAGGGTCCGGCTCCTAGCTTTTGAGTTGGCAGTGGGATGAGAGTACCCACTCTTTTTGCCCTTAGCATTTCAACTAATTGCTTCACTCTCTCCCCCTGCACAGAAAACCCTGAAATCGTGTCTCCAGTTATTTCTGCTCAGAGGTGAGATACAGCAGTCTTCCTGGCTGCCTTACTCAGTACAGTATCCTATGTGTGGGACAAGGAGAAAGTGACTTGTTTTTTCTACTGTGTGATTTTTCTGTGAAAGTAGATGGAACAGCAAGCAGTAAGACTACCAAAATACATCTCATGGAATCATTTCATCATAGCACTGAACACACTCTACCTGTAATTGTACCATAAAAAGTTAATATTTGCCGTTAAAAATAACTAAATGCCAAAATCAGGGGTTCTCTACAAAAAGATGAATTTTTAGAAATTTGTTGGCCTCTTTTGAATTAACGTCTTACTATATCTTCTTTGTTATCAGCATCTTCAGTTTCTTCATAAGATGTAGGATTTCATGGGTTATTATATATTTATTCATACACACACAGTCTCACACAGTCACTTCATAGCCTTATAGATTGCTTCTTAAATCTGCTTGAGTTGTTAACATTAGTTGCTTTACAAAAATCTTAAGATGTTTTAAAAAATGAAAAGGAGTAATTAATTCATCATACTGTAACACCTGAATTTTGCAATTACTCACTGGGCCGTGGTGCTGTTCACAAATTACTTCCTTGAAATCTTAGCACCATTGAGATAAAGAGGGGGGAACCCAAAAATGACTCCTTGATTACCAGTAGGTATTTCCCACTGAATTAGTAAAGGATTTCCTGCTCTTTTTCCCCATTAAGGAATTTCAGCTCTTGCACTTTGAAAGCAGGGCTTTATTGAATTTAACATTATTTAAAACAAGCTCTTTGGGGATATAAGATGTCCATGCCAACAGTGTATAATAACCTTGAGTTTCTAATTTTGTCATATTTCACAGTCTTCAGTTAAAGGACTCCAGCATACTGCCACTTAATTCACTTAACAACTGTATTTTTTTCCTTCCTCTGTTTGCATTGTCTTTTCTATGCTTTTCCTTCATTTGCCTAAAATTAGCAGAGTGAGTCTTGAAAGCATTAAAAAAAAACACATTTCCTGCAAGTTTAATTTTTCTTGGTTCAACATTGCCAAAATAAGGTATCAGCGTAAGAGCAGTAACGGGCTTCTTTACTGGTGGCATAAATGTTTGTGTCCATAGAAATTCAGTAGGTGGCATTTTGACCCTTTCCCACCACACTAGGGTAGTAATTCTACTGTTCACACAATTGAAGCTTCAGCCAAAGATTTTACATAGCCTTACAAATGAGCAAATCTTACTAGTATACTGAGTTGTGGGCAAGGAGGGGTGGGAGGAAGTGTACTTTGTAGCTACTCATCATTCTCGTCTGAGGAACCTGCTTCCAGTGAGAAGTATAACTAATCAGACTCTCTTGCCTTTGTGATAAACTGGAGGTGGGGTGTAAAGGGCGAGGGCTACTGTACTAAACCATCTTTATTATTTGTTGTTTGCAAATTAGTTTTAATGTCTATAGTCTAGATGATGACTTTACTTCTAAACCAATAAGATGAATCAAGTAGTACAAGTGTTAAAAAGTAAACTATATTCTAAATGATTTTCAGAAACATTTAATGATAATCCAGGACAACTGGAAAATTACTGTTTAAAAAAAAAAAAACATGATGGGATATATTTGATTTGACAAAAGATGTGGGCAGATTTTAGAAAGGTAATTTATTTAGAAGTTTTTTCCTTGGCTGGCTCAGTAATTTTTACTTCTGACGAAGCCCACTTGTTAAAACTCCTTTAAAAAAAAAAAAAATCCATTGTTTCTTGGGATGTCCAGTAAGCATTTGTCAAGGATAGAGGCTTGATGAATAAAAAATATATTACATAGGTTAATGAACCCCACGGTAGCTTTCTTGGTGCAAATCATTTTCTTTATAGAATACTTTGACTTTAAATACTTTAATTATTTACTCAGCAAGCCAGCTGTTTTCCTGCCAGTGTTCAAACTATTCAGATTTTTTAAATGTAAAATGAGCAGGCTTGGCCTGTCATCTGGATCATCAATGAAGGGATATTTATTAAACATACGTCATCTGTAAAGTGTTGTACCAGGTATGCTTTGGTTCTTCAGTTCTGTGCCACAGGAAATGGTGAGCAGTATAAAGTTAATTTAGTGTCATCTACCAACCAGCTTTATGGTTTAATGTACTGTAAGACTTAATATTCATATAATCCATTAATTTCAAACCTTTCTTTTTTGTGATTCACTGGAAGTAATTTTTCTCTTTTTTCTCGGCATCATTGAATTTGAATTCCCAGCTCTTTACTTGATATGTCCTATCAGAGCAGGGGTATTTATAGAGACACTCACCCGAATAGAAAATATAGGACATCCCATTAAATTTGAATTTCAGGTAAACAGTGAATAATTTTCTAGTATAAACATGTACCTTGCAAATTTAGCTGAGTAGTCCTGTGTTTTTATGTGCTAAATCTGCCAAGCTTATACTTAAAAGAAAACCCTAGTTAGGCTTAATTTGCATAATTCAGTCCTAAATCAGGGCCATCGGTTCTGAGCATTCTATAATCAAAAACCTTTTGATTATGTCCATCCTACATTTAGAAACACGAGATCGCAGTATTCTGTTTACAGATTCCTGAGATTTGTTGGCTGCTCGGTACTTTGTAAGGATTTAAGCAGGGTGGATCAAAACCAGTAATTTTTCATTTTATCCCATGAAAGGTCACATGTCTTTATTATTTGTCCCAGGCTGTGCTCTTCTTATGAATTGTCTAAACATCTGTGAAAGTAGTTTATCCCCAACTGGTAGTTCTGTAATATTCTCCCTGACAAGTCCAAGAGCCAGTGTAACTAAGTATACGCTTTCCTTTTCCATCCTCTTTTCTTTGCTAGTCTTCTCCTCTTCCCAACCCCAATAGAAGTCTTTTATCAAAAGCAATAAAGCATGGCATTTCTCTGACATCATGCTCATTTTGAGTAACACAGCAGCGGTTTCTATATGATCATTTGTAAATTTGTCAAGCATAAGAGAGGAGGGTGAATAAAACGGAGTGTCCTCTGGCAAAGGAAAATAATGCTCGCAGATATTAACCTGCAAGAAAGCTCTGCCTCCCTCTTACCGACCTGGAGACTGTCCTAACAAGAGTGAATTTTGCTTTGGGAGAGAATTGTTGCAGAGGGGTATTTAGGATTAGATGAAAAAAATGTAAGCAAGGTCCTAGCTGGAAACCTCAGTGCAGGGAAATAAATGCAGGCTTCGACGTGGCAAAGTAAGAACCTGATCCTTTGGGAAGAGGTAGGTGGCCATCGTGCTCCTAGGGCTTTGCTTAGAAACACGAGGATAGAAACCCCACAGTCCTCTTCCCCTGGTGCACTGGTTTGGAAAAGGTGGGAGTTAATGGAGTATCTGCTTAAAAGAATGTGTCTTTCTAGAAGACTTAGTTCTTCCCAGTTGTGACACTGCAACCTGGCTTGCCTAGCTGCAGAATTCTCTTTTAGTCAGGGAAACCAACTTCTAGCTGCCTCCTGGCTCTGGGGGGGCCAGGAGGGTCCTGCTGTCTCCATGGACAAAGTCCTTGAACATCTCTCCACTTATTTTTATTTTAGAGAGCAAGCACAAGGCCACGTTCCTGCCTGGCACAAGAGCCTTCTTTGCTTGACCTGAGGGCACCGTGCCCTCTTCTGCTTCTCTCCCTTACTCCCTGATCACAGCTGATAAGCTTGAAAGGGAGGACATCCTCACAAATGTGACGGTTTGCTGCTTCATTCATGGCATGAACTATATTCTTATTGTGTCCCTGAGCTGCTTGTTTTGATTTGTTTCTCAGTCTGCCCACCTTTGGGACGGTGCTTTGAACTCCCTACATTTTTTTTTTTTTTTAATCACCGCACAAACAGTGCCTCCCCTTCAAAGTCCTGGGCTTTCTGCCTGTTAGCTCCCCAGATGTTGTTTTCTACCTCCATCTTGTTCAGATGGAAACATACGGCGGATCTGGTAAATCCTGGCCTCTAAAGTGTACAGTGCCGGTCCCCTGCTAAGGACTTTCTAGGGAGGATCTTGAGATTGAAACCTACAGAGCTGGAGCCCCAGGGTCTGAAGAAGCTTCAGGTACACGAATGGGAGGCGTGAGAGAAAAAGAGGTAAAAGTGCAGCTCTGTGTAGGTTCGCATCCTGCCTCTACCACCTGCCATCAGTAGAACCTTGGCCAGGTTACATAACCTCTGTATTCTCATCTGTGAAATGTGGATAATGATAGTGCCTAGTTTGCAGGGTTCTTTCTGGCATTAAATGAGATAATCTACTTAATAAGTGTTAGTTGTTATTTCTAAATTCTTACAGAAGTAAAGCTTCAACCTTGAGAACATGACAGACACGTTTTATCGTGGTTGAAATGGTTAAAAGTTGGGTGTGTTCAGGCCAGTGGTCGAATCCCATCTCAGTCTCTAGTTAGCCCTAGTTCTTTTATCTGTAAGCTCAAATAATAATAGGAATGTACCTGAATAGCACAGAGAAGTTTTGAGGAGGATTAAATGAAGAAGTGGACTGAATATTAATTATACTCTCTAGAGCCTCATGAATTTCTTCAGTGCCCAGTGCTGGAGTGAGGTCACCAGTTCCGTTGGCTATGAGGCCAGCTGTTCCCAGGGTGATCTTGTTTTCCCCAGCAAATTCGGTTTAGCTTCATACCTTCCATCTCCCCTAAAATGTCATGTGAGCCCATATTTGAATAGAAGTCCAAAATGCTTTTTTTTCCCCAAAAGTCACATTTTAAGAAGTGCACATCAGTTGAGATGAATTGTCGGATTGTTTATCTGTTGAAAATCCAAAACCCAGAAGTAAACGAATTTTAGACAGGGTGAAGGCTACTTTTGCCTATTTTCACACCTGTATTCTTGCCTGTGAAGCGCTTTGATGGGCTAACCACTTTATCATTTTATTGCACTTTATTACATCATAAATTTTTATATCTTGCTAACGATCCTACAGGAAGCTTAATTGTTTATAGGAACATCTTAGTTAACTGGAGTTCACCAGGTTAAGCAGAACACAAATTGAAGCGGTTATAAATGACACATACTCAGCTCCTCTCATTTTACTCAGGATGCTCTGTTCAGATAATGGGGAGATGCTGCTGGGTCATGAGGACCCAGGATGCCTCAGGAGTACTCTCAACCATTCTTCCTCCTAGTGTGTCATAGTGATGACTTCTTCTCAGTGTGGGTACCCCCATACCCCCCTCCACCCCTAAGCCCTGCATTTGAAGAGTAAAATCGCTGGATGAGATGCATGTGGTATTTCAGAGAAATTCTGACTTGTATTCTGGGAGGCATAACACGTTGTCTGGACAACTCATTCCTTACCAGTTGTTGCCTTCTGAGAGGGTAGAAGTTTGTAACTCTTTCAGAAGCTTGAGTTAATCTGTTATGAGTGAGCAGATAGCCAGAGCGTTGTATAGGAAATACTTAAAGGAGTTACTGCCGCAACTGTGTAGACTTGTAAGCAATGTCTGTTAAGGGGCCCAATAGTAAGGTCCCTCTCTCCTTGGAGCTGTTCCTTGATACACAGGGAAATCCCTCCTTTGGCCTCTTAGGTCTCCCAGCCTGGTTGTGTGGTCAGGTGATCCTACAAAAGCAAGTGCAAACCCATTTAATTGGAAGGACAGCCTTGCTGGGCCTTAAGTTCAATTGGCCACAGAATGCAAAGGCAGCTGTAAACCTGGCTTTCCAAAAAGGAAGCCACCATTTTGGATCTGAGCACTTGAGATGTGGTTAGTCCCAACTGAGATAAGTTGTAAGTGTGAAGTGGACACTGAAATTTAGAAATGTAATCTTAAAAAAAAAAAAAATGTAAAATAGCTCATTGAGAATCGTTCTTATATTGTCTACATATTGGTAAAATTTTTTATGTATTGGGTTAGATAAAATATATTTTTAAAAATTAGTTTCATTGTTCATTTTTTGCTTTTTAAATGAGATTAGAGAAATTAAAAATTATGTATGTGCCTTGAATTATATTTCTATTAGGCATGGCTGTTCTAGGTCCTCGGTGTGAGATAAATGTATTTGGAGGACCGAAGCTTAGGTTAAACTGGTTTGCTGGTAGAGTAGTTCAAACTGGTGTGAGAATCCTAGAATCCCAAATCCCGGCTCCTGTCCTTCCTTCACTCAGTCCTCCGTGCTTTCACACCTGCTGCGCTATTGGTCATGTCTGCTCTTTCCTCTGCCCTGGTCATCAGGGAAGCTGGACCTGTTCGCCCCCAGGAGCAATTAAGTATTGCCTTCTGTATACTCTCAGCATACTTCACTGAGACCAGAAGGGTAGTTTCTGTAATACTGATCCCTCCACTAGCTTGGGACCTCAGGAGAAGCACTTCTTCATCTCTGGGTGCTGATACCCATTGTAGCATCTCCCACCTGAGGGAGCACATGGAAATAAGGCTTATGGGAACCTCCTACGTGTATCTAAAAGTCTCTGATTCCTAATTGCCAGTTTCTTTTCTTTTCCAGCAGCCTCTTCCCATTTTAAGTAGTAAGCATAGCCTGCAACCCCCCTGCCTTTAGTCCTGTTTCTGCATTTCTCTTTTTCAGCCCTCACTCTTTTTTCATCTCTGCTGTTTCCCCCTGTGTCTTCGGACAACAAAACAAGTGAAAGGTAGGTGGAAGGTTTTAATAGCCTAACCAACCTAGAAGTAAATTTTAGAGAAGTTAAATTTGTTTGATCATTAACAGACAGATGTTGTCATTTTTGTTTTATTGAGAAGATGTGGTCTTGAGTGAAATATTTTTCACTTCTGTTTAGTAGTTCTTCACAGTACTCCTTTGCCTGCAAAAATCTGAGGGTAAGAAATTCCCCCCTCCCCCCTTTTGGCTATTCACGTTTTCCACTATCAGTAAAAATTTAAAAACAAATCAACCTCTCACATAAAAGAAAACACCTGTTTGGCATGGAGAAATTGGCCAGGGAGGTCTTTTTCCTGACAGGCCAAAAGCGACCATCACAGGGCCCCTTATAAAAAAAAAACGTCATTTTTTTTCTTTATTTCATGTGAGCATTGGCAGAAACTCTGACAAGCAGTTCTTCATATTTTATTATGTTCTTGTCTGCAGAATCTCTGTCAGGCAAAAACCTTGTCAGCGGAAAACCTGTCGTAGGATCAGAGGAGACAAAAACAGGTGTCACATAGGCAGTCAAAACTGAAGGAAAAAAGAGATTAGGCTAAAGAGAGAGAGGCAGACAATTACATTAATGCCATTGCTTTTATCTTATAGATGTGTGTTATTATCTCGGGGTGCTGAGTGCGCAATTGCCTCAAAGAAAAGTAGACAGGAGACAAGGGGAAACTTGATAGTTATTAGCTGAAGAGGCAGTGTGTCAAAGCTGGATGGGGTTCAAAGTTTTGCAAAGGAAAAAAACTGCAGGCAGCCAGCAACGGCTGTGTGGTTCTGCTTTCGGCTACATAACCCTAGTAGCAGTCTAACATTTCGACTTGGAAACAGATCATAGAGAGAAAAATTAATGAAAGATCTCATTTGGAGGTTTTGGGGGTAACATTTATCCTACAGACCATGCAACTGAATCATAATAGTTTCTCTCATAAAATCTTGCCTCAATGTGAGACACGAAGACAGGCATTTGTCAGTTCAGCTGTGTTGTTTGGATATGTTTAAAACACCTATTATCAACACACTTTTAATTAAAAAAAAGCTATTAAGAAACCCTTTTACTAAGTGTGAACATCTGTACGTGCAAGCTGTAAATTAGGAGATCACATATGTGTGCCTCAGTCAGAGACTAAATGAACTTGGCAAGTGTTTTCTATTACTGGTTTTTAAGTACAGTAAAATATCTACAGGAACAATGGCTACATTTTAAAATTTGGATTTTTTTTTTTATATTGTGCCTGTTGGTCCTGATTAATAGAACTTGTCTTCTAATCAGAAATTAGGGTAATTATCATTATCAAATAGGGTAACCAGGATTCACAGAGCTAACCAGTATCTGCCCCCTCTTTGTTCACATCATTTCAGGAGACTTCTTTTCTCAAAGTTTGAGCTTTATCAAATATTTGTGATGGTATATAATAGTTTCATTTTGGAAGTGGCTTAAACTCTGAAAGCTGTTTAGCCTTGTTGATAGCTTATAGGTGTCAAAAAACCAACTAGTAGAGAATGGGATGGTAACTTTAAGGCTTTCCTCTCTGCTCAATTGTACATCGATCATATTAATGGAAAAATCGGCAAGCATCGCTTTAGTCCCTAACATTTTCTGATCATGCATTTAAAAATTGGTTAGTTTAGACTTTTCCTGAGACTGCCTTCTTAGCCCTTTTTTTATGAGCAAATCTGTATATAGAGGTCTTTTATCCCACCAGTCATAGATGCAAAGCAGTTTGATACTTGTTATATGCATTAAGCAAATCCAGCAATCCAGAAGAAAACACGCATCAGTGTCAAAAGTATGTGTGATAGCCCAGAGTTTTAAGGGATTACAGTGGGAGAAAAAAGATTGATTATAGATTTAGAATGAGATTTCAGGCTGACTTACTGGGAGAGGGAAGGAAAAATACTTGTGACACAAAGGTGACGTTCATTAAAAAAAAAAAAAAAAGACCGAATATAATCATTTCTTTCTTTTAGGTATTTCCTACCAGGTGCTGGCTTTTTGTATCACTGCTCTCTCTCAGTTTTGAAATACTTCTTCACTACATGTGAAAGAGTTTAAAGCACATGTTCTATCAAAAATAAATACGCCTTGCATTTATAATGTTTCCATAGTGAAATTCTGATACAGATATATGCTACTTCAAGAAAAATCTTTAAAGTTAATAAATTGGGAGTAGGGTGATTATTCTCTTACAGAAGAATTCATTTTCTGTTTGTTGAATAGAAGGATTCACACGTTCTGTTCAAGTAGCAAATTTCAATAGTTACTTTTAAAGGGGGTATATTTTGTAGTCAGTGTACATTTAATTCATTGATCTGTGAATTATATAAAGCAAGGTTTGTGTAGTCAACTTTCAGCTCACCTTGGTGACTAGAGATTGGATAGAACAGCAGCAGGAATAATAATAATCCCCAAACCTGGTTTCAGCAAGTAGATTCAGTTAGTCAATCTCTTCCTAGACTTACTGTCAAGTTTGCAGATTGCATTTGCTCTTTCCCCTTACCACCTTCTGATGGAGATGCATATGAGGAGAGACATGCCCCCCAAAGTGGGCCATGGAAGGAAAAGGAAGGAGGAAGAGAAGTAAAACCAAGGATCTGTTTAATCTCCTGGCCAGGAGAGTGAGCTTCTGAATAACCCAGTGTTGACAGTCTACTTTTACGTGTGCCTCCGTCAGACTTTAATGATTTCCAAAGTCTGTTGTGAGGACTTTATTATGCATAAGGCCACAGGGGGGAAATGCCAGTCAGTTTGAAATATTACCTAGATAGTCTCAAGTGGAGCTCAAATTCTACCCTGGACTAATTGTCGGTGTGTGTGCGCATATCCATACACACTCAAAGCTGCATGTCAGCCAGGGAACAATTAAAATCCGTAAGACAGTGAGAGCTCATTGGAGCTCCTTCTGTCCCCCTTTCCTCCCTACAGTGTAGGATCACATTCCTAATGGACCCTAAGAGTATTCATATACCTATCCCTCATGTATTAAGGCACAAGAAAAAAATCAGGGACCATTCACATAAGGCATATAAGATATAGTAACATAATCAGGGTTTATGGAGGCTTGGCAGACGTGGTTTTGTTGTTGTTGTTGTCGTTGCTGTTTTTTTTTTTTGACTTAAAAACACTGCCACACTATTTGTTCAAGAAGAAAAATAAGCCCTTCACACATAAGGGCTGACAGATTTTATCACCAGGCTTGGGGATCAACTCTTTCAGCTACGTATCATTCCTTTTCTTCTTTCCTTAAACAAAAATTCTAAAAGCAAGCCGTCTCTCTCTTTGGTATTAAATATCCTCATTAATTCAGCCTTGACAGTTCCAGTTAGAAAGTTATGACTTAAATGGAACATGAGTTATTTTGTACTTAATTTGCTCCCAATTACACAGTTCTCTCCCCCCAAAAGTAGTGACTAAAACGTGCAGATCTAAATATTACTTCAAGTCATAAGGACTTTTTCTCTTAGTAACAATCATGGTCCACCTTCCTGATCGATCCCCTGATTCACTAAAAAGTTTTTAATATGTCATCATTGCCATTTATTAATGTTCTCCCCCAGTGCTACGGCTTTTATTGGGAACTGGCTTACAACCTACGGGTGGGTTAAGGCTTTGCCCTGCGCCCTGATGCTCTTGCCTAGTAAGAGAGCTGAGTCTTATAATGGGAAAGGATTGATGTTATAATGATTCCAAAGGGCCCCTTTATGATGAAATTCTAAATATGCAAAATCCCATTAAACCTGTGGAAGTTCATGGGCTAGCTACCTTGAAATGACATATCATTATATTGGGTATAGTGTGCATATTATAAAGTGTGGTATAATTGGAAATTATTGGTCATATTTAGCAAGAATGAAGAGCCACCCACCCTTATAAATTCAGAGGTTATGGTCTGGGTACTTGAAGTAGGAAAGGGAACAATATTCTGATTATAAGTAATCAAAACTTAAAAATCAGCCCCCAGAAATTGTCCTAATAAAATTCTGTCACTAACAACTGTTTTTATTCGACTCTTAAAGTAATCGTGGAAAGAATTCCATAGAACAACATTTAAAGACACATTGAAATGTTAACCTCTTAGAAATTAAAATAGTATTCTAGGACTCACAGCTCCTAAAAGCTGACCACTTGATGCTATTATAATTTGGAATCCTAAGGGGAGTTGGGGCAAGAGACTGGAGTTCTCGAAACAATTAGCTTTGCAATTTAAGGCTCACTTGGCTTTCTCCCAAAATGAAAGAATAAGTCTTCTTTAATTTTTTTTTTTTCTAAAATTGCTTCAAATTAGCATTTAAAAATTGAAAAATATCCAGGACAGGACTGGAAATTAGTGAAATAAAAGGCTTCCTTTTAGACCGTTTTCATACAAATTTTTAATTGTTTTACTCTGCAAAGTAGGTGGCTTTGAAAAATCATTTCATTTGGCTCACTTTTTATTTTATTGAATGGCTATAAGCTTCACACCACCATGCCTGAACAGCTATTCAATGGAATCCACTGGACATCAGGGCCTGAAGTATTTGAGCATATTCCTGTGAAAACCACCTAAGTCACTTGAATTTGGCTTTTAAAGAAAGTTATGTTTAAAAAAAGTTGTGGAAAACTAAGAACTATAAACTATCACTGAGAGCCAATTTTCTAGGATCGGTGAAAAGCACTTTTATACTCCTACATTAAGAAAAAATTGTATCTGAATATGGTCTTATTTCTGTGACCTTCACAGAAAATATTGGAAGTGAAGTCTTTAGAATTACAGGTTTACATTTATTTTAATTTATTTGAAGGTTTGGGGAGTAATTCCTGTTATTAAAAATCGAAATAAAAAAATAGTTATTCACATTTCATTTAACAGATGCAAGTTCTTTTATAACCACCCCTCACACACTGCCAGTACTATTTTATATATTTGAAAACTGAATTTTATAAAGGACATTACTTTGTTCTTTAAGTTAGCAACGTAGTTAAAAGTATATATTACTTCACATTTATTCCATATTTTGCATTACATTTTATACTTATTTTACATTTACGTTACACACTTACATTAATGAACCACAGAAATTCCGGCTGTTGTCTTTATGGTGATTCTGTTCTTGACAGAAATGAGTTTTCTTCACACTGACTTGTGTGTATTTTTTGGGTCTTGTGGCTTAGCCACCACTTTCCTTTGAAAAACTATAGATCCTATCAAAGTGTTTATTGAAATTACATCCAGGCCTCAATTTCTCCTTTGTTTTATAGCCTGAAAATTACCAGTTTAAACTTCTGTTTCTGGCATTGTAAAGAAATCCAGGTAAATTGTGTTCCCTCAGTAACCTAATTCACAGTTTAATAAGCTCTTATGGTATGAATTTTTTTCTTTTTCGAACTAGTATCCATATTGTACAGTTAAACCCTTTTCTTTTTCCCAATAAAGTTCTGCATACTAAAAAAGAGGTTAATTTATCTGTTTGCTTTTTTTCTTTTCCTCCAGACTTTTTACAAAAGAAAAATAATCTTTTCTTTGTAGATGCTCTTCTTATTGTGTTGACTGTTCTCTGACCCCTTTCCAAAGTCTATACACTTGTCCCTTGGTATCCCAGGGATTTGGTTCCAGGACCCGCACGGATATCAAAATCCATGGGTGCTCAAGTCTCTTGTATAAAAACGCTGTAGTATTTGCATATAACCTATGCATATCCTCCCAAATCCACCATATACGTTCATCATCTCTAGATTACTTAAAATACCTAATACAATGTAAATGCTGTGTAAGTAGTTGTAAATGTAATGTAAATGCTACGTAAGTAGTTGTAGAACATGGCAAATTCAAGTTTTGCTTTTTTGGAACTTCATGGAATTTTTTGTTTGTGAATATTTTCCATCCACGGTCGGTTGAGCCCATGGGTCAGTACCCATGGATATGGAGGAGGACTGGCTCTACTATACCTTTTCCTATAGCTAGCAGACCATAGATCTAGCACATGGATCACAAACTTAGTGATCTGTACTATGATTCTCATAATGTCTATTCATTATGATGTGGTCTCTGCACCCTGGTATTAAGCTTGTTTTCTTTAATGCCACTAGATCTCATACTGCTTTTACCTAGAAATCCATTGGATGCCCCCAAATAATGCTTGAAGTGGTAGGAAAGGGAATAAATTATGCAACTTTAGTTAATTTCTGCTCAGCTAGCAGCCCCATCTCACTTCCTAAACTGCTGTAATTACCTACCCCCACTGTTCTCTAGAGTGTAAAGAGCAAAGCAGAGGGCTGAGAATGAGACGTGAGTGAAATTAAGAATTGGGTGGCACAGTGGAATCGAATCCTATCTTTGCACACTAGCTGTGTTCATCCACTCAACAATATGAGGGCTGAACAACCTTGATGGATTATGTTTCAGATATGGTTGCTGAAGCTCTTATGATAAAATAGGCACAGAAGCGAGCCAGTAAATGGGCAACGTATAGTTGGTGTGTGCATGATTGGCTCACTTTAAGTGCTATCATTGTTGAGACAGTTTGCTCTTAGGTGAGGGGACCTCTCCAAGTTTTCTAGAAAAGGAAAACAGAACTTTTATGGAAGCTGGAAGAAAAGGGTAGTTAAAAAGGTAAAGCAAGAAAGAGGAAAGGCCCTTAATGAACAGCACTGAAAAATTGAAAATTTGAAAAATGTAGCTCAGCAGGTGGAACCCTGCTTGTCTCTCCAGCCTCATCGTATGCTACTCTCCCTTGTTCACGTCCTAACAGAAATGGCTTTGCCTGGAACACCCCATCCCTAGCCCTGTTTAAATTATGTTCTCATGTCACATACCCAGTTTGTAATACTGTGTGTTAATGTGTATTTTTTTAAAGTCTGCTTTCCTCACTAGTTTTGTTAGAAAGGCAGTGGGCAGCTCACTTTTGTTGGAACAGAGAGCCACGTTAGAGGGTTATTAGTCTGGAAAGTAGTAAATCAGTCTTTCCAAGGTCTTCTGACCCAGGTTAAGAATTTGGGGGCTGGGAGGGTAGGGCTGGAGCATTACTGGAAACTTTTGAGCAGAAAAGAGACATATTCTAAGCAGTCTTTTGAGAATACTGACTTGAGAACTGACTCTGTTCTTTCTGTATTACACCAGAGAGAGCAGAGGCAGACCACACCACACCAGACCAGCCAGGAGTCGCTTGCAGTAGTGGACTTAGGAGAGTCTAAAAGCCTCTACTGAAGTGGTAGAAGTTAGGCCAGAGAGGAGGGTTAGATCCAGGGGAACTGCAGTGGAGACATTTATGGGGACTAGGTAGTCAGAGATAATTTTGAGTGTTCATGCTATATAAAGTTCAGTGAGAAAAACAACAACAAGATAGAAATTTGTAACTAGTGTGTGACCCTTAACTACATAAAATTATGGACTGAAGAAAAGTAGATGCAGCTACATCAACATGTAGACAATAGTGCCTTTGGTTGGTGGGATTATGTATGACTGTCTTCCGTTTGTTTTTCTTTTTCTCAAATTTATATTTTTTCAATGAGCATCTATGACATATTCAGTCAAAAAAATCACAACAAAAAAGATTTGATTTCAAGCATTTTGGCCTAGTTTCTTGGGCTTACCTTTCACAGCAGTAGGGGTCACAAGTACATGTTTGGAGTTGAGGGCACAGAGTTTGGGTAGAACTCAACTTACGGGTTAGGGATGGCCGGTGTAGTATAGGAGTAGTTGGATTCCTAGAGGCAGATGATCACAGGTGGGCAGCTGGAGAGGCGGCTCCTCTGGAATCCTGATGGGTCCCCTGCATCTCAGTTGATTTCCCGTCCAAATCCTCCAAACTTGAAAATCTCAGTCATCCTGTAACCCTGACTCATCTTCACTCCAAGCATCTATTTTCTTCCCCGTACTTGTTAGCTTGGTCTTGATTCTTTGTTCTCCTTTTCTTTCTCCTTGTACTAAGGTAGTGGTCTTCATGCTATTGTCTTGTCTGCCCCCAAAAGAATTTTGAAAACAAAGTTCCATCCTAACATTTTCATATGCTAAGTAACTTGCCAAGGTCATGCAGCAAGTTGGTGGCAGAGCTAGCATTTGAACCCTTGGAGTCTGGCCCTAGAAATTCTGTCCTCAATCTGGAGGATAGCAAGCGCTCTTGAAACACTGGGAACTTTAAATCATTGTTCTAAGTCATTATTTTTTCTCCTTAACTCTTGTTTCCAGTTCACTGTCCCCAAATAACATTACCACAAATGAAATCATACGTTCACTGGAAAGTCTTTTATCATTCATGTCTGCAAGGAAAATTAAGAAAATAAGATAATATATCCATAAATGGAAATTTTATTGTTTAATTTTGATCAAGAGGAATAAGATCAAAGCAATATAAATATTACAGATTTTCATAATTTTTCTTCCTAGATTAGTTCATGTATCAATAAATGATTAGTACTTATTGTAAGAAAGAGGAAAGGTACACTATCGGTTCCTTCCCCATTTTTGCAGATCTAAGTGCTCAGACACCTGTTCACATGAATAGGTGGGACTAGGAACTTTATCACATTGTCATTCGGTTCTTAGAAATCATTTCAGATTATGTGCCAACAATTACACAGTGATCAGTTAGTTTCTCTTTGCTTCATCCACCTTATTACCCAGATGTTGTTAGAGTCATTTACTTTCTCAATTTCTGGAGGAAGACATTAACAAGACATAGCAAATGCCAATTTATAAACTTAGCTGTTAGTCTTTCACTTAGAGGCATATCATTTATTCTTGTATACACCAAAAAGACTGAGAAAATAAAAATACTGTGTTAGTTTTTCAAATGATTTCTGCAATATATATATTTTTTAAAGGTGATAACTTTTATTACTGCATATTTAGCTCTCTTAATTGATGAAAATTTCCACCAGTGCTCATGGTCAAATCAGGCTGTCAAATCAGGCTGAATTATCATTGGGAAAAAAAATGAAGTCACATTTCAATTCAAATGTATTAATATGCATTTTGAGAAAAGTTGTAAATAATCAATAAATTATGAACTGCAATTCATAGGATAGTTTGCTAAAACAGTCTAGAATAAAATGTGGAGCTAATAAAATTAATCTATTAAGTGTACAATAGAAATGCTATTTCTCATTACTTAATTAGTAATGATGCACTATAATGTATAACTTAAGATTTTTATGAAATGAGTATGTTAAAAGTCAGGGTATTACTTTGATAATGATCGTGTGTATCACAATCTGGTGTTGGACTTCAGGAACAAAGTAGATAAGAGCCATATTTTATAAAAACATGGTCAAACTTTTAATGTGTTTAATGAAAGAAGTTATATACTGCTAAAAATTCAGTGCTTTGGCATTTAGGTCATAATTTAATTTTATTTCTATTAACAGGGTGTAGACATATTCAAAACTTTATAAGATGAAAACGATGATTAATCATAACAAATAAATATTTTGATAGTATTTGATTAAATGGGTAGTAACTACCTTATTAAATGATAAACATCGTTTCTGAATTTCTGTAAAATTCCTATCCACAGGTTTTATTCAGTGCATCTTCCAAATTTCATAGGTCTGGGAAAATATTCAAACTGAATTTAAAAGAGTAGGCATCACATGTGCTCGGGAGCTTTTTTCCCCAGGTGATGACACCTCCTGGGGATGAGTATCAGGAATAATTGAAAAGAATGGAGGGAAAAGCCATTTTCAGCATTGGACACTTTTGCTTTGCGCTCACAGGATACTTCCTAAAAAGTGATACGTTATTAAATAGGAATGCAAGAGGTGAGTGCATGACTGCTGCCCATTTTACGTAATGTCTGAATTCTGAATACTCCAGCGTAGACCCAAATATCGGGTTCTAGCTACCCTTTACTCGTATATGCATAATCAGGGAAAGAGGGCCCTTTTCCAGGTTCTTGGTGTTTTTATTAATCCTTAAACAAGGTTTCACAAAGCGATTCAAACTGGCCACTATTTTGACACCCAGGAGAGCTTTACACCCTGGGCCAATGCACTGTATAAGTCAAGTCAGAGTATGCCTTTATTTGGTAAAGGAAAGAAGGGTATAGTTTTCACAGGAGAATTGGGGATGGATAATCTGCATGAACAGGCGGGCCTGTTCTCAGGGGGATCAGTTTTAGGAAAGAGTAAATATGGGATTACAGGATCTGGAAATTGAGTCCCCATGTCTGCGTATCTCTGAAAGGCCGGTGCATACCCCAGGTTTAGGCAGATCATCATTTGAAGTCCACTGAGTCCGGGTGTCTCCCAGTGGAGTATTGCAAACATTTCCTACCCTGTTCACTTAACTCTAAGTCATCCTGCCCTCTAACTCATCTCTGTGGTTTTCAGTGGCATGTATTGTAGGCGTGTATGTCAGCATCACCTGTGGTAATTTTTCACCCGAACCATGACCATCTCCCTCTCGACCCTTCTTCCTTAGGGGTTGTGGCTCTGTGGCCATGTGTCCCCAGCTGACACCTATTGCTTTAAATAAACTTCTGGACTCTCGTCATAGTTTTACATCTAAAATTATAAGTCATTTTCACCTTATAAAATGTTTAATATTTTCTATATCCTATTAGCCAGAAATAAAATTATATTATAACCTTTCCACAGGTTTTGGCCTGCAGTGTTAAGGTTTCTTACAGACTGCCCATCTGACTTTTCTGTATTTATCGTCAACTCTTTTGCTGCAAGCCTGACACATTCTTTGGATATTCATTTCTCTTACACACACCTCATTAGTGCAGTGGTTCTCAAAGTATGGTCCCTGGCCAGCAGCATCAGTGTCTTGTGGAGACTTGTTAGAAATGCCAATTCTTGGCCCCCACCCCTGACCCAGTGAATCAGAAACTCCAGGGGAAGGTGGCCCAGCCATCTGACCTGTGTTTTAACAAGCCCTTCATCTGATTTTGAGACACATAATGTTTGAGAACCCCTGCCTTAGTTCCGTCTACCTGGACTCTCCTCCTCCTTTCTCGCTTGCTGATGTCTTACAAGAGTATGCCTTCCCGGTAGAGTGACCCTCTCTTCTTTGTCCTACAGTACTTTATCACATCTCTTTTACAGCAAAGACGACTTCTGCATCTGCATGCAGCACCTGCCTTGGTGATAAGTTGTTAAGTGCCAGTGAATAAATGCATGTATGCATGAATGAAGGAGAAGAGCATTTTAGGAGGAATGGTGTTCAATAAGGTCAGCTGCTATGGCGAGATCATGGAGAAGAATGAAGGGAAAAGCGATTGGATTTTGTAGTAAGGCAGGTGTTGGTGACCTTTGAAATGCTTGCTTCAGCAGAGTAATGGGCAGGAAGCCCAGATTGTTGGGAGTTAGAGACTTCCAACATGATGAAGACTTGCACGTTTCCAGAGTTGTTTATTGACTGTTTATCTGAACGTGTGGTAGAAACAGAATTTCTTGGGAGAAATAACTAAGTGACCTTAGGCCAGTTACTGACCCTCATGGAACCTGTGATCTCCGAATAGGCAGTAATAGTAATACCTTGTGTTTTAATTTTTTTAAAGGATTAAACGAGATTATTGTAACCCTTTAGAATGATGCCTAATATTTAGTTAGTACTTAAATGGTCATTTCCTTTATTCCCCTTCCCCATACAACAATTATTTTTATTTATTAATGTTGTTGATGGCATCCATCACCCTTTGCAAATTTGTATGAGATATGAAATTGTTCAGGATACCCTCATTCCGGTCACTAGAGAAAGTGTGAATTGCATTTGGCCTGGAACTAACATACGTTGTTGAACCACTGACAGCTCCTTTGACATACATGTTATCTAGCTGGAAGGATACCCCAAAAAGGTAGTTGTCTTAGTTAAGGCTCTTTTAGATACAAATTACAGAATCCTACTTCAAGCAGACATAGAAAGAGAGAAAGGGAGAGAGAGCTTTTGTTGGCTCGTGTAACTGAAAATTCTGGGAGGGTCCCACCCGGGGGAGTCCCACCCTCAGGCACTGCCATATCTGTATCTTCTGGATCGAACAACATTGTCAGTCCTTAGTCTTTCTCAGACCATCCTGTGGCTCAACTGTCCTCCATGTGATTCTCATTCCCAAGCATATTTGCCAGCTACAAATTTCAAGAAGAGGGAAGAACTCCCTAGTATTTCTAACTGAAAGCCTGGATTCAATATCACTCTTCAGACTTAGGTCACTTGCCCATTCTTTTTTTTTCGTAATAAATTTACTTATTTATTTATTTTTGGCTGCCTTGGGTCTTCGTTGCTGCGTGCGGGCTTTCTCCAGTTGCGGTGAGCAGGGGCTACTCTTCGTTGCGGTGCGCGGGCTTCTCACTGCAATGGCCTCTCCTGTTGTGGAGCACAGGCTCTAGGCACGCGGGCTTCAGTAATTGTGGCACTCGGGCTCAGGAGTTGTGGCTCGTGGGCTCTAGAGCGCAGGCTCAGTAGTTGTGGCACACGGGCCTAGCTGCTCCGTGGCATGTGGGATCTTCCCGGACCAGGGCTCGAACCCATGTCCCCTGCATTGGTAGGCGGATTCTTAACCACTGCACCACCAGGGAAGCCCCACTTGCCCATTCTTAAACTGGTTGTTTTGGCCAAGGAACTGGGAGGTACTGGTTTTCCAGGCCTGGCTTCAGGAATATTCTGTTCTATGAAATAAATGGTACTGAGTAGGAGAAGAGGGGTTCCCTGAAGGGAAATCCAGTTTCTGTTCCCAGAATGAAGGGGAGGCACAGCAGGTGAAACAATTGATATCATATTATTGTATAGACAAGTGCTTTTCAAACTGTGCTTCTGGGAACTCTAGGGGTCCCACTGAGATGCTTAAACAGGAGGAAGGGAAGAAGAGAGTAACGCATGGTGGGAAGTTGTCAAATTCATGCTCACTCGAGCTTTATTAAGAGTAGCTTCACTTTCATATATTTTTATACCCAATTTCTGGCTAAGATTTCATTTGAAAATGGAATTTTGGCAATACCATTGATATAGGACAATGTTAGCAGATGGTTAGGTCCATAGCTCATAAAGGTAGATGACCATCATTTTCCCACTCCATCCTGCTGAACAAGTTCTTGCCCTACATTTCCTTTGTTCCCATTGGCCCAACTCATATTCCTAACCTGCCTGAGATCCAGACTTGAATCTCCCACAGTCAGACATAGGAAGAGCATGACATTAGGCAGAAGTCCAGTTCTCAGTTTACTGTTATTATGACAGTTTAAAAATTGTTACTTAACCCTTTGCCGACCAAGGAGACATCCCCTCCCAAAGCTGTTGTCAACTTGGTGACGCAGTACAATCCAGCAGTTATAAAGCAGAAAATTTTGATTCATTCAAGAAATTTGACCGAGCATAATCTTTGATGATATGTTTATGCTGAAATTTGCAGTTGACATCTGCAAGCTGAGCAGTTTAATTTTTAAAGACTTCCTCTATGGCTCATCTCCTAGGTAACTGCTGCTTAAATCACACCCGCGGGGCTTTTTCCTTATCAACTATTGACTTTCTTTAACTATTTGGTCCGCCCTTTCATGTTCCATATCAGAGCCCAAAATGTAGCCAGATACCTATTTGTGTAAATAAAGTTTTATTGGAACATAGACATGCCCATCAGTTTAAGTCTGCTCTGTTTCCCTCTATAGTAGCAGAGGTGAGTAGCTGTGAAACACAGGGCATGGCCCATAAACCTAAAATATTTACAGTCTGGACCTTTACAGAAAAAGTTGTTGACCTCCACTGTGTATTTATGTGGCCTATTTATTTATGTGTATTCCTACTTCTTGACATGTGGCATGCTAAAGAATCAGTAATGTCCTTTTAATACTCTCACTCTCTGACGGTCTCACAAGCATATATAGGGGAATACTTTTGCTTTTACCTGTTCCACCTGTGCTCTTTCAATTCTCTGAACAACTTCTCTTTGTTTCTGTGCCCTCAACAGTTTAGTCCTCTTCATCTTCTAAAACTTCCAGCCCTTTTTAAGGAGTGAGAGGGAGAGGGGTGTCAGCTTTCCGCCTGGCCCTAGAACACACTGGTGCACACACCTGCATATACTTAATGCATAGATACAAGGTGCCGAACACATGGACAAAAATCAGGTTTGGCGTCATTTTATTTCCCCTCTACTCATCCCTCCCAGTTTCATATTTGTTGTGGTCGCAGCAGTATATTTTGTGAAGAAGTGCTTGATATGGGCCAGGAAGGTTGATAAAGGGAAACGGAAGAGGAGATTTCCCTCGACCTGGGTGCTGGATTTCTGTAAGCAGAGCAGCGACTCATCAGAAGCCTGAGTAGTTAAGCTGTACTTGAAGAAAAACAGGGATAATAATACCTCTTTCCTGCATTTTTGCTGTCTAAATGCCCTGTGGAATGAGAGAAGACTTCAATCCCTGGGCTTGTGAATCCCTTATCTTTCCCAAACGTTAAATTAATTTTTAAAGCTATTTATTCAAAGTTGACTTAACCACTAGAATAGGAAAGATCAGACAAATCAGCTGCAAGAAATGAAGTATGAGGAAACCCGAAATCTTTGACAAAGTATTCCTGGGAGTAAATGTGTTGAATGAAGCCAGCGGGTAAATGATAAGGGCCTTTACACTGTGGATGTAAGAAGGCAATTTATCAAGAGTACATGAACTCTCCAGTGACCACAAGTCAGGAGGAAACGAGAGTGGAGGAGGAGCCCTAAAAAAATACACTTGAAATACTAAAAAGTGAGTGTGTGCGCGTGCGCACTTTTAAATACCCACATTAATATGCAGAAATACCGGTACATTAAAAGAGGAACTGCTCAGAGTGTACACGAACGGTAGCCTGTGCCGTTGGGGGAGAAGGTATTAAGAATGGTTTCGAGCTTGCAGAAACCTTGGGTGCTCGCAGGTAGAGTTAGGATTTGAGCCTGGCGGTTGTTGTCTGATACCCATTTGCCTGACTCATGAGATGACCATCTTTCAGGCTCACGTGTTTATCTCTTTTAATCTTCAGAAGGTCATGTGTATAATTCTGATAGTTGATCTAATGCTTTTGTGTTCTCTTCGGGAGTTCAAAGCACCTCTCATTCGTTATCTCATTCATCTTTTCAGCATCTCTTTGAGCCCTGTAGGTGAGACAGCGCTATCTTAATGGGTCACTTTAGAGAAACTGAGGATAAATGTCGTTACATTATCTGCACTAGGGTTCCCGGTAACTCAGATCAGGATGGGGATGAGAATGTATGGCCTTATCTTGGCTTTCAGAGCGAGGGAGAAGAGATGTGATTTCTTAGATTTGAGGAGAAAAAAGCCTAATTGTTGAAATATTAGTTCCACTAAAAATATTTACTCTGAGAACGGTCATCCTCAGTTTTCTGCGCTGAAATGACGCAGCTGAAATACACAGAAATTCTCGTACTTTGATTGTAGTCATTTTTTTTTTTCAGTTTCATCTCATACTGAGCCCTTGTCAGAGCTGTTAATAAAATACCTAATTATGACTTGAATTCCTTTTCTTGTTTGTTTCTCCTGAATAACTTTTAGAGAACACTGAACTAACAGGTAAACAGCAAGAAGGGAATTTTGGAGAATTAAGTCTTGGGATAATTCCCCTTAGCTAATTCAGCTTTGAGGTGAATGACTAGTCCCCCCACCCAGAGGTCAGCTTTCCTTATTCCCTCTGAGTTAGTCCTTTTTCCCCTGTAAGTCTAAAGAACACCTTTCTTTTCCTCTTCAAACCATCCAGGTATCATAAGGGGTGAATCTTATTCAGAAAAACGATGTTGGTTGAGCCCGCTCTTGTGGCCGAGTTGGCAGTTGTGTGCGTGTTCCTTCTTTTGGTGCGGGGAGGGGAATACCGTGGTAACTTGGGTTGAGCCATAGTTCAATTAGCAAATTAATTAGTCAGGTTTTTAGCGCCAGCCACAGTCATTTAGAAAACCTCCTCAGTGGCTCTCTTCCTGAAAGCCAAATGTATTTTGTATTTGCTGTCGTCTGCAATTTATAAACACACGGAATCCAAAAAACAAACAAACAAAACCGGGAGGAGGTGGGAAGAGCACTATTTACATTGCACAGTCCCGCTTAGACATCTGTGATTATGATCCAGCTATAGACATGGAGCCCCCTGTAACTTCCAGTAACTCGTTTCTCCTTTCTTTGTCTCTGCCCTCTCCTTCTTATCTCTTTATTCCCACCTGCCCCTGGACCTCTGGCGGGACCACCGCAGCCTTGGATAAGCTCAGCACGCAGCACCTCTACCACCCCACCCAAGTGGAGATCGTGCAGTCCAACGTGGTGTTTGACATCAGCAGTCTGATGCTCTACGGGACGCAGGCGGTGCCTGTGCGGCTCAAGATCCTGCTGGACCGTCTCTTCAGCGTCCTGAAGCAGGAGGAGGTGCTGCACATCCTGCACGGCCTGGGCTGGACCCTGCGTGACTACGTCCGGGGGTACATCCTGCAGGTAGGGGGAGGACGTCAAGCCGGTGTCGGGGGCCAGCTGGAGAAGGGCTGGGGTAGGAGCCCTCGGCAAACCTGCCCTCCTTCCTGCCCCTCACAGGCCCAGGCCTGCACGCCCCATTCTGGTTAACGTGGTCCTTTTGGCGGGCTGCTCAGGGAATTGGAAGAAAGGAGCTGTGTGCCAGCGGGCCGGCATCCGGCCTCAGTGGTGAATGTTAGAAAGGAAGTAGTGGCCTGTTGCCTAGGGTTGCTCTGTTTGCATTCTTTTGAATTCAGCTCCCTCTCCTACAACGCGGGCCTCCTGGCTTCCCCAACAGGCCTTCTCGAAGCCCTACTAAAAGGGAGGGGGCGGAGGTGGGTGATGGGTGTGCGAAAATCTGAAATTGCACTTCATCTGGGTTTCCTAGGGCTCGTTCTCACGCTTACTTGGTAGGTTTGGTATTTTCTTGGTTGTCTCTTCTCTGTACCCTAACCATTTATTGCTTCTTCATCCAAGTCAAAGGAACAACTCTGTAAACTCCCTGCTTTTGTAATCAGTAAACCCTCACATTCCAAAACATGCAAACGTGGTTGTAGATTTGGCCTTCACAGCACCTGTTCCTCCAGCTTGAGCCCCTTCTGTGTGTCAGGGGCACTTCCGGTCTGGTAAGAGTCTTGAGACTTTTCCGAAGGGCCTGCAGCCTCCACTCCCCATGCCCCCAGCCTCCTCGCCTTTTCCATCATTTTTTGCCGTTGTGTCATGAGTCGTTTTGCATTGTGTACTTTGCCTCTGAAATGTTTTTATGGCCATCTGTCTTCCCACGACCCTTGAAGGGTAAATGTTGAAAGCAGCATGTTGGGAGACCCCAGGATCCAAAAAGACTACACTGGACGATGAAGAAATACTCCCTCCTGCCAAAGGAGATCACAGTTGGCGAAGGTAGAATATGAAGTGATGTTTTTGAAATTTCTTATGGGGGATAATACCAGGAGAATTGACCCATTCAAAAAAAAAAAATTGGTTTTGGCTCTGCCAGCCTTGTTGATTCCCCGGACCACCCTGTGTTGTGTGTGAGGCTGCCAGCTTGGTATGTGATGAGTGGGGGAGGGGGCCTCGAGTCTCGCCCTGGCTTTAACCTGGCGTGAACACACACGCTCCTGTCATTCTCCTGTGTGGTACCACCAGGTGTTAAGCCAGGGCGAGCGGACGAGGGATGCTGAGTGGAAGTAGAGAAAGAGGGAAGGTAGGATCACCCGCCTGCTCGCGTGACTGCTTTAGTTAGCGTAGAATCATTTCGTAGTGAGACGTCAACTTGGAAGGCACAGGGCATTTGGCCCTCAGAAGATGAGATGGTGCTGATAATAGGAATAATTATATATTACGTTTTCAGTTTATATAAGACTTTCACAAGCATTCTCTCATTTGCCTCAGGTTGGGGACATTTCAGTGGGGTGAGTGGAAAGTTAAGTCCTGGGTGGTCAAGGGGTCCTGAGGCGGTGCAGGGTCCAGGAGGAAGGGGCCAGGAAGAACAAAGTATGGAACCAGTTCCACAATCCCCGCTTAGGCCAATCCGGAGACACACACAGTGCCACGTCTTTCTACAGTTGTTTCCACACATGATTATTAATGTGCATTTGGGATGGGTTCTACCCTGCAGGAAGGAGCAAACCTCCTGCAGATTTCTGAATGGCACTGTCAGCTTGGCTAAGCACTCCTTCCTTTATAAAGTGTAGGGTAGTATATGCCCCGACCTCGTCACATCTTTACTGCCTCCAATGTGATGCTTCGTTCTGTCACCAATGCTGTATTTCAGTTCCATGTGTCTATTTTTGCCTGAGATAGCTGGACCATACACATGGTCTCTTACTGTTGAAACACAGAGATACGAGCATGACTGTGATTAATTGCCATCGTAACAACCCAGTGTCCCGTAGCATTTTGACGGCAGTAAATACAGAACCTGCTCTTTGTTCTGTGCTGTAGTCCTAATGTTCTGCCTTGAACGGTGCCTGTTCTTTGTTTTACTTGAAATTATTACTTAGGTGTTAATTTTTTCTCAGCATTTCCACATAACTGTAAGACAGGAATAGAAAATGTATTCCATATTTAGTTTTGTATGAGGACCTAGGATTTAAAGATACAAAATTACAAGAGACATTAAATTTCAGAGGAAAATTCAACAAAACCACAAACTAATATTTATAGTCTCTTATTTTGGGGTGAAATACTGCCTAATAAAGAACACTGTTATTTATTTATGATACTTAATTACTTAATTGTGAAAATTATAATTAATTTTCATTAATGTCATAGAGATTTTGAGAAAGTCTCAAATTTAATATAATCTGTTTTCTCCACTCAGGGTCTGAAATTGACATTTTGAGAAAATCATAGATGATTTTTGTATTCGAGGAACACTAGGCTTCGTTTCTGTCTTGTTTTATTGGTAGTACTGATGTCATATGGATTTTATTTAAATGATGCTTTTTGTCATTCAGCATTTATCATCTACTTGTTTCTTGTGAAAACAATTCTTGGTTTAGGAAAAAAGCAAGAGGTTGAAGGACAAAATACTGTTATTTATGTAGTGAGAAAATGGTCATTTCATTAAAAAAAAATAAGCAAGAGCTAGACTATAGAAATAAACCTTTTTTTCCTCTAAAGCAGTGTTATTTGATTATTGGCCAGTACTTTTAAAATTATATATGCTAATGGTAAGGTATACTCAGATGACTTTGAATATAATTATATGTAACATTTTTGAGCAGGTAGACTATAAAATGTGCGTCCAAAGGTTGTGGAACCCTATAATGCACGATTAGTGTACAAGTTATTTTATCTGGCTAAAACTCAATTGTCTTGTAGCCCTCAAGGCATCAATTTTAGCATTATTGCTCTCAACAACAGTATATTGAATATTATGTCAGTTAGAAGAGAATAATTATCAAGGCAAGTTAGGGTGGCTGTTAGTCTTACCACATATTGACTTGGTTAGCAGTTGGTTATAGATTGTGTTACTGGGCAAATGAAGATGTACGGTAAGTTGAACTGGTGAAGCCAGGATATTAATTTAACTCTCTCTGGGCCCAAACCTACATCCCTGATGTATAAACACAGCCACTTCTGGTTTCAGAAATAGTTTTGAATGTGGAAGAATAGCAGTGTCTGATCTGATTTTGAATTTTTGGATTAGGGGGGAAAGAAGAGCTGGCCGTTCAAACCTATCCTTTGCAGGCATGTTTGAAGAGGTTATTAAAAGAGAAAGGGAGATGATTGTGGTGGCACAGATTTATTTGAGGCTAGCAATATTTTCCAAGGGTCCTGTACTGTTTCTATAAAAATTGCTTTTCACTTATATGATTATCTGTGTGATTCATAAGCTAACCAACTGGCTGTAAAATGCAGAGCAAGACTTGGGCTACAGTGACTTAAGAATCCAGGTAGTATCTTAAAGGTGAAGAACCCAGTATTCTCCTGTGTACCAATTAAAGTGTTCATTCAGAAAGTACCAGAAAAGTGAAGTAAATTTTAGGCATTTTCTCACAAAACAGAAAAAAGGAGGAAATAGGCAATTTGATCCTAAAAAGCAAACTGTAACGGAACATGAGATATTTTTTTCTGCTGCTGAAGAGTTGTTCGTATTTCAAGTCTACATCTCACAGTACGTTTGTTGACAGTGAATAAAAGCAGTGTCCTGTTCTTTCCCCATTTTCCTTGTCTTTGGCCTAGGATATAGGAATATGGGTGATTATCATTGTTGAATTTAATCATTTAAAAATCAAGCGTTCACACAGTCTCTTTGCAGTTTGAACGTGTAACTGACTTGCCTGGGTTCATACGCCAGTCCATCTGTGGAAATCTCCTCCTTTGCAAATGAGTCCTGCCAGAATTCAGGGAACCGTATCAGACACTCTGAATAATTAGCTGAGGTGTCAGCAGCCTGGTGAGAGGACGAGCAGTGATGCACATTTCAAGTCACCTGTGTCTTGAAACAATCAGAACTAATAGAACAATCAACACGCTAGAAGAACATTTCCCAGAGTATCCTGGGTGCATTTGTCTTCCGGAGATCCGACCTGAGCATTAGGAGGACCTACACTCTGGATCCTTTCCTTAGAGCCTAGTGATAACATTAGCATAATAAAGACTCTGAGAAGTTGGTTTCTGAGAATAGATAAGTATCTTCCACCAACCTTGCCTGCTTTATAGCCTCTTCCTGTGAAGCTCATCAGAAGTCTTCCATTCCTGAACACACTCAACTCTTCTTCAACTTAGGGTGCTTGCATGTGTGGATTCTTCTATCTGGACTCCCCTACTCGTCTCTCTGCCTGGGCAATGCCTTGTCCTTTAGGTGTCCACCCACTTTTTCACAGAGACCTTTTCAGTCCAGCTTAACCCATGTAGGTCTTTTCTCATGTGGCTCTATCTCAGGATACTGTATCCCTCAAGCTCCAATACAATTTAAAATCAATCAAGTCAACTGTTAAAATGTTTTTTTCCTGGCTTCCTCACTCGGGAATGCCACAGAGGCAGGGTACTCAATAAGTACTTGTTAAATGAATGGGTAAAGAAACCTGCTTCACTTGATGTAGCCTGACATTTCACCGTGGAACCCATGGAAGATCTAATGACTTCAGTTGGTCCAAGGGCCCTTAGTCTTTCTTCAGGTGTCCTGGGGACCAAAGGCTGTAATAGCAGCTGGGCCATTGAGGGCAGTAAAAAGAGAAGCAGAAGCTCCCACACACACCCCCTAGCTAGTGGTCTGTGTAGAATAAGTGTTTTGTGGTATCCATGTGGTAGGAAACATCAATATTAAGCAAACACTTGGATTTAAACAGCCCTTTGCGGAACAAGTTCACATATGTTTCGCTCTTTGAATCCTCTTTCTTATACCACCCTCTTGTAGAGATTGCCAGTGAATTAACATTTGTAGTTGTTGAAGCTCAGAGAGGTCAAGTGACTTTTCCATGATCACAGAGGCTGCAAATTGGCACAGTGGGTGCACTATAAGCTTCCTGAGGGTAAGAACCACTTACCTCTTGTTTGTCACTGTAACCCACCTCCCAGCACCCAGCCTGGCATGTAATAGTGCTTACTGAATATTGGAGGGAGGACATTTTGAAATCTGATTCCAGCGTGGGTCTCTGACTCAATGGGCAGTGTTTGGGTGGTTTCTGGCTTTGTTTTTTTAAGACTGCCAAGCTGTATTTCCAGAATGTGATATGTGAGAGTCTTGTGGCCTCAAAGTGGTGTGGTTTGGGGAACAGAGAAGACCTGAGAAGTGCTTAGTGGCAAAATTAGGTGAAATTGGTTCCTCTTTTGCGTTCCTTTTCTTGCCTATTTCCTGATACTCCACCTTGTTTCAGGTTCCCTTTGTTCTCTGATTTCCACGACGCAGACTTTTCCTCTAGATCTAATACTTAATTATGCTTCATTATAAATGCTCATCTTTGACTTACCTTTTCAGGGATACATGCCTTTTGTAATTGAGTGTAAAAAAGCAAAGGTTTTATACCTAATTAATAAGATGAACTGTATCATGTGCAGGGAGTGGAGCAGAGATGAAGTAGCTCTTTTCTGGGTCCATAAAAGGATATCAAGTTGGATAGTAAAGGGCTGTTGAGTAAGAAGATCGGGCTAAAGTCTCAGTACTGCCACTGATTATTTATGTGAATATGGAAAAATGTGCCATTCTTACCCATGGTTTCTTCATCTCTAAAGTTGAGATAATCCTTTATATCTCCTTGCTTTTGAATGGCAAAAAGATGAAATAACGTGGATGAAGTCATGAAGTTGTAAACTCCAACTCAAGTTGGTACTTTTCACTTACATCTGTGCATAGAGCTAGGTCCGACCAGTTAACAGCAGGGCAGTATCAGGGGCCAAACATGTTTCTCTGCAGATGTCCGATGCTTAGGAAAAGATAGGAAGCACGTTTTAGCGATTAGTTAATGGGATAAATGTTAGTCGTTTTAGTAAGTAAACCCTGAAATACTAGTGGCCTAGCACAATAGGAATTTCTTTCTCCTTCTCAGCGAGACCAGCCGACGTTCCTGGGTGGTGAACACTTTCCTCCCAGAGGGGATTTGAGGAGTAGTAGTTTAGAGCCTCTGCCGTTTTATGGCTCTGCCCTTCTCTGGGCCCTCAGCTTCCTCATCCCGGTGGCAGTCCCAAGAGAAGGTGGGTGGAGGGGTGGTGTGGGAGGTTTTCATGGACCAGGCCTGAAAGTAGAGTGGGTCACTTTTCCACGTGTCGCTAATGAGAGCTTACGTCTGATTAGGGCCGTGTGATTGAAGGGAGCTAGGACACTAGTCCCACTAACAGTCCCTCCCAGCTGTGCCTCTGCCCCTGCAGGATGCCCGCAGGTCAGTGCCCCTCTCATGTGTGGTAGAATAGCCAGCATTCTGCCTTCTTTTTAAACAGACCAGGAAAGCTTAGGGCAGAATATTAGTGTAGTTAAGGCAAGTTCTTACTAAGTTCTGGCTGCAGTTCTTACTAAGTGTGTGAAATAGACTCATGTCTTTATCCACCTCAGGCTAGGCTCCCTCACCTGTAAAGCAGGGATATTAACTACCTCATGGGTTTATTGTGAAGATAAAATAAGATGATGCACATAAAGCATTTAGTCGTGCCGCTTGCTAAGTATCCAGTAAATGTTAGCTATTAACATGATAATGATATAGGCTGCTCGAGACTGTTGCCAACCTGGTCATTTTAGAACTGTGTGCATAAAGCAGCCTTAAATCCTGGATATTTTATATTTCACCATGCCTCTTAGAACAGAGTGTCTTACCAGCCAGTCTGGTAAAAAGGTAGCTACTATTCAATTGTAAATAAATAATACATACATACCTATGCATATCCATACATATACACAAACTTGCATGTGCATATGTACATAGTACATGCTTGATTTTACAAATAAGAGACGGGAGAGTATCATGACAAAGATTTTGGATTTTGGAGTGGAACAGACGTGGGTATAAATCTTGGTTTTACCTTTTGATAGCTCTATCACCTAAGATAGGTCATTTAACGTATTTGAACCTAAGTGTCTTCATCATAAAGGCTATTCAAATGATATGTATAAAGTCCTTAGTGCAGTAAGTAGCCCACAGCACTCTTCTTGAAATTAACCATTACTACATGGTATGTGAGTGAGTATGCATGTGTGCTTTTTTTTGAGTAATGACTTACTCCATATATGACTATCATTTTATTACCATTGCATTTCTCTGTTTCATCAACTCTTTCAGTACCCTTCCAAGCACCTGGCACAGAATGAATGAGTACTTGATGAATTTATTTAAATGATTAGAGTATCTGGGCTTTCACCCCATTGCATAAAGTAAAACTTATTTAAAATAGGCACCCTTTTTTTATGGCTATTATCTGACCTCACAGATTTTAAGGAAATTTCTGGAGCAGAAAGAAAAATGGATCTAGGTATAAATTCATTTAGGTAGTCCTCCAAATAACCAATTTTGTTGATTAATTACTATGTACTGAGTACACAAGAGAAGATCTCTCAGGAAGCCTTCACTCACAAGGAAGAAGCATCTGTTAACAAATCATGGGAATTAAGCTCAAAACTATAAGAACGTACAGATGACCCATAGCATTGGCATAGAGTGGGATTATTTGACTCCAACTAAAGATCGGATTATCACCACCATGGTATAAGGGGTCTTTGTATCATTTCAACAATATGTGAATCTTGCAGGCAAGAAGGATCACAGGTGTGAATGGTCAAGATCCCCCTGTCTTTGGCAGGGATATACAAAAGCAGATGGTTCAGGACAGTGTACTGCATTTACAGTGTCAGTTTTCCCAACCGCTTGGACTATTGTATAGATGGTATCCCAGCAATCCTCCTAACCTGCCTATTAGAGAGAGAGTTTCAGAGACTATTATCCCTGGTTTTAAAGTTATCGTAGCTGAAGGCCTCAGGCAGGGTCAGAGCTGGAAATGGAATACAGGAATTTTTGAATCCCTTGCCAAAGCTCTAACTATTTGAACAGCAATGAAAATAAACACCTTATATCCAAGGACATAGCTTGATGTTTTGTGCTCAGAGCTAAAATTAAAATATTCCTCCTTTTACCCTTGCAAAGTAGAAATACATAGCTCACCAAATTCTAGCATGGAATTCAGTGACTACTGGAATAGGATTTATGTCTGTGGGAGATGGAGGGAGGGTTTTTGTATTGCCCACAAGGAGTAGAAATGAGCCCAGAGCTCACTGGCCATTTGCCATTGGTAAGAACCAGTTCAGATTTATTTGAAATGGATGTTCTCTGTGATGGCATTGATTAAACCATATGATCTCCAGAGCAACACTCTTTTATGCTCCTTGTTGAATCTAAAGTCGAAAGTTCCTGAGCTTTGGGTCTAGACCGCAATTCTACCACCGGTTAGCTCTCTAGCCTTGCAAAAAGTAAATAATTTCTATGAGCCTCATTTTCCTGATGATACCTACACAATAGGGTTTTGAGGATAAAGAGAAGTAATTTGTTAAATTCATAGTATTGCTCAGTAAATGTTAATTCCTTAAGCTGAGCGATTTCCCAGTTCCCCACTCACCAAAACCCTTAAGTTCCTAAAGCAACAAAGCTTTGTGATTCTTCTACGTGTCCATATATTTTATTTGAGCTACTGTGTCCTTTTATAATGTTTCCCCCAATTTGACAGAAGGGGCAAGTGGAGAATGAGAGGGGCTTGCTCAGGGAATGAGCTCTATCATGACTATAGCAAAAATCATGGGAAGGCTCTCAAGACCCAACCCTAGCCTACCATCTGTTTCTTTGGAGTGACCTACATTTCAAATACTCATACGTGAAATCACGAAGGGCTGTGAAAAGCAGAAAGTGAGATGAGGATCTGTGCAGGTTTCTAGAAGCTTTTGCTAAATCTGTGCAGATGGGACAAACATAAATAAAGATACACTTTTTTGATTCATGCATGACAGCTATGGAAGTAATGCCAGCAGCAACTGGAAAATAGAACGCGGGCCAATACATTTGCTAGTAGAATTAAAGTGACCACTGCCAAATTGAATTACTCTAGGAAGACCTGTTGAAAGAGGAGATTCTTCAGGAAGAAGAGAGATACTGTTACTTAGTAGAAGGGATGGAACAAACCTTTTTCCGTTTAGGAAGAGTGCTAACGTTGGGGAGAGTTGTGAACAAGTTTAAGGGCGAGTGTTGCATTTCGGTTGGGTGAGCAGCTCTGAGCTGAGGTGTTGGTGAGTGTGGTTAGGCCAGTCTGGGCCTGTTGATCAGAAGCTGTTCTTCATTCACATGATGTTTACGTCACCATCCGTTTCTAAGGGGAGGGACTAGTGATTCTGTTGGTTCGCAGACCTGACATTTGCTGCTGAACAACTTAAACTTAAAAAGGTGGATTACTGGCTAGTAACTTCATAACCAGTTATTTTTAGAAGTTCACCATTGAGGTCCTGTTGCTATCGAGGAAGTATTTTCATTTGTTGGTGGCAACTGAGTGACCTCTGTATCCCCTCTCTTTCTTTCTTTCTCTCTCTCTCTCTCAGTCAAGGTAAACTTGGGACGAGAGACTTGGAGGGTAGCCTGGACAGTGTAGTTTTGCGTTAACAGTGCAACGCCTCGCATGGTCACAACAGACCATAGTACATCAGACCCCAAATTAAGAGAAGGAGATATTGGTTGATACGCATTTACTCTCCAGAGCTCAGCTGCAGTTTACTGTGTATTTCTCACCTCTAGCCCCCAGGAAAGCATTTTTTAGAGACTTTGAGAACTGAAGGTCCTGTCTGTAAGGAGAGGTTTCCTTGTTCTCATGTAATTTTCTCTCCTTAGCAAAGCCATAATAATAGTGTCAGAGGCAGCTTTCTAGTTAAGTATGAGTAATGTGGTTACTGTATTTTCTATTTTTATTTTAATATGTTTTTCCTGCTGTGGATTTTTTTTTCTTTTTGGTTTTAAAAATAGCAGTTGAGTAAATGTGGTAATTCGAAGACTCTGGTGCACACTGCATCCTCTCTGGGATGCGATTCTGAAGGAATACTTGTCTACAACGGGCATTTTTTTCCCCCAGATTCCTTAGTGGAATAAATAGGAGAATGTTTGGAACACAGACTACTGAAAATATTGGCTTATGGTCAGGCCAGGTTAGGCCATGCTTCAGAGAAATTGACATTTAAACCATAGAGTATCTATACCATAGGTTTTTGCCTCTAGAGTATCCGTCAATATTAAGCCTGTTTATTTTACGGTGTGTTGATAAGACACAGAATTAGGTAGCTGGGGATGCACCTTAAATTGGTTCATTCATCTGCTTCTTTTAAAAGTACAGCACACAGGTTTAGAAATTTTAAATTAACAACAAAACACACTTAAATTCCCCTTGAAAGAGTAATTAAGAGCTCTTTGTCTCTGTGTCCTGTCATCTCTGCCAGAATTGAGAGTTCATGCTGAGTATATTCCATTGAGTCAGCCATCATTCCATCACCGGCAGGAATCACTTTTCCACATATTGACATGTGAGGGAATGTCTGCTTGCAGTAGCCATGGGCTCGTGCCAGATTTTGAGATCCATAGGGGCAGTGCTGGGAGCTTTTCAATTCTGAATCAGAGATCCAATTCATAATAGCTGAGCCAGGGAAACCGGGTTGAATCTGTGGCCAAATCCACGGCAAAAAACTCTTTTTTTCCCCTTTCCCTTTTTGCAGTGCTTTATTGCTTTAAAATATGAGTGCCTCTGTCCATTGATCCTCCAGTGTCTTTACATTGGATTCAAATTGTGGTTTCTTAGGTGAAAAGGTCAGTGTTTTATTCATTCAGCCGCACATTGATGGAGATTAACTGAGAGCAGTACAAGACATTTGGATCCTGTTAGATCTAGGGCACCTGAAAGAAGTTTCTTTTTCTCCCTACCCTTCACTCTGCCTGCTGCAGTGGAGGATGGCCCTGTCTTCTGGGAGTGGGGGAGGGTTTTGATTGGCTGTGTGTTAACTGCCTCAAATCCATGGTCATAGGGTGAGTAAGAACCCCTGAGAATCAAGCATGTCATCTGTGTAGCATCACCTGATTTAGTGCTTTTCCTCAAGTCTGAGGTGTCTCCAGGGGACTTTTTTCCGTTGCAGCACTGATCTTTGAATGAGGTGCTAGTGTCTGTCCTGAGCAATAACAAGGAAAAACCATGAAGTGTGAACAGTTCTTATTAGGCGGGTAAATGTCATTAACACCTTTGCAGCCTTCTCTGCAATCTGAATGCTCTTGTCAAGAGAGTGACTTACTGAAGCCTCCTGTAAAATAATATACATGGAATTTAAGAGGCTGAAGTTTCACATTTTAATTAAGCAAGGTCATTAAGCTTTCTTTGCTTATGGATTTTTGTAGTCAATTACACTTGTGTCTGATACAGACAGACGCTCTCCAATAAGTCTTTCGAAAATCCGCCTACCAAAATTATTTTAAAAATTTGAGAAATACTTGATTTACTTTAAATCAGAGTTTTAGGTAATTCTTGGTGTTTGTCGGGAGTAGATGCTTCTCTCTGTTTTAATTTTATGGAGACCCGTATACTCATGCATTATACCTTATCATAATATGCATGTTTTCATATGTGGTGTGAGAAGAGTTAGCATTTCGACTTAATGAGTAGGTCAGCTGGTTTAATAAAAAGTCTGAAGTGTATAGTGTTCAAATAATGATTTTATTTTTTTCAGTACTTATACAGAAATCTTTCTCCAGCCATGAATTCGCCTTATGTAAAATTCTAGTATTTTCCTGAACCAAAATTTTTATAAGCAAAGTTTGCTTCTGTAAACCTCTTCTGCTAGTTTGAGAATTTCAGATTAATTTTTTGTTACTCTGGATTGCGTCTTTGAGTTACAAAAGAAACACATATTGAATAGTTGTATGGTAGGAGGGTCAGATACAGAGGTAAAATTATCTCCTTCACTATGCCTACTAATTTTTAATAAAGAAAAATGAATTGAGACATCTGGCTAAAACTTTGGGGAAGTAAATGCAGAAACTTATATGCAAGTTAGAGGTGGAGAATGGAAATTAATTAAATAGTACTTACTATTACTAACTTAAGATGTATAATTTAATGTGTTCTATTTACTTAGGATACAGTCTTTGTTTCAGATTTGATTCATCATCCCTTTTTTAACATTACATTAGGTGATAAGTTTCCTCTATGTTGTGTGTATTTTGTTCTGTTTTTCTATTTTGAGGGTTCAGGAAAATGTATTCATTCAACAAACATTTACTTGAGTGGCTTCAGTATTCAAGTGGTAAAAAGGCACCGTGACCCTCTGTTACAGCTCTCAGTTTAGTGGAGATTGGGGCTCAAGTTAAGCTAAAGGAAAGCAGAGGCCATTCGTGTACATTTTCTAACGAATATATAAGCACGATCAGTAAACAGTGCAATAATGAGTTATATGTAAATAGACTCTTTGGACATATTTCCAACTTGCCTGAAAAGTTAATGCTTTAAAGGATTTTAAACATTCCCTAGCTATCTTGCTTGTACTGTTAATTCAAACTGCAATTAAATGACTGGCTAAACCAAATTAATTTTCAATTCGGCCCATATTTTTTGAATTAAAAACATTTAGGGCTTCCCTGGTGGCGCAGTGGTTGAGAGTCTGCCTGCCAATGCAGGGGACGCGGGTTCGAGCCCTGGTCTGGGAAGATCCCACATGCCGCGGAGTAACTGGGCCCGTGAGCCACAACTACTGAGCCTGCGCGTCTGGAGCCTGTGCTCCGCAACAAGAGAGGCCGCGATAGTGAGAGGCCCGCGCACCGCGATGAAGAGTGCCCCCGCTTGCCACAACTAGAGAAGGCCCTCGCACAGAAACGAAGACCCAGCACAGCCATAAATAAATAAAAAAAAAAAAAAAAAAAGATTACTAAGAGCTTATAACCAATTAACATTCACTAATGTTGCATGTCTCAATAAATCTATATATTTAAAAAAAACAAAAAAACAAAAAAACAAACAAAAAAAAATATTTAGTTTAGTTTGAATGAATGAAATTTTGCTCTCTATGATGGAAAACTCACCTATTTATTAGATCACAGAAGTTAAGCAGCAAAGATACATTTCCTTCCAATTCCTTAACACACAAATGCTCGGACAAGTTAATAAAAACTTATTTTAAAATTCCCTTTTCGTGAGAATCCAAATATGATCATTTTAAGCCCTGTTAGGATCATTTTGCAAAAGCTACCCAGGAAGTCTCTCACTTAGAACAAGAAAATCTCTTGTGGAATTACTATTGCCAACACCACTTAGGGAGTAACTGGGCCAATTAAAATGTAGATGTTTTATATTAAAGTATGTTGCCTGTTAAAATAAAGAACATCAAATTTGGAATTAGTCTATATTCCCTTTGTTAGTTAGATTTCTTCACATAGTACATAGAATTTTAGTTCACCTGATTGCTTATTTGACTGAGAAGTTTTATATATATATATATATATAAAATTAAGAGGGTGGTAGTCTGGTGTCAGTAGATTCTTCTTGTGGAAAGTAGTCTCAGATTTGGAAGCCCAATAAGAGGGTCCGTCTGACCACACCATCTGCTTTGTCCTCTCTCTTCTCTCTTTTCCACCTTACACCTAGATTCAGGCTATTACTGTAAATCATGATTTCCATGGTTCACATTTTAGGGTAACTTTGACAAAGAGATGTCTGGAGTATCAAGATTATCAAAGATGTTCAGTGAAACGTCTTCATAAATGTTTTTGAAGGCACCAAATGGAAGGAAGCTTTACTGTGTTATATTTCCCATATGGAAAAGTATCTGGGACCTGAAAGGGGCACACCCTTGGAATGGGAATACTTCTTAAAAAGGAACTTTATAAAGAATGCTATGGTGTATAGGGTTTTCATGTATGATTTATTCACTTGAGCAGATTGCTTTGAAGGTCCAAACAGCATCCTGGGTATAAGTTGTGCTTTCCCAGACCTGAGAAGTGTCTGAAAAGTTAGATTTCACAAACTTTTTAGATTTGCCTATGCTATGCCACAGGTCAGATATGTCTTGCTAAGAGTCTGGTTGCCATTTATTTTAGTCAAGGTTTGGCTTTTGTTAAAAACGTTGGATTGGGTTTCTTCGTAAAAGATGTTTACCTTCTCTGTCACGTGTTATTTTATATTAACAGAAAGTCAAGATGGTAGAATTTAAATGCCAGTGTTATGTGGTGACACAGGAAGGTGTTATTTTTCTATGGTGTTCTTTGTTTCATTTTTTTGAGATATAGATCTTTTAATCAGTTTCACTTAGGAAATATTATCTGAATGCTGAGGAGGGCTTGGAAGATCATGGTTCTTTTGTTGTTACTCACTTATTTACAGCAGTACTTGTGAAAGAGTACTATGCAGATGTTAAATATAAGAACACTTTCTAAAGTTTTGCAAATAATACTTCTACAGTGTTCTGAGTGGGATGGAAGGAGACCGAATGTACTTACGCGTTGAATAACATCAGACTTTCATAGAATATATTGAAAAGATAGTCCTTTTAGTCATTGCCTATGTATTCTTTTGGAAATAGCATTCACAGAATTAAAGCATATTTTCCTACAGAACAAATGTGTGAATGGTATATACATCTTCCCTTATCTGGAGTATGTAGTTGAAAAACCTAAGTAATTATGTTAAGTCTAGAACCTCTAAACATGTTTCAGGAGTACTTTTCTGCTTAGAATGAGCTCTGCAAGATGCCATATAATTTTCGCTTTGTAGTTAGTGTTTGTGAGCAGCATAGTGAGATTGGGAGATGCTAATATGTTAAGTGTCATACTTGAAATATTTAGTTTTGATAAAAATAATATATTAAATAGAGGGAGTTCTCCCTATAAAGCTGAACTAACCTTGAGGAACATGCAGGCCAGTGTGTAAAACACATAGGTAATATAAACAGATTAAAAACTGTTTTTGTTAATAAAAATTTAGTTTAGAACGAAACCCAAAATTTGCCTTAGAAAATGTTTCCAAATTTTTCTCTTATTTCATTCCCAAATAAATCTTTGGGGGAAAGAATAAAAATGTGAAAATTCATCTCTTTTCATTTGAACTAGAATATTAGCTTGAGTTACAATGCTGTGAAGTATTTATGGAATAAAAATAGAGAGCCTTATTAATGTTATCGTTTCTGTGGACAGAGCTTAAAAACAAGACTCTGAGAGAAAGAGGGGAATGCTTTTTTCTCCATGTCAAATAGGTTCTGCAATTCATGATTATGAAAAGAGAGGAACACAAAAACAAAAGTCTGTGTTTTCATGAGTTTTAAATTATGAGGCCAAAAACACTGATTTAGATGTAATAAAAATTCATATACCTCAGCTTATTAGTGATTTTCTTTTAAGACTTTCTGCAGAAAAGAAATTGCCAAACTTCACAACAAGTTCACGTTGGGTATTTTAGATGGCCTTTATAAAATTTCATCCACATTTTGTACTTTCACACAATGTTACATGCCCTTAACAAGATCAGTAGGAATGAAGTATGGAATCCTGGAGAGGAACATTGGGGGAGCTTTGGAAATGTGGAATGGAACCAGAGTACCAAGGGTATTGATTGGCAAGTTAAAGCATTTTATGTCATTGGAAGTCGATTCTTGTTAAGTAAGTAATGAGTATATTAGTTATCCACTGTTGTGTGACACACCACCCCAAACTTGGTAGTTTAAAACAACCACTATTTTATTGTTGTTCACAAGTCGGTGGGTCAACTGGAATGTTCTGCAGTGAACTGGTACTTTGACAGGATGGAGGCGGCTGTGGGTTGGTTGGTGTCAGATGGCCTAATTTACACATTTGGCTGTTGGGTTGGGACTGGCTGGCTGTTGGGAGAGGGAGGTGGTTACTGGGTGTAGTATAGCTCATCATTGAGCCACTTAGCCTCGTCTTATTCACATGCAGGTAGTTGCAGGGTTCTGAAGAGCAGCAGGAGAGGGCAAGTCCACATGCGCAAGGGCTTCTAAATATCTGCTGGCTTCATATTTTTTAGAATCCCATTGGCCACAGCAAGTCACATATGCAAAACCCAGGGCCAGAGTAGGGGGTGATTACGATTATTTCAGGACATGTGTACAAGGAAGCGTGAACAACTGGGGGGCCAGTGCTGCAATCATTGATCACCAGACTCTAGTGCCTTAGGAAGCTTCATTTGATAGTGGTATCTATGTGGAACTGAGGAGGGGGAGCCCTGAGCCAGACTCTCTAGTTAGAAACTGTTGCTGTAGTTGAAGTAGAAATAACCCTGGCATTAGGGTAGTGGCAGAGAGAGTAAACAGCAGTATTAGATAAAACCACTGCTAACTGAAGTCGGTAGGTGAAGGAGAGAGAAGGTGCTTGTAGATTGATTCCAGGCTTCAAGGTTGGGTATATGGGAATCTCAAGAACTGGTGAGATTTTGGACCTTAATTATGTTTGCAGTGAGCATAGGACATCTGTGCAACTTCTTAGACAATTCCTACTCCTCTGTGCAGGAACATTAATATGAAATGAGACTGCATCTTTGAAATTCTTATTTTTTTTTATCTGTTGCTTTAAAATTCATGGCCTTGTCCCAGTGCCCCCTTGACCCTAATCCTTGTGAAGATGATTAAGTGACAAGAAGTGTTTCATCTCATCTTTTAAAAGCACATGGACAACTTCGCTATAAGCAAAATGTTTCAAAGTTTGGATTTCCTAGTTTCCTTTCTCAGAGTTCAACATCTGCTTAGGATTTTTGAGAATTTAGTTTTACAGGTATTTCTCTGAGATTATTTTTTTATATTTAGAAGTATGTCAACTTTGATAAAAGTTAAAATTTTGGTAATATCAGTATTCCTTTGTAAAGCGTTTTATGCTCCAGGTTTCAGAGCCAGAGTATAAAAGTTTTGCTGCTTTTTAAATCATTCCGTTCATAATCTGGGGTTTAACTCCTCCATATTGTAAATGTTTTTTGTAGAAATCATGTCTAGATTATTTATGAAAATGTATTAAAGGCTTCTTCCTGTTAAATGAGTAGAAAATTAGTTTGGCCATGGTTTCTCTGTTCTTCTTATACGTGGATGGAGAACCTTTTGTGTTGCTGTTGTTTGGGTTTTTTGTTAAGGGCATGTGATTTACCTACAAAAGAAAATGAAGAGAGGGACTTGGAGAAAAAGCAACCTTAGTGCATGATTTTCTTCGGGAAGAAAAGTATGAAATTTATCATTTAATTTAAGACTAGGGTACGTAAACTTATATATAATAAATGACAAAATATATCCCAATTTTATATTATAGTCAGTTAAAAAAGAGAGGATAAGGGAAGGGAAAATAACAAAAGGAAGAAAGAGACAGGCAGATTTTTAAAAATGATCTTCTCATGTTTGTTTGTTTGTTTGTTTTAACAGTTAAAGCAACGTGGTTTTGCAACCTTAGGTACAAATCATATAGAATTAGGTTGCATAGTTAGATGTTCCATTCCTACTATTGTGTGATTCTTTTATTCATGGTCATCTCAATTACTGTGAAGCTAAAACAGGAAGACTTCCACAATCTTAGATCAAGGAAGAAATATTTTTCTCCTAACTCAGAGTCGATGGCCCTGCCAGCCACCAACATGATAAATAGAGTAACAAGAACCTGTTCATTGGCTCTTGGGGTTCATAGCACTTGAAGCTTACAAAGGGACTTCACTTGTACTGATTCATTTAGCATGGAGGTCTATTGAGTAGATAAAGCAAGATTTATTAATTTTGTTTTATGTTATCAAACTAAAACTTAGAGTTGGTAATAGTGAAAAAACTTCACAGCATTCAAAACGAAGGACTCAAATTTAGGTATTCTGCTATCATGTCTAGAGTTCTTTACATTATGTAATGTTTATCTTTAAATAGTAATTATTCATTTAGTATGAGGCTATTTTTAAAAGCACATACATAATTATTGATTTATTTAATGGTCACAATCAAAGTCTATCTGTGTTAATGCAGATTTAGATGTCTTTAAAAGCAAATTTTAGAAGTCAGACATATTTTTTAACGTTACATTGAAATGTCCTATGTTACTCATAAGAGCGGCTGTCTTAAAATTTGATTTTTCAACTGTGTTTCTCTCTAATAAAATTCACTTCTATAAAATTTTGCTAGCTGCTGTAGGAAGACCTATAAAACATTCATTTTAACTCTAGTAATATTCATCCTGCCTTTCTTTATCTTGTTGACATTTGTAAAATTTCTGAATGGCTTGCTATTTAGTTTCAATATATTTCCTTTTAGTAGATGATTTACAAATAGCAGCAGTGTTGAAAAATGTAATGTTTGTTTTAAGTTCATAAACCAGAGATTGAAAAAATGAGATTGTGGATGTACCATGTAATACAAATAGGGAGATTTTTATTCCTATCCAGATTTAGTTTCAAGAATATGAGTATTTGATTCATCCTGATTTTCATCTTAACAGCTATTGCTACATGTTTAAGCAAAAGTAATTTATCTCTCAATTTTTCTTACATCTTAACACCTATAAGCTGTCTTTTTTTCATTGGCTTTGATTCAGAATTATTTCAGTCTTCTATGCTTTAGTCCTTACATGTATTTATATCATAGATCAATTGATAGATTTTTTAAAAAATACACAAAAAGAGTTGCAGTGGCTAGAATCTCATTTACTAATTTATTATAAACACAGAATAATCCAGGCATTTAAAAAAATTTTTTTAAAACGTGTGTGTCTGCGACTTAATCTTTGTATTTGTTTCTAGAGGTTGTGCAGGGTGTTTCCTGTCCAAGGCACAAACCGTATATTTCATTTGTCATATCTAATGTTTTTCATATCCGGAAATCATGCTCCATGTTATATTTTACAAGACTTCATAAAAATAAGTGATCCAAATAAAATTTATAGTTATTTTTAAAAATCTGTCATAGCAAAATTATCTCTTTCTCTTCTCTTTCTCTTTCTCAAATGGGTACAGATGGGATTATAAAGTTTAAACAAATGTGTGTTTTCAAATGAAGTCTAAGTTTTGAAACTAGACAGTCATCCATTATTCAGGAGAAGCTCGTGGTATGTTGGTAAATGCATTACAACAGCTCTCTAAATTAAAAAAAGACCCGAATTGCCTTGTTTGCTGATTTCTATGGTGAAAATAGCCCACAGTGGCTGATTGCAGCCTCTCAGCACAAGTCACTGAACACAGGGTTGGGAAGAGATATGTAGTAGCACATTATTATATAGTATTTCCACCATACAAAAAATGTAAAGAGAAGTAAATGATCTCAAGAGCACAGGTAATAGTAAAATGTAGGTGAAGTGATGAGTTTTGAGTATCTACTACCTTTATTTTTAATATCATTTCTTTAATTGTAAGTTTATACAGTTTCATTTTTAATAATGTCTATGTTTGACAACCAGCTTTTAAAAATTCCTAAACCTTTAACAGTCAGCTCTCTTGGGCTGGTGCTGGCGGGCTCCAGCAGCACCACTGCAAGAAGCCGTTTCCCGTGCCTGGTAGCACTGGAAAGATAGGTTGTGGGCTGCACCCGCTCTGGAGGAGGGGCGCCTTGTGTCGGGGTGCCCAGGAAGCAAGGCAGTCATTTTCTCTTGCAGCTCAAATTACTAAACACCACCTGGTCCCATAAATATTGGTATTTATATTAATATAAGGCTTCAGTGGGAATAAAATACTAGAATCTTTTCATTAAAAGGGCTGGGGAAAATTTAAGATTTCCGTTGCAAGAATTATTCTTAATTCTTGCTTTTTCTGTTTCTGTGTCTCTTGGCTATTATATACCCTCTCAATTAAACATGTAAAGGGAAAAAGTCCTGTCGTGACGTCCCATTGGGCACATCCTGTAGTCAGCACCTCCAAAAGCCGTTCCAACAGCAAGGAGAAGCTGTTTACATTAGTTTTTCTCAACAGGATATATGGATAATGAATGTGCAGCGTAGAATGTAGTAGCTGTGTTCTTACAGAAGAAAATAAACCAGAATGTTTTAAATGTATTAATATATATTACCGACTGAGGTAGTGAAGTGAACAATTAAAGAATCTGTTGCAGCTAATGGCAGGGTTTAAAGTGCATTTTTGACAAACTTTCCTCTTATTTAAAAAGAGAGAGGGGGTGAGCCTCCTCCTGTATTACTGTTGGCAGCTTATAGGTGGTATTACTCAAGGCTTTTGAATAAAATAACACGTTAAAAATATAATTGACTTCTTTGGGGGAATCCAAGAGCTCTCCAGACAAATTCATTTAGGTGGGTTGACAGAACTGCTGGCATGCATGGTCAAGAAGAAAAATTGGGCATATTTTGTGTATAACCCTTTGAGTATTAATTCTGACCAGATCACACTGTAAATAATGTTAACTGTCATAAAATAAACACAGCCGGGGTTTGCACCATATGTTTTTTAATTATTTTTTGCAGCTTCTTTTTGTTTGTTTGTTTTTACTGAAATGGAACCTACTGATAGCTCTGTGAAGTTATGTTTATATAAAAGTAAATTACACTTGTACTTTAACAAACTTGGCATTGCACACCAGTGTCTGTAGGCAGGTTTTGTTTTAAAAAAAAAAAGCAAAGCTTTCCTCGCCCTTCTTTTTTGCTCTTTCCCCCCCAGAAACAGTCTCTCACACAGAAATCTGCTGTACCATCTTTGTGCCGGTTTCTTGTTTTTGCACATGTGAAGGAGGTGCCTTTGGAATGCCACCCAGAAGAGGGACTTGCTTAACCGCTGAAACTCACAGAGGGTGTTTGGCTTAAGTAGCCCTGGAGTGGCCTTTCAGACTGAGGCTACTGTGGTCTCCCAGTTTGTTTTTGTTTTTTGCCTTCCTGCTTGCGAGTGTTGAACACCGTCAGAAGCAAGAGCTCAAAGCTCCCTTAGAACATTTAGGTAATTTTTAAAACTGTTATTATTTTCATAATCACTGTCTCCTCTTGATCTCAGGGGAGGCTGGGAGCCCTTGATTGTCTTTATAGAGCGTATGAAACTGATAGTGCCAATGGGAGGTGGGTGGCACGTTTCGTAATCCGCCCGCCTCCCCCGCCCGCCCCCTCCCTGCTCATTGCTTAAATCTGCCTCTTGGCAGATCTGACAATATCCGTAATTATCAGGCACCGGGAGCCCTGAGTGCAGAACAGCTTCTGCATGACACCTGTCCAGTTCGCGTTCTTCTCCTGCCCCTTCTCGTGCCTCGGCTTGATGGCTGGCCTCATGACAGAGCAGCAGTCTGCCGTTAGTAAACATGTGTCTTTTCCCCTCACTTTCTCAGACGCCGGAAGTTCTGCCCAAACTGTGCCACACACCAGTGTTGGCGTTGTGACCGTTCAGACAGCAGGCATTTCACAGACTTTCGAGAACGAATGAGAAAAGTTAGTGCAGACAGTTCTCTCTGCGTTATGGTTTCCATTTTCCCTGTATTAAGTGCCTTTCCTACTCTTGACAGATTTGCTTAGCACAATATTATCTTTGCTGTAAAAGCTCATCTTGACTGTCATCTTCTCTTGTAGACAGAGAAGACATTGCTCAGTTTTTATACAGGCCAAAGGAAAAGAGTCCAGGGAACCCCAGCTGACTTTCATAGTGCTTTAGCAATTCTCAATGAAGGGGAAAAAAGGAGTAGAGAAATATACAATGATTTGGGGAACTTTTGTTCCAGAATATTTCAGTATGGTGAAGATATTGTTACTGAACGTTGTAAGTGGGAGAAGACTTGGAGATGAAGCTGTATTCAGTGAGAATACCTGCAAAGAGAAGAATTAGGTAAAAGGAAAGGCGGACAGCTAATACCACTCAGCAGTTCATGCCTATGCATGGTCAACCTTAGAAATGGTTTAAAATCCTTGGTTTTTGAGGAAGAGGTCATAGAATTTGGGTTTGGATTTTTTTACTGGGATAGTTGTCAGGACCTTTGTAGAAGGTCCCATTAAGCATAAACCTTTCCTTCTTAGAAAATGGCAGCCTATTTTATGAATACTCTTCTTGGAAATTGTGATCTAATATTTATAAAATTTTATTCCACTGAACAATTGGTAGTTATCTTCTATTATAAAGGTTTGACTAAACCTTTTTTCCTCAACAGGAACCAAAAACATGACAGAGTTAGGTAAGATAATTTGGGAAAATGTCAAAATATATCAAACCTTCTTTTTAAATAAGTGTTGTTGTCATTGTTTGCTTATGAAAGTAATACAAGATTGATATAAAAATTCAAACATTGCAGTAATATGTAATGCAAAAATATGAAAGCTGTTCCTAGCCCCTTCCCCCAGAGACAACCCCTGTTTTAATTGTTTGGTTATAGCCCATATGTTTTTATGCATATGGAGTACTAAAAAAGTCTTATTAATTTTTTTGAAAATGAATTCATTTTACATATATATCCTAGTCTTTGTGACAGATCAATAGATGGCTTCCCTCCCCACTCCCACTGTTCACACCAAATACCTGGAACCTATGAATGTCTCCTTATTTGGAAAAAGGTTCTTTGCAGATGTGCTTAAGGATTTTTGAGATGAGGAGATAATCCTGCGTTATCTGAGTGGGCCCTAGGTACCATCATATGTACCCTTATAAGAGAGAGGCAGAGAGAGATTAGGGACACATACACAGAGGAGAAGACATTCACAGAGGAGAAGGTGATGTCAAGGTGGAGGCGGAGATTGCAGTGATGTGCCTGGAAGCCAAGGATTGCCAGCAGCCACCAGAAGGTAGGAGATAGGCATGGAACAGATTTTTTCCCCAGAGCCTCTGAAGGGAGCACAGCCCTGCCAGCCTCTTGATTTTCAATTTCTGGCCTCCAGAGTTGTGGGAAAATAAATTTTTTTAAATTGTTTTAAGCCATGATGGTTGTGGTAATTTGTTACAGCAGCTTTTGGAAACTAATACAGGCCTCTTTCCTTGTTGGTATTTATAGATCTTACCCATTCTTTTTAACCTCCATATCATTTTTCCATTGTGTGGATACAGCATAATTTATTTAAGTAATCCTTTGTTTATGATACTTGGGTTGTTTCCAGTGTTTTGACTTTACAAACATTGTTTTAGGGAATATTCTTGTACATACATATCATTGCGATTGTTGGGGTGTTTGTAGAATAAGTATTTGGAAATCGAATTTTTAGGTCAGTAGGTAGGTACTTATAAAAAATTATATTTTGAATTGGTAATATGTACACATAGGTACCCCTGCCGTTCAGCTCAGATGCAGTCCCTTTTATTACTTTCTTGTGTTTGTATACCTTCCAGAGATAGTCTGTAATTGTGTGCATATAAATATTAGTTTTTCTTTTTTTACACAAATAATAGCATACAGTTTGAGCATTCTATTTCTTGCTTTTTTCACTTAACAGTTACCATGGAGAGAAGGTAAGAGTAGTTGCATTTATTGTGGTTATTTTCTGAGTGTGTCCTAATGTGTTCTCCAAAAGCTCGTACTAATATATACTCCATTAACAATATATGACTTCATATATTGTATGTTTTCTAAAATGAGACTAACTCCTGAATATTACTTTTTTCTCTTTATTTTTTTCTTTTCCGTCTCTTGACAGCTCTTGTATCATAGTGGTAGAAAAATACATATGGTCATAGGAATTTTCAAATCCTATAGAAAGGAAAATATAAGAATTTGTTGAGGTATTTATTCTCATAGATTTTCAACTCAATATATATTGAGTTTCAAGGCTTTTCAGAACACTGACTTGGGAAGAATAACTTCTACTGTTGATTTTCTTAATATTAATACATGAGATACTTTCCATAGTACTTATGTATTTAGTTTATGGTCCAGAGTCACGCTAGAGTAGCATTAATATTAGTTCATATCAAAGTGGCAGATGTTATATTTACTCATATAGAAAATACAGTAAAAATTATCTCCAGTAATAATTAGTCCAATAATTTTATTCTTTAAACCAAACTCATATAATTTCTTTTTCTCTTTGAGGTTGATTTTTTTTCTCTTCTAATTTTACTATTCCAAGATGACCCTTCAGTCTCCCTGCATTCCCAACTCCAGTTCACTCTCAAAAATACAAGATGCATTTCGCATCTGTTCTGTTGTTAAAGCCCTCAGGAAATATCAGAAAGCTGTTCTTGCAAATTCATCATTATTATTAAGAACCATAATTCACTTGATGGTTATCTCTGCCTTTCTCCACATCCTATCCAAGTTCCAGGATGACAGTGCCTTCCTAAGGCAAGGCAGCATTGCAAAGTCTCATCTCTCCCACCTTAATTTGTAGCGATGCATTGCATTTGGGTGACAGGCAGTTGTTCGTGCTTGAATAACCCAGGATTTGAATTCTACAGTTTGTGGCATCCATGTAATGTTTAGCAGTAGGTACAGCTGTTAACTATTCGCTTATAAATAATCTTTTTTCCCTTTTCAACCTGTCTCCCAGGTAGTGTACCTGTCACCATTAATAACTCTTCGGCAGCTCCCTGGTGATTTGACCCATCAGTTGTCTTTCATGGAGGAGTGGTGCTCTGGCCTGCTGTGCAAGCTTATGTAGGTCCCTTTAGCTATTCAGTCACCCCAGCAGCTGTATTGTTGCAAGTCCCCCGACTTCAGGGAGGTTGTGTTTTGGGGCCTCACGGCAAGCAGCCACACACCTCATACAATTTAAGAAAGGTGGCTTTGCGTTTGGGGCCAGAGATGATAAGACCTCCCCCTTAGACCGCACAGCAGGGCCATGGTGTGGATGTGGCAGTGGGCAATGGGTGGTGAAGGTGACCAGCAGCAAATACAACATTTGTGTCTCTTTGGTGCTACATGTGCATGTAACTATTATTGCATCATCTGTCATCCTCTGATGTTTGCAGACTTGGGGTTAGCATACCTGATCTGGTTAGTGGACCCATCAGGTGTGGTATTCTGCCTATATCTGAAGCTTAAGCTATAATTCAGAGGGTGGGAACTGCCCCTTAAATCCTTTGGCAGCTTTGTGGTTCCTTCATTTGGACATGTGCTCACTTGCCTCCGCTATCTCTGCCTAAAATGGGCTGCTTCCAACAGTTCTCCAGGATAATTCCTACCTGCCTGTAGGTCTCAACTTAGCCATCACTTTTCCAGGAAATTGCTAGTTTTCTCTGTACTCGGTGTTTGGCTGTACCACCTCAAGTGCCCACATGGCAATTTTATTTACTCTCCAGTAATTGCCTCTTTACTTGTCTGTTTCTGCCACTAGATTGTAAGTTCTTTGATGGATAGTTCTCAGTGTTGTTCACTGTATCCACATTCTGAGTACATCATAGAACCTCAGTAAATTAATGTTGAGAGAATGAAAGAGAGTTTATTTTTTATGAACTCACTTTCCATTGACATATCATGGTCATATCAAGGGGGAGTTCAAGCAATAAATTATAGGCATATACTGTCCCCCATACACTGTGCTGATACCATGGGTATAGGGAAAACATTTTGATTGCTTATTGCCTTTTTTTAATGAGTGACTAATGTCATACATTTCTTTGTCTGAGAATATGTCCTGGCAGTATAGGATTTCTTCTGACACGGCTTAGGAAATGGCCGAGAGTAAGGTATCACAAAGCAAAAAAAAGCATTAAACTGTATCTGGGAAGTAATCCCAGTGTTTGTGAACATAGACTATGATTTTAAAATAAATCCTCCAAAGAAATAAATCAGTTAGGCATTATATCAGTTAGTTTATCATTTAGAAATGGATTCATCCTTCAAACGATCATTGCTATTCTTATCTCACTGAGTGTAATGAAATAGAAAATGATCAAATTTCTAATACCCAGAACTATATATATGCATTTATATAATTTGGGTATAGAAATACACACATATGCCCCATATATACATGTTATTTATTTATGTATGCATTTGTTTATTTGTTGTTAAGTGCACAGCAATCTGAAAAGACCAAAAAGAGTGAGAATCTTAAATTTTCAAGAAGGTTCAGAAACAAACAACAACCCAGAATGAAGTCTTTTTACTCACTTTGATAAGGGCAAAGATAACTATTCCTAAACGAGTTTATACTGTCTGGTAGGTAGAGTGACAGAAGATACTAAGAAAAATAAAAAAGTATTTAGTTATAAGTTCAAGAATGATAGACTCGTGTTTCCGCTATATGGAATACCTTTTTAAAGTAATAACATTTTAGAAAGAAATAGATGCCTATAGTAAAAAAAATTATGCAAAGGAATATACAGTTGAAAGTAAGTCTTTGATGTTGGAGTAGAGTTCTGGAAATAATCTATGCATATAAAGCACACATGTCCTTCTGTTTAATAAAAATGGTGAGGGAGGATACAATCAGCACATTATTCCACACTTTTCATTTTCACTTAATAATACATCTTGTAAACAACTTTCATATCAACACATAAAGAACTATCACTCTTTCTGAACACCTGCATTGTATGCATATATCATAATTTATAGGCCTATTCCCTCTCGCACTGGTAGACTAGGTGTTGAAACAAATTTTTTGATCTTTGACATTCTGGTAGTTGATAAGGGATAAATGGTAGTGCATTGCTTTAATTTACATTTCTCTTAATAATGAGTAAGGTTTACTCTTTTTATGATTGTCAGTCATTTCCATTTCCATTTTTCCAAAATGTCTTTTCAATTTCTTCATACGTTTCTAATCTCATCGTAAATCTTTTTTTGTATTTATTCTTAATCCTTTTTGAAATATCTTAAGGAAATTAGCCTGTAGTCTATGTTGCAAATATTGTTCTTAGTTGGTCTTTATCGCTTTACTTTGCTTTTGCTTTTGTTTTTTCATTTGTTTTTGTTTTTTATTTGTTTCTGTTTTCTTAGTCTGGGTTTCTTTTTATTTTTTATTGTTTGAAGTATAGTTGATTTATAATGTTGTGTTAGTTTCAGGTGTACAACAAAGTGATTCAGTTATACATACATATGTATCTATTTTTTTAGGTTCTTTTCCCTTATAGGTTATTACAAAATATTGAATATAGTTCCCTGTGCTATACAATAGGTCCTTGTTGGTTATCTATTTTATACATATTTGTTTTTGCCTTGCAGGTTTTTTCTTTTTCAAGTGGGTTTATTAACCTTTGATTGGCTTCTGACTCTTAAATCAGGCTTAGAAAGATCTTCCAGTCTTCAAGCCAATTAGAATGAACAGTTCACATTGTCTCCTAGTATTGTTCTGTTGTATTTGTATTCAAGGAATTTTAGTCTTATTGAATAAGTTTTTCAGCCAGGATTTTTATGTTTCTTGAGGCAGTGAAAGTATGTTGTTTAGGGGTGATCTATTTTTTTTCACCCAGTGGGTGTTATTTTAATGACATTTGATTATTGAAAGTATGTAAAACATTTCCAAAGGATTATTACATATACAAACAGCAGAGTCCCATTTAGCAAATCTGTTACTTAATTTAAACTTTTAATAATTTTTATGTACAACAGTGAATGTGTATTTAGAATAAGAAATCAACCGAAAAAATAGAAAATTACTATAGTCACAGAGAGTCAGGCCTTCTTCTAACATCTTCTTAGGGAATTTACCGGAAATGCATACATAGAAATACTTCTTGGTTACAACTTGGCTTTCCCTCTCCACCTAGAACTTTGTACAGTTCCTTGAAATACTAAGGGCCTGGTCAGATGAGGGACATGAAGCTGAAACCTCTTTAGGTCAATGGTAAATCTACTTCTGCTTCTGGGTGTTGGGCAGTAGGTCGTACTCTGTACTTCATTGTCATTTCCTGAGTCATTAGCACCCGTAGCTATCAGGACTGACAGCCTTGAGGGTGTCATCAGCTCTGTTCCCACTGGCTTCTTTGCCATCTTATTTAATATTATTGTCTTTATCATGATTCACTTCTCTTACCATGCATGGTATTTTCACTTCAACTGCTCACCAAATGATAAATAGAAAAGGAAGAAATTGAAAAAGCAGCTTAATTCACAGCACAATTTCATGTAGCAATGTTTTCTGGTTGTCTTTTTTTTTTTTCCTTCTGGTTTTTAGGTGAAGCTCAAGTCAGAATTCTCAAATAGTACAGTTGTTAAAATATCCTTTTAATCTCTTTTCTATTCTTTTGCTGAAAAGATTATACATTTCTTTTGTCATATTTTGAGGATGACTTAACAGGATTCATCCTCATAGTTGCTTTCCAAAGCAAGTTTATGACCTGACCTGAATCTTTAAAAACAAACAAACAAAACACCCTTTCCATGTCATACTTGTGAAGGGAGCCATTCTCATTGTTATTGCTTTGCAAACATGCAAATAATGGACACTGAAAAAAAGAAAAATGGATACCCATGTTCTCTCTTACCGCCACTGCTTCCATGTTTCTTTTTTTACATTTCTCAGTCTCCTGATCAAGTAAATGAATAAATGATGACCTTGGAATGAGGTGGGAGTGAATTCTTGGAGCCTTCAGCCTTCATGATGGGGTTTAGACTCACTTTTATTTCCCCTATGGTTTTAGGCTTGATGGTGACTTATTACTTTTCTGGGCTACTGAGAGTTAAAAGAGAGTTGGTGGTTTCGAGTTTTGGCATTTTTCAGCTACTCCTCAGGAGAATATAAAGTGCCTGTGGAGTGGGTCCAAACCAGTGGATGTTTAAGAGAAAGGAAAAAAAATATTAGCTGAAAACATTCTTATGCAACTTAGTTGCCTTCTGGTGCATTAAGTGGACAGAAAGGGGACTAAATGTTGTGCTTTATAACTTTTAACATTAAAACTCTGTTTTTAAAAAAAATCCCACAGCCTAAAAAACATGAAATGACCTTCAGGCCTATTGGCTCCCACAGTTTAGTTTATCAAGTCTCTGTCACACCCTTCCCCCTCCATGTAAAAAATCCAGAGGGAAGTGTGAAAAGCATCAGAAAGTCTCCTTTATGCCAGGTTAGCCTTTTAGTTGTTTGCCAGCACCTTCCTCTCTTCATATGTTTCTAGCTAAGGTCTAACATGGAACAAAAACCCGACAGCAATGGAGACCAGATGCTGGTATTTCTTCTCTGTCACTTGGCTGCTGAGCAGATGGGATTTATATCAATCGGGCATGCTAGGAGGAAGAGGCCGTGGCAGCCAACATGTGGAACTGGGGCTGAGTGACATTTCTGCTAATGTTTTGTCCTTGTAGAACATTATGCTTCCTCTTTGCTTATGAGCTGTGGTTTTCCTGACTCAGACGAGGTTCCAGCTCCAGCTGGAATGGCTGTCGCTCTTCCCCTCTCCCCCGCCCCCCCCCCTTTTCGGGGAGTGCTGGGAGCTATGGAGGAGCAGGGGGGCCTGCACAATGGAGCTCTTTATTAAAATACCTGACATCTGCATGCAATGCACCCAAATCATCTTAGCTCGAGCAGAGGAATGCGCCAGGCGCTGCTAGTCACTTTTTGTCTAGTGCCGTGTGCTTGTTTGATTTATATAATGAGTGAGTGCCTTTAGCAAAAGAGGACGCTGAGCATGTTATTTGGAGGGAGGGAACTTTTTAATTTTTTCCAAGAAGCATTGTCACAGACAGGCCTAAAATATGAGTATTTAAAAGCAGTTGTAGCCATCACATGGATTTCTTGCTACGGTTTTAAAATGTTTGCTCATAACCCTCTCTTCCTCTCCTCACCCCATTTAAAGTAAGATCAGAAAACTCAAAAACCCAGTTTAACATGATAGGGAGTTTTAATGTTGGCATCTACTGTTGGTAAGAAATGGCACTTTTAAGGAATTCATAATTAAAAAGACTCTCTAGAGGAAAAACCTAAAATACATGTTTAAAAAAGCAAGGGCACACACACAAAGAAGAATAGTTGTTGAGTTTCTAATTCTGGTCTCCTCCCTCAGAAAAGTACAATACCCTTTTATTAGAAGAAATATGTATAGATGCACAAATCATAATATTTTCCACTCTAATGATTACTACCTGTTTATGGCAAGTAAATAAGAAAATACTGCCATGTTAATACGCTGTTTTGGAAAGCACTGAAGTGGTCATGAAATTGCTGCTTACGCTGCAAAATTATCAACTACTTCTCCATTGCTGCTTAGTCAAATCCCTCATTTCTTGGTGGAAATTTGACTTGAGGTTTTGATTTGGTTGTTGAGGGATCCAGAGAAGGACACCAGACAAGTGAATTGGAGCGAGATGGAGCTTCCACTACTTTTGTCTCTTTATTTCAGAAAGCAGCTTCTGGCAGATCTCTTCCAAATACATTTGGCCATTTATGTAGTACCCTAAGTCTTCTAGAAAACCCCCAGGGAAGCCTGCCCATTTCTTTCCCATCAGGAAATCTAAACCTTTTTCATTTGGCACTTTGTTTTTAACGGTTCTCCTGCCTGGGGAGTTCCTCTTCCGTCTCACTGCTTGGTGTGGTGATGAGGACCACAGCCAACTTGGGATTGAAGTAAACCCACTAGATTGGGTAGACGATGGGGTAAAATGCTCATATTAGTATGTCTGGAGAGAGTCCCAATTCATGTGTTCTTGGAGAAAATTCTTTGAAATTGCTGTGGACCTCTGTTTTTCTTTCCTATTTTCTTACCTATGCTTGTGCCATGCTGAGTACAGGATTTCTTAGCTATAAAGTCATTTAAGTAACCTAGTGTAAGGAACCTATAGTAATGCAGCATACACCTATAGTATATGCATGCACAGTGGAATGTGGAGTCACAAAATAGAATTATTCCTCAGTATGCAAACCTAGCCATCTGTGCTCAGTGACGAAATAAGTTCAGATAAATTATTTAGATTGGTCTGTTTGGGTGAAAGGAATCCCCCTTTGTCTACACTGTCTTATGTGCCATTCAGATAATGTCATATCTCTTGCCTTCCAAACTCTTGCCTCCTGAACCGTGACTGTCCAAACACAGGAACAAGATAGATAGTGAGAAATGCCTTTACACCGAACTACGTATGATAACTCAGACGAATGGAAATCTCTTGCTCTCAGTTCAGATTGAATTTACACCGATTCTTTTCTTGCTCAATTTTATACTTAACCCTTTGTTTTTTATTTATTTATTTTTATATTTTATTTATTTATTTATTTATTTATTTGGTTGGGTCTTAGTTGTGGCAGGCGTGCTCCTTAGTTGTGGCTTGCAGGCTCTTTAGTTGCAGCTTGCCGGCTCCTTAGTTGTGGCATGCTAACTCTTGGTTGCAGCATGCATGCGGGATCTAGTTCCCTGACCAGGGATTGAACCCGGGCCCCCTGCCTTGGGAGTGCAAGCCTTAACCACCGCACCACCAGGAAAGTCCCTCCTTTTTTTGTGACACTTAACATTAGGAATACTTCAGTCTGGAAGAGCCCAGGTGCCTTCCAGAGGTGGTATTTTTGGGATGGTGTCAAATAGTCCAGGATGATTATTATATTCTTGGCTCAGGGTCCCACCAGGATTTCAAGCATGGGAAAATGATTCCTCATGGGCCTCCTGGAGCTCATATGCACGAGCATATTTAACTGGAGAGGAAAGAAACTGACTTCATCCTGTAGAAGATTATGGTAGCCAAAGTCTATGCATGTCTGACCTTTAGGTGTCCTCGGGGAGGATTCTTGAAGGTAATTTGATTTGGTCTTTGGATTTTGGTCCCAGGGGTTTGTAGTATCAGCCTGTGCCAACAGTGTCTACTGACAGAAGAGGTCATCTGTCCTCTTCTGAGCTGAGGGTCCTTTAGTTCCACCTGGAAGGACAGTAGGCACGGTCTTCGGTATTATGTGTCGAAGCCCACTTCTGTCTCTTACCAGATGTATGAATTTGAGCAAATGACTTAACCTTGATGAACCTTACTTTTCTTTTCTGTAAAATGTCCATGATAATATCTGCCTTACAGGGTTGCAAAAAAGAACAAAAACCAAAAAAGATGGAGGTAATGGTAGAGTGAGTGCCTGACACACAGTAGGAACTCCACAGTTGGCAGCTCCAGTTGCCAGTGTTGCTAATAGCCATGGCAGCCTTGGCCGGCCTTCTGATCTGTCCTCTTTATGTTTGCTTGGTGAGCAGCAACCCAGCTGTAACTAGAATGTGCTGCCTCTTGCGTCTAGCCACTTCCTTTAGAGCTCTTTAGCCACTACAAAGCAAGTAACTCTCCCAGATGTAATGTTGCCTATTCTTGTCCAAAGAGATGCTTCTCTTCTTTGAATCCCTACCTCCTAAGAAGAAGTTACCTTCTAAGTCTGCTGTGATTTGTGGCAAAAGCTCCAAACTACTAGAAAAGGTGACTTCCTATCTTTTGAGACTTGACGTTGGAGTCTCCAGACTCTTTGTTTCTTGCCCTAGATCCCTTCATCCAGGGCTGTACCGCAGAATCACCCCCCTGATTCCTATCCGCCCCTTTGTTGGTTGCATAATACACTGGGATTTATTATGCAAATGAAGGTTACACCTTCTAGAGACAAAGAGACCCTAGTCACTACTCTCTGCTACATTTTAATGTCAGTTGAGAATGGGGCCAGCAAAAGGGAGCTTTCATCCCTCTTTATGAGAACTGGGGCAAAACTCTTGATTGTGTCTCTTTAAGATTAATCTGACATAAAGAAGATGTGGCACATGTATACAATGGAATATTACTCAGCCACAAAAAGAAATGAAATTGAGTTATTTGTAGTGAGGTGGATGGACCTAGAATCTGTCTTAAAGAGTGAAGTAAGTCAGAAAGAGAAAAACAAATACCGTATGCTAACACACATATATATATGGAATCTAAAAAAAAGAAAAGGTTCTGAAGAACCTAGGGGTAGGACAGGAATAAAGACGCAGACATGGAGACTGGACTTGAGGACACAGGGAGGGGAAGGGGTGGGCTGGGACGAGGTGAGAGAGAGGCATGGACATATATACACTACCAAATGTAGAATGGATGGCTGTTGGGAAACAGCTGCATAGCATAGGGAGATCAGCTCGGTGCTTTGTGACCACCTAGAGGGGTGAGATAGGGAGGGTGGGAGGGAGACGCAAGAGGGAGGGGATATGGGGACATGTGTATATGTATGGTTGATTCACATTGTTACACAGCAGAAGCTAACGTACCATTGTAGAGCAATTATACTCCAATAAAGATGTTGAAAAAAAAGATTACTCTGACAATTCTGGCAAGCAGTCTTCTCTTCTCAACATGAGGATATGTTGGTCATCATCTGTGAGTTTTCTTGTTTGACCCCTTAAACTACATGATAGAGATATTTGTTTTCTGGTTTTATCGAAATATGACTTCTGTCCCTTTTTATGTCAAATCTCAGGTAACAGAGATTATAGGAGAGTAAAATGAATAGTAGTAAAGTGGGGGCATTGCCTTTATGTGTAAAAGATATGTTTTCTATTTTAAATGTTAGTTTTCATTATAATATTTTTATAAAGAATTCAAGCTACACAGAAGTATATATAGTAGATGATGAATATTGTCTTCTATTGCTCCTCCTCCCCAAATTTCAATCTCAAGAACTAACTGGTGGGCCCTATTACCCAGTTTTTTAGTGTTCTTTCTAGACCAGTCAGCTTTCAAAAGGACTTGGTAGAAACCCTGGCATGAGATATTTGTGCCATTTAGGATGGGTTCTACAAATCTCAGCTATGGTTGAGAGTTAACGCAGGTATCTTGTACATTCATCAGCTCGGAAAACAGAACTGGACGACTTTGTTGTTCCCTTTTTGATATCAAAATTTATATGGTAACATCAAGCCCATACTTCATTTTGTTTGTATAAACACCCCAGACTGACTTTCTTTCAAAAATGGGCTAAATGACATAGTTTTTTTGTCTCCTCTAAGCTTTGGAGGAAGGAAGTAAACTAATGAACTTCATACTACTACAAATAAAAATAAAATGAAGTCTGCTTTCCATCACAGGACATCAGGTCAGGTGTGTCCATTTATCTAAATCTTTTATTTATTTTGGTGTCACTAAAATTAATTTGTCATTGTAAATTCCAGCATATAGGTTTTTTTTCCCCCCTTCTTTTCTCCCTTTATCTCTGGCAAGGAATACAATGTAAAACACACACTCATGATTAGAACTGGACTAAAATTTCTGGCAGCTATACTTAATATTTCCCCAAGACTTTAATACAGTAATGCAAATATTGCAGTAAATGCCAGTATTTCGGTGTATACTAGCATATCCCTGCCTCTCATTTTGCTAAGATTGACTAACATTTAATTGCCTTGCCTATGTTAAAAAAAAGGAGAGAAATTACCTTATAGGGGTATGCAGGCTCCTGAGGTTTCTCAGCTGTAAACCCAGCCAAGTTGCCCTCCTCCAACCCACTCCTTCACTCCTTAACACACAGATCCTTATACACAACAGTAAATAACCCTCAATAAATTTGAATCTTATCGCAATCTAAAGACACCACCATCATTAAGGGGGAATGTTGCTAGTCTGCAGAACCTCAGTTTAGAACAACACAGCAGTATCCAAACTTTTTGGCTTCGTCTGGATATTGTTACAGCATGTGTTGCCGCTGCATTCCTGGGTGCCATTTATAGAGTGATTTCTTAAACATCGGTGGTGTCACAGTGCAACTGACCGGTTTAAGGCAGTTTTGCTATTTTCCCTCAGAATCGAAGAAACCAAAAACATCTAATTATCATTTACTCCATTTAGAGTTAGAATCACCTGATTATCTCACTACATTTGGAGTAAGTATAAAAGATGCTTCTCACCTGACAAATTTAGCATTTTAAAACTATCTGGGTGAATATATCTTTTTACTTTCTCAAATGTTTTGTTAAGGTCTAATGCCAAAATCTTAATATGAGATTGCTCAAAATACTTTGGATTAAAACAGTAAAAGAGCAAAAGCAGCACACTTATGGAACCGAGCTTGTTTTGTGTGCTTCTTTGTATAGTAGGACTGTGTATACCAGAAAGAACTGGCTGTTGGGTATAAAGAATCTTTGAGTCCTCACCCTGTATCCTGGGGTATTCCGGGGATGTAGCTGTGTAATATAGACATTGATGATAAATAAGAAATGTTTATCTCAGTTTAAATAACTGAGCATAGGGAGATCAGCCTATGATCTCGTGAGTTATCTTGAGACCTGCATAATTGTTATCCATGCTAGACTCATTTCTTTAGAAGACAGGATTAGTGAGTGTATTTCAATTTTTTTTTTAAAGTTCCCCATAATCTAAGAGGAATCTTAGCATTTAAGTTGCAAAGGCACCTCACAGTACAGATACTCGACATGGCATCACAAGGACATTGCCCATACCAGTCCTGTCTTGGTAGGAATAAAAAAAACACACACAAAGCAAATGCATGTTAATGTGGTTGAATATTCATTAGAACCCTGCGGCCTGGGGCTGGAAGCACAGTGGGGCTGTGTGTTTACCAGGCCACCTGAAAGGCAAGAGGGCATAAGGCACTTATAAACAGTGGCGCAGCACAAGCAGTGTTGTCTTTGAAAAGTTTTCATTTTCCCTTGAATCAGCTACAGTCTCTTACTTAAGGTCACTGCAGTTTGCAATCTTTGGCAGAAGGCTTCTTCCTTTTTTGGTTGTGGCAGTCTGACTTTTTTTTTTCCCCTTTTGGGAGTGTTTTCCTCTCAAACTGCCATTATCTCCCAAACCTGTTTCATGTTATCATTGTCAGATGCCTCTTCTCTGAGTTTCTTAGAACAAAATGTGATGATATATATATATATATATGTGAAATTTTTTAAAGCACAGAATTGAAAGTCATATGGTTATGATTTGAGAATGTCAAGCTTGATTTTTTTTTCAGAGTTAAAAAAAAAAAAAAAAAAGAAAACCTCGTACCTTTTTCTCTGGGCAGTGAACTCACTGCAGAAACATCAAAGAGAATGTGTACTGGATCAAGGTGATTTTTTTTTCGACCACATCATTGCCAGCTGTGGTGTTTATGATTAGAGGCAGGCGTTCCAGACACCTCCGAGTCCTCACTAAGCGTCAGATCTTTAACAGGATCCATCCCAACTGAGTGACACTAAACAGACAGCCAGAGGGGAGTTGGTGGGATGGAAGAGGGAAGGCAGTGGGGGTAAGGGAGGCTTTGGTGCCTGGTGCGTTCACCAGCCCAGCTATATAACAAACTCTGCTAATGCCAGGCTTCAGGCTGCCCAGAGGCCCCGTAGCATGCCTTTCAGCCCAGCTTTCATTAGCCAGGGGGATGACTAGAGCCCAGCAAACACAGTCATTGATCCTCTCTGGCTGGGTGCAGGGAATGTGCAGTGTTCAGGTCACAGCCCAGTCGACTTTGAAGCAGCTCCATTTCACCGCTGTCAGCCCCTGACCTACTGGCTTCTAGGAGCTGACACAGTTCTCTCTCGGACCTCCATGCTCTGCACCATGCAGCTAACTACATTGAATTTCCTCTGGATGTTGCCTGCACTTGCAATATTAACACTTGTTTACTGGTCCTGTTGACATAAGAATTCTGCAAATAGCCAACAGTTCTGATAGCAGTGCATGGAAGGGAGTTTTATTTCCCGCCTCCTGTTCCCTTCTGGGTCAGGGTAACTGGCAGGCAGTTTTGCTAGATTCAAAACCAGGAATATGCTGCTGGAATCAGGCATCAATGCCATGAGTTTGGAGTTGAATATTTGGGAATTATTAATCTCAAGGTGATAAGTTTTATTCCAGTGATGGCCATTAACAGTGAAGAAAGAAGGGGTTTGATTGACAACTGCTTCACTTTTTCAATGTGAAAGTGTTATTTTTAATTTCCAAAAGTGTCAGGAAATGCATCCTTTGCTAAGAGAGCCTTGTGACTGTACAAATTAAGATCCTTTAGAAAAAAAATGTTGTTACAACAATTAAAAAACAAACAAGCCTTGCTTGCCTATTGGTGGGAGGACAGGGAGATTCGTAAGTTAAGACATCTAAGAGAGAGAAAGAGGAAAGGAAGTTTATGAATTTGATTTCAGAAGCATACAGATAACAGATTTCTAGTACAGCGCTGCTTTAAAGAACCTCTCCTTGGGGCTTCCCTGGTGGTGCAGTGGTTAAGAATCCACCTGCCAATGCAGGGGACACAGGTTCGAGCCCTGGTCCGGGAAGACCCCACATGCCGCGGAGCAACTAAGCCCGTGCACAGCTACCGAGCCTGCGCTCTAGAGCCCGTGCTCCGCAACAAGAGAAGCCCCTGCAATGAGAAGCCCGCTCGCTGCAACTAGAGAAAGCCCGTGCGCAGCAACACAGCCAAAAATAAATAAAATAAATAAATTTATTTAAAAAAAAAGAAAACCTCTCCTTGACTACCAGTACTTTTTTTTTTGGAATCATCTAAGCAATTAGATATCAGGGCTGGGGGAAACCCAGGTGATGAAAGTGTGTAAGATTGTGGCTTTGGCTCCTGAGTTGGCTCTTCCTGCTCTGCATCCCCATGTCCTCCTTCCTTTTTTTATCCTCCCAACTGACTTTTAGCTGCTCATATCATGGCCAGTGGTGTTTTGGCAGCTCTCCTCCTTGAACGGTGGAAGGCACATGGGTTCTTTGCACAGAAGGAGTGTAAAAGTTAGTCTGAAACCTAGTAGTTCTCAGGTTGTGTGGTCTGGGGGGTAATAGACGTGGTAACTTACCCCTTGAAAACCAGACGACTCTAGAGTGATGAGGTTGGACCCATGTCGTCAGCTGGTGGTACTTCGATGAAGGCTTGGACCAGAGTATGTAATTGGGACTCACACATTGGTAGGATTTCAGTGGTACAGGTCTCCACTGGAAAACTGTGATGTCCTACTATCACCTTACAGAAGAAAGTGGCAAGAGATGTCCCCATGTATAGGTGATCCCTACTCATCTGGCTAATAATATTCTTGCAAAGAGTATTAGTTTTGGACCTTCACAGAGGCTAACCTGTCTTCTCATATGGCACAGGCACCAGTGTGAAATGTGGTAACAGCCTAGCATTTTGAGCCTCTTGAGTTTGATCATCCTTAGGAAGTTTTCCTGAGGAAACCCTTAGGGCTTTGTTCTTAGTATTTTACTTGTAGCTCTAATCATTGACATTCTTTACTCTCCTTCTCTCTTCCAAGTTGCCTCACAGTCTTCAATATACTGTCCTTTCCAACCACCGACTCTCATACAGCTCAGAGTAAAAGTATTATCTTTCAAAGAAGATTCTAGTTTTCCTCCTGGTCCTACTCGCCTCTCTCTGTTTCATCATACTTGAGAAATCTCTTGATTGCTAGGAACCTTTTCTTAGACCTTCTTCATAAAACTTATTTCCTTTAATAAGATTCTAGAATTTTAAGGGGAACACAATAATAACCAAATAATATTCTACATCACTGATTTGTATACACACCTTTTTTCTTCAGTCAACTTGTATTTAAAAAGTTTATCTTACAGGAATAAAGACGCAGACATAGAGAATGGACTTGAGGACATGGTGGGTGGTGGGGGGAGGGTAAGCTGGGACGAAGTGAGAGAGTGGCATGGACATATATACACTACCAAATGTAAAATAGATAGCTAGTGGGAAGCAGCCACACAGCACAGGGAGATCAGCTCGGTGCTTTGTGACCACCTAGAGGGGTGGGATAGGGAGGGTGGGAGGGAGACGCAAGAGGGAGGGGATATGGGGATATATGTATACACATAGCTGATTCACTTTGTTATACAGCAGAAACTAACACACCATTGTAAAGCAATTATACTCCAATAAAGATGTTAAAAACATAAATAAATAGAAGTTTAAGCTGGAAAAAAAATTTATCTTAAAGGAAGAAAGTTAATTAGGCTTTCTGCCAGTGTTAATACTTCCTCAGGCAGATATATAATCACTAATTAATGTATAGAACAATTTTTTTCTTTGATTAAAAAATATTATGTTTTATTTATAAAACTATTCTTAATAGATTCTTATAGAAACCCTTAAAACATCAAAGTTTTATAGTGTATTTAAACTACGTAGTTGTCCATGTATTAACATTGTAGGTAAATGTATAAAGTAGAACAACAAAGTAGTTTTATTTGATGTGCCTTTGTCATCATGCAGTAGGTTAGTTTAATCAGTTGTTTATTTAATGACGCCAGTTGCCCAGGTTCTGCTTTACTGTTTCTTGACCTTTAATAGTATTCACAACTGCTCTGTGTCAGCATTATCCCATTTTACAGGTTTTGCAGTGGAGGCAGAAAAAGGATCTTATTAGTTTGATTGTGAGTTTTGGCTGGAGATTACTCAAGATATTTTAGTGTCCTCAGTAACAACAACTTTTTAAATTGCTATGACTTTTATTTACATGTTGAAGTAGCATTGTTTTTAAAAGTGCTCAGTTCTTCTATTTGAGAGAATGTAGTTATGTCAGCAATTTGACGAACAAGAAAACTTTCAACTATTTTATTTTCCCACCACTTCAGGGAAGGAGAAAATGTCTCAGTATTGAGGAGGATAACGTTTGTCAAGTTTTCTTCAAAAAATGAGGTCTGTGTGTACTTGCACATGTGTAAGTAGATCAACAGATTGAGTTAAACAGAAATAAAAGGTCCCACATTAATCTTTGATTCTGTTGTGAATATTTACATTAGTATCATAAGTATCATCACAACAAAGAGATTTTTACAGAGAGCACTACGAATAGAATTTTAAATGCTTGTTTTAGCAGGTTCTTGGCTGGCATAGACACACAGGTACACAAATGCTGGAGTGTGGTTACCTTGTGCTTTTTTCAGTGAAAGAATATTACTTGTGTCATGTGGGAAGAAATACCTTTGTTTTCTTAAGCAGCCAGAAGACTTTTTTCTGCTGCTGGACTTAGATTAAGAGTAAATTTAGAGACATTTCTCCAAAGAAGAGATACAGATTGCCAACAGACACATGAAAGAATGCTCAACATCATTAATCATTAGAGAAATGCAAATCAAAACTACAATGAGGTATCATCTCACACCGGTCAGAATGGCCATCATCAAAAAATCTAGAAACAATAAATGCTGGAGAGGGTGTGGAGAAAAGGGAACACTCTTGCACTGTTGGTGGGAATGTAAATTGATACAGCCACTATGGAGAACAGTATGGAGGTTCCTTAAAAAACTAAAAATAGAACTACCATATGACCCAGCAATCCCACTACTGGGCATATACCCTGAGAAAACCATAATTCAGAAAGAGTCATGTACCAAAATATTCATTGCAGCTCTGTTTACAATAGCCAGGACATGGAAGCAACCTAGGTGTCCATCATCGGATGAATGGATAAAGAAGATGTGGCACATATATACAATGGAATATTACTCAGCCATAAAAAGAAATGAAATGGAGGTGTTTGTAATGAGGTGGATGGAGTTAGAGTCTGTCATACAGAGTGAAGTAAGTCAGAAAGAGAAAAACAAATACAGTATGCTAACACATATATATGGAATCTAAGGGAAAAAAAAAAAAAAAAAAAAAAAAAGAGGTCATGAAGAACCTAGTGGCAAGATGGGAATAAAGACACAGACCTACTAGAGAATGGACTTGAGGATATGGGGAGGGGGAGGGGTGAGATGTGACAGGGTGAGAGAGTGTCATGGACATATATACACTACCAAATGTAAAATAGATAACTAGTGGGAAGCAGCCGCATAGCACAGGGAGATCAGCTCGGTGCTTTGTGACCACCTAGAGGGGTGGGATAGGGAGGGTGGGAGGGAGGGAGATGCAAGAGGGAAGAGATATGGCAACATATGTATATGTGTAACTGATTCACTTTGTTGTAAAGCAGAAGCTAGCACACCATTGTAAAGCAATTATACTTCAATAAAGATGTTTAAAAAAAAAAAAAAAAAAGAGTAAATTTAGTGATGCCCATTAGCATTTCTGAGAAAACAGTTACATTAAATAAAAGCCCAGGTGCTGTTAAGTCCTAGTTTTGCTCTTCCTTCCCTGTTTTTGGTGGAACAAATGGGTGTTTCCTGACAGCCCCCAGGTACACGTCTGAAAAAGTCTTTTAATGAGACCTTTACACTTGGGGCCAGCTGGAAGGAAATGTACTTTTTGCCCATGTGAAATCCTACAACCACTACCCAAATTGAGGACAAAGCGAAGCTGACTAGCTCAGTGAAAGTTGCAGTTCTGTCATTTGACCACCAAATACCACCTCTGGCAATGAATCACCTGAAGATTTCATCCACCACCCATTGCTAAAACTTGATAACATATGTAGGCCAGTTTATTCCCCTGGAATTTCCTCCCCGCCTTCCCCAGCCTGTAACACCCATAGTTTGAAGAGGAGGAAATGTTTCAAAAATCTGTGAAGACTTAAATACCTATTGATTTCCAACCTAAGGGGAAGAAAAATTAACCAAGTTTTCGACCTTGTATTTGAAGAGCTGGTGCAAACATATACAAAATCTGTAGCTCTGTTGGGACGCAGTGAATTTCCCTGGCGTTGTGGCATGATATACGTAATTTAAGAGTGAGCGAAAGGAGAGAGTACGTGAAAGGAGGTCAGATACCTCTGGGAAAAGCTGTTTCAATATCCCATAGCTGCTACGCTTCCTGCCTTTTTATTTCCTAATTTCATCGCACAGTGGTGTTAAGTGGATCTCCCTGCTTTCCTTTCATAACCAAACAGGAGACTTGCCTTTTAGAAGCAGTTGTGCACCCCTAGGAAAATCACCGTCTCAGCAGAAAAGAAACCGGGATGAAGGCCTAGCAGGATGATCTCCACCCAGTGAGGAAGCTGGACGTTTTCTCTTCTGTAAAAATGATTGATGACCTGTGGATTAACAAAAAAAAGAGTGGGCACCGAGACCAGCTTCTCTAAGACAGCCCGAGTGTGTGGCTAGTGCTGCCTTGGTTAGCAGAGGTCTCTCTGACCTTGGCAGTGTGTGGTAACTCATAGCCTTGCAGGAATGAATTGTTCCTGAACAGTTCCTCTAACATCTGAGGGACAAACAGGTCTTTGGAGCCATTTGTTAGACACCAGAGGGAAAAAAGGTCTCACCGGCTTAAAGCCTGACAACAGATTTGAATGTTCAAAAATATGGCGCCCTGAAATTCACCTTAAATTCAGAACCCAAAACCCAGACTGTAAGAAGAGTGCTAGTGGATCGTTACAGGTTAAATACTTAGCCAGTTTACCTTTGTTTCTTAGAAATGTGCAAAAGACTTCTTCATATTCTTTAGTTGTTAAGAGATATTAATAGAATGGTGAGCTTTGGAGGCTCTTTTTTTTTTTTTTAATTTATTTATTTAATTTATTTATTTTTGGCTGCGTTGGGTCTTCGCCACCGCGCACGGGCCCTCTCTAGTTGCGGCGAGCGGGGCCACTCTTCGCTGCAGTGCGTGGGCTTCTCATTGCGGTGGCCTCTCATTGCAGAGCACGGGCTCTAGGCGCGCGGGCCCCAGCAGATGCGGCACGCGGGCTCAGCAGTTGTGGCTCATGGGCTCTAGAGCACAGGCTCAGTAGTTGTGGTGGACGGGCTTAGCTGCTCCACGGCATGTGGTATCCTCCCGGACCAGGGATCAAACCCGTGTCCCCTGCACTGGCAGGCGGATTCTCAACCACTGCGCCAACCAGGGAAGCCCTGGAGGCTCTTTTAAAAGCACCAGTAATGCTACTTTCTTTGGCCAGATAACAATTTTCCTGCTTTCCTGAATAGAGATTTGATAGGTTTTGGAACCTCGTCCTTCTGTATAGAACCAGAAGATCTTCAGCAGCCTACAGAAGGCATCTTTACCCAACTTAGTAACTTTGACTTATTCTCATTTTAAATTGAGTCTAATTCTGTTCCTTTTGCTGTAGCACCCTGGTTTGCTGTAACTTGGGTGGATATCCGTAAAGGAGTCTCTTGTTCCAGTTTTAAAAACTTTGTGAGGTGGTATGAATTCCAAACATATCTCCTACCAATGTTGTCAGTGGAATTCATTGAGTGACTATGTGCGCAAGGCCCTTCCTACTGAAGATGAGAGGCATTGATGTGTTTCCTGTCCTCAAGGTCTGTAGAGCAGCAGTCCTGGGTGAAATGGTTGTAGTACATTTTCCAAAATTTACACAGCAATAAGTAGAAGTTTATATGTTAGAATTTGAGGACCTAAGTGCAGAGGTGACTTATAACAAAAGATACCAGGGCCAGGTAGCTTCCTTTGGAAGATAGCTTCCCAGATAAGGTGTGACTTGTTCAACCTAATTATTAAAGATGCTAATAGGGGTTGATAGGTGAAGGTGAAGTGGGCATCCTGGGTGAGATTTAAGGTGTGCAAAGCATATACAGATCCAAGAAGTAGACTCCTTTCATGAGCCAGAAGGCAGAATATCCATCCAGTGATGGAAGAAAAACTGACGGTTGAGAAATGACTTTGTTGAAAGGGAGCTGGTATAGTGTGTGAAGAGTTTGTGTTTGGGCTTCTGGGCAGCAAAGAACCAATAAGAGTTTTGAGCTGTAGAATGATATGATGCACATTTCATGGCAGGAAAATTATTCCGATAAAAAAATGTTCAATAAATTTAGGTGTGAAGAAATTGGAGGAATTCAGTAATCCAGGCCAACACATACATAGCAGAAATAAAACAGAATGGATAGTGGTTTGAAAGACTTGTAGTGAGAGAATCTACAAGAATTGTGTTGTTTTGGACTGAGTGTTAGTGGTGAGAGATATAAGAACTGTGTCTCGTATGGACACCAAGGGGGGAAAACTGCGGTGGGGTGGGGATGGTGGTGTGCTGAATTGGGCGATTGGGATTGACATGTATACAGTGATGTGTATAAAATTGATGACTGATTAAAAAAAAAAAAAAGAAAGAAAAAGAAAAAAATTAAAAAAAAAGAACTGTGGCTCTCTTTTGCTTTGTGTTATTAATTGCAAAATGTTGGCGATTTCGTTTACAATTGCCCAAGTATGTAGGATTCCTGCCACATATTAAAACCTTTTTGAGTTGAATGATGTGTTGAAAAATGTCCATAATGATCAAGTCGAGGATGTCTTTCATCAGAAATGGTAGGGATGTAAGGAGCAGAAAGAAAAGTAAGGTTAGGTTTTATAGCTAAATTTAAGAATTTGTTAATATGCTGAACTGTGGTCAAAGAAGCAGTGCAGACTTTTGTTGGAGTAATTAAACATTATTTACTGGTGTTACCTGTCTTATGTCTTCTCTCTTTCACTAGACTTTAAATTCCTCATTAGCAGAGAAACTATTTCTTCCTCATGTTCATATCTTCTGTGCCTAGGAAAATGCCTGATACGTGATCAATACTCAATGACTGAAAAATGTATAGTGTTTGCATTCTCATTGGTAGTGGAAATGTTATAATAATGAAGCATTGGCATGCATTATTGTATAAGTGTAACTGCTTTGGAAAGTTCTCATTAGTTCAGCCTCTTTGAGCAAATAGGAAGATGATCCTCAAATTGTCTTTGGAGTTACACTAATGCCATGGGAGATTAAGGTCCATTTACTCACCCAGTAAATGTTCGTTGTGGGCCTACTATGAACAAGTTGTTGAACAGGAAGCATACACGAAGGAAGCAGATACCCTACCCTCAAGAGGCTTGTAGACTAGAAGGAGATGAGATACTGCCATAAATAACAGCTATGCTAGGTGGAAAATACTAATACAGTATGGGATGTCTGGATAAAAAGTGCTATGGAAGTACTTAAAAGGGGAAAAGGTTCTTTCTATCCCAGAAAGTCGAGAGAGGTTTATAGAGAATTTTACCTTTTCTAATCTGGTTCAGCAAGGATAGGTAGGATTTCAACTTGCCAGATGGCACAGGGACAGAAATTGATGAGATATGCACAGGAAACTTCAGCAGATAGTTGGTTTGGCTTGAGTGTGAGATTAAGAATATTCACAGGAAAGAAACTAGTTCTGTCCAGGACCTTCCCTGATAAATAATGACTGTCCTCCTGAAGGTCTTTTGAGGTGCCATCCAGGGCCTAGTGGGTGGCCTCTGTTTACTTTCACGTTAAGTAATTTTGCGACTTTTCCAAAAACTTGTTATCCATGTAAGACGTTTGCAAAATTCAGTATGAATTTTTTTTTAATCTACCCTTGACCATTAAAAAGGTAAAAACTTTTCTGCAATTTTCATCCAAGTTTTAATGGGAAAAGTTTATGATCGGTTTTTAAAAGCTTTCATGGACCAGTATCTTAGCCAGTTTTATTCAACTGGCTTTTCAGAGTCCACTTTTTACTAAGTCTTTGGGGTAAAAGTGAAAAGAGCTACCAGAAAGCTACAATTATACTGTTTATTTGGGGAGGTGTTTCTGGTTGCAGTACTCCAGAATTTTTGCAAGAGATTGTCAATGTGGTTAATGAGGCTTTGTGTACCTGTGACCATCCTACAAACGTGCTAAAATGAGACTGTGGCCTCACAGCTTAAGAGACTAGTTTGTTCTCCTTGGGGTGTTAATACTATTATGAATGCTGAAATGAAATTCAAATTACCTCATTGAAGTTCTTGGCACTATGATTAAGGGGGTGAATTTAGGGGAGGGAAGTGTGTAAGTCTGGGGTCTTTTTTTTTTTGTCTATAGTTGTCTCTGAAATGGGACTTAGAACCTTTCTGATTCTCTTTTTAAAAGTTTTCTCTGTGAACTTAAAACACTGTTTTCTTTCAGAACAGCTTTAGTGTTTCAAGCTTAAAATCTTCTCTCTTTAAATCCTGGTGGCACATTCACCTCCCCTCCCCTCCCCTCCGGGCACAGTTTGGCTCTGAATCCCAGGAGTTAAGACAGCATAGCTTCTATAAATCAGGAGACAGCTTCATTATCAAAGTTATGTGTTTTCACCTTAATAGATCGCCAGTCCTGGTGTTGGTGCCAGGCCCTGCCTTATCATGTAACCATCAGCACTGCGTACTGGAATGTTCTTTGTTTGGATTATTTACTCCTTCTATAAACAAAGATTAGAGTAAAATATGTCAGCGCTGGGGCCCAAGCAGAGCTTGACTGTTACTAGAAAATTGCAGTAGCGTGGTGTGAGAGAGAATTCACTACTCACAGGCAGGATCGCACTGCCTTGATACTTATAATTATATCTGAGTTCTGTGCTGAAAGTTTTACACACTTTATCCCATCTTCCCAGCAGCCCTAGAAGGTAGGTTCTGGTGTTCCCATTTTACAGATTAGGAAACCAAGAGTCAGAACGTCTCAGGATATTGCCCCAACTCCTGTTACAAATAGCAGATGATTGGGTTTGAAACCCAGGCACCTGACTTCAGTGTTGTTTCTTTTACTAACTACGCTATAAAGAGGTTCCAAAGACTGTACTTTTAAAAATAGTGTTACCTAGAATTTGAGCTGCTTATAGCCATCAGATGGTTCTACAGTTTTCACCTGTGTTTCTTGATCAGGAGGGGAAAATATTTTTAGGATTGAAACTTTATTCTTAGTTTTGTATAAAGGATCCAGAGATCACTGAATTTTATCAAGTCTTTGATGTATCTCCAGTATTTTGAGGGTTTGCATCTTTTTTTACAGTTTGCAGGATCTCTTTTACTTAGGAATCTACTTTTTTTTTTTTTTTAATAAATTTATTTATTTATTTTTAGCTGTGTTGGGCCTTAGTTTCTGTGCGAGGGCTTTCTCTAGTTGCGGCGAGCGGGGGCCACTCTTCATCGCGGTGCGCGGGCCTCTCACTATCGCGGCCTCTCTTGTTGCGGAGCACAGGCTCCAGACGCACAGGCTCAGTAGTTGTGGCTCACGGGCCCAGTTGCTCCGCGGCATGTGGGATCTTCCCAGACCAGGGCTCGAACCCGTGTCCCTTGCATTGACAGGCAGATTCTCAACCACTGCGCTACCAGGGAAGCCCAGGAATCTACATTTTAATTGGAATTCAGGAAAGTAGCACAATTATCATTGACCAAGCCATTTTGGACATAAATATATCCCAGAAGCTCATCAAGCATCTTAAACGGTTTGGATGTAATTTGAAAGAGGGAGACAGTTCTTTCAGAATATTTGGACTTGATAAATATAATCCAGAATTAAAGCAGTTATTTCTAGAACTTCTAAGAAGTTTGATTCTCCATAAATTGCACAAATTACTGCTTTTGGAGGGCAGGACATGATTACTCACCATTTATTTTTGTATTTTCCACATACAGAGCAGGCAAAGAATCCTCATTTTGCAGGTGAGGAAACTATGACTTAGAGAAATGAGTGATGTTGCCAAGACAACAGCCGATAGATACAGGTGATGTGTTATTACTTGCAAATTTTCCTCATGGATTCTGACTTGCTCGCAGGTGCTGAGTATGTTTATAAAGTCAGGGTATCTTCATTTTTTGACTGCAGTTAATTTGTTTTCTGATTCACTACAAGGTTGTTTTTCTTATTGAACTATATTTCCTGGATGAAACCCCTTGAACTTTATAACTATCACCATAAATATGTTTAGTGGGTTTATTGGCATGTTAAAAATTGTATAGTGTTGGCACATGAAGAGGCCCACATAATTGCTAGATAATGGTACTTAAAAAAATTATAAAGGTGCTATTGATCTGTAGTTTGTATATCCATATATATTTATAACATTCTAGTGACAAATAAAAACTTGAATAAATAATGTTATGTATACAGATATCAACGGTAGTAAAAAGTTGCCGTGCTTGACCCCCCTTTTCTATGTCTTGAATTTGTCATGTCACCATCTGACTGAGACCTGCTTCCCAGAGAGCCGTACTGTGTGATGCTAACGGATACATGACTGTCCTTTCCTTCTTCCTCAGTGCCTTTGTGCCATATATTTTGTGTTTCTGATTTTAAAAACAGGTCCCTTTAAAAAAAGAAAAGAAAAAGCAAAAAGTGCTTAGATGGATCAGTTAGAATAGGCACACAGCCATTTATTCCTCCCCATGAGCACATTCATGGTACAGTATTTGGAGTGGGTCCTGGGAGAGGGATATTTTGCTTCCTTTTTTGACCCTCAGAATGTCTTCATTCCTAATCATACCAGTTCTTCTTAGAAATGGTGTTTGTTGTAATGTTTTGGGACAAAAATGTAAGAGATAAACCGTATATAGTATATTTTAAGATTTTGTGGGGGTATTTCTTGCCTTCTTTTCTACTTTTCTTTCATATACTCTCTATAGGAAACTGCACAATTCCACTTCTTCATACAAAAATTATCTTGGGGCAAGAAATAATTCATGTAACTGTCGTGGCAGTTCTCACCTGTGCTTTTAGAAAGTCTTACTAGTAAGGTTTCACTGATCCCATAATCTGGGGTGAATTAGAATATGCCTGTTCTAGCTCTTTCTTTGGGTTCTTGAGGACACATGAAACCATGTTCTGATATTTGTGTGTCTGTTTTGCCCTCTGTGGGGTTAACCCCACCTCATCCTCAACTGAGAGCTGGATACCAATTTACAGTCTTTCCTTTCAGCAGAATGAATCTTAGTGCTTGATAGAATTCTTATGAAATAGAGCAGCATTGCGTTTTTATGTAAAGTATGGGTTTCCTGCAATTTTGACTAAGGTTTTAGTCCCATTTTCCTACTTCCTTCTTTGGCATCTTCAGCCCTGTGGAGGACCTCGATTCTAAATCTTAGCAGACAGACAGTGAAGTGCCAGAATGATATTCTTCAGGTGAACTCTTCAGTCCAGTGAGGAATAAAAGGGAGAAAAAGATGAAAAACAAAACAGAGTGGGCACTTGTGTCTAAACCAATATTCCCAAGGGTGCCCCACAAAGCATGCATACTGTGGGATGTGAGTGTTACACTGTAGAAGGGGCAAAGGTCAGGGGAGTTTGAGAAAGCCTGGGTTAGAAAGTGTTAACCCAACTTTTTATTAAAAACTTCTCAGAATCTTTTAATATGCCGATAAGCATTGTGCATGCTCCCCTCTTTCCTCCCTCTCCTCAAAAAAAACCCCATAGGATATGTTACATTTGCCAAAACCATTTATCCAGGGAGACCTTTTTCCTGGAACTAGCAATTTTTAAAGTACACATTAGGAAATGTAGAGTCAAACAGTGCCCTTGCAAACAAGAAATGCATCTTCAATATGCAAGAAAGTGGCAAAATGTCTTGATATTCTTCCAGTTTACTCACTTTTTCTCTGTTCTTTAGCAATTCAGCTAATGAACCAAAGCCTGTAGGATTTTTTAAAAAATTTTCCCTCATTTGTGTTTGATTGATTTAAATGCTTTTTTCAAAAAAATTGAAGTATAGTTGATTTACAATTTTGTGTTAGTTTCGGATGTACAGCAAAATCTTTCAGTTTGTGTGTGTGTGTGTGTGTATTCTTTTTCAGATTCTTTTCCTTTATAGGTTTTTACAAGATATTGAATGTAGTTCCCTGTGCTATACAGTAGGTCCTTTTTGTTTATTTTATATATAGTAGTGTGTATCTGCTAATCCCATACTCCTAATTTATCCCTCCCCCCCTTCCACTTTGGTAACCATAAGTTTGCTTCTATGTCTGAGTCTATTTCTGTTTTGTAAATAAGTTCATCTGTATCATTATTTTAGATTCCACATATAAGTGATATCATATGATATTTGTCTTTCTCTAACTTGATCCATCCATGTTGCTGCAAATGGCATTATTTCATTCTTTTTTATGGCTTAGTAATATTCCATTGCATATATATACCACATCTTCTTTATCCATTCATCTGTCCATGGGCATTTAGGTTGCTTCCATGTCTTGGCTATTCTAAGTAGTGCTGCTATCAACATTGTAGTGCATGAATCTTTTTGAATTAGAGTTTTCGTCTTTTCCGATTATATGCCCAGAGAGCCCATAGTTTTCTGTGGGTATCCGTGGGTATAGTTTTCTGTGGTTGCCACATTCTACAAGAGTTCTGGCCACTCCACCAGAGTTCAGGGCAACACAAACCTGCGTTTCCTGACCTTCCTTTGAGTGTGGGTTACATTCAGCACAGAGGAAGGGTAATACACCTACTTAGCCCTCACCCTGCCCCTAATGGATGGGATCGAATCAGTTGAAGAGGGCTCTATTCACACTTCTCAGATTTGTGTGCACCCTCGGACAAGAGAAAAACTGCCGGCTTATGTAGACATTGGGATATAGCAGGTACTGGGCACCGTGATAGCCAATTTCTACTTGCCCCTAATCAAGCCATTTAACTTCTCTGAATCTAAGGGTTTATTCACCTTTCATCCACCATCTGTACACCCAGCCATCTATCCGTCCATCTCACTGAGTGGTTGTGAGGGTAAAATGTGTGAGAAGTGTTGACAGCTGGAAACTTAAAGACCATTACCGAAAAAAAAAAAAGCGTGATATCATTATCATCGGTCAAGAGACATGTTGAGGAATGGTTTTCATCACTGCCTCGTAAGGTAAATTATTTCCCTTGTTCCACAGGGTTTTTGGTGAAAAGAATAAGCCTTACACATTCATATGAATAATAAAGACTCCCTTTAGCTGAATGTTTGGAAAGCTGATTAGATTTCACACATACACACCCACACAGAGTAAAGAGCATATTGTAAAATGATAAAGCAGACATTAAAGAGTACTTCCACCGTTCTAAGTGTATGTTTGCTCATTTTATCCCCCCCAGCAACTCTGTGTAGTGTCATTACTAACTTTATTCCACGGATGAGAATACTGAGACACAGATCACTTCAGTAACTTGCCCAAGGTCACACAGCTAGTAAGTGGCAGAGCTGTGATTTGAACTCAGATGGTCTGGCTCTGGAGTCCATGCTGTTAACCATGATCTTCTGTTGTCTCAGTGATTTATACTGGGTTACTGGAAGAGATACTACCTTGTAGATATGGATTCAAATACTGATTGATGGTCAGTTATTGATGTGTAGGACCCTGGGAAACCCATTAACTGCCTATCTCATTCCTCTGAAAGCATTTGATTAGGTATGAAGCACCAAAGAGATATTAAGTAATAGTGTGATCTTACAACAGAAGTGACAGGTGTGTCCTGTTTTGCCTCTAGGTGTGCTCTTTTGAATACTGTATTTAATGATTAAATGAAGATAATTATTTTTCTCTCCCCTGTGCCCCTGCCCCATCCACCCCACAACTCTAAATCCTTTGACCACAATTTACAAGCATATGTAAAAGCTGGGCTGGCATAACACAGACCTGCATTTGTGACCAAGGACAAAACAGACTCATTCATGGTTCCGTCACACATGAACTACCCATTTTGAGTGTAAGATTTTAAAATTCTAGATATTTTTTGGGATTATCTGCTTTGGCTTTGGCCCCTGGAAAATCACAGAAAAGTAATGCTGTTCTTGCCATCTGCAAGCTTTCATATGGTCACAGAGACAAGCTATATGCATGTAGAAAGTTAAAAGTGTAGCTATTAAATAAGAATGCAAGAGGTGGCAAAAAGTCAAGTACACTGGATGCTCATTAAACACCCCGGATTTGGGGACAAACAAGGTCACTGAGGGCTGGAAGAAGCTTAATGGGGCACATCAGAGTTGAGTTGAGTTTTGGTGGATGAATGAGATTCTAAATGGTGAGGAGAGTCTTCTTGGAAGGCAGGGAAGGCGGGGAGGAATGTAGTGAAAACGCAGGTACAGAGTCAGCATGAACGTAGCTGGAGGCGCGCTTCAACCAGGGGGCTGGTCCGGAGGGCTTGTGGAGAGGAGGAACCGCGGGGGTGGGAGCAGCCGGCTGCAGGGTCCAGGCTCTGTGAGTCTGTGAATACCCAGGCAAGAAATGCGCTCCTCCTGTTGTAGGTAGTCTGGTCATAATGCAGGTTCAGAAGAATGACATCCAGAAAGCTGAGTTCTGAGAACCTTGGTCTGACAGCAGTTAATTGGGCAAATGGATTGGAGTTTGAAGCTACTGTAGGCAGAATGACCACTTAGATTAAGATATTCAGGAAGGAACTGTATATGATGGCAGTGCAAGTGGGAGGAAAAGGGGTGGGTTTTCTACATGTCAGAGAACAACCAGTTGGATTTAGTGTGCTACAGTTAAAATGCTGGGTCGTGTTATTGTCATATAATTAATAATTGATGAATTAACAATAAATTAGTAAAAATAGTAATCCCTAAACATAGACTCTGGACTCAGACTACCAGAATTGAGTACTGACAGCCATATGACCAGATAAAGTTATTTAACCCATCTGAGCCTCAATTTTCTCATTTGTAAAATGAGAATAATACTACTCACCTTGGAAGAATTACATAAAAATTAAATGAGATAGCATGTTAAGGCCTTGACATCTACTGCCCCTAAAATGGTAAGAGTGCAGTAAGTTTTAACTATAATTATTAATAGACGTATTTTAAAATTTGAATTTGTTTATATCATTTTTTCAAAGAGCTCAACATACCTGTTTTCCTCTTATGGCAAGTAATTTTATTAACTCATAAGACTGTTATTAACTAAAAATGTCTTAAATGTGTCTAGCATTTGCAGGTTCTGTGTTATATTCACATTACTTTCCCGTTTGATATCCAGTAGCCCAGGGTGGATGTCTTGTCCCCCACCTCGGATAGATCAGCTCACTTCCTCTGAGGAGTAATGGGGACCAGGCAACAGAATTGATAGGACTGGAACTGTTACTCAGGTTTCTTCATTCAGTAAATTGCTCTTTCCAATACCAGCCATCATAGCTCAAGATAGGAGACAGGAGAAAACAGGGAGAAAATTCTTGAAAACCTCTTTACTTGTTCATAGGTATGACTGTCCAAACTCTCTGCTCTTTCTTTCAAGGATACACACTATGCCATGGATTGTGGTGGGTGTTTGTAGCCCAGACTCTTCCCCTGGCTAATTCTCGCTCATTTCTCAGGTTAAATGTCACCCAATCTAAATGACTTTTTCCCTTTTTTTCTCCTCTCATGGCTCCTATGCATTTCTTTCATGGCACTTTTTACACTTTGTATTTCTGTTTGTTGACCTGTTGGTTGATTTAATATCCATCTCCTCTGCCAGATTGTAAGTTCTTTGAGAGCAGAGACCATTTCTGATTTCTCATTTGGTGTGCTTGGCTTCCAGTACAACTTGATGACATATAGTAAGCCATCAATAAATATGAATTTGAAGATGAATGGATGAATTCGAGAATAAGTAATAACTCAGATACATGTCAAGGGGTATGGGTCACTGCGTTTGCCAAGAAAGCCGACTTTAACATCATTAAAATTCTCAAGTCTGTACTTTCATCATCTAAAATGGACAGCATAATAACTACCTGCATCTACTTCATGGACATGATTTTAGAATAAATGAGATATTGAATACTGTTCGCTCCGATATCTAAAAATTAGGCCTAGGTCATAAGATAGGTCTTTTTAGGGAGCCCCCCTCCCTCCCTCACTCTTCAAGATGACTAGGAAACCCTTTCAGACATTGCAGTTCCAAAAAGTAGGTGCTCAGAGCCTGCACTGGGGCAGGGGCCCTGGGGTGGCCATGCATAAAATGGGAGGCTACTAACCAGCAAGGCTGAACAGGCTCCCTGAGCCCCGTACCTCCCTGCCAGGCAACGCCAGGCACGGCAAGCATCTGGGTCATACCTGATCTGTGGAAATATTCTACCCTCTTCAGAAAAGGAACATCATGCACAGCCGCATGATGGTGGTAGCACTGCTAGAAGGCTGCGGATGTGATGATGGAAATAAAGTCCATGAGGTAGAAGATATTTCAAAAGAAAACACTCTCTAGGGATTAGCCCTGCAAACTACCATTCAGGGCAGCAACTTTGCTAGGTGTCTGGGAACTACAGCACTGACTTGAACAGACATGTTTAAATAAGGTTTTCTCCTCAGTTTCTAGGATTCTGAAGAGCTTGGTAGGATTTTTTGGTTACTGAGGCAACCTCCACACACACACACCTTTGGAAAGGATATGGACCTCCCATTCCTGACAAACGAGGAAAAAATGCACCTGGCTCTGTTACCATAAACATTTAGATGATGAAAATTCTCTTAAATATTTAAAGAAACTGCTGAGCATAGCTTAATCATCTTATTGAGAACCCTAGATTTAAAACTTAGATGTCTGTTCTTAGGAATGAAGCAGGTTAAACTGCCTTAAAAATAAAGTGCCTCACAGTTGTATCGTAAAATCTCAACTGACATTAAGGTAATTGTGCTTAAGTACAATTTAGGGCCCTTTTGACTGTTTGTTCTAGATGCAATAATGATGCTATTTTTAATAGTCCAATGCTAGTTCTAAAGAAATAAACCGATATTCTTTGTGCCTGTGTCCTAAACAGAATCATTTGCGGGGGGAGGGTGTCGGCGGGGAGGATATAGTCTCTGAATACTTTATCTTAACAAAACAGGACAAATTATGTGTTGTGGCACCATTATGTTTAAAAAGAAAGAGAAGAAATGGAATCTTCTGTAGTAGGAGCTTGGCTAGCCCAGAGTAATGTAAAAGTAACGTAGAACATAGTAATGTAGAAGCTTCCTACCATGGCGTGTCCGACTCAGTCTTCTGGGACCTGTGATTAAAATGCAGATTTCCTAGGCTGTGATGAGTCTTCATGGAAATTAGAAAAATTGTCCTTCTTGGACAGATGTGTCCAAAACCAGTGTCTGTGGCTTGGTCCCAGACTGAGCCTGGGCTCAGCTAAATTCAGCCCCACCTGCCACTCTGGCCGGGCACGTTTGTGCACTGCACCCATTGAGCCCCCTGACCACCAGGTTTTCTAGATCTGGATTTCTAGGCAGGACATGTCCAGCATTAACAGGTGCCCTGGAAACCACACTGTGTCACTGTTGGTGCTCGTGAGTATGTGGTCTGATTAGGTCCACAATGTTCTCTTGGCCTTCGAGCCCCAAATCCTCAGAGCTGATGGCATGACTTCTAGGATAGGGATGGACCCTATGTAGAGAACAGAAAAGCCATTTCATTTCATCTTGAATCTAAACAATATTCGGGAATGTTTGCTGCTGATTTTTTTTTTCCTTTTGCTGCTCACTATCATGTTAGACCAGGAAAGCCAAGTAGGTTAAGCTGCAATCATCCTTTCTTAGTATCTGTTACTGGTTTAGAGAAGAGTTGATGTTCCGTCACCACCTTGTTCAGGCCCTAATCATTTTGTCCCCCTTGAGGTCTCTGCACCAGCCTCTTAACTGGTCTTCTAGCCTCTAATCGTTCTCTCCTCCAATTCAGGAAAGGTCATACTTGCTAAGTAGTCATTGAAAGTCAATGACTTTCTTGTGGGTTGAGGAAAAATCCAAGCTCCTCAATATGGCGTGCCAAATCTTGCTCAAAACTCAGAGAGGTCCCTCCACGTAAAAAGCCCAAGCCCTACAGGACTTACGGTCGCTCGACTTTAGCCACACTGGCTTCTTGCTGTTCCCTCTTCCTGAAATGCTCTCCCCCCAGATATCAGATCTTGACTCTGCGGTCTCCTCAGCAAGTCTTTCCTTGGCTACAGTAACTGAAATTTCAGCTCTGCCCCACCCCAGACATTTCAGATCCTCCTTCTCTACCTTGTTTTTTCCTCCTGAAAAGTTAATATCTGACACAGTCCATATTTTATTTAGCTGGCTTATAATTTTTCTCTTCCATCAGGATTTAAGCTTCATGACGGTAGGGATGGGTGTGTCTTGTCCACTGTCAGATCCCCAGCGCCTGGAACAGAACCAAGCCCGCAGCAGGCAGGCAGTAAAGATGAGCTGAGTGGAGGACTGAGTGCATGTGGCCCCTGCCTGCCTCTCCAGCCCCACGTCTCATCAGTCTTCTTCCTCTCCTACTGGCTCTCATCTTTTCAGTCTTCCTGCTCCCTCCCTCATCACTCCACACTCTCCCGCATCCCCAGTGCCTTTTTCCTTGCTGCTTCCTCTGCTTCGGGGGTCTCATCCTCACTGGCTCTCCTGGGCCCTCCTCTCAGCACGGTACCAACTACATTGCCTTCTGCCTGGCTTTTCCATTAAAAACCAGATAAGCTTTTTGAGGGTCTTATTTGGTTCTGTGTTCTCAGTCCCTAGCCCAGGGTAGGTATGTCTTAAATTTTCATTAACTGAAGAAAGGAGGGGAGCAGGAGGGTTATCGCAGCATTTCATTCATCCTTATTGTCTACCTAGAATGCTGCCGTCTCATAGGTGCACAGAAACACTCTGAATGAACCAGTCATTTGCTCCTTCTTATACACCCCACTCCTAATTAGCAATAAAAAATATTTCTGTTTTAACATTGAACTTTGAAGAGGTCTTCTGAATTTATAGCCTTTAACCTCAGGGTGTTGACCAAATCTGGATGTGGTCAGACAGGGCAGGCAGAGCCTCTTTCTGACTCTAAAATCTGTCAAGATGCACTGGCTGGGAAATGGCTATCTCAAGGACCTCAGTTTGTCTTTTCTGAGAAACAGTGGCTTTGCTGACCCGTGTCAGTGTTATTGGTAATGAGTGCTTTCTCCGCGAGCATTCTTTGTTTCTTCAAAACAGGACTTATGTGAAAACAGAGTGACTTAATCACTCAATTACAATTTCCTCTATGAAACTTTTGAATAAAAATAAAAATAAGAGCTGCAGAGTTTTCAATCTGTTTAATGCTCTCTGGTGTAGGTGATCAACAGGAAATTTGTCATAAAAGCATTAATATTGTGAATGTTATTTGTACTGATGATAAAGAATATCATCTGAGTAATGCCTGTAAGAAACTTACCTAAATGTTAAGTTGAATTGAGACTCAGCATTTCAGATAGCCCGTAAAGATTTTAGCAGCTGTTTGCTGGGACTGATTTGTAATGATGCCTACTATTCACCGTTAATTGAGGCAACTTTACGGATAGCTACAGGGGAAAAGGTTGGGCAGGACTTTGCCATCTTCAAAGGGTGGAGCTTTTGCTAGTTTTTGGACGCATGACATGTATTCCTAAAAGGTCAGAGGTACAACATGTGATTTCTCAGTGGACCATAACTTCGCAGCAGGAACATCTTTACAACCTGCCAGGTAAATACATATTAAAGTAATTCTCAGTGTGTGCTTTTGTTGCTTTAAGGAAACTCTATGAGTAGCGAATCCCTCTTATCTTTTGCAACCAGCACCAATAGTTAGCTAGTTAATCAAAGTCGTGAAACTTTGCCAAAACAAACCACAAGTTTTAAGCCTTTTCAATGTAAAATACATAAATGAATTCATTTTCTAAACGTTTGAGGTTAGCCAAACTTTTGAGGTATGGATGGTTGTATTCATTGGAGTTCTAAATTGAATTCTTATACAAATGACATCTGTAATGTATGACTAAGATTTTCACCTTTGATTGCTTTAAAGCAAACCTAGAACTTAGACAGGAATAAGTGGTCCTGAGTGCAGAATCCTTCAATCATTTGCCGGTGCCTTGCCCACACCAATCTGAGAGCCAGGTTTGTTTTTTTTTTTTTTATAGTGGCCCGTCCTTGTCAAGACTGTCCAAAACATTCAACTTAGTTTCTGTAGAATGAACTTTTTCTTTTACAATCATATTTCATTGATTTTTATAGTATTTCATTAAATTATAAAACTGTATTTATAGATGAAACTTACAGTCAGATCTGAAACAAACAACTGACTGACTCTGTAGTAAACAAGTCAGTAAAAACAAATGCATGGGCACACTAGAGTGTAGTTTATGAGTTTTGCTCATTTAGCGTGCTGTGCCTATCGATATATTTTATAGAATAGTGATATTGATGAATCTGGTAGCATAAGCACACATGTAGTCATAAGATTTTCTTTGTTCCTGTTTCTGCATAACTGAAAAGATAGGAGACTTCAACTGCAGTGAAAATATCTCTAAGAGACTACTAATACACCCTTTACACTTGCGTGCGTGTGTGTGTACATGCATGCATACACACATGGATGTGTAGCAAGTGAAAAGTTAAAATATGTATCTTTAGCTGCTACCTTGACTACCATCTCTTTCATTTTCATATGGCCCAAGTGAAGTTCATTGTCTTCTTTCTTAAGCCTTATTCCAATTTCCCAGTCTCTCTTAGAATCACTGTCATTTCCCGAACTTGCAAGGTATTCAGTATAATCAGAGAAAAATGTTTGATTCTTACCTTTGTTCCTCTCATGTCCATTTCTGGGAAATGCATCTTCCTCTCTATTTGAATGGCCACCCCCCTTGATGAGACCCTTACCACCTGCTGAGTATATTACTGAAATGGATTTGATTTTCCCCTTTGCCTCCAGCCCTGTGCATCCTGGAAGCTGTGGCCAGATCCTTCTTCCATAAATCCCACTTTCATCATTTCACTTGCTACTCAGAATTCTCAGTGGCTTTTCACTAACTGCAACATAAAATAAAGAATATGTGTCTCAGCTCTCTGTGCCATTCATAACATGGCCCCATTCTCATTTCGTATGTCAGGTTTCTCCTCTTTTATACCCTGTGGGAACCTGCTGCAGCCATGTGACTGCCCATTTCTCTTGGTCATCCAAACGTGTACTTCAATTCTGTGCCTCTGCTCATATGGAGCTGTCTGGCCTGTAGGATCTTAGCTCTTATATTCTGCTTATTCAAGTCTTAAAAGATCTCTCTTGACTTTTTCTTCCAAGGAGTCCTCCACTAGACGGTGAGCTCCTGGAGGTTAGAGACCACTGGTTCTGACACTGAACCAGGTGTGTTGCATCTTGTGTTATCTCCTTGTATTTATCTCCAGTTTGAGAACAAGCCCCATGAGAGTTGGGACCCGCTCTTAAATTTTTCTCTCTTTGTATGTTCTCTTCTTCAGCGAGCCCAGAGCTCTTTCAGTCTAGCATCTGCACTGAGCACCTGAGTTGGGAGGCATAAGAATGACTACGCCCTGGTCCCTGCCCTCTAGGTGCTCCCAGTGTAACAGAAAAGAGATATGTTCTTCAATACACGCACTCGTACACCTAACATTAAATAGTTGCTAAAATTTGTTCTAAAGAAGATGTGTATTATGCTTAGATGAGAGTTTAGGGGAAGGTGAGATTTCATTCTGATAATGGGGCAAAGAGCCTCTGACTTGGAGGGATAATATTTGAATTAGATATTAAACATTTGAATCTGGGTGTCATTGGAAGAATAGAAAGATTTGCCTCTTTATTTTCTTATAAAATAACTTTTTCAAGAGAGGGATAAATAGTATAGTTAATGAAGCAGGCATTAGGAAGCTTAATTACTCAATCCAGTTCACATAAATCATCAGTGGCAGACACTCAAGGGCTCTGATTCCACTACCAGGCTTTCTGAGCAGTAAGTACTGCTGTCTTCTCAAGTTCTGTTAAATAACATTCTTTGGAGTCACCTGAACATATGGAGGGATCTGAGTTTTTAGAGGGAAGGAAACTTTTCAGCCCCCCCCCCCTTATGTAACACTCAAATCACTCATGAAGTTTCCTTTTTAAAGTACTTCAAACGTGCCATGGAGTTAGCCTTTGGGGAGGAGAAAGGCATGTAACATAAAATATCAGCCGAGAGCCTTTGAAGATGGGTGATATGTTTTTCTCCTTAGGATGCTAAATCACACATCACCACACGTGTGCATGGAAAGTGAAAAATGTCAGAAACGCATTTATGTAAACCATGGATCATATTTGCATATACAGCATTTCAACCCGGCCCTCCTACCCTCAGACCAGCAATGATTGATGCTTTGTATTTTGCCTTTTTAAAGACTTCTCTAGTCCTAGGCTTTTGCTGTATGTTAAAAGTTTTTATTTTAATGCAAAATGAATTAGAGTTATTAAACTATAGACCTATGCTGTCTAATATTGTAGCCGATAACTACGTGTCTATTTAAACTTAAATAAAATGTAAAATAGATTTTCATAGTTGTATAGCCACATTTCAAGTATTGTATACCAAGTTGAGATGTGAAGTAAAAGTAAAAAACTTACCAGATTTTCAAGATTTAGTACAAAAACCAATTATAAAATAGAATTTTTATATTGATTGTATGTTGGACTGACAATATTGTGGACAGTTGGGTTAAATAAAATATGTTATTAAAATTAAAGCTAATTTTACCTCTTTTTACTTTCTTATTGTCACTTGAAAACTTAAAATTGCATCTGTGGGTCACATATTCTATTTGACAGCATTGGCTTAGAAAACTCATATGTTAGTTTTTAATCCCATTGTTTTAGGATGAAGGTTTATACTGAATGGGCTTACTAAACATTTTGGAAAGAGGGTAGTTAGCAATGACTAAAACATGGTATCAATGATTTTGTGATTCCTAAAATTTTTTGCTTGTGATTTTGACTAGATCAAGCCAATCGGTTTAGTTCTGGCTTTGGTTTTTTGTTTGTTTATTTGTTTTGCTAAAAATGAAGGCTTTTATCCCTGTTCAGGACTTTATCTTTTAAAATTCCTTTTGGTTTTGAGCTAGTTTGACTTTAACCTTTGCTCCTTGATTAGCTAGTGAGTAAGGCTAACTGAATGATAGGAATTAGGATTCAAATATTTCATAAATGCTTCCACAATAGTATTTTTTTTAATGGCAACTTACAGTCAATACAGTATGTAAGGCAGCACACTTAATTTGAAGTATTTGCAGGCTAGGCCCTGAATCCACATTTCAGTGCATGAAAAGATCTCCAGATAGAACCATTTATTTGCCAATTAGAAAAAATTTTGTTCCCCACTAAAATACTTGACTCAGTGGCTGTCATGCAGAAACACTGAATATTTCCACAAAGTTGCTTATTTATGTGAGTTCAAACTAGGTTCAGTGTAACTTTTCAGTTAGTTTAAGTGTAGGCGTGTTAGTGTTATATAAACCCCATTTGGCTATTAGTACTGTTGTCATTTGTTTGATTATTTATTTATTTATTTATTTATTTACGGCTGTGTTGGGTCTTCGTTTCTGTGCGAAGGCTTTCTCTAGTTGCGGCAAGTGGGGGCCACTCTTCATCGCGGTGCGCGGGCCTCTCACTATCGCGGCCTCTCTTGTTGCGGAGCACAGGCTCCAGACGCGCAGGCTCAGCAATTGTGGCTCACGGGCCTAGTCGCTCCACGGCATGTGGGATCTTCCCAGACCAGGGCTCGAACCCGTGTGCCCTGCATTGGCAGGCAGATTCTCAACCACTGCGCCACCAGGGAAGCCCTGTTTGATTATTTAAAAAGAGATATCTCGAGTGGAGAACAGGCTTCCTAACTTATCGGTTGTTAATATTTTATTTTTTATCTTATTTGGAACATCAAGATATAGTATAGGTTGGGGGAAAAACAACCCTTGTGAATTTAATAGAAGATTCGAAAGCTTTCAAAGAAAAGGCCATTGCTATGGTTTGGGGCTAACCTTACTGAAATTGTTTGTAGTGACACACAGGGAAATATAAGTAAAGGGGAAATCGTGCTTTTCTGTACCATGTGGGATGTGTGCTTTGGTAGGACAAAGACAGAGCCAAAGATAGAGCCATAAATAGTAGTATTGGGTTTTGCTGAATAGAATCACACTGATGTCTGAGTACTTTCCAGTATTGAACTCTCTCTTCTAAACTCAAGTCTTGTCCTGTTTCTCCACCTGTGCTATAAAACGTCCGTGGAACAAAATGGTTTTCTGGTGGTTTGCTCATGTGTTCACGCTGGTCCTGCATTAGGAAAGACCACACAGGCATGCCAGGAGGAGCAAGAACGTTTCACACAGCTGCTTTCCCTACCGAGGAAGACCCAGAGAAATGTTTCATTTCTGAATAACCGCCTTCACTTAGGTTTTTGGCTTCGGGGCTTGTACAGCAGTTGAAATGTTCCTGGGGTCTCAAGAGTGATGAAGTATTGTTTCTGGAGACAGGGCATCACTTTTTTATCCTAGGATGAGGGTGGGGTTGAGTGCTCTCTTTGGTCTTATTGAATGATATCTTATCAGTCAGACAAAATAATATTCAACTATTAATATCGTTCTGCTAAAACAGTTAAGGATAAAGATTTAATGTTCTCTTTTCAGTGCAGGGCTTGTGGCCACCGTGCAGGACTGTAATAAAAGAGAAACAAATGAGGCAGCTCAAAGTTATGGCTCTCCATGGCTTTTAGGTCTCTCACACGTTTTTATAAAACATATATCAGAACTTGTGAATTGTTAAATTGGGTTATTTTTAAATGCAATTGTATTCAAATACAGACCTGAGAGTAACCTGTTAGGTTTCAGTCTTCAGAACAGGCTCTCTCCTGGCTGGCAGACTTCTTGCTGTTATTACATCCTCTGGTCTGGAGCTGGGCAAGGACAGTAGACCCACCTGGTCTCCAAGTCCACTGGTGCACCCCCAGCTCAGCCCCGGGCTCCCCTTCTTGCCCTTAGACAAACAGGTAACCGAGTCGCCCATCTCTTTTCTCATCTGTAAAAGGGGAGTGTGGAAGCTGTCACTTCTGGATTCCCTAGTGGATTTTAAAAGCACAGATGAGATTAAAGATGAACGTGAACTTCTCACATTGCTACTGTTTAATATTTGTACTTCTTCTAGAAACCCAGGAGAGGTTTAAGAAGCAGGAAGTAAATTTTAGATCAAGTATTCCAGACCCTGATGTATCATTAAATGTTTGTGGGAATATACTTTTGCCAAAGAGCTGATAATTAGGGTTCGATTAGGGAAGCATCACTCAAATTAACTTTATGAAGAGACTCCTTCACGTAACACTGTCCAACTTTAGTCCTGGCAGGGCAGTAGAATGGGTATATATTGATTTGGGTGTGGGGGAATTAAGATCAAGTGCAGGATGGGCTTCAGCAGTGATTCTTCCTGCCCCAAGCTAGAAAGGTACCCCAACCTCAAATGAAGGAGGAACTACAAAGCCAGGAATGATGTTATTGTTACCTTCTAAGTGTGAGGACAGAAGTATCGCTGCTGTCCTAACACTTAGAAGGGACTGAAATCCAACACTCAGGGCTTTATTTTTGCCCTCATCTCTTCCTCCCAGACTGAAATAGGAGCAGCAGAAGAGGCCAGGGTCATCCGAAGTAGATGGATCACTAGGGCAGGTTGCTCTGACTTACTGAAGTTCTTTGCATTAAAACAAACATCCATAAAACACATTAGCCTCCAGCACAGGAGTGGGAACACACAAAGCAGGAAGCCTGCTGGGGCCTTTAGGGAAATCTTGAGTGCTTTGGGCTGATATATTTTCAGAGGGTTTAAACTAGATCAGCTCAAGAGAAGATGGGAACATTCAAGATGGTGGAAAAGCAAAATAACTCTCTCCTTTTCCCTCTCAATCAGTGGTCTCCCTGGAAAGCCATCACAAGTAAATGTTTTGTTCTGCTGCTGTGTGCGAGTAGGGGATGGGGTAAGTTAGCGATTTCATGGAACATGCTTTTTTTTTTTTTTTTCTTTTGGTAAGCTCCAACTACATGGGATGAGCCCATTGGGGTGTAGGACTGGCCCTGACACACCCTATATGATGCCTTGACTGGGTTAATGCAAAGTTAGTCTCTTGTCAAATTATGCAGAAACTGCAGAAGGCTTGTGCCTTTGAGATGGATTTGGCCTCTGCATCCAGAATGACCTACAAACGGGTTTTTGAGTAACAGGTGCTTAATGAGCATTCCTGACCCAAGTTGACACACACACACACTTGGCTAGAAAAGATGAACCAGAGCAGGAGAGCCCAGTTAGAGGGAGGCGCGTAGAGGTTTCACATACCCAACCGTGAATCGGCTGCTTTTTCCAGCTCAGAACACCTATATTAGGTGTTACTAGGAAGAGTCATTCAGACCAAGGCTGAGCTCCCTGGAACTCTTCTCAATGAAAACAAAATTATTATGTAGTTTCAGAAAAAAAGGAAATCAGAAATACCGCATGTGTGCGTTTGAGGAATTTTTCAGGAGGCTCAGGAGCAATGAGTTCTTCTTTGTTAAGGGATGTTATGAAACCACCTCAGTCCTCTTTGGTACAGTGGTTGTCATTATAACCACAGGGATATTGTGTTCTCAAACAAACAAACAGTCAAGCACCGTGATACCAGGTTGCCTGGAGCCAAGCTTCACATGTGGATGCATGTAACAATGCCTCTTAGTAATATCCCCATCACTTGTCATTGGCCTTCCCCTCTCACAGTGGAAATGTCTTTTTAGTCTGTGCCTGGCATATTGCTTTTGTTCATCTTAGGTTCATCGTGTCTGTTTTAAACAATGAGAACGTATCGGTCCTCAAGATACAGCACCTGGAACTCAAGGGCTAGATAGGGTGTGAACATGTAGAAGGAAGTGCTCACTTTCAGGAATTTCTTCATGGTGCAGTTGTATGCCATTAGCACAGTGGGAAAGAAGAAAATTAGATCCACTTGCACGCCAGCCAGCTCTGTTTTTAACACATGATTATTTTATTGGGGTGTACATTAATTAATCCTGAAATATGATCCTGTGTGACATTCAAAGTTGTGTTGAGTGGCTCAGAGTTTAAATATTTTAGTTTTACAGCTCTGTTATGCTGGCAGCCAACAATGGTGTCTCAGAGAAGTCAGCATATGAGTCCTGCTTGTGATGACATCTGGAAAGCTTGTTTTATCTATAAGCACAGTTGTAGACAAATGAAAGCAGACAGATGTAAGGCTGGGTGGCATCTTCGCCTCCAGCACTTTCTAGCTGTACATTTTCCAGTGCGTCAAAAACAGGGAGCTTTTTTTCAGGGGTGGAATAAAAACATTCTGTCACATCGATACCCCAGCTACTGTGCTGCCTTTCCTGAGCTCTGAGGTGTAAAATGGCATATACTGTTCAAAATTTAACAAGAGCAGGAGATAGGAGTTAGGAGGAGGTGCCTGAGTGCAAAGGGTACTTGTGAGGCAAAAGAAGGCGTGGTGTCGAGTAAGTTCATTACAGCCCCTTTCTCCCAGGAGAGCCGGAGGAATAAAGAATTGTCAGAAAGGATGTGGAGTTGCAGGTATATTTCTCACTCTGTCTTTATCTCTTTATCAGTCCCTGTGTGCAGCACCCACTGTATGCAGAGGAGGAGCCTACATTGTAGTTTGTCTGGGTGGGTCAGAAGTAAGCTTTAGGGTGGGGTTGTGCTAGAAGACGAGAACTCAGAAACTGAAAACCAGTGACATCGTGTCTGGTTGTCTTATGAGTCGTTTTGCTCAGGGATCATTCTTCAACAAATATTATACAAGGATAGTTTGCCTTTTACCCCACTCTTCTTTTGTTATTGTAGAAATGAGTGTCCCTCAAAATATATATACCTACATGCCTGTGTATTTGCTGAGATTTGGGTTAAAGCAGAGACTTTTCAAAGTTCCTGACCCTCCAGCAGCAATAGAATTTACTGTACCTGCTGTGGGTGTCAAGTTCATATTTTCATCTCTGGGGACTTATGGCTCCATATTTCATGGTATATACCCTATGCACCATATAGCCTTTGCTAATTATTGTTAGATATGTTTTACTGAAATTTTAGGAAGCCAGATATGGTCTTGTTGAACATCTGTTTAAGGGCTGGGTTGCCCACTTGCAGCCAAAAACGCATCACTTCAGAGTATTGGAGTTTTGTATCTGAGGAAACCATGCAGATTCATGTAATTTGAGGGCAGTAAAATAATGGAAATGAAGGGAACAGTATGGCCTAAGGAGGAGAAATACCTTCAGGTACTTAGGCCAGGACGCAGGTCTCTCGCTTCAGCAGCCAGTGTCTTTTTCAGCGGCACAAGGTGGTTGAAAACATCCGCTTTTTTTCTTTCTTTCTTTCTTTATAGCAATATGGTTGCATTATGCTATTAACAGGGGAAAACACAGATGTCCATTTCCTGTCCCATTCCCACCACACCATCATCAATCCTTTCAAAGTGCATGGTGCTGAGAGCCACTGAGCCCTGATAAGTGCCTTTGTGTATACAAAATGGCACGTTTTTGTTTTACATGCTGTTAGGCATGGTGGAGAAAATATACGTGTAATCGAAAATGTACAGCAAATTGCCATTTGGACCTGCAAAAACTAAATGGTCCGGTCAGATGGATGGTTGGGATTTTAGTAACACCTGACTGAACTGATGAGCTGGCCAAGGAAAGCCCCTGGATCTTTGCGTGACTTTTCACTTAAAGCCACGTGTGGGTCCAGTGACCCCATCGGTGTTCTTAGAAACCCAGTCTGGCCCCAGGGGTCCTGGATTTTTAATGCTGTAGTGGTTGACTCCTCTGAGTTTATTTATATAAATTGGAAGTACAAACGGGAATGAATCTTTTCTTGATTCTTGGCATCCTGGTTTTGCCTGATAATGTTAGGGTTAGAGGTAACAGATTTGTAAGTTATCTGTAGGTCATGGAGTTTAATAACCAGGAACATTTCATGTTTCATCACCTTTCAAAACTGAGAGCCATAGAGTCAGTCAGTTTTTACAGTTATTTTCCTCAGTGGCAGCTTATAATTTAAACTATTAAAATAGAGACCGTAATTTCTTCTTGTGTCATTCAGTGGAAGAGGAGAGTTTTCCCCCTCTTGGTTTGACTTTCCATAGCTGAAATATTTAGAGTACTTTTAAAATGTTTGCTCACACTATTGGATTGACATACGATAGCCAGCAGGGACCTTGTGCTGATACCAATTTGATTTGTTGATAAGTTAAACAGTTCTGCTAAATCTGCTATAGTACTATTTAGTCATCTTGAATTAATCAGATATATCCTTTAAGATGCCATCTCCTGGAAGGCTGTGTTTGGTCAAGATTAAAATTATTCTTTTGGCAACATTAAAGCAAAATTATGGCTCCCCTCATGGTGTTAGTAAATATTAATTTTTATTGACATGTGTCGATCTTGTATTATTATCATTATTATGATTGACAACACTTTTTGGTGCCCACAGTGTGCCACATCGTGCTAAGTGTTTTACACGTGTTTATTGAGTGCTTATTATATTATTACAGGCACTTTGGGACTCTGATTATCCTATATAACTCTCACTGTGATCCCGTGAAGTTGGTCCTACTGTTACATTATTACCCCCATTTCGTCAATGATAACACAAACTCAGAGAAGTTAACTAACTTGCTCAAGATCACACATGTTCTTTACATATTGTGCTATGTGTGTAGGTGTGTAGGCATGGATTTCATTTTCAGTGTAAAATATTTACTTTCTGTTCCAAATATATTATAACCCAAGTGTGCCTTGTACTTGTATTTTTTTACTCGGAAGCATGTACAAGGCCCATTTTGGTTATAATATTTATTTCATTTATTGATTTCATAAAAGATGCATTGAAATCCAGCACTGGTTCAATTTCCCAACTGAAAACAACCAATCAGTTGCTAAGTTGGCAGGAACATCAGTGATGGTACTAACGGAAGTATGAGTTTTCTGTCCGGCATGGAGTTCTCTTGTTTGATAGAGAGGCAGTGCGGTGGATTGGTTGGTCAAAGTCTGCAGGGTAGGTTACTGGAGTTTGAATCCCACCTCTGCCACTTAAGAGCTCTGTGACTCTTTGTGCCTTGTCTTTCATACCCTTAAAGTGGTGCTGATGATATTAACAGTACGTATTTAATGAAGATATAACATGTGTTGAATGAGCTCAAATATGCAAAGCACTTAGACTGATACCTGCCACATAGCAAATAATGTAGGAGTATTAGCTGCTATAATTATTTTGTGGCTGTTATTGTGATAATAACTTAAGCTGACCAATGAGAGATCACAAGCGGCTTGCAAGTCATTTTCAAATTTTTAGAAACATTTGTAAACTGTCAAAGGTGGTAAGTATTCTTCCAAAGGTTAAGCTATTACAGATAACATTTTACTAAATCTTTCTGCTGAACTGTTAAAATAAACAGATAAATAACCTAACAAATATTCTACGAGGAGTGCATAAAGAAAGAATTTAGAGCTCAAAGGCAAGTAAGATTATATTCGTCTAAATAAAGCATTTGAAATGTTTATATCTGGACTTGAAAAATGAGTACTGACCTGGTGATATCAGGAATTTTTTTCCCTTGAAATTGTAAATTATATGACTGTTGTCTCATGCTGATCAATGATACATAAAAATGATCCTTACAAGCAAATATAATAAAATGATAATTGTAGAATTTAGATGGTGGATATATGGATGCTCACTGTTCTATTCTTTCAGCCTTTCTATATGTTTGAAAATTGTAGCAATAAAATATTGGTGGGGGAGACTCTTACACCATTGCTTCTCAATCACTGAAGGGAAAATCAACCTCCCCAAAGCTTGAAGCCCTTCCGCAGGCCCTGTGTTCTTTGGCATGATGATAGATGGCAGTCCCAGTGGTGTGGCACACACACAGAAACACACCCTGTGAAATCCCGTTCCAGTCTAACTGGGAGATAGATTTTCCAACCACCAACTTTTTCTTTTTTTTGAGTCCGTTTGTGTTTTTTCTGTGTGTGTGTGAATTGGATTCCCATTTGCATTTTGGTCATCTGCTTAATATCAGTGTCATGCTGCTTTTCCTTCGACAGAACTGGAAGATCTTTGAGAAGGAGCCCAGAACGCAGGGAACCACAAAATAGTTATTTCAATTTAATGATACTCTTACACAATGACATTCCTTTGTAACCTAGCAGAGTTGGCCAGGAGCTTTATGGTTAACGTAGAGGTCACATTTTCTGAAGCTAATAAGCATCTGTACATTAGATGATCTATACTTATTACATCTAACAGTCCTTTCATCTTGTAATCTGTGTTAAAAGATGTTTTTAGGACAATATTCTGTGTTACGCTAACACTGTTCGTTGAAGAGGAAGATCAGAAATTAGGTTATAGATGCTGCCGAAGAAAAAGGCAGCATTTTATCACCGTGCAGAATTTAAGTATTAAGTTGAAAACATTTTGTATTCTGTGTCATTTATGTCATGTGTCTTTTTTTTTTTTCTGGTTTGGATTTTTAAAAAAATTTTATACAACTTTTAAAGGTTACTTTCCATTTAGCGTTTTTATAAAAATATTGGCTCTATTCCCCGTGTCATGTGCCTTTTTAAGAAAAAGTACGTTTGCTCCTTAACTACAGAGCTATGGTGATGTTGTAAAGGATCACCGTCTCTGTGCTGCTCAGACCACACCCGGAATCTCGCATTTAATTCTGGGTATCACATTGCATGAAGAGCACGGAGCAATTGAAGTGCGACCACCAAGAGTGACCAGGGTGGTGAAAGGTCTGCAGACAAACCTTTGGCGGATCAGTTGAAGACACTGACAGTGACTGGTCCGGAGAAGAGCCTGCCAGAGTTACACCTCCTCCCCATCTGTAAAGGCTTCCACGTGGACCAGGAAGCACACAGACTCGCTCGATGCCTCAGAGGACCGGAATTTATAGGAAGGCAGATTTCAGCTTGGTAGAGGGAAAGAAGCATAGCAGTCAGAGCCATGAAACAATGAAACGCACTGCCTCACAGGGTAATGAGCCAGATGCAGCTGGTTTTTTCCTTTTTTTTTCTGCCAGACACTCCTGTCATCTGTTTGCAGGATATGGAAGGACGCAGGTGCCGACCCAAAGCTTTTTCTGAGGAGAACAATACTTTCTGATCACCTACAGAAATATGTGCTAAGAAGTTCAAATAGGGGGGCACCATACCCCCCCACCGAAAAGCAGAGTCGCCTCTTTGTTCTGGGCGTCAGTTCTAGAGGAGGAGCTATAAAGGAAGTTTCTTTCCAAGTCTGCTCTGGAGTTGCCTGTCTTTTGGGGAGCACTTCAGGGAAAGTACATCTTAAGTCAGGATTCTGATATAAAGAAATAAATATATTAGCTTTTTGATGTAAAAAAGGGAAATTCTATCGTGTTAAAGCTGAAATGAAAATATATAATATTTACCTTTTCTCCCTATTTTATAAATTTCATTATTTTAGGGTTATAAGGAAACAGTCTAGATATATCAGATGTCTCCTAATGAAGGCCTTAGTTTTTCAGGATGTTTGGAACTACAAGCAAATCATGCATGCAACATTTTTGTTTCTTTGTGTTGGGGAGATAAGCACAAACAACTAAAAATGTGAAGATAAGATGCTTACCTAACTGATCAAGATAACAATATAAGAATAAGCCCTGTCTTTTTGGAAAAAATGTTGGTTTGAGATTTTTAAATAACTGTCTATCACAGTGAGATGGCCTTGGCTGCTGCTTGTAGGTTTTAAAGTCTTGGTTTGTTAAGAAAATTAAGGGGAGTTGGTTTTGTGATTTTTTTTTTTTAATTTTTTTGTCACATTTTCATCAAGATATGTCTGTCTTTAGAAGCAAATACTAGAAACTGAAGGTAAGCAAGGCGAGTTCCAAAGCTGTACAACACTTCGACCATTCTTGAAGGAGTGGTCTTTCTCTGTCTTGCCCGTGCCTCTTCCTTTTCCATCCCAGGAGAGCAGTATGGTGGTTTGGGACATTGCTGTGTTTAAGTTCCAGTTGAGTATTGAGGGCCCTCTTGAGGGCTTCTGCTACTTTATCTTTTTTTCCGAATCCTGCATTACTTGACATAGTCTTCACTCTGTTCTTTCCCCACTGTAGATACACGTAAACCCCACCAATTGTAAAGTTTCTGTGCATTTCGAAGCCTTTGCTTCATTATATTTAACCTATGATTTCAGAAACAGCCACCTTGTAACATGAAAGAGCTATGGAAAATAACAGGAACTTGGCGTGTTTAGGAAGTCTGTCAGGAGACAGTGGTAGATGAACTCAGCATTCAACCATTTCACAAATATTTATTTATTTATTTATTTGTCTGTGTGCTGGACAGAGCTGCTAGATTCTAGAAGTTAAAATGATGAGCAAGACAGATGTGGTCCCTGCCCTCACCGAGCTCACAGACCAGTGGGGGAGGATGGACTCAACTAACCACATAAGCATAATACACATAAATTGCCATAAAGTCTTTAAACACAAGTGTGTGCACATGTGTACACGCACACACACACACACAGGCAAGGCTTAAAAAATCAAGTATCCTAGGGGATTTCTGGAATTGCTTCCTTGATAAAGTGAGCTTTGAGCAGAGATCTGAAGGATGAGTTGCAGCTCTCGAGGGAACGGGTGCTTACAGACAGGAGGAAGCCCGGCCTACTGGGGGAACTGACCCAACTGGAGCATCCCTGGTGCGCTGAGGGGAGACTTGAGGACAGTGTAGGGCCTAGCTTGGAATACACTCGAGTGCCCTGCTGTTGTTTTCTTCTGGTCCTCCCAGAACTTTCCTAGGATTATCACCCACAGGGGAGACTGTGCTGTTTTTATTCTAATGAATCATAATCCTCCATTATTTCAGATGATGACCACTTCTAGAAGCACTGAAACTAGCAATGGTGTCAGTATCTCAGCTCTTGGGCAGATCTTTAGGGGGAAGCCCTTTCTTTCAGTTTTTAATGATGGATAAAGCAAAACTCCTATTTCTTGTCGGTTTCCCTTCCAGGCTGCCCCGGGTAGGGAGTTGATAGGAGATCTTTTGGACATGGGAATTGCTTCACTGTTGACAGAAAGACATGGTGAATTTGATTAAATTAAATTAGGAGCATGTGTATGCTTGACAAAGTGAGCTAATGAAGGAAAATGCATCAGAAGGATTTATGGTGGATTGATTAAAATTTTTCTCTGCAGAAAGCCCTTCCAGCTTAACGCTTGGAATTAGAAGGCTAGCCGTGCTTCTAGGCCCTCCAGGTTCTCACTTGCCTTTACAGTAGGCAGTTTGGGGACTTTTCTTTCCTTTGAGCGGCCGCTCTGTCTGTAGCCTACTCTATCGCAGGCAAAAGTATTCCCAACCTGCAACCTGAATTGCACGGAAGAAAAGAGGATAAAAGACACTATTTGATTTACTAATTTCTAGTGGATTAGAACTACAAATGTTTGCTATGTTTTTAATTTGAGAAGTAGAGAGAATCACAGCAGCTTTTAATTATGCATTTTGTGTAATGCAGCTCTGAATAGAGCAGAACAAAATTAAAATTGTGGATCAAATACTAAATCTGAGTGGATGCTAAAGTGAGCTGTAGTGTAATGCTAATGGTTTTGCGTCTTCCTGGCATTATGTCAATAATGGCTCTAATAACATTAAGTAGAGAGCCCATTAGCTTTTTCTTTGCAGCAGCATGCACCATGGCAACATACTGTGAGTTCTGAAATAACTTTTGACGTATTTTTAAAAGCACTGCCATGTTCAGGCTAAGAGGCAAGTGCATAACTTGTGCATGCAGACACAGTTGTGTTCACAGTGCTGTGTGTGCAGTGATGTTCTTTTGTTAGTTTAGGCATATTAACCCTACCTAACATTGTCTTTGAAAAATGCAACCTAGTACCCTTATCTTCATAAATTTAATAGATTATCTGCTATTTTCGTGAGACTAAAGCATTCATGGAATTTGCCAGGGTGTAAAATCAGATCTACTTGTATAGCATTATACCTAGAGGGATGGAAGACCTTTTGCTATTTCCTTTCTTTGCTCTGTTCTCAAATAGCATGGCAATTTCTAACATCCCTGTATAGTTCTAGTTCTAGGTTAAAGCTGGAACAGAGAAGTCTGGTTGAGGTTCTTTTGCTTTAATGCCGTTTCAGGTCCGTTTTGGTAGAGTGCTTTGTGCTCCCAAGATGAGCTCATCATGGGTGTTCTTAGACGGGGAGACTAGTATTAGTCTCAGTGTATAGTCTAGTGTGTGAACAGTTCTTTGATTAGTAACTTGGAAGAAATACTGAGTATTTTTAATCTTTCAAACAATTTTAAACTTTTCAGAGAAAGTTTCAACTAAAACTCTTCCGGTTTTCCTGTTCTTGCAATATATGAAAGTAAACTGGGAAGTTGATGAAGGAATTTTCCAAACAGTAGTGTGGCAGAGATACTTTATTCTCAATATGTATATGACCTGACGACTTATCCTTCTCCCCAAACCTTCACCCAGCCAATATGTATCTGGACAACCAGGCTTATAATATTGAGGGTCCCATCTTTGATGCTTTCTTCTTTCCCATCTCTTCTGTCTGATTGCTTCCCACCCCACAACAAGTTGTTGCTTCTAAATAGCCCTGGAACTCATCCCTTCCTCTCCACCCCTCATTGTCTCTTGCCTGTCATGATAATGTTCCTAAATGTTCCTCTTGGTGCTACATTATGAATGACTTTCAAGAAAGCAGCGTATAATGATGTGTATACGGAACTAATATTTTCCTAAGAGGTGTTCTTTTAAGTTGGGGTGCGTCTTCCTAACTTAGATTCAAGAGGCGTAACCAAGGGTGAGCAACATTAAATTTTACTGCTGATTGCTGTGCATTCTATTAGTGCCGTTACAAAGTATAATTCTCTTAGAACTTGAAAGCAAGTGCTACTTCATTCAAGAGTTGGGTATCTTGTCTGTTTATCAAAGACCCAGAAAATTTGGAGAAACATCTCACAGCTTTTAGAATTATTCAGACAAGCCATAATATCACATGACTGCTCCCCCAAATGGTAAGACATTACTCACTGGATCTTAAGACATTTGAGGTACTTAATCATCATCATACCTTAATGAGATAGTCAGGAATGAAATTTAAATCACTTGAAATTGGGGCAAGGAGAGGGGAAGTGACTGCCCGAGTTTGCTTTGACAGTGGTTGAACTAGGATCAACTCCAGAAATAGTTGCCTTTTTATTTTTATATGTTAAAGGATATTCCCACTTAATCTTTTAATTCAGAAGAGTCAACTTGAGTTCCTTAAAGGAATTCATAAGTGTAGCAGTCCTACCTTTTAAGAGCACTTTCAGGTTTGTTTCTCGTTAGAAGCCCATAAGGGGAAAAAAGGTAGGATCCTCTTCTGAAGATGAGGAACATGACACATGGTTTGTTATGACAGAAGCTACATTTTTCCAAACGTCATTGCATTACATCATGTTGCCAGAATGGCTTGCCTTTTCCACAGAGATGCAATGTTAGGTTCCACAGAGATAAGTGCCGTTCCGTCTGACTGCACACCGGGAACGTTCCATCTCACAGGGAGAGGTAGGAGCCATCTGACTTGCCCATCTAGTAACTTGCCCAGCTCCAGGGTGTTCTCCTAGAGGCTGTCCTCCCACAGTGTTGTTTCCTTTCTCTCTAGATCTGCCTTGACTATCTGCCACAGCTACAGCTGCCGCCTTTGGGGAGATGACCCATAGCTGATTCCCATGCGTCTACCTTCCTTCGGCACCACAGTTCCACATTTTCAAATGTCCATTGACTCAAGGCCTGGTGGCACTATCAGCAAATCCATACCAACATAACTAAAACTGATTTTTTTTCTATTTCACCCCCTTTCCTAAGTAGTTATTCCTCATACTACCCACATTGACCTTTTGTGTATCATTCAATAGAGCCTCCAAAGGCTGGATTCTATGGTGTGTCTCCTGGTGGTTCCACAGTTTGATAAAACAGTCTTTGCTTCCAAGAGACTTAAACGAAGAAGAAATATAAGATGTGGATCATACTTGTATCTCAGAAGTTTCACTATGTGTGAAGGCTAGAGACTGGTTTAGGGCTGAGGGGATGGGGCACCCAGTCTGGAAGGAGGTAGAAGGTGATTGAACCAGATGATCTTGTCTGAAGTTCTCTCCTCAAAGAGTGCACAGTTGAGTAAAGGGAAGTAGGTACACACAAGAATCTAGGTGATGGTAAAGCAATCAGGAAATGTTTAGAAAGCTGAGATCTCAGGTTTTCCTAGTTTGTATCATTCTCTCTGTCAGACAAATGCAGGGCAGCATTTCCTGTGAGCTATTACCATTTTTTCTATCCACACTCCCCTGTCCCAGCTCACTTATCCCCCCCCTCCCCCTTCCTTCCCTCCGTCCCTCCAGGAAGTGGGAGGGGAAAGAAAAGACAGAAAAGGGTTAAGGTTATGTACCCATACTGACCAGAGTTCTTTTCCCTTTTGTGTCAGTGCAGGGCAATATAGTATTTGTTGGGCCTTTAGAATTTATCCTTATAGACCTGAGAGAATCATCGATATAGTATGAACATTCCCTCTTTCAGAGTTTCTTATTCTTGTAAGATGAATGCAAGATTTACTTCTGATAAGCTAAATTTTGGTCATGTACACTACCTAGTGTGTTAGCAATGTTTAAAATATTAAAAGCACAGACAGAGGTAAAATGTCATATTCCGGAGCACATAGGCTGAATAGCTCATAATTAATTTAAAAATGCAGGATTTTTAAGTAGATATACATCCTCTCAGCAAGCATTTTTCATAAGTTTGCTGTGTGCTAAGGGCTTTGGATATAAAGGTAAAAATCACCAGGTTTGTTGACAGAGTTTTGTTGTCACACGAACCAACAGTTTGAGTGCCATGGGATACTTGTATTATTGGAAGTATGGATGAGTAGAGGGATAAGAGTATGTACTTTGGTGTCAGACTGGGCCTAAATACCTTCCCTACCTTCTGTTAGCCGAGTCACTTGAATAAGATTTTTAACCTTTTCAAGCCTTAGCTTAGAGTTAGTAATAGTACCTACCTACCATGTGGTAATGGTTGGGGAAATTGTTCAAGATGGCGCATGTACAGTACCTAGCAGAATACTTGGTGGAAAGCGAATGCTCAGAACAATGTTAGCTATTGTTACTGCAGTGTTAATAGAAAAAGGAGCCTCTAAGTGTGTCGTGGGCAATGGGGGAAGACTTCACAAAAGAGACAGGTAGCAATTGAAGTGACACTCAAAAAGACAAGACGAGAGTACGAGTTTCTCGGGAACAAAGTATTCCATTCAGGCTAACAGGACAGCATCCTCTAAAGCATAGAATTGTGAGGAGCCATGGCCTGTTCCAGAAGTTTGTGAATCAGTATTGATGGAGCATAAAAAGATTCACAGGCAGTAAAGCTGGACAGGTAGCCAGAGGCCAGATCTTAAATGGCCTTGTACAGAAAAAGGCGTTTTGAGTTTATACTCTGTGCCAGTCATCTTCTAAGTGGCATGCTGGTGGTATAGACGTTGAGAAATGGGAAGATAATGATAAATTTCTATATTTATTTTTTTCTTGTTTTAAATTTGCCTCATAATATTAATAATATAGATATAATACATTATATAAGGCATTGTATATAGTAGAGTGGTACATGTAGATAGCTTGAGCATGATATTCAGCCAGTATACAAGTGTGTCCATAATAATTATTTTTCTGGCTGGTGTTTTCTGATTGGTTATGGCAGCCGTTCAGATTGATGGTTGCCCAGCCCTACCAGTTATTAAAGAATTTTTGATATCACTCCTTTAAGTCAGTATACCAGTGTTGGGCTGTGTACTCATGTTTCATTACTGATCATGAGTTGGTGGACCACTGCTCTGGGAGATGGGGAGCCATTGGAGGATTTGGGGCAAGGGAGTGAAATGATTAGAATCATCACGGGGGCTGCATCCTTGAGGGCCGTTAACATTGAGAAAGGTTAGAGGAAGAGGTATCATCTCCACACTTATTTAGGTCTAAGCACGTAGTTCACAGTTGAGGCACAAATATCCGCTATCTTGATGGATGACTTATGGAAGAAGGAGGACGTGATTGGCTTAACTTCTCAAGGGTTGATGCATAGAAAAGATATTGTTCAAATTTTGAAAAACAACATTGCATCATAACATGTAATGATGTAGTTACAAAACAACAAACCCAGAGACAAAAATTGAAGACTTCTTTCAAAATATTCAGAGAAGAAAAGAAAAGTAGACATGTGGAAGAGAATACAGGCATAGTCTTTAAATAATTTTAATAACTCGAATGGCACAGGCACTGTACAGTAAGAACAGATGTCCAGACGTGGGCAGTCTTAGCATATATCAACTGAACCTTAGTCTGGGGGAAGAAATAAATAAGTAAATATATGAATATTTGAGGGTCTTAAAGCTTTGTTAGCTATAATTAGCCTCTACTATATGTCCCCTTCCCATTTTTAAACCATTTATCTTTGTCTTCTTCAGTTACGAATTTGGTACTCCAAGGAGGAATTAGGAAATAATCTCCTGTCAGTGACTATATGTAACCCTCATTTGTGACAAATGGGAGTTTAATTCTGATTTTATGAGCACAGTGAAATGGCACTGAGAACGCCTTCCCTTTGTATAGATCAGCCCAGGGATTTTGTAGATCTTGTATGCTCACAGTGGCACCTTTTCAATGTGGTCATTGTTCTCTACTTTCCCAAATGATCACAGAACGTCTTCTCATTCACTGTGGTTCAATCTCCTGAACGTTCACTTTGCACTTGCCTTGGGATAATTGGTGTTTCCTGTTACACGTGCTCCTAGCTTCTGTCAGTGTGACTGCACACCTTTGGCAACAACCCTCCTTTCCCTAAACCAAAATGGGAAGAGTGATCAGGAAAGGAAGGTTGCTTTCAGGAGTGAAAATGGAGAGAGGCAAGCAGAGCTGTACGAGGAAAGAAACAGGTGAGCTCTGAGTTGGGGGAATGGTCGGTTCAAGAAAAGAGGGAAGATGGGGCTAGAAATTTGGGAGTATAAAACCAGGACATCACACGAGAGTGGGAGGGAAGAAACTTCCTGCAGGGCCTTTTTGGATCTGAAGCACAGGAGAGAGAGAGAGCATCAAATAACCTGAACAAATGGATGAAAACAAAGAACAAAGAGAGGAAGGGTGCATTTCTTCTGGCAAAGGAGGTGGATGGTGAAGACCAGACACAAGCAGTGATGGAGCAAATGACCTTGTCTTTGAATCCCCATCACAGACTGAGGGTGTGTTCTCTCCCTTCCCCATTTCCAGCGTGAGAGCGAGGGATGATGTAGCTGGAAGGCAGATTGGGTCTTTACTGTCATACAACTAAAGCCCTTTGCGTGTGAGTTTGCCACTTCCTGTTAGCTTGGATCTTATCAGACGGTAGTAGGGTTTTTTCCTTCACTTTTTTCCAAACTTAGTTTCTGACTCTTTATGTTAATCATTTTGCCAACATGAGGCATACGATTTGATCTTGGTTCCCACTGTCCACCAATTTGCACTTACAGGCAAAAATTTAATTCAAACTTTTGAGAGGGTTAGAGAAGATACAGGTGTAGGGTGAAAGTAAAAGTTGGGGGCAGAAATCTCTGGAGGTTGCTCCTGAGTTGTTTTAGGTGGATCACTTTATTAATTCTTAGAATAAAGCCAAATTTCATTTACATCGCATGCCATGTTTCAACAGGCGTGAATAACTTTTTTCTTTGGCTGGTGAATGGAGACGGTTTTGGGTTATAAAAAATAATAATAATACACAATGAGAGTGAAGAGATCCTGGGTTAGCTCAGAGACAGCAGGAGGATTTCTGAGGGGTGAGCGGGTGAAAGAGCGGTCCACAGACTTGCCGACGGACGCTTCTTAAATGTTAATAGGAACTGCACGTGATGCGAAGCAGGCAGATCTGAATTTATCTTGTAATTGGATGTCTACAACTAGAAGTATGCGAATGAAATCAAGGAGAGGCACTACAAAAATTATTTGCTAGGAAGCAGAAGCAGGATTGTGTTTACTTAACATACCTGGAAGAGCACATCCCCAGCATTGGTGAGCTGGAAGCCCAGGAGAAGCGAGCGGCCTTCCAGCTCAGTGAGTGGCAGGTGGAAGATGTTAGAAAAGCAATACCTCTTATACCAGAATACATTCCCAGGAAGGTTGAGAGCCCCTGACACGGTAGGTATGTAAAACTACGTAGCTGACATTAAGGCCTGTTGCGCTTTTGTAACCTCCTTGAATCACTGGAGCGAGCTGTCCCTGGTGGGGGGGGCATGTCACTGGGTTCTGTGTCTTGACAGGAAGTCGTACCTGTGATACCTGAAACCGTCTACACTCCCCTGTTTAGTCTTGGGTCATTGGAATGCAGGCACTGGATTGAAGCATTTATTCATAGCAGATTAAAAATATAAGCATCTATGAGGCCTCACTTAGGAGACTCGTGGAGGATTAATAAAATATTTACAAAGTCACCTATATGATTGCTTCATTTGTGAAGTATTTGGCTCTCATTGCGTCATAAATCCTCATTCAGGTGGCTTCTCTGTTCTCTGAAGGAACTTCTGTTCTACTGGAGAAGCAGAAACAGATTCCTGCCATACTTTTATTAAAAACAAACAGAGCACATGTGTGTCCTCTGGTTTCTCTGTACACACATGTGTTCTCTTTTACACACACACACACACACACACACACACAGCCAATACCCAAAAAACAGTAAACTAAAAGGGTAAAATAATTGTTTTTTAAAAGGAGTTGTCATTGACTCAGTGAATGATATTCACTTGAAAAGTATTCAGAAAAGATCCTATTATTACAGTAAGAATCTTATCTCTGCGTGTTTTACATGGCACCTGTAACCAAGAGAATCTTAAGCTGATCAAAGTGTAGTTTTTCCAGTAAAGACTATTAATATAATTTATGAAAATTTAACCTTTGTCTTTGTGACAAGTGACTGTTGTGTCACTTATTGTTTATTATTATATATGCAGTCTCAGCGGATCATATTGTACAGATTTCTAGATGGAAGGTCAAGATTTCAGTTAATCCTTGGATTTATGCGAAAGCTAGAAGTGTATCTATGAGCGAGCATTTCCTGAGTGCCTGCAGTGTGCCTCGGAATTTGGCAAGGCCTGTCATGAGTATTTGTACTTCACTTAATTCAACCCTAATAATGACTGATAATCCTAAGGATAACAGTAAAAGTCAGGTATTACTATCTAGTTTCCTAGCTGGGAAACTGAGGCTCATTGTGGTCACAGCTAGTAAGGAAAAGGCTTGGTACTGGAGCACAGACTTGTGGCTTCACACTCTATACTGTATCTTATTTTATTTTTATTTGATATGATTTGTTTTTCCACTCCATTTTGCCTCCCCTTACTTCTGTGGAGAGGGTATTTTAGGATTGTTAGAACCAGAGCTTATCCTTTTTTTTTTCCTGATAGTCAACGATCTTTTATGCTCTTTTTCAGAATTTCCCTTCCATTGTAAGCTATGGCTCCTTTTTAAACTGTGACTTCTGTGATACAACTTGGAGTTGGCCTCTTGTTTGGTGTTATTAACTTTAATAAAATATTTATTTGATGATTAAAAATTTTGCCAGAAATCCATATTAAAGTGTTCTTGAAGGCTAAAAAATATTTATCTGGCAACAGTCCATTCCGTATATAACGGAAATATTTTTACCCTATTTCCTTTCCTTTTCTTTCTCAAAGCCCTTACAGAAAGGGATAATGGAGCTGGCAGCTGTGGCCATAGGAAGTCTGTGCAGTCTGTGGTTTATGTATATGAAAGATATATGCCAGAATATATGCATTTGCCATGATTTTTTTTTTTTTTTTTATTGTGGATAGGTGCAGAAGCCTCAACTTTCCAGTTGTCTTCCTTGTGATTAATTGGGCTGTCTTTGTTGTCTCCCACGTAAGATCTAAAAACCAGCCTCCGTCTTTGCTGAATGTCAGTGCAGCTGCTGTGTGCATGCTGTTTGCTTTGTTGCTACGTGTGTGGGTGCCTCCGGCCCAGGTCCTGAGTCCCCCTTCTCCTGCCGCGTGTTGCCTGTGCTTCTGTGGACGATGGTAATGGTCTCGGATCAGGGACTTTTACACATAGGTGTGTTCTTCCTTGTTGGCTTGGAGTGATCACAGACCTCCATGTTTCATTTTGCCCAGAGCCTCACATCCCACCTGCTATCTTCAGTAAAATCCATTGCAGAGAGCTTTACCCTCAAGCCACAGAAAACAAATCCAGCACCTGTGGCCTGAGAGCATTACTTACAAAGGCCGGGAAACTCCCAGAATGTTGTTTATGAAGCACACCCTCAGTCAGGACTCCAGGTGTTGCTGTGTCTCTTGCTTCTTTTCTAGCTACTTGTGAGCATCAGACCCTTTTGCGGAAGGAGGGAGGTCGTGTTGTAGAACACGATCACACGTGTCAGGACACATGCTGCTTCATGACACTGAACTCTGACTAATATCCTGGGGGAAGGAGGAAATACATGCATATGGGTATATTTTGCCTTCCATTTAACTCTCTAATTGTTTTTTTTTTTTCATTACTCAAATAAGGATTTCTGTCTTGATTAGTGGTGTTATTCACAAGAGACTAAGGTTTCTGCACTTGCCTTGCGCGTGTGACGTGGAAGGCATGTGTTTTCTTTTGCCATATCCCCACTCAGCAGGAGTGCTCTTACCAGAACTAGGAAACTCAACAGAAGGACAGCGCATGTATTTGCTCGATGTTCTCCCCTTGCTCTGGACTTGAGTTGTAGTGCAGTTTCCAGCCCTCATGTGTGCACTGAGTGACAGGGTTACTAAGGGGGGTAACGCAGGGAAAGTGCTTTTTCCCTTAGTGCTTGGCACATAGTGAGCGCTTAGTGAAGAGTGGTCATTACTTTTCATTGAAGCCAAGTCCACATCGCACCTCTCTCTTTAATGCAGATTTCTGAGAGCCCTTTAGTTAGATCTGAGGGTCAATCTCTACCTTGTGAGAGTGCTTTAGGAAATGTGGCTTGAAATTAGAATTTTATTTTGTAAACTTTCACATATAGTCGGTGGATTGGTTTGAAACCAAAATGCTATATTGATTTCCTCTTCCTAAGTTATCTTCTATTTCTAGGAGATTTCCATAAATAAGTTGGAGGTCTTGTTGGTAGACTAAGAACTGACAAGCCAGTTGTAGACAACACTGAAGGCTCTTTTCCCTATTTTAATATAAAATCCAAACCAAGAGATTTGTAAACATCCCCATACTGATTTTTGTTATTAGAAGTGAATGTTGAAAGCGCCCACAAAAGCTGCTTTTCCGGCCTCTATTGGACCAGAGGCCTCTTGTGGGGAACCATTAGTTGCATCTTCTAATAAATAACATTTGATATATTAAATACTCATTTGAATGGATGTTCTCTAAAGGAAATGAAGCTAACATAGTCCCTTGGCTTCTATGAACCTCATGAATCTCATGTATGTATTAATCTATTAATAGGCTTCTATTAATCTCATGTATGTAGTATTGTGCAATTTATAATGGTAGGGGTGTTTTCCTCTTAGATACAAATCGTGTTTTCAGTAGTGTCTTTTGACTCAACTTAACTTGACACTATAGAGGGCACCAGTAAATCACACATCCCTGTGTGCAAATAAGACAGACATCTCCCTGTCTCCCACCTGTATGCCCTTTCCTGGATCAAGTATCAGAGCTGAGCTTGGGGCCATCTAGGACCACAATCCTTGAATTCGTTTTTGTGTGGGATGGCAGTTGGGAGTACAGATCTGAAACAATGGTGGATCTGAAACAGTGATGGGTAGGTGTGCAGAAAAGTGTTAACATAGCAGGCCTGAGGCTGCTGTCTTTAGAAAGGCCTGCTTACAAGATTGGCCCTTCACTGGCATCTAGGAACTGGGATCTGGGGAGTGTTCCCACCATTCCATAATTGATGAGTAGCTCACTGTTCCAAACTGTGCAAATAATATGGTTTCTGCTGAACACTCGCTTTCCTCCTGGGAGTCTGGAATTTTAGCTTTCGGTACATGCTCGGCAAAGGGTGCCCGTGTGACCAACCCCCAGTGAAAACCATGGCCACTGAGTTGCTAAGGAGCTTCCCTTGTAGATAGCACTTTACATGTGTTGTCACAATTCAGTGCTGGAGAAATTAAGTGCATCCTGTGTGACTCCTTGTGGGGAGGACTCTTTGAAGGATGCTCTTGGTTTCTTCTGGACTTTGCCCCATGCCCTTTTCCCTTTGCTGATTTTCCTTTGTGTCCTTTCACTCTGTAATAAATCTTAGCTGTGAGCATGATTATATGCCGAGTCCTGTGAGTCTTAACTGATCCTGGGGTTAGCATGGGGAACCCTCTAAACAGTTGTTAAAACCTAACTTGTGTAGGATTCCATACAAGGAGGAAGGCAGGAGGCCTGAAAGTGTGCCTGAAGATTTGCCTTATGGATACTCCCGCTCTGTATCATTTTCTTCCTAAGCACTACTTCATTTTGGTGTTGAGCTTAGTAAATATGTTTAGACTATAATATAATTAGGTGGGCACATCTGGCACATTCAGATATCAATGTGAATTCATTCCTTGTTCCTTGCTGCCTTGGAACTGAGGTGTAAAGGAGAGAGACTTAACAGAACGCCTTTTCTTTCTCTCTTACACACATGCACACATTTTCCCCATTACCTACTCTTCTAATAATCGGAAATCAGTGCTAACTGGAATTCTCCTCATTGATGGAATACAGTGGCAGTCAGCCCTCATTTGGAAATGCTTTCTGAGTTAGCAAAATAAAATAACAAAAATTACCTTCAATTAGGGTTAATTTTGGGGGGTGTTATTACCCTATTCCACTTCTTAGATGTTTATCTAGAATCTGCCTTTCCTCACTACACCAACAAGAGAATTTGCCAGAGTTTTTAATCTCTCTGTCCATTTGGAAGGATTCTTTACTTGCTTCCTCACTGGGAAATGAAGGCGAAATAGAAGTGCTGCTGAGACATAATCACTCAGGAGAGCATCTGGGGAGAAAGTACAAGACCGATAACTGGATTCAGTAGTGGCTACTATCACCGACTCGCCTGCCACCGCAGGCCTGGTCGTGCTCTCCTTTGCTGGCGACAGTTTACATACGCTTTACCTTTTGGTCTGGTAGGGTAACCTCTATGCATTACTCCTGAGACACGTGAGCATGAGCAAATAGAGCGTGTAAATTTACAGACAGTGTCTATTTTAGACTTCATGAAAATAGACACTGAAGGAGAAGATGGGTGAGATGACACAAATCTTGTTTCCTGCCTTGATAGGTGACTCCATAAAAAGTAAAAAATGAAATATTGTGTTCATTCTCTCCATGAATACAATTTTTTTCTTTATTAAAGTGACTTAATTCCTTTATGATTTTTATTTAATACTACCTTATCTTCCTCAAATAACCATAAGTAAATAGTCCTCCTGGTGATTTAGAAAATCAACAAACAGTTGATTTTCTTAAAAGGGGGCTTGAACTGTTTTTATTGCACAGTGGTTCATGGAGAGAAGCAGTTCGCTAGTTATAAAAGTCAGTACATTTCTAAGACAAGTCACTCCTTTGATATTCTGTGGAACCATTACAGCCACTGTTTAGAAGTAACAAATGATAATAGGTATGAAAAGTAAAATAAGTGAAAGTCTTTTATTTTTTTAATTAAAAAAATATTTTAATATATATTAAATGTTTGAAGTTCTAGCAGTTTATCTTTTTTAATTTAATTTTTATTTTATATTGGAGGATAATTTACAATGTTGTGTTAGTTTCAGGTGTACAGCAAAGTGATTCAGTTATACCTATACATATATCCATTCTTTTTCAGATTATCTTCCCATATAGATTATTACAGAATATTGTGTAGAGTTCCCTGTGCTATACAGTAGGTCCTCGTTGATTATCTATTTATATATATAGTAGTGTATATATGTTAATCCCAAACTCCTGATTTATCCCTCCCCCCAACCTTTCCCCTTGGGTAACCATAGTTTGTTTTTGAAGTCTGTGAGTCTGTTTCTATTTTGTAAATAAGTTCATTTTGTATCATTTTCTTAGATTCCACATATAAGTGATATCATACAATATTTCTCTTTCTCTGTCTGACTTACTTCACTTAGTATGATAATCTCCAGGTCCATCCATGTTGCTGCAAATGGCATTATTTCATTCTTTTTAATGGATGAGAAATATTCCATTGTATATATGTACCACATCTTTATCCATTCCTATGTTGATGAGCATTTAGGTAGCTTCCATGTCTTAGATATTGTAAACAGTGCTTCAGTGAACATCGGGGTGCATGTATCTTTTCAAATTATGGTTTTCTCCAGATATATGCCCAGGAGTGGGATTGCTGGATCATATGGTAGTTCTATTTCTAGTTTTTTAAGGAACCCCCATACTGTTCTCCATAGTAGTTGTACCAATTTACATTCCTACCAACAGTGTAGGATGGTTCCCTTTTCTCCACACCCTCTCCAGCATTTATTGTTTGTAGACTTTAATGATGGCCATTCTGACTGGTGTGAGGTGATACCTCATGTAGTTTTGATTTGCATTTCTCTAATAATTAGCAATGTTTAGCATCTTTTCATGTGCCTACTGGCCATCTGTAAGTCTTCTTTGGAGAAATGTCTGTTTAGATCTTCTGCCCATTTTTTGACTGGGTTGTTTGTTTTTTTGACATAGAGCTGCATGAACTGTTTGTATATTTTGGAGATTAATCCCCTTGTCTGTTGCATTGTTTGCAAATACTTTCTCCCATTCTGTGGGTTGTCTTTTTGTTTTGTTTTTTTTTTGTTTTTTTTTTGTTTGTTTGTTTGTTTTAAATTTATTTTATTATTTTATTTTTTGGCTGCATTGGGTCTTCGTTGCTGCGCGCGGGCTTTCTCTGGTTGCAATGAGCGAGGGCTACTCTTCGTTGCAGTGCGCGGGCTTCTCATTGCGGTAGCTTCTCTTGTTGCGGAGCACAGGCTCTAGGCGCGGGGGCTTCGGTAGTTGTGGTGCGGGGGCTTCAGTAGTTGTGGCTCGCGGGCTCTAGAGCACAGGCTCAGTAGTTGTGGCGCACGGGCTTCGTTGCCCCGCGGCATGTGGGATCTTCCCGGACCAGGGCTCGAACCCGTGTCCCCTGCATTGGCAGGCGGATTCTTAACCACTGTGCCACCAGGGAAGCCCGTCTTTTTGTTTTGTTTATGGTTTCCTTTGATGTGCAAAATTTTTTAAGTTTAATTAGGTCCCTTTTGTTTATTTTTGTTTTTATTTTCGTTACTCTAGGAGGTGGATCAAAAAAGATATTGCTGCGACTTATGTCAGAGAGGGTTCTGCCTATGTTTGCTTCTAAGAGTTTTATAGTATCCGGTCTTACATTTAGGTCTTTGATCCATTTTGAGTTTATTTTCATGTATGGTGTTAGAGAATGTTCTAATTTCATTCCTTTACATGTAGCTGTTCAGTTTTCCCAGCACCACTTATTGAAGAAACCATCTTTTCTCCATTATATAGTCTTGCCTCCTTTGTTGTAGATTAATTGACCATAGGTGCATGGGCTTATTTCTGGGCTTTCTGTCCTGTTCCATTGATCTATATTTCTGTTTTTGTGCCAGTACCATACTGTTTTGATGAATGTAGTTTTGTAGTATAGTCTGAAGTAAGGGAACCTGATTCCTCCAGCTCCATTTTTCTTTCTTAGGATTGCTTTGACTACTCAGGGTCTTTTGTGTTTCCATACAAATTAAAAATTTTTTTCAATAAAATTAGAAATGAAAGCCTTTTATATTTTTAACTTAGACTAGCTGTAAATGCCTTCTGTAATATTTCTTTTTTAATACATTTCATGTTAATTCATCCACATCCATTTTCTATGTTTTTTTTCCTCCCCATTCTGTGCATTCTATTTTTGGTACACAACTAGAGTTCCCTATTAAGAATTAATTTGATATATTCAAAATTGACTACTCCAGTCTCTACTTTCATATACCTAGGTATTAATTTTCTCTTTGCCATTTTAGTTTTACCAAATCTTTATAAAAGAGACTTCTCTCCTACTCCTTTCCTCTACCATATCTGCTCATGCTGATATTCCTCAAACCCTGGCCAGAATGCAACTACTTACTATTTCAATTAAATTATTTTAAATGTTCTAATAATTCAGTTTTAACATTGAGTAATTCATTGTTGGCCACAAGTGGAAACTGTTTCTAGTCTGTCAAATTTTAAATGTATATTCATATTCTGTATTTGCATTTTTGAGCTCTCTTTCCAATACTTAGTTCCTCATCCCTAAATTTCTTTTTTTTCCCCTCCTAGCTCACTTTCCTATGACAGTCACTCTTTTTCTGTATTGTCATTCCCTTTTGCATTTTAGAAAATTTAAGTTTTTGTCCCTAAACCTGTAAATAATCTGGTGATAAAGTGAACTCAGAAGCATAGGCCCAACCAAGGTCTCAAAATATTTTGAGAAAAATGAATTTTTTACTTCCATTGGAAAATATTCATATTTTTATTTCTTAAGTACATAGTATAAAACTTCTGGATATCTGCCTTTGCATGTGTGACTGCCTAACCAGGTGTTGGACAACTTAGGTTTTGGACTCATACTGACTATTTTAGATATCTAGTAAGCATCTGTCTAAAGATAGTGGGTTTATAGAAATGACAAGTGGTCAGTTGTCAACAGAAATGAATTAAATATAAAGCCAACGTAATTTGTTTAAAATGTGCAAGGCACAACCCTAGTTGCTATAGGGGTATAAAGATGAGTGTTCTGGAGCCTTTATACTCAAGGGTCTGGTTACACTGTAAGGGATTATCCGAGATTGCACGTTACTGATATATTGTAAAATGGAATATGGTAAAAAAAAAAATCACATGAAAAGCAGATGGGAATTCTGGATAGATCACAGGATTTATGATCGAAGTAATCGTTGAAAAGAGGGCCTTGGATGATAATGGGCCCCCAGAAAATTGATGACAGCCTTCCAAGTGGAAGGGACGGAATAAACAAAAATGTGGTGTGGTGAGAAAGTGTCGTGTGTTCACTGACAGCTGACTTGTCCAGTTCCAATGGCAGAGTGTGCACAAGAGAAGTAAGACTTAAGAGCTAGATTAGGGCAGTTCTTGAATACCAGCGTGAAGAATTTATGCTTAAATCATTTAGCAGAGGGGAGCCATTGAAGTTTAGTTTGGAGGGAGAGATTGTAATGTGACCAGAGGTGAACTTTAGGGAAAGCAACTTGACATCAGAATGTAGTCAAAATGTAAGTGAGATGAAAAGAATAAATGGGAAGAATGAGGAATGATTAAAATAATCCAGTTAGGAAGTAATGTGGGACATTACTTAAGCTTGTGAGAATAGGTATTAAAGAGACAGGTATGTGACTGGACAACTGAGTTATCCAAGCCTGGATTTCAGTTCAGAGAGAACAGTGGGAAAAGAGAAAACAGGAAAGGCCCTGATGTGGAGGCTTGCATGGGGGCGGCAAACAGGAGTGCCTTCTGTGCAAGGCATTTCAGTGTAGTCCTAGACTCAGATCGCTGGTTGGAATTCTGGCTCCAGAAATTACTAGCTTTATGACCTTAGGCAAATTAATGAACTTTGATGTGCCTCAATTTCTCCATCTGTAAAATGGATTTGGTAATAGTACCTCAAACCTGATTTGAGTGTAGATGAACATAATACATACATGTTAACTAGATTCCCCCCGACTCATTGTAAGGGCTCAACAAAGTGTAGGCATTATTATTTTTCTTTAACCCTCAGAACTCTAGCAGGTAGCTATTTTTACCCATTTCTTATGTGAGAAAACCAAGCCCAGAGACTACAGTTGACCCTTGAACTCTAGTATACTGACTACAGTTGACCCACAGGTTTGAACTGCGTGGGTCCACTTACACTCGGATTTTTTTCAATAGTAAATACAACAGTACTACATATTCCAGAGTTTGTTGAATCCTCAGATGTGGAGCCATGGATACAGAGGAACCAAACCTCCTATATGGAGGGCTACCTACAAGCTATACACCAATTTTCAACTGTTCAGAAGGTCAGCGCCCCTAACCCCATTGTTCAAGGGTCAACTGTGTATTATTTAGAGCAGTCTCAGAGCCTGAAAATAACATTTTCAGTTAAAAAAAAAAAAAAAAAATTGGGCTCCATGCCTTTGTGTGTTTCAGATTTTGTTTTGTTTTCAGAATTGAGAGGACAGTTCTTCTTGAGCAGCTGGGTCTACAGGCAGAATCCCTAAAGAAACCCTCAGACTTGACGTTTTCCTCAGAAAAGTGATAGAGCTGATGCAGGCCAGAGATGAGAAATAGCAGGATTGACGGGAAGAGCCGATGAGGATTCAAGAATTAATAAGTGTAAAGTTATTTTCAGCAGATAAAATGAAGGAAGGAAGGATGTGCATGCACACACGTCTCTAACTGTGGTGGCTTGTCATTTATGTGTCTAAATTAAACTAATTTAATGCATGTCTTCACTCTGTAGGCAAATACACAATGCTGACCATGTGCAGGACGCTGTTGCATTTGCTTTCTAGTTTCTTGTATACCAGGATTTAACTTTGATCCCCAAAATGACCAACATAAATGTAATGTCATACCAAAAGCATTTTTCAAGAGCATTAGATAATTTTCTGGTACTTGCAGAGAGAGAGAGAGAAAAAAAGAAATATATATACACACACACACACACACACACACACATATATATACACACATACACACACACATATATATATACACATATACACACACACATATATATACACATATATACACACACACACATATATATACATACACACACACATATATACACATATACACACACACACATATATATATATATACATATACAAACACACACACACACATATATATATATATGGCTAAAGCTGATGTTCTCAACTTTTTCTCACCCCCAGCACACTGGTAATGAAGCTGCCTCCCTGCACCAGTGATCTTGGGGAATCACTTCCCATTTGTGTTGGATACCTTCCTGATGGTCAGCAGGGGAGTCCAGACCAGGGGGAAATGGCTTCCAGGTAGGGCTGGTGTGGGGTAGAGAGTCCCAGTTGATTGGAATCGACTCACACCCAGAGCATGGCAGTAGAATGGAGTGGATGTTCTCCCTCCTGAGTCAAGAATCATTATGCCAGGAGAAAAGGAATAGTATTGTGGGGAAAGCACTAGACCAGGTCATGGGAGCTGGACAGATTATCTCAAGTTAGCTCCTCACACTTTAGCTTCCTGAACTTGGGCAAGATACTTATTTGTTAATTTTCTCATCTGTAAAATTAAAAAGTGGCATTAGATGACCTCTAAATTTCCTCCCAACTCCTGCATTCATGGTATTAATGAATTCATTCAGTATTGATTCATCTTGGCAGTGGGGATATAAAGTACAATAATCCTGTGATAAAGAGACACACATGACATAGAAGTATAAGCAGTTTGCTGAAGGGTCAGGTAATTCTTGCTGGGAGTGGGGAGAAGGAAGGAAAAGGGTACCATCTCAGAGAGAGGTTCATTTAAGTTGGGTCTCGAAGGATGGGAAGGATGGTGTCAGAAGCAGAGGGTTCAGAAGTAGGTGAGATTTTGCTGAACTTGGTATTTATGGCAAGAAGCTCTTTGTAGCTGGAGCTTCAGAGGTCTTGGCAGGAGATGGTGTAGGAAAGGTAGGCTGGGTTTGTATTGAGGGGACTGCAAATGCCAGGTAAGGAAATTTATTATTTATTCTGTTTACAGTAGGAAGCCCCTGAAGGTTTGTTAGGAAGGGGAGTGAAATATTGTCAGTCTCAGTTTTTGGAAATTGGATGAAAGTCTGTAAAGAGTGGTTTAAAGTGAACAGGGAAATCCTATTTGTTTTCTTAATGGCTGTCTTCATCCAGATTCCTTTGGGCACTTATATTGATCCTTCCAGGACTGCCTCCCTTTCTGTAACTGGCATTGACTTCACAAACTCAAGAAAGTACTGTTTGTACTCATCTTCTCTGAGGTGACACCAAGAGCTTATCTCTCCTAAATGCACACCGTCTCCGCCTTCCCCAACCGAGCAGAGTGGCTACACCATTAGCAAGGTTTAACAAAAAAAAAGGCAAGAAAATCCAATGTTAAACGAAAAAGAAAATTAATGATTTAGAAAGCCACTTTCCAAAAAAAAAAAAAAAGAAAGAAAGAAATCCACTTTCCTCAGTTCTATATCCATAGGTAGCTTAGATAGTTTAAAAAAAAAAAAAAAAGCAGGAAAAATTTAACCCCTTAGTGGTTGTCACAGTGAAGTCAGTCTTAACTGGTGTAACTGATGTGACTCTTAACTTTGGCTTAACACACTAAAAGCAAAGAACATTGTATGGCGCTTTCATTTTTGCCTGCAGCACTTGCTTGGTTGAAGCTGCATTGACTGATCTCAGAACAGACACTAAGATCAGTCTTTGGGGATCAGAGGGAGCCCTAGGGGTTTGCCTGGGATCCACGAGGCCCCTGGGCGAGGCCGTCAACTCTGGCTTTCTTGTTTTCCTTTTCTCCTGCAGCTTTTTCTTCCAACCTGTTCAGTGAGTGCCCCAGCAGGTACTGTGTATGCGTGTGTGCATGCTTCCACCAAATAGCTTTATCATCAGTGCTGCGGGCCCTCCCTTACACACTTGTGGCTGTCACAAGGCAATTTGATGCAAGCTTTCTACAGGCCCAACTAGTTAAGAGTTGAAAGCTATCCTGCAGATGGGTGCGGCCCCGTTACTTATGTTTGCCAGTTGTCAGCCACCTTGGTGTCATTTAAATGGAGGCATTTTGAATGTTTCTCATTTCACAATGTTTTAAGATACTCATTAAATGGCAGTCATCTCAGGAAGCCGGATGTTTCTGCCTGTTCTCATGCAAACATTTGTTCACCTGATAAGCTGTAGAATCACAGATTTCTGGTTAAAAACAAATTCTTCCAGATTCTTTGCAGTGGACTCAATCTGTCTTACTTTTTTAAATTTAAATATGCTCGGATTGTCCTATTTTCCCTGTAAATTGTATCAGAGCAGATGTAGTTACCCTGATGCAGCAGGGGACTAAACTAATTTCATTGATGTAAACACAGTTAAACAATTTCCAATGCAACTTTGGAAACAGTGTTTGTGAACCTGTTTAATAATGTTTAAAAATGTATCAATGAAATAGGCTTAGCCTGTGGCCTTTATTATATTATCTCTTCTCAATTACACAGTTGCTGTGTTTTATGTCTGGACTGGCTATAAGAAACCCCGCCCCCCTCAAAAAAAATTATTCTAGCTGAAGGGTGTGGCTTATCCCAAACCCATGAAATTTGATTTGGAATTGAAGACTCTTGGAAAATACTTCAAGAATGACATAGGAATGATATGATGATGACATGATAGGAAATGTATTCAGGAGGTTGGGCTAGCCTTTCTATTATTTCTGTTCTCACCCTTTTTTTCTTTGGCCTCCACTGCTTTTCACCTTCCACTCACCCCCCAGTGCCATTGTTGTGACTTCACTATAAATTCCAAGCTATCTGCCTTGAAATATAACAGAAAACATTAAATACGTTTTTACTAATTGTGATCTGCTAAAATCACAGTTCAAGCACTGTGCCGAAGCTGCTTTTTTTTTTTTTTTTTTAATTTCAGAAGCAGTATTTAAGTGATGACATGCAGTAATTTGTTCATTCTTCTGTCAGTATAATTTACAAGGCAATGGCAGATAAACATAGCAATACAAGATTCATTTACGGTGACACAATGGCAGATACACAGAGCAGAACCCTGCCTATGAGATAAAGTGGACTGAGTGACTTATGCAGTAATTAGGGGATAATTGTCATTAACCTCACAAACAGTAGTTTACCCATATTGTTTAAAAGGCTCCAGGATGCGTAATGACAAGGTAATCTGTCAAAGCGCTAGGGGGAAATATTAATAAGATTTGTGCAAGCCTGGATAGAAAATATGCAGAAAGCGGCCACATTAAGCTAATTGGTGGATGAATATACACTTGTAAAAGTGCTTCTAATGGCACGTTTGCTGCTCTCCAAATGACTACCGTTAATGTGGAGAAGTGGGCTGCTTCGAAAGTCAGGACTGCTGGGACAAGAGGGTATTAAGGCATACAGACGCGGTTATTACCTTGTGCTCCGTAATGCACGCTTCCCCCTCCTCTATTTTGGATTTCTGAGTTTGGGGTTATAGTAACATATGTTGATTATTTACTCTGCTTTTTCCGTTTTTGATCTCTGTTTCTTCAGTCAGCCACCAACCCCAAAATCACCTCTATTTTGCGACCAAATAAAATGTATAATAGCTACACTGATAGTTGCTTAGAAATACATAGAAACTCAAACTGATGACGCGTACGTAGATTTATAATTACACACACACGTGTGAGGGTGCCTTTTATAGGAACACATTTAATCTGAGCAATCAAAGGAAAGTATATCCATCAACAGCCTTGTGTATGTGTTACAAGTAATAATGTGTTGTTCCCTGATGAATGCTAAAGCAGGAAATTAATCTTTGTGTTCTACTGCCATTCTTATACCCAGAGAAGAACAAAGTGAAATCTCAATATATCTCTCTGTTCAATCACACACTCCGTCCTGTGTGTGTTTTATCGAATACTGCTTAGTGAGTCTTCAGTTCCTTTCTACCCCTGCTCCCTCACATCCTAATGAATATGTTAAAGTTCCTTAGGGTTGTTCAGTCAGTTTCAGTTGTGGAGTGATTCAAAGTATAATACGTGAGCCAGAATCGGCCGTTCAAGCTTTGGCAGCTGGGATAACATACCAGTATTGAGGATCTTGGTTGTACAGACAGACTTCAGACAGAGATTGAAGGTTGTGGCCTTGAATTCATTCCAAGGTTTTGGCCCTTACCTAATGTTGAAAATCACCTTCGTCGTGAAAAAAAAAAAAAAAAGCACCCGTTTTTGCTGTTTATCAGACATTATAAGAAAGCCCATCAGGAAATGCCAGGGTCTCTGGCAGTTTGTGTTTAGATACGTAAAGCCCCAGCACAGACGCCTAGATAGACGGAAGCTTTCTACAAACTCAGTGGCAGAACATCGGTTATGGAAAGAAAGGTAAACTAGAAGATGTAGCGCTCAAAGCAAAAATGCTAGCAAGGGCTCTGGTGAGTGTTGTTTATTGCAAAGCAAGCAGATTTATAGCTGTCCAAGGACTCAGGTTTTATCTGTATGTCTGAGGGGAGAAGAAAACAAGACCACTTGCAGGGCCCATCCTTCTCCTTCCTCCCGTTTCTAGTGTCTTATCTGAGGATTTCAAACTGTTCCTTTGTTGTCCTGAACCATAAAATGATTTACCCCCTAGCATCTCAATGGTGATCATCTCCAAAATAACCTGTGTCTATTTAAAAGGTTTAATTGAGGGGGAGGGTCTTATATACAAATACTGCTGTTTCTTGGAACTGCAGAGATTGCTGGAAATCTACAGATATTTACTTATATAGCTTTATGGAGGTATAACACATTTATTTTGGAATGGTTGAGTCTCAAGTTTTACAGAATTTTCACAAACCCTATTGATGTGATGATTTGTGGGGGGTGGGGGGGGCTTCCCAAGGCCTCGTAGGAACTTCTTGAGCAGTTTCCCTAGTTTTCAAGTGAAGTTTTCACTTGAACTGATCATTAAATTGACCAGGAGTAAACATTAATCCAGAAGAATTAGTACCTCTAATCACATCACGGATAAGAAGCATCAAAGGAAGCATCCAGAATATATTAATAGAACAATACAGTAATCGGATGAGGGCATATTTTCAGTCATGCACACAAATATTCTGAAAATAAGTTGTACGTACACAAGTTGGTTAAAAGGAAAAATTTTAGTTTAGGGTTTGAAACATTTTAATTGAAATGTCTTGTATGTCCAGATTCTAGGAATAAATAGTCAAATAAGGGAATTTGGGTTTAGTGAGGCTTAGAAAGTTTAGTAAAGTTTGGTTTCTCTTATTTACACCGTGAGAAAACCGAAACTGGGTATCGGTGGTTTGACAGTCATACAGCTGGTCATTGGCAAAGGAAGACTAGAATTCAGGTGTCATTCACTTATGCTCTTTATTTTCCTCTTGGGAAAGGTTGAATATGAGTAAGTTATATTAAGCATAATCAAAATTTGGAACTTGAAGATACAAATTCTGTTTTAGCCTATTAGTATAGGGTTAGATATTCTGTGCTTAGAGGCTCACAGGTAATTTTATATTAAAGGTTGATATGCTAGGAAGGAAGATCAGCTGGATTTAAGATTTTCTATTTTGAAACTTACATGATTCCTAAGATACTGTTATCAAATTTTTTAAATAAATAAATAATTTATGGCTGCGCCTGGTCTTAGTTGCGGCACGCGGGATCTTTAGTTGCAGCGTGCGGACTCTTAGTTGCGGCATGCAGATCTAGTTCCCCGACCAGGGATCGAACCCGGGCCCCCTGCATTGGGAGCTCGGAGTCTTACCCACTGCACCACCAGGGAAGTCCCTGTTATTAAATATTAAAATGTATGGTGTCTTTAAAAGTTTCTCAGGTTTGATTTACAATGGAGCTAGGTCATTTGAAAAATACCTTGGAATCTTTGAAATGCAATTGTTGAAATGCATTGAAGAAAGTAATTTACTCCTCTGAAAATTTTTTATGCTTTATTTATTTGCAAACAGATAGATACCCATAGAGGAAATGCATAGAGCTGGTTTTAAGCTAGACAAGCTAAAATTCCTGGGTACAGAGAAGAAATCCTGACAGGCCTTTAATAGAGCTTAGCTGGAGTTTCTATGATTAAATATGTTGTAACCGCGGAGTGATCTATCATAATCACAGTTTTTAAAATAAAAATGCTGTACAGACTGTTACTTAGGGGAAAAGTGATAGTCCTCTATGAATTAATTATATATTCTTATCTGGTCCATAGTCAAGAACATTCTATAACAAAGTGAATTTTTTATCAAAAGTCAAACAATATGTTTTAAAAATCACAAGAACCATTTAAAACTAGTGCCCTGGCATTTTGATGTTATCTTGGTTAGAGGTGATCATTTGGGGAGGTTGTATTGTTCAATTTATCAATAATGTTTTTCTTCTAAAATATATCTTCACTAAGATCAAAAAAAGAAATGATAGAAATTTATATACTGAAAAATCTATCAAAGCCACACCTAAAAATCACATAAAATTACCATGTTGCTTTTTCCTCCTGCTCCCAACTGCAGTCAAGGGCCATTCCCTTCAAACTTCCAGTTTCATCCAAGAAGCATTCCTTAACTTTGTACTTTTTTTGGCAAGTAATTTGATATGCCTTACCTTAGTATACTACCGTTCTTCATTATTGAGCATTTTTAATCTTATAATAAGACTGATTTATAATGTTTCATGCAGTGACCCCCCGGATGGTAGTCTTTTTGTGCAGGTGCATGTTTGTGTACATGTACATGTACATGATAAGTAACTTTTAAAGTTGATCCCTGTGTGCAAACAGTATTTATAGAGAGGACACCTCAGTGTTAGCAAGGACTAGTAAGATTCTCATCTTGACAGAAACTTCTTTAATGCAAAGTTTTCTGAGAGCTCTATCATTTTAACCAGTGGTGGATATTCCTATAGAGTTCATTTCTCCTTGGGGGAAACAAAAGAGGAATTGGAAAGGTATTTCAAGCAAGTTCTTTATAATCTGGGCGTACTGAATTTAGCACCAGCTTGCTTTTGTAATCACAGCCAGCCAATATATACGTAGCTCTGATGTCCACACACTCATTTCATGACAACGATGGGCTTGGGTTTATGAGGAAAGCATACTTGTTTTCCAAAAGGGATAAATGTGCATAAATGTTAACAAAGTCCAGTCTTGATTTTTCTTTGGAAGTTCTCCTTTCTGTCTGTGCCACACTCCATTGATTCTTTCTCATGGGACACCTCTGTCCTAGAGAAAGCAAGAGGACGGGCAGAGGAAGCAAGAATGGGCTGGTCAACATTGTATTTTGAAGGTAAAGTGATGCTCTTCAGAAATTCTGCAAAACACAAATTTCCAAATCATGGAAATTGAGTAGGGTTTTCATTACCCAAAACAAATGTTGATTTTTTTTTTTTATCAAGTCTAATTTGAACCATTTGGTGCAATCATGGTATAAATGAGTATGCTTCACTCTGCCTACAGATATTACAGTTGTTTCAGCTGGCCTGGAAACATTAGGCTGAAACACTGGGAAAGCCCAATCACATAAAAGAACTCTGTGTGAATAAAGAAGAGTGTAATTTTGTTTACTTACACAAGCAAACTGCTCCAATGTATATTGTATTATGCTAGTGGTGCATCTTTCTCAGTCAGTGCCCTCCCGGAAATATGTGTTTAAATGTAAATTTGCTAAAACAAATAAGCATGCCAAGTTGTTTTCCCACATAATTTCAAGTGTTTCTCAGAAATTATCACAATATTGCTTAAAAAATTTCCCTAAGTGCTTCCCAGAATCTATTATTTTCAATAAGAATTTTTTTTGTTTCACCATTTTTATTCATCTCCCCTTCTCGCCTGCTTACACATACACATACACACACACGCAGGCACACAGACACACAAACTTTGACCCGTACACACTTCAGATTGCCAAGTCATATAAATTAGAGAAATAAATATAATCTAACAAAAAATGGGAAAAAATAGCTCTGATATGAGTGGAGAGTGCCCAGACCAGTTAAACTGTTTGGCTGAAGAGAAGAGGTTTAAAAGTAACTTGACTTTAGAAAGACAATTTAAAATTGAAATATCTGCTTGTTACATATGGACCCATGTGAGTTCCAAAACAGGTCACTAGTGGGAGAATGGGAGAGACGAGGACTGAAAGTTTTATGACTCCTGTAAGTTTTTTTCTTTAAAACTGTAGGTAGTGCTTTCAGTCATCGTAGCCAACCCTATCCAACTCTCAGGTGGTATCCGTGAGCTCTCCACTTACAGCCCCCCATATGAAGTTGATGGAGTGCCCCTGTTCATGACATCTGAGATAATAGTCTGAGCCCATCACTTGCTCCTGAAGTGACCCAGCAGTTAAATGTTATATTTCCTAATTTCTGGGTCACTTCCTTGACACATATCCACCCAACCAAGAGGCCAGCACAAAGGCGCAGGTGAAGGTGAGCTCTGGTGAATTAACTGACTGACTGCCCTTCATCAACTTCTTCCAAAGTGTTTGACAAGACGTGTGTGCATGATACGTGCCTGCCACATGTCAATATTAGCTCCGTAGAGAAGCAACCTCTGATTTTTATGACTACGCACCCCTTTCGTAAAAATACCTGAGCTTGCGCCCCAATATATGTAAAGCTGTTTCTAAATTAGTAATATTAGCAAAAAATTGTCTTTTTAGGTTAAAAAATAAATAGAAATTCTCATGTTTACTCCTCACGTTAGTGGATTGTTGTGTACCCCCTACGGATAGGAGAGAATGGGGAGGAAGGCATGTGTCTTTGTTTTTCTGGTCACAACAGAATGCAGGAAACAAGAAGATGGTCTATATACATATATAAATAGGGAAAGTTGTGAATGTTGGGTCGTGAGATTTCATGCACTTTTCATGGTTTAATGTTTTGAGTCAACTTCATTGAGGTATACTTTCCATGCAAAAAAATCTACCAATTATACATGTACAATCGATACAGTCATATACACATCAGCACAGTCATGATGTGGAACATTACCGTCACTCCCCAAATTTCCCTACTGTTCTAATGCAGTCAATCCCTTTCTGCCACCCTCAGCCCCTGGCAACTACTGATCTCCTTTCTGTTCTTGTAGTCTTACTTTTCCAAAATGATTCCTCTGACTGGCTTGGTAGTGTCTGTAGCCTTTTAGGTCTGACTTCTTTCATTCTTAAGGTTATGCTTCTATCAATAGTTTATTCCTCATTATTGCCCAGTAGTTAGTATTCCTTTGTGTAGATCTCCCATGATTTGTTTACCCTTAAGACTTAAACATCTAGAAAGCCTGGCAACACTTATGTTTCAAGTTTTGCATAGCATGGTTTCATCAGTTTTTAACTCAGCAATTACAGTTCAGTTTTACTTGATAAGAGTGCCAAGCTGGATAGGCTTGAAATTTGGTCATTTATCTACCTTCTACTCAACCGCATTTCTCTTGCCTTGATATCTGAATTCATCCTGAAGGAGAAAGGATAGAAAACTCCAATGGGAAACTGGTCATGAAAATAAGTTGCCAGTATGGTTAGGGTGGAATAATTCCTTAAGATAGTACACTGCAAATGTAGACATGAAATCAAAAACTACATCTCATAAACCTCTGATTTTGTTTTAGGTGGTCCACATTTCATTAAAAGCTTTAAAATTAGATCAAAGGGGAAATGTTTTTAGTTTTTAGCTAATCGTTTTTGGATTTTTTCTTTAAATTGTGCCTTAAATTTGACTGACAAGAAGTTCATTACATAGAGTAGAAAATTAAACTATTCTGCACCTGTCTTTTAGAGTTAAACTATTTGCTGATTTCTTAATAATTGGAATACTGCTAGAGCAAAGAAGCCCTAGATCTCTGCTATGTTCAGTGTTCCTCTCTCATTTCCACGCATGGAAAGAAAGGCAGTGTTTCCCTCCGTGCTCTGCCATGCTAGTGGCCTGCTGTGAACACAGATGGGTTCCTTCTTGGGCTGGGGATTCTCTGGGCTTGAGGTCACCTGACAGTCTAATGATCCCAAAGCCTCTTATCTGGTCTCTCTTCAATCTCTTTACATCTTTCCTTCTCTACTCTCCCTTTCCCTCAAATAAGAAAAACCAATCAGTCTTATTTGACTTTGGTTTTAAAACTATGCATCATATAAGGTGCTTTGATAAAGCTCAAATAAAACCATTGAAACCATGATCGTGGATCCTACTGCGAGAAAGATTTTAGAAAATCACGCTGGAGCCATGTAGAACTGGGTACCAGATTTCTACTGAGTGATATAATCACCAGTCCAGTGAATAATAAAAGGAAGTCTTTTCATTTAAAATGCTTAGATGAAAATATTTTAAGTGTTGTATACTTTTTCTGAACCCAGTAAAACTGGTTTATAAGTCTGGATTATTTGGTGTTACTCATCTTTTAATTAATAGGATAGCCAGTTATTGTCATAGGAAATCAATACTTATCCTAATACCTTGCATTTCACTTAACAGGGTAAATCTTATTATCCTCATTTCGTAAATAATAATTCCCAATGCAAAGGGTTCAAGGTCACTGAACGCTGGTTACAAATGGGAAAGCCTAAAGTAACTGACTCACCAACTACAAAATCGAATGGGAAGGACAAGAATCTAGTTACGCACTCTGATGTGATTTATCATTCATGCACAAGACCAGCATCCCAGTATGAGTTGGTCAGTAGTCAGGATGTTCCTAGTGGCCTAACAGACTGAATTTTTGTTTCATTAATATTTATTCTGTGATAATACCTAATTCTTTTTATGGCTCTTAATTACTCTGGTAAAGTGTATTTGACATGATAAGGGGGCCTAGATTATAGATCTCTACTTCTCAAGCTATCTGTGAGGAAGGACCAGTTTCCCCCCAATCAGTCTTGAGCCAACACTTAAGTTCAATAAAATAAAATAAAAATACATTACTTTAAAAAGAAGTGATCATGCCTTTAGTTGTTACAGCAGTGTCCCATTGTCCCGAAGGTTTCCAAATGGTTGCTCTTAATTACCTGCAGACTGGTTTTAGGAAAATAATAGCCCTCAGACTAGCCCTTTTTGAATAGCATGTGGACCACTCATGGAAAGTCTTGTCGTAACAGAGGAGTCTTAAGCCACTGTTTGAGAATCACTGCACCACATGGTGCTTACTTCTGTCGCAAAGATCTTCAGGAAAAAAGAACCTTGGCCTCTCTTTCTTCCCTCTGATGATTTCTAACTCCCTTCAACCAGTTTAATCCGAGGATATGCTAAAACTGATGTTCATTCCTAGCGTTGAGCTTTCAGACCCATTCTGTTGCATGAGAAAGTCAACTTTGTTTCTTGCTGCAGTTTCTCTGTTTATGAACGTGATGGTCTTAGATCATCTTGATGAATGATGGCTTCTTTGGAAAGAACTTTGGTGGCACTTCACATTGCCTGGATCCAGAGGTTACCCTGTCAGGAGGACTCCAGTTGGGAGGATGAAATGTAGATATTTGTCCCGTCCTCAAGCACATTTGTTTACAAAGATACTGTGTTGTCCTTCTGTGTAAATATAAATGGATGCTTCTGTTACCACGATAAATGAAGCTTCTCTTTTATCATTCAGGCTACCAGCAAAGTAGCCTGGACCTCTTCCACCAGAAGTAAGTGCTTTAACGTAACAGTCTCCTTTTTAGTGGAGACAGCCACTCAGGCCTCAAAAAGAGTCTGAAAGGCAGTAGATTTAGAAATAGCAGGCATTGTGGCAGGCCAGGAGAAAAGAGAAACCATATGGGACTGCTGTGTACCGTTAGGGGAGGGAAGACAGGAGGGTGATTGAAAGGAGATGCCTCAGGTGGGTTTAATCAGTTGCTATGGTTTCTAAGGCCTGTTTTAATCCTGGAGGCTGCAAGCTCTGTAAGTACATTATCGATATGCAGATTTAGGTGCAGGCCACTTGGGAAGAACCTGAAGAAGAAATGGCTGTGCCTTGCTCAGATTGGGTTTCCATAGTGAAAGCCTCCATAAAAGAACGATCAAGAAAATGGATTTGATGGTAAAAGAAAAATAGTGTAGAAGAGGACATTACAGTGCTCTGGAGACCAGCCTTGTTCATGAGAGGTCCTATTCCTTGTTATCACAAACTCAGTGTGCCCACCTGCAAAATGGCCTCATGGACGACAGTCACTTACCTCAGCGAACTTGGAGTCAGAATTTCTGGGTTCAAGTCCTGGACCCCAGTTAGCATCTTCGCAACCTTAAGCCATCTCACCTCTGGTGTCTCATCTGTTACACATTTGCTGAGCTCTGGAAGCTATTATAACACTCAAATGAGATAATCTCTGCAAAATCACAATTTATTTCTCTGCTTATTTACAACACCGACACTCTCCTTTACTTCCCTGCCCCAAAAAACAATGGAAGGGAGACCCGTTGCTGTGAGCGATACTTTTAAAAAAATGGCTACTGCTCGACTCCAGGATCATCCAGAGTCACCGTGTATACACATCATTGTATGACTAATGTGAACAGGTAGCTGTCTGAGAGTGTTTGATCTGAAGGCTAATTTTTCCTACAAGATGAGGGAGGGACATCTGTATTTGACAATTTATGTAGGACTAGACACACCCACACATATAAAATGATAGAATGCTAGCAATGAGCCTTATAAGGAATACCATGTAACTATTAGAGCTTCTTTTTTAAGTAATTTAAATAAGTGACAAGTATTGCCTTATTATCAAATTTTAGGTGTCATGATTCGGACCATACGATTGTGGTCCAGAGAGAATTTCATATTGCAAAGCTGAGTAGAACGGTCTACGAGAGAGAATTCTCCATTGCAAAAATAGTACAGTTCCCTTTATCCTGTTTCCCCTAACGTAACATCTTACATGAGCATAGTACGGTTGTTGAAACCAAGAATTTAGGATTGATACCATGCTGTTAACTAATCTAGAGACATTATTGCAAATTTACCAGTTTTCCCACTAGTGTTCTTTTTCTGGTCTAGGATCCCTAGAATCTCACATTTATTTGTCCTGTCTTCTTAGTCTCCTCCAATCTGTAACCAATCTTAGGTCTTTGAGTTTTTAAAAATCTGTCCCGACATTTACACGTTGACGAATACTTGTGACTGTTTTGCAGAATGCCTTTTAGTTTTGGTTTATCTGATGTTTTCTCATAATTAGATTGAGGTATACATTTTTTGGCAAGCATGCCACGGAAGCAGCAGTGTGCCCTTCTCAGTATAAATATATACACATATGTATCTATCTCACACAAGGTCCGTGATGATCCTTATCACTGGGTAATGTTTCTTGGACAACTTGGTTAAGGTGATGTCTGCTAGGTTTCTCCATTATAATGTTATGATTTTCCTCTTTGTAATTAATAAGGCTCTTGTTATTTAAGACAATTTTATGCTTCTGTAAAGTGACAGTCAAGGGTTGGAGCAAGTGCTGTTCACAGAGGGTTGCCGAGTATCCTGTCCTGGTGGGAAGAAGCTGTGCCCTAGAAGATGATGGAGTCATTATTTAAGTGTTTGAATAGATTTTTCTCAATCCATACTGAAATGGATTGCCTGACATTACATTGAAGGATTTTTAAGTCCGACCTCCAGGCGTATCTCATAGTTACTAGCAAAAATGAAAGTGTGAAATGCTTTTTAATGTATATTTCACAACACATAGTCTGGTGATTACTGATGTGTATTCTCTGTGGACTCCCTCTGCTATCAGAGGAGGATGTTAAGAGACAACATTTTTTACACATTTATTCTATCTAAATCCATCACATGTTTACTTTCTAGATATGTATAGCTGTCATTTATAACAAGATCATAAAAAGTCAAATACACTAAGTCTAACTCAAACTTTGAATCATAGGATTACAATCAATTTTCAGAAAAGTGCAATTACTGTTTTTCCTTACTCTACCTTATGAAATAGGCTACTGGTAAATGACACGAAAATATAGCCATTAAAAAGGGGGGAAAATACAGCATAACAATGGGGGTATGGGGGGGGTAATGCTACTTTGTTCATCCTTTTGATTCAGAAATTCACATAATAGCTCCTATTTAAAGGAATTTACATCATTGAATCCAGTGCTTGTGCTGAAGAAATAAAATTTGGAAAATGTACTCAGTTCCTTCCTATGGTGTCACTGTTTGATAAGGATTAAGGTACCTTTTTTTTTGCATACACTGGGTTGCACAGCAAGAGTTCACATCTTGTACTAATATATGCTAAATACTTGCATAGTCTATAGGCCATTGTTGTTAAAGTAGCAGTAGTGTAGGCATTTTAGATCACAGAGCCCCAGTGGTCTACGTTTTGTTTGCTTTGACATTATTAAACTCAATCTGTTTCTCTAACTGTGACTCTAATGACTACATTGGCATGGCAGAAAAGTATGCTTTGTGGATCGACTTGTATTAACCGTGCTTGCATGTTGTTTTCTGCTCTCGGTGTTCCATGAGCAGACAGAGCACCTTCGGTTGCACTGAATAATCATGCACAGTCAATAAGTTTTTGTGTTTGTCTTTGTCATTTCTTTGATGTGGCCTCCAGGATGCTGCCGGCAAGGTGCTGGACCGCTGGGCCATCATGTCTCGAGAAGAGGAAATCATCACCCTTCAGCAGTTTCTGCGGTTCGGAGAAACCAAATCCATTGTGGAGCTGATGGCCATTCAGGAGAAAGAGGGGCAGGCCGTAGCTGTACCGTCTTCAAAGACAGACTCAGACATCAGAACTTTCATTGAGAGCAATAATCGCACCAGGAGTCCCAGCCTCCTTGCCCATCTAGAGAACAGCAACCCTTCCAGCATTCATCACTTTGAAAACATCCCCAACAGCCTCGCCTTCCTGCTGCCGTTCCAGTACATAAACCCGGTCTCAGCCCCGCTGCTGGGATTGCCTCCGAATGGGTTGCTGTTAGAGCAACCAGGACTGAGGCTGCGGGAACCCAGCCTTTCGACCCAGAATGAATATAACGAGAGCAGTGAATCTGAAGTGTCTCCCACACCCTACAAGAACGACCAGACGCCCAATAGAAACGCCCTGACCAGCATTACTAATGTGGAGCCCAAAACTGAGCCAGCCTGCGTGTCCCCCATTCAGAATTCCGCCCCGGTCAGTGATCTGTCCAAAACCGAACACCCGAAAAGCTCATTCCGGATCCACCGGATGAGAAGGATGGGGTCAGCCTCTAGGAAAGGAAGAGTGTTCTGTAACGCGTGTGGGAAGACGTTCTATGACAAAGGTACTCTCAAAATCCATTATAACGCTGTTCACCTGAAGATCAAACATCGGTGCACCATCGAAGGTTGCAACATGGTCTTTAGCTCCCTCCGAAGCCGTAACCGTCATAGTGCGAACCCTAACCCTCGCCTTCACATGCCTATGTTAAGGAATAACCGAGACAAAGATTTAATTCGGGCCACATCAGGGGCTGCCACCCCCGTCATAGCAAGTACAAAATCAAATCTCACACTCACAAGCCCTGGCCGGCCCCCGATGGGTTTTACCACTCCCCCACTAGACCCCGTCTTACAGAATCCTCTCCCTAGCCAGCTGGTATTTTCTGGACTAAAGACTGTCCAACCAGTTCCTCCGTTTTATAGAAGTTTACTCACTCCGGGGGAAATGGTGAGTCCTCCAACCTCCCTCCCGACCAGTCCCATCATTCCAACCAGTGGTACCATAGAGCAGCTCCCCCCATTACCCTCTGAGCCAGCAGCGCCAGTAGTGATGATGGCCACTCATGAGCCCAGTGCCGACCTGGCGCCCAAGAAGAAGCCCAGGAAGTCCAGCATGCCTGTGAAGATCGAGAAGGAAATTATCGATACTGCCGATGAGTTTGACGATGAAGACGACGACCCCAATGATGGCGGAGCTGTGGTCAACGATGGGAGCCATGACAATCACTGCCACTCGCAGGAGGAAATGAGTCCAGGCATGTCTGTGAAGGACTTTTCTAAGCATAGCAGGACCCGGTGCATTTCAAGGACTGAAATAAGAAGGGCCGACAGCATGACTTCCGAGGACCAAGAACCTGAGCGGGACTACGAGAACGAGTCTGAGTCTTCGGAGCCCAAACTCGGTGAGGAATCCATGGAAGGGGATGAGCACATGCACGGCGAGGTGAGCGAGAAAGTCCTGATGAACAATGAGAGGCCGGACGAGAACCACAGTGAGCCCTCTCACCAGGACGTCATCAAGGTGAAGGAAGAGTTTACAGATCCCACTTATGACATGTTTTACATGAGCCAGTACGGACTGTACAACGGCGGGGGTGCCAGCATGGCAGCCCTGCACGAGAGTTTTACATCATCTCTGAATTACGGCAGCCCTCAAAAGTTCTCCCCGGAAGGTGATCTGTGTTCTAGCCCAGACCCCAAAATCTGTTATGTGTGCAAGAAGAGTTTCAAAAGCTCCTACAGCGTGAAGCTTCACTACAGGAACGTTCACTTGAAAGAGATGCACGTCTGCACGGTGGCTGGCTGCAATGCCGCCTTCCCCTCTCGCCGAAGCAGAGACAGGTCAGTAAATCTCCATTGGCTGCTCCTGCTGGGGGTGGAGGGTGCCAGTCATGGTGGACTTGAAACATTAAAAAATCCAGCTTAGATGTTTTTGATGCACTGTAGAGATTGTCCACAGTGATCACGTGACCCCCAAGCTGCCGTGCTCGTGAAGGATTGTTGCAATCGGTGCTTGTTGTGATTAAGCATGCAGAATCATATGCCATCTTACCCAGTAATGCACGCCATTTTTCTCTGTGCTCTGTGTATGTGTGTATGTGTTTCCATGCATCTAGGTGTGAATAAGTTAACTATGTACACAGTTCCCTGCTTCCCCGTGAACCTTCACTTAGAAGCCGCAGCTTCTGTTATATATATTTCTGCTTTGCCATGTGGCTTTTTAATTAAATCAATATATTATCTTCATACACACATATTTATCCAATATAGAAACAGAAATTTACGGATGGAAAGAACCATAGGTCCAGGACATCGAGACAGCCTGCATCTCCGTAGGTATAACCAGAAATGTTATCGTTCTTACATGAGTATTTAGTATGTCCTTGAATTCTTTAAGAGTCATAAAAATATCAGAAGAAAACGGGACCAAAGTAATTGTTGATACGGGGAAATGGTATGGTGATGTGGGTTACTTTAACTTTACAATGTCTTTGAGCACATCTCTAAAATATAGTCTGTCGTGGGAATTATGCACAGAAGGGGAGGCATGCATATACTTTGAGGATCAGTTAGAATATATTATGTCCAGCCTTCAGATGACATCACACCTTAGCTATGTAGCTGCAGCTCTGAAACAGTTGGGCTTAAACAGAAGCAGCTGGTCCTAAACCTACAGTGGTCTTTTTCAATCTTAAAGAAAATGTGATATAAATGGAATGTGTCAAGGTGGTCAGTGGTGGGGTAACACAGTTGTCCTACCCTTGCGGAGATAAGCTTGTGAACAGATCATTTACATGATACACTAGCCCAACTAGAGTCACACAGTTAGTTAGTTCATCCCATCATATTGGATGTGGTTTTTGGTTTTCCAGTGCCTTTTAAAAATATTTTTGGAGAAAATTTTTTTACATGGTAAAAATCAATATATGTAGAAGAAACAAAATGAATTAGGAAGTTTCCAAAGAGCCACCGCCCAAATTCTAGTGTTTATCAGTTGGGCAGAGGTCTCTGACAAAGTAACATATAATTAATAGAAGTACACTGAAAAGTAGTGATCTGTCACTAGGATGCTCTGCTTTTTTTAAAAGTTCAATCTTTTTAAAAATGAAAGTTAAAATATATTTTCCTTTGTACTAATAAAATATAAGCGGCCCAATGTATGAAAAGCAAAATCTCTGAGAAAAAACTAAGTGGCTTTCTTTGTACAACTCAAAACATGCTTTGAAGAGAAATCTCTCTTCTTAAAAATTCCCCCTCCCCCATTTACCTTGTTCTGTAAAAATGTTTTATGGTCACAAAGTTCTTTTCAGTTCCAGGTTATCATCGACAGCCCCAGAATACAGCAGATAAGATAGCTAGACTTTGAATAATAAAATATAATACTATACCCAACCCCGCCAAGTTTGTGAGCAATATTCATTCTTTTATGTTTGAAATAGTGCACTTGTGATAATGAGGTTAATGCATTGGATTTTTTTTTTAACAAAAATAAAAGACTCGTGAAAAACCTGCATAAAATATTTATGGAAATGGAGTGTTTGAAGACAAGCCAAAATTTAAGCTTATTTGCATGAATTCCTATCACAGTTTTAGTTGGTTTGCTGAAAATACTGCAAGTCATAACACTGGAATAAATGGCTCTGGGACCAAAGGCTACAACACCCGAAGCTTGGTGCTTTCATTTATGTCAAGCCACTAGAAAACGGAAGTGCTTGTGTTTTTATGTCCTAATGTATAAGGAGGTACTGTGGAGAGGGTGGTTTGTCTGAGGAAAAACATTGATTGATTGATTGATTGATTGATTGATAGCAAAAGAATATTTCAATCTCTAATTTTATTTTAAGGATTGAGAGTTTCATGAGTGACCAGCCATACAGAAGTTTAGACCAGTGCCTAGGATAACTAGGATATAGGATATTCTAGGTGAGAAGCGTAATACAGATATTCTCCCATGTATGTTCAGTCACAGAAGAGATTGCAAACCTCAGAAGACAGGTGATTACATTTCATATGGGTGAAATAGCACGTCATGCCTAATCTTTTTAATTCTGGAGTTTTGTCACACATGATAAAAAGCAAATTGAAAAAAAAAATACTGTACAAGATAGTCTTGATTCTCACGTGAAATTTTGCTTTTCAAGAATCCTCAAATCTTTTGACCTCAGGGTAAAAACATAGCAAAAACTCTTGATACTTTGACTTTTTTTTTTTTTTTAAGAAGAGTGTTCATCCTTGTTGAGTCTATGACTTAATATATGATGTGAATGTAACTACCACTGAATAAGCAAAAACAGTGATGCCATTGGGGTACCACCCTCTTCCTGCATCTCAGGAAACACAGTTGCACTATAATTGTACTCCTGTTTCAGCCTTTTATTGTCATTTCATCAACTAATAATGACCTGTAATTTAATCTCCTTATTCACAAAGCCTCTTGCCTCACATCTCGAATCTACCCCTCAGACATATTATCTTCCCTTTCTCTTCACTTGTACTGTGTCAGTCACAAGAACCCCAGGAATTTCGTGTCCCTGCTTTTCTCCTCTTCAATTCACTATGAAGCTAGGATAAGTTTTCTTACCTTTCTCTGAGCCAACATACCTTCCCAAACAGAAATCCTCCTTTGCCTTTAATCCTGCCGTGTCCTCGCCCATTTCTCTCCTCTCCCTAGAGTCTCAACTCATCCATCCTGGACTCCACGACATCTTCCTTGTGCAAATAAAGCATTAGAAGGCATTCTGAGTGGGGGCTGAAGTGTGCAAGGCTACCGGGTTTCTGGGATGCCTGTGATAAAACTAACAGAATGACCCTCTCCCTTCTGTCTACGAAAGCAGCCTTCTTGTCTTTGGGCTTAGAACACCTTACAGGAGAGAGAAACAGGTCTTCTTGCGCATCTTCCAAGATGGTTATACACGAGGGAGTTGCGCGTTTGGTCTCAGATAGGCTGTTTGTTAGTAGCACGGAAGTAGAAAGATGTTAAATGCTGTGTTTTAGATTTGACGGCTAGGTAGCAGAGATTGCCAAGTCTTCGCTTATGGTCTTTCTAGGTTTTATAAGATCATATTGAAGGCTTTTTGAAAAGCAAGAATATTCTTTGTGTAAAGTCACAAAAAGGGAGACGAGAGAGAGAGAGTGGGGCACAAGCAAGGCTTGTGAGGGCTGCGGAGTCCAAGCGCAGTGTCAGAGGTGTCCTTTTCTATACAGCTGTGAATGAGTGTGAGTTTAATAAATTAGAAAGCAAAGAGGACCATTCCACACTAATGACAAAGAGCAAGCTAATATACCCAGACTCCAGTTCATCTGGTCACTAGGTGATTGTTAGGGTAATTTTTACTCCAAGTTCTAGAAGTAAAACGTAAATTATTTTCCCTGTAAAGAACTATAGAACTGTAAGGCAATGGCTGAAGTATTTACGTGTATACTGATAACAGTGTGTAGTGTTACACCTGACAGTCTCTAAACACCCTTACTTCTTTCTTGTTTGTCCCTTGATTTTTCTGCCAAGATGCTGTTCTGTCAGGGAACAGGAAAGCTGACCCTGGGTTTTGAAGTAAACATATGAAAATACTCCCTGGGAAGAAGAAATTCTAACTGGCCTAGAGCCTACAGTCTTCATAAAGGACAATTTTCTTGAAGATAGTGTCATAGAATTGGCTGGGCCTGGCTTCCTTTGGTCATTTCTCATCCTCTGTCATGTTTTTGGATCTCCAGGAGGGCTGAGTGGCCATGGATCAACCCCATTTATAAATTACATTTGGTTTTTATTCAGAAAAATAAAAACCCTTCTGTCCTCTTCCCCCAAATTCCTTATCATTTGCTAATATGATAAAAATCTATTTAATGCCAATCAATCACTAAAACAGACCTAAATAGATTTTACATTGGCAACTATAACGAAGACTTTGTCCACAGAAACTAGATGGTCTGCATCTTTGTTCCTCTCTTCCTCTGAGAATAGTGGCCACTAATTGCCACAGTTTATCTTGAATTTTATCAGAAGGGTCAGCATATATGGTTGATCTTAAAGGTGTAGGAAAGGCGATTCAGCCCCATGAATAGATTTAAAAACAATATTTGGTCAGGGTGATTTATAAATAAATAATAGGAGGCAACCATTGGTGCCAAGTGTGAACCTTCCCTTTGATTGCTAGTTAAATCTGTCCAGATTTAAACATGTAAACTTCTTGATTTGTATGGAATAAGACATCTGTATTTGGTTTATTAAAACCTGCTGATGTCTCCAGAACTAAATTTGTTCCTATATAGGCCTCTGGGTAGCTGTACCTGAAGAGCAGAGGTGTATAGTTTTTGCTTGTCTGATTACCTGACTTCCAGCCTTGTACAGGTGTGCAGGAATAAATTAACATGAGCTACCTCTGATGAGCCACTGCATACATTAACAGCAGAGGTGAAGATGCGAAAACATGCTACCTGCCTCCTGTTAGCACCTTCTCAGCAGCGACATCCATTTTTTCCATCATTCTCTGTGTTTGGAAACTTATAGAGAACTTTTCTAAAGAGAGATTTTCAGTAAGTACACATGATTTCACCAGGCAGTACCTCCAAGAAATGAGCCACTTAGCACCAACTTAAGATAACTATTAGTATATTTGCCCTAATATAATTAGCTGTCAAATAAAGCGTGCTAATCCTCTCCAAGTACAAGAAGAGAACATGTTAAGGCATCAGCCTTTTCATTTCCTATATTTTTGCCATTCAAACTGCAGCTCTCCTTTACCAGAATTCTTTTAAAAGGTGAAGTTGTGCAGGTCCTCTGACTTTTAAAGGAAGAGTTTGTTTGTTTTTTTCTTCCCTGTTACTCTGTTTGGTTTCACAATACAGCCAGGAGATCAGTAGGTCTTTTGTACTTCTCTCCATTACTTTCCATCAAAGGCAAACAAACAAAATAAATCCCCCTTCTGAATAATTGCTAGGTGTGCCCTCCTCAACCGAAACTTTGGTAGTAAGATAAACTTCGGTGTCATTCCTGTCTCTGGGCTTCTTTTTATATCCTGGGAGAAGAGCAATGAGCAAAACAGTCTCCTTGTATCATGGGGAGAGACTCTGTCAAGCCTACAGTGAGCCTCGGATCTTCCTAATGACCTCCTGCTGGCCCAGCTGGATGTAAGACAAGCTCATTTAAGCCTCTGCTGACCTTTCACTCCTCCAGTCCAAGAACTACACCAGTCACTTCCACCAAACTGCCTACAAAATAGACAACAAAGCTTAATGGCAGGCAAAGGACTTTCTCTCCATGATACAAAGAAATTTTTACAAATTTCTATTGATGGGAGTAACATTCAATCTCTTGTGGCTACGTAACTTCCTCTGCACAAACGTAATGCTTCTATAATACCCTTTATCCCTTATCTTCCCTCAAAGGCAACAAGCTACTGCTCTCGCCAGTGCAAACTCAAAAATTCAGGCAAAAATAGCATGTAGAGCAGAATGCACATACTGAATGCACAGGTAGTAATTTTCATGATAGCACCACTTTGAAAGGGTCATCTTCCTGATTTCCGTCTCCCTTGGGTCCAGCACCGTCTACCCGATCCTCTGATAGACTTTCTCGCGGTGTGATTCTTTCTCATCATTATTCATTTGAAATATTTGTTTTTCTAGACCGTCTTTTCTTTTTTAAAAGACATAGGCCGTTTCTCACCTGGAAGCAGGTTATAAGACTTCACACATATATTAGTATTTGCTTGTATCAGTCCTGGGAAGATGGGCTCTCTCTTAAGGTGAGAGGCTTCTGCCAGCTCTCTCTTGCTGTGAATGATCATTTTTTGTTGTTGTTCGTGTGCTAAGAAGAACACAGACTTTTCTTTCTCTGTTGAAATTTCATAGTGAAGGTTGGGCTAGAAGGCATTTCTTTTTTAAAAAAGCCTTCTCAGAAATAATTTAATGTTTTTGCCGTAAGACTCCCACAAGCTTCAAATAAATGAATGTGGCAGAATATAAAAGGAGTTTACACTTGCCAAAAAATTACAATGTCATAAAAAAGGGATTTATTAACTTTAATTCTTCAGTGCCAAGATGCGTGTGTGCGTGCACGTGTGAGAGAGAAGCAAGCTGAGAAGGAGGAGAAAAGAATGCTTTTCAGGAAAGAACAGTTTTTCTTCAGTTATTTAACATAAAACTACACTTTAAAAATACCTAGGTTTTATGTCCTAATGCTAGCTGCTTGAATTAAAACAGGAGTTGTAAATTCCTGGTAAAAAGCTGTTATGCCTGAAGTGTTAGTGATCTTAACTCTAGTACTTTATGGAGTTTATTACTTCTCTTATTAACTAGGGGGGGAAATGTTACCTACTTCTAGTTTAATTCTTTTTCTTGCCTGCTCTAATTATTTTGACTTTACCTTAGGAGAAAAAAGCCAAGTGCTTCTACCCGAACATACGTAAGTGGCGCCTCAATTTTGCTATTGCAAATGTCAATCTGAATTATTACTAGCTATTCAAAAATTATGCTAACATTCTCATCTAAATGCATCCACATAATGTATATGTGTGTTTATACGTAAACACCCACATAAATAAGAATATCAAAAGACAGATCATCCTTAATTGCCAGAATAGACATCTTCATCTTAGAAAGTGATGTATGAAGTTACTTTAGCACATGGATGGGGAATAAGATTTTTTCAGTCAAAGGAGACAGATTTGGGCAATGAGAACAACAGACCTTCAAAAGCAAGCCTCTTGGGTCTGATGGCCAGCTGAGGGGAGCCGCTCTAACTCTGCTGCCTTTTGAGTCTGCTGTGTCACTCAGGGGGCACTGGGGGGTCAGTCCGCTCACTAGTAATTGTGTTTTACAGACTTCTAAAGCAATTGGCTCAGTCAGTCCCAATTCAATAAAAGTGGAGAGCAAGAGAGAGAGCACTTTTGTTCTATTTTTTACTTGAAATTATTTCATTCAGCAGTCTGTCTTTTTTATTACTAGGACTTGACATTAGCACTCCAAGCTATATTAGCATCCATTTCAGCAGTTCAGTAATGGTATTAAAAAAACACTTAACTTCAACGGTGAATGGTTGTATGACAGTACCATAAAAAATCCACATTAAAAAAAAAAAACTTATGTATTTGTCCCAGCAAATTATTTTTCACTTGTTTAACCACTTCAAAGCTATGTTCTTGTGATGGGTATTCACGAGAACCTTCTTGCTCTCAGAAGCAAGCAGTCAGTGGTGCTCTGTTGATTAGGGAATCGGGAGAAAGAGGAAAGGGAAATCCAGTGGGGAGAGGGTAGGTAAAGATGCTGTTTACCCTGTAGTTAGATTACCTTCCATTCATCAGCAGAGATGGAATTGGCAACCTCCGAGCACCCAAGGTGAAATTCTTGGATTCTCATGCATGGCTGGGATTTGATTTTGAACTCAGCACTCTCCAAACTTGGGAGCAGAGCCTAACTACTTTGGCACTGCAGTGTGCTCATAAATGACTACATTAGGTTCTAAATTTTGATTAAACATTCAGTAATTAATCAATGGTAGACACGAAACAGTTGGCAAGGTCCAGAGCTGCAAAATGTTTAAGACATAAAACATTACGAAGCAATTAGAATATGCTCCTTCAAGAGAAGGATTGCCTTCAATAAAGAGGTAAATGATAGCATCCTGCTTATTGTGGACGTAGGCAGCCAGAGCAATATGATAAACTGCTGGAGATACACATATCAGTAATCATCCACATTATTAGGGCCATTAATCATAATTCCAAAAATATGACAGCAGCAGCCAACTTTTTGACCAATTTTGCTTCTGCCTGTTGGCCATTATAACTTCGCTAATAGACTGCAGAGCTCCTGTGCGTGGCAGTTTGCATTGAGAATGGAAGGTTAATTATATTTGAGCTGCTGATTTCTTCTCTCCTTGGAAAAGGCTTAGCACTTTGACGATCCCAGGAGCTCACTGTTGTTAAACCAGTAAAAGTACTCTATTGAAATTTTCTTTGTTGGTCAGGAACGAGGAGATGTTTCAAATGAGATAGAAGCGCCAGGCTGGAATAGCCGCTAATGTTTCTTGCTCCAAAGTGATCCTTGGGCAGCAAGATGAATGCAGGGGTTTCTTTAGCTCACTTTGCTCTCTCATTTCTCTTCTGCAGACAGGTAGAAATTTCACTGTATGGTGATACACCAGGTAAATCCCACAAGATTCGTGGTGGTTTCAATATGAATATATATGGAACTAAGAAGTTGGGGAAAGTGGTTCATGATTTGGGGAGGAATAAGCACCTCTTTCATACAAAATTCTGCTTCTGTGGCTATGCTTGTGTGAATCAAAAGTAAAAAGAATTTCAAAACAATCATCTGCATGTTGCTAAACATTGAAATGTTTAGTAGCATAGGTGCGTTGCTGGTTGCCTAACTGAAGTTTTGCTGTCTCAGCTGGTAGTTTTGACATTGTTTAACCAACGACATAAATTAGATTTTGCACATTCTTTTTGTTCATGTATTTTAAGTAGTTTCATTTTTCAACACAATTCTAGATAAGGCCATAGCTAAGTTATAATATTGCCTACAAAATTGTGTCCCCCCCCCCTTCTTGGGGAACTCATACATCCCAAATGTTGTCTTTTTAAAAGATCATAAATTAACCATTTTAATGCTATAAAACCTTCTTGGATATTTAGTCTTAGGAAGTATTTCCTTTGAAAAAGATCTCAGAGAAACTGATGTCCCACCCTGTACACATTAGAAAAGACAGCTTATTTTTAAATAGGAGAAGAAATTTGAGCATCTAGAGAAAAATGCATTCTTATTATTTTGGAAATAGGTCTTCTAAACTCTTTGTATAAGACAATAAAACAGCGGATGAAGACTTGAGGGCTAGTTCATCCAGGGTAAATATAAATCTTAAAATTCCAGCTCAGATTTATTTAAGTCCTTAAAAGATGCCAGGGTGAACCGCCTTGCTTTTTCTTACCCAACAATGGTAGTAAACTGAGCGCCGTTAAGAGCTGCCTGATTGAGAAAATTTCCAAATGCTGTGAAAACATAATCCTATTCACAGTGTAACACGCGTCTCACATTACAGCGCAACAGGTTATCTATCGAATAATCAGCACCCTCGAGAAGCCTCGATGTGTCAGATACAACTCAGAAGTAAAATGGTTAGGGAACAGCGTTGGATATCAATTCTGCACTTAACCTGAGCATCCAGCATAGACATTTTCCATCCACCAATCTGCCTTCCTAAATGCCATTACTACATTAACATGTGTTATGCATTCCACAGCAATGACAAATTGTTTTGTAACCGTAGTGCCAGATTTAGTATGCGAGAGACACGTTCACCTCTGCCAACAAACCAATAATTCTCACTAACATCTTCAGAGTTACAACATTTGTAAAGTTGCAAAGTGGAGTAAACAAACCATCTGTTTGGCTTTTCCATATATGTCATGCTTTCTTATTACCATATTACGATTCATTTAGTAAACAAATTTGGTGATTTCGTTCACGTCAAAGTTAGGTCGGAAGCTTGAAGATGATTAACATTCCCGGGACAGGCACATTAATACATTGCTTCCTCGGCAAAGTTAAATGGCTTCTCAGGAGAATCGTCCCTTGTTGACAAGATGAGACTGTCAATTTTGTTCGCCTGCCACGTTAGGGGCCGTAAGGGGATGGCAGGCTCTGAGAGAGGGGAGTCATGTAGGCAGCATAATTCACTGTGAATTGAGAAAAGAAGTCTAATTCTGATAAATGGTCGACCCCAATACATCCTACCTGTTATTACAACAGACGTGCCGTATCTGTGCAGTAAATTAGCTAAACCCCTGAAGAGTTTGGTGGGAGCTTATCTTCAAGTGAATAATTTGAATGTAGAGGGAACTGTCTGCGTGACCAGTATGGATGATTTGTTTTATATTGAAAGGGATTGAAGTGACTGAATTTCATACTTTTAATTTGCAAGAATTTGCTTAGCTTTTATTTCTTGCATTTATTATGTACTTCTATACTTCTGGGGGTTTTTGGAGCATTGTTCACTAGAATTTTACATTGAATTTCCTGAGCTAGGGATGGTTTTTGGCTCTTTTGGAGAAAAATCTTTAAATATTAGCCTATTAGAGCAACTACTTGTTTTACAGAAATGTATACTAACAAAAATGTCGTTTACTTCACAGGGCTGTAAGACATCAATTAATGATGATACAAATATTTTTGAGGCATTAAGGACAACAGAGAGTGTCATAGCAATCAGATAAGAAGAGAACTAATGAGGGGCAGAGGTTTTAACTTTTCATTTCTGTGGATTTGGTTAGCAGATTTAATTTCTGATCAGGAATATTGACTCAGTATCCCACAATACACTCAAACCCAGCATCTAGATTTTCCCAGGTTGTATATAAATAACATTTCTCTGCCCCATACACACACACATACACACGCACCCCATATATATAGTGGTATCTGCTGTGTATACATCACTGTGATCATTCTGGACAATATAATTTGAGAAGTGTGTGCGTGCGTGTGTGTGTGTGTGTGTGTGTGTGTGTGTGTGTGGAGTGGCAGAGGTGAGCAGAAAAAATAAAGGCAAAAGCTCCAAAATGGAGCCTCAATTCCATTTCACCTGAGGCATTGTAATTAATTATCAAGTATTTTGTTTCAATTCACTAAGTTTAGAATGGCTCAGAACTGATTAAGAATTAAGGTTAGATTCAGCTTCTCATGTAACCTATAGCTTGATTTACTATTCACTTTGGACAGCCACATTCTGATTTTCTAATTTGGTCTTGAGACTTTTTTTTTTTTTTTAAAGTTCCTTCCTCTCAAAACCAAAGTTAAAATCTCAAAACGCTTTTTCTTTTCAATGTATTTAATGTGTTTAATTTTTATTTTTATCATTAAACATTGCATTAAGTTGAACTGGGCACTTGAACAAGCTTGGAAAGAGAAACGTGAGAAGAGAAAAGCTCAAGACAGGACTGACTTTCTCTAAAGGGCACTTGCATTTGCTTGACTGTGTTGGATTTGGTGCCTTCTGTGGTTGCATGGTAAAGTTTTCTTCTTTCTTTTTTTTTAAACTGACATATAATTGACATACGTTTTCATTAAAGAAACCGAAAAAGACTGGTAGTCCACTTTAGTCCAGCTAGAGTACTTCCACTCAGCATTTCATGGAGTAAGTTTGGTTTTATGACCTCCCCTATATCATATAGGCTTCATTACTTTTTTGCTTTTGAGGGTCCTCTTAGTTTTCAAGAGGCTTTTGGTAAACTCAGTACAGAGAGTAGGGAAGAGTACAGAGGGTCAGAGGAAACATTTGTGATTCCAAGCATAGGCTAGGTTATAGGACTGTGTCATGCCCTAATTATATATCATTACCTTGCACCACCGTGGGGTGTGATAGGGTCAGAATTATCCTCTGCTGTATTATCAGTGTCTTTTCTTAAATATTCGGTTACATGCTTCCAATCTTGGGATCATTGTTTTCTCTTCTACAGTGTATTTTGGGGAAAGTTTCTGTAAGGCTGCATATTATTGATTGAAGTCAAATAAATGTAATTATGTCCGAAGTGCAAAGCATTCTACTTGAGCTGCAAGAGACTTGAGGTTGAATAAGGTATAGCTTACGTTCTTCTTGAAAGTGACCATCTTGGGACTAAATTTTGGCCTACTCTCTTGACGAGATCCCCAGTGAGATCAGATCCTTCCCCCTTCCACTTATCAACTCACCTTTTCTCTTCATCGCAGTCATTTTTGTTTTTTCTGTAAGAGGAAGCTGCCTCCTCGGAGTCTTGGTATCACCTACCTAATCAAAGCAAATAGAAACAGCTTTTGTCCTGTTGACATTCTTATAAAATATAGTAAGTTCTAATACGGTTTTTGTTCATGATTAGTTTTTCCTCTTTTCTGGAGATAAATATTCAGAACACTAGGTTTATGTTCTAGAGAAACTCTCTCTCTGGAGAACTCGGAATTGGTTCCTTTCTGGAGTCCCCCGTCCCCCTTCTCCCGCTTACAGACAGCTGCCCACTGCTTCCTCTGCTGTGGGTCCTCCCGTTTCCAGCACTCTCTGCTCTTCCTCCCATTTTAGGATCCTCTTCCCTGTACGTCTCATAGTCTGTTGGCGTGACTTCTTTCTGTGTCTCTTCCGTCTTCCCTTTCTTTTTACCTCTTTGGTTCTCTGACCCAGGTAAACTTGGAAGCTGCTGTTAACCCCAGGTGTTTGTCTCTCCTCCTTGGGCAGTGTTCTCTGACAGTTCAGGGTTTGGATTGACTGAGCCCAGGTCTCTGTTAACATCAAGTGCTGCCTTTTGTCCATTCTGTGGAGGCTGAACCTAACCTCTTGAGGCACAGGATCAGGACTCTCTAAAGAATCTGTCTTCTCTCCCTCCTTCTATTGCTTTGCCTCTTTCCACCCCAGTCGTACTGGAGTTAGTTAGAACAAGCCCACCATCATGAGAGTGGACCAGTAAGCTTTCCACAGCACGTTCTTCCCCTCCCCAGTTCAAGTATTTTGCATATGGCATTTAGGAGGATTATTAAACAAAAATGAAACAGATTAAGAAATGAACATAAAAGAGTCAATTCTCTTGAACTGTGGTTGCATAATGGAAATCGACTACCACGAATGAACCCGTGTACTGAAGTTATGAACAGCAGAGCTAATGCACTGCCATGAGTTCATCTTTATTATTGCATTACACCTGAATCAATTGATAAAGTAGCTTTTTTTTTAAGCAAGGGATGGCACTTAATTGAATAAAAGCCAATGTAATTATATTAGCAGAGGCCAACAGTACTGCTGACAGCGGAAAAGGGACACTGTTGAACAGAGTGCCAGAGCTGGTCTACACATTTCTGCACATTGTTTGGTTGACAGATATTGAGGGCTGGTACATCATCTAATTAGATTACAGATTTCTATTGCTGTAAGTGAGAAATGAAGAGAAACATCTCTTCCTGGTAACATAGCAGTGGAGATGTGCAATTTCACAAGTGATCTTCGGAAAGATGTGTCCATCTGGGGGATCCGTGTGTCCTCTTGTCGATGTTAATTTATTCTTCCTTATTCAGTGTGTCTTGATGTGACTGCTGTGGGTCTGGCTGCTGTTTTCTCAGCGGTGAATCTAGGAAGTGGTAACTGCAGATGTGTGAGAAGCAACGGAGTTCTAGATTAAAGTCATCGCGAAATGTGTGCTTGTGAAATTAAGAAAGGGAGGGGAGGGAGGGTGTTAAAAATAATACACAGAGGGGTAGGACTTCGTGAGCTGCTTGTGGTTGGCAGATTGTTTTATCAGTAGATTGTTTGACAGTATGTACTGTCACTCTATTTCCACATTCCTGTAATAAATCCGGTGGTGTCATGCCTACATGTCAGGGGAAAGACTTCACAGTAGGCATCTCCTACACTCTGCTTAGCAACCTGCACTTGGAGTCATCTGCCATCTGACACCAAGGAGACGGGGAGCGACTGTGTCAGAGCAGGGACCGTGGGGACCACTTCTGTTTATCATTCACATATCTGCACACTGCATGCATCTGTGCAGAACTCATTTATGGATGATGGTGATGCTGTGAATTTGGTTTATCTTAATTTATGATTTTTTGGATGATGCGGCTGATCTGAAAAATCATCAAGACAGCATATGAGATGATCGCTTATGACAGAAAATGATTTTGTGATCAGAACATTTTAAATCCCTGTGTTATTGTTTAAGTTTTTTTTTTTAAACCAGATGTCTAGAATGTGAATTTGTTTTCTCTCTCTCTCTCCTTCTCTCTCTTTTTCTCTGTCTCTCATTCTTGCTTTCTTTTGTGATCGATTTAGCAAAAGATTAGAAAGCTGATCTTATTATCACAAGGTAAGCTCAGCCTTCCTAAGTGCAGTGTGGAGAGGGCTGCCGCCCCTCTGCCCCTTCAAACCCGGAGTGCTGTATATTGTCTTGTGTGGAAAGGTGGAGAAGTGTTTCCCACCTTTCTTGTCTCTGAGGCACATACCTCTCAACCATCTCTAAGAAATATTAGCCATGCTTGTCACCAAATGGAGTGACTCATTTCGGTCTGCCATACTTTTTAATTATAATCAGGAGGTCTGTCGAACTTGATGCTGGCCATTCTAGGTCATTTCTATTATCAATTTCTGTTATCACAATTACTTCTCGAAGATGTAGAGCTTCTGCCATTATTGAGAAGCTTTTATGTATCTGTATATTTATTTACTGGTTTACTTTTTGGAAGGGTAGCCTTCAATTTAGGTACGTGTCAATCGTGAGCCTTGGCAGGTGGAGAGAGGTATATGCCCAAGGGCACTTTAAAAATAAATGGGGGATATAAATACAAAGGCAATGTTTTCAGACAGATAATAACCTATCAGGCTTTGGTAAATCATGACATCCCTATGGATGCTCTGGGACAAATCCTATCTTTTTTTTTTTTTTTTTTTTTTTAATGCAAGCAAAGCATTCAGTGAGTAGAGTAAAAAGTTTTGCTTGTCTAAGAAGTATGGACTCCGGTTGTTAAAATAGAGGGATCATGTGTTATTATCGTGCTTGATTTTTTTTTTTTTTTGTATTTATTGTGTGTGGGGTTTTTTCTTTTTTGGTCCCTTTGGGTTTTTTTCTGTTGTTGAGTGTGATTTTTTTTTAAGGGTGGGTGGGTTTTATTTAAAAAGCCAACTTCTGTTTTTCAGCTTTTTTTTTTTTTAAGAATTAAATTTTAAAACTTAAATTACTTGAAAACATTTTCAACTCTAAAATGTAGCAGCTTCTGAAAATAAATGTATTTTACTATTAGATTTAGCTGAGATCCCAAACCATTCTGCAAAAAGGGATTTATGTTTAAAGACAGTCTGTAACCCTATTTCAAATTGCTAACCTTTTAAGCTAATTGTTTTTCCTACCTAAAACTTGCAGTGTAGGAAGGTGAGGGGGAACAAGTCATTATTTTGTCAAGTGAACCCTAAATTATCTAGACTATTTACTTTTTTTAAAAAGGGATCCCTTTTATACCTCTAAAAGTGTTTGCTGTAGAAAAAAATGGCTTTCGTTTTGTTTTTAGGTAAATTCAAATTGTTCAGTTTAGACAAGCAGAACGTTTCCATCCTTTTATCCTATTTAATGTATTTTTTCAAATCTCTGCTGTGAGATTCTCTGCAGCTGATGCTGCTACAGCGTAAAACGAACAGAACAATCATTCAGGAAAAGGTGCATGGGTTTGCATTCATCCTACCACTGAGGAATTTTACTCTCTTATAAAAATTACGTTAATGAAAAGCTCCCCTTATTGCACTCCCCACCACCACTTATTCCCAAATCCTGAGGATGTGGGGAAATGTTTGCTTTTACAGGGGTGTCATTAGCAATGAATGTGCTTATGTGGTGCCTAGTGGAAGCTGAATCCATTTTAAAATGCTCTCCTTTTTCTCACCCTCCCCACTCCCTGTACACCTACCCCCCCCTTCCCTCTTGTTTTCCTAGACACAGTGCCAACATCAATCTCCATCGTAAACTGTTGACCAAAGAACTCGATGACATGGGCCTGGACTCATCGCAGCCCTCCCTTAGCAAGGACCTCCGGGATGAATTTTTGATGAAGATCTATGGTGCCCAGCACCCCTTGGGGCTCGACGTCAGGGAAGACGCCTCCTCTCCCGCGGGGACAGAAGACTCCCACCTGAACGGGTACGGGAGGGGCATGGCGGAGGACTACATGGTCCTGGACCTGAGCACCACCTCCAGCCTCCAGTCCAGCAGCAGCATCCATTCCTCCAGAGAATCCGACGCAGGCAGCGACGAGGGGATTCTCCTGGATGACATCGACGGGGCGAGTGACAGTGGGGAGTCGGCGCACAAGGCCGAGGTCCCCACCCTCGCTGGCAGCCTCGGGGCTGACGTTTCAGGATCTCTGATGTTCAACAGCTTGTCCGGGAGCAATGGTGGGATCATGTGCAACATTTGCCACAAGATGTACAGCAACAAGGGGACCCTGCGAGTGCACTACAAAACCGTGCATTTGCGAGAAATGCACAAGTGCAAAGTCCCCGGTTGCAATATGATGTTCTCCTCTGTGCGAAGCCGGAATCGGCACAGTCAGAACCCTAATCTCCACAAAAACATTCCCTTCACTTCAGTAGATTAGTCTCAGAAAGGACACTACAAATGCCAGCTCTCACCAGATGGCCTACGTATTTGAACTGCCATAGTCAGTGTGTGCTTGTGTACTTGGGATGGTGTGTGTGTATATGTGTGTGTGTATACACATGTATGCCTCTGTGTCTACATATATATATATACACACACACACGTTTTCTTTTCTTTAGATACAAAAAGATAAACACTAGGTGCTTTTAAAGTTTTTTTCTCTTTTTCCTTTATAGGTCGGATCTTTCATTTGGGGGTGAAAACAAAGTACCCTTTAAACACATATACACACATACACACATAAAAGCGTGACACTAGCCCAAATTTTGACAGAATAATAATTCTTGGTCCTCTCCAAAGAGACAATTTGTTGTACCCATGACTGTTGCCTGCGAAAAAATAAAAGGGAGAAAAAAAAAGAAACAAAAAAGGAACTCCTTATAGTTGTCTTTTGTGAACTTTAAGGTTTTGAGAGAATCTTCAATTAAAGCATGGCAGATTCACCTGTAAATATTTAGCCTTGAGAGGCCAATGATGTAAAACAGTTGTATTGATGGTTGTTTAACTCTTTTGTTTAATTTTTACAGTTACATCAGCTGTTAGATATACAGGAAAAAAATAGTTTGCTGGCTAGCTCTATTCATTTATGTTAGCATTAATGCACATTTTTTAAGGAAAAAAAAAAACCATGGTCTTGTTTTTACTACCTGCTAGATATAGTGATAAAGAGGTGCTGGCATGCCTTACAGCACAGATCTGATTTTTTAAAATGTCCTGTACTAGTACATAAATCCAGTCATGCACTTTTTTTCATACACTACAAGGGGATGTGTAATATCCATGCTTCTTTTTTATCCTTAAACTATTGCCATACTTCAAGTAAGTGTCTTTTTAAAAAAATTCACTTGTATAAAAATGGTCTGGTCAGTATAGGGCACAAATGCCAAACAAAAGTATTAGTGTTAACACAAAACTGCCAACTTTGCACAAGTTTCCAGAAAAGAAAATACAATTAGTCACTCAACATAACCACAGGCCAATTTGTCGGCCACCAGAAAACCGCTTTAGAAAAAAACACTTGGTGATTCAAGTGCCGAATGTTATTACAATCAACACTGCAACCTTCTTGCTTATATGTTAAGTTACATAAAAGGAAAACAAAATTATGTGGTGTGAAAGAGCTAAGGCATTTATTCTTTAGAGGCTGGATAATATTTCAGGATACAAAAGCCCAAATTACTCACTGTGGAACAAAGCTGAATACAGTAAAAGAGTTGAGCACTCATTCGCAAGGACCTAACCCTTAATCCTTTAAAAAGAAAAAGTCTGAACTCGGTGGGTCTGTTGTGTGGCTTATGTAATTTACTGCACGTTCTGCATCAGTATTCTGATTCAGGCTGGTTTGATAGACAAAATCAAAGACCTTTAACAGCGGCAGCAGCAGTACTTGGAAGCTTTGCAAACATGTGCTGAACTTGAACTAAGCAACACTCCTTTCTGAAAAGCCAGAAGAAGGGGGTTTAAAATAGGATCTCTCACTGTTTAGTGTTTTGTGTTTCCCCACACGATTTGGCAGAGAGGAATGAAAGCAAGCCTGAAACCAAGCAATCGAGAGTGAGAAAGAGGAGGGGAGAGGATTCTCCAAACCTTTTCTGTTGTGTTTTGTTTTGTTTTGTTTCCGATGTTTACACATGTTGCCTGAGCTGGTTTACCACATCAGCTGCCTCGGCTACCACAACATACTGACTAAATGATGATATTTACTCAAGTTCAGTCTGCAGCCAAAACCATTAGGGTGTGAGTTGCAGACTGTGTTTTGTTGTCTTTTTTTTTTTTTTTTTTAAGTGGAGGGGGAAAAAAAAGATAAACAAGGAATATTTTTTGTCAAACAGTACACAGTAATTTAAAAGAGAATGTATTTCTTTTCTGCATTTAAGGGCCTCAAACATTTCTCTCAGCAGTCTAAAAGTTAGAAATACCCCCTTTGTCTTAACTTTTAATGTTATTTCCATTTTTCATATGTTTTGTGATTTTTTTCTAGGTTCACATCAGCATTCACTTCCGTTAAATTTGCCAAAGGAAACTGTTAACATGTTTCTCTTTTTTATTATTCCTGTAGGATTTATCGTACCTCACAGTATTTATTGTTTCCAAAAATAAGCATCATTAGTTGAGGATTCAGTATTTTTCTTTGTGAAGATTTCACAAATGATAGATTCTTAAAGATAAGCTAGATGTGTCTAGGGGCTTTATCTTTTCATCTCCTTCAGAGCATGCTATGGGGTTCATTTAATTCTTCATTTGTTCTACAGTGAGGAGAGACCAAAAGTATTTGCAGTAGAAAAGAAATTATATCAGACACTATGTCTGTTAAATGACAAATGTTTACGGTTAAAAAAGCTGAGGAATTAGTGCTAACCGTTTTTGTTTTCGTGTACCTTTGAATTCCCCAAAGTCTTAATTGCTTTATTTTGGTGTTGTGTTAAATTGAATAGACAGAGATGTTTTCCTTTGTTTGTTTTATACCATATAAGACTCTGTACAGTATGTTTGTGAAAGACTGAACTAGAATAATGAAAGTTTGTTTGCAAACATTTTGGTTCTCTTAGCGTTCTGTGTGTTGCTGCTCTTGCCCTATTATCCAAATGATTCGATTCCAAAAGAGTGGAGAAAAAAATATTTTTTGGTATCCCACCAAAAGATTATGGAAACACTAGCTTTGGGAGTGTGCGTAGACTAAATGACACTTTGTTTTATGAAAATAACAAATTTTCAGCCATTTTTAACAGTTACACTCTAGGTTGAAATATTAGAACTCATCTTGTACAAAAATCAGTGTTTACTCTGTTTAATTTAATGTCAGCTAAAAGGTCAAAGAGCCCTAATGAGTGAATTACATAGCTGTCAGCAGGTCACAGCAAACGAACCAGGCTTAGAACAAATGTTTGTTACTTGCCACAAACCAGGCTAGTGTGGATAGCCAGTTAGAACAAGCCCAGGAGTAACAAGATTCTCAAGGTAGAAGTTCCCTTGCTCAGAGCATGAATGTGTTCACCTGCCTTTTGTTGGAGAAATGGCAGTGAGTCCTGGACAACTTGCCCTTTTTAAGTCTCTCCCCTTTGCTACTATTGTGCCTCAGGTGCCCACATGTTATGGTGGCCTTCTAAGTGGGTGTATAACATTTTCCAATTTAAAGCCTATTTGCTTAAAAGGGACAGGGGGAGTGGACGGAAGTGGTCCATAAGATGGAGAATCATGAAATGTACATTTCTTTTAGTCCCCCAGTGTCGCTTGTTCTTGGGTGTGTGCCTGAGTGCACTGTTTGGACTTAACTCTAAATCTAGTTAAGATGGTGATCTCAAGGCTTATTTGCAAACGGGAAGGATAAAGAGATCAGCATTGTAATCACTGAGCCCTTCATCTTTGCCCACTCATACTCATTTCTTTTTTCATAGGAGTTTCCTATTGTGAAACAGGTTCTGTTCAGCTGCCTCCATTCTATGCCAGCTGAAAAAGGAATAGGGATGCAGCTTTTTTATCCAAGCAGCCTTTTCCCATTTGATTTTAACCAGCATTTTGTCACAGGTACAAAATTGGGCAGTATTATTAACTTGCATGTTTGCTAGGTGGTGTTGAAATGTACTGTTTTGATCATTTTAAACTATGTGTTTGTAAATATCAGAAAGGCTTAGTCTGCTTTAGGGAGTATTTGTGTGTTATGGAGGGGGACGACACAGAGCAAGAATAGATAATTTGGTTTTAAAAATGTGATAAAAAGCGGGACATTCTTTGTTCTGCTATTAATTGTATCGAAATAAGTCAATGCATTTCAGATCTTAGTCCCGCCGCCCAGTTCAGCCTGATGCCTTTTAAAGGTTTCAAAGTGTTAATGTTTTCCTTCTCAAGGTGACAGACATCTTTTGAAATTGTTTTTAGCACAATGGCGCCACTGTCCTTGTAGTGTAATTTCTTTGGTCATGAATTTCCAGGCCCTTCCAGTAAGAGAAAGGCACTTCACTGGTTAATAGCCTGTTAGTATATACATTGCTCTTAAAAAAAAAAAAAAAAAAAAAGCAAGCTTTGAATATATCAAGAATGGGCTGGCTATTCCAGAGGCATTCTCCTCATTTTACTCAGGGGAAACCATGCGCTAGGTTCCCACCAAATAAAAAGTGACCTTTTGTTCCGCTTCCTCTGTACACACCCCTGACGTGTGCCAAGCAAATAAGAACGGGGGCCCTTGGCAATTAAAACAGAAAGAAGCCAGTTATCAGATTGAGATGGACATGCTGCTAACTGCCAACAGTTGACCTGAGCAGTCCTAACTAGCACTTGGTCTTTAGCATTGGGTTAGATTGACTAACAGAGTGAATAAAGCTCAGCCCTCGTAAGACACGCTCCATCTGCTGTCATCAGAAACAGATCATCCGGAAGAAACCTTCTTTGATCCTGTGGACACACTCCTTTTCTTGAACTTTTCAAAATTATGACAAATTTCAGGGTTTTTTAAAATCACTTATATTCCCCCGAACTTGGAATATTTAGAGGATTTTGCTTTTCCCTCTCATTCTTTGTCTAATGGGAGGGGTCTGAATGAGTACGGAGGGCAATAAAAGGCAGGTGCCAAAGGGACTGGAGGGAATCACAGTTTCTTAAAGCAGAGTGAGGGCTACTAAGTAGAGGATTCGAACCTGCCCTGGCTTGAAGGTAACTAGAAAAGAAAATAGTGAAGGCACTGAAAGGGTCACGAGAAAAGTCTGGTGCAGCTCAGCCTAGCAGCCAGTGAGAGCACATCGATGCAGTGCCCCCCAGAGCTCCCCATGACCAGGTGCATCACTGAACCCCAGTCTGAGGAGGGAGGGAGGAAGAAAGGAAGGCCGCTGCCTGGAATAGCTCAAGTCCCTTTCAGATCACGGGAGCCAACTAGGGCAGTTGCGGAGGGGGTGTTCTTTTTTTCTTTTCTTTCTTTTTTTTGGAGTGGGAAGTGATGCTAGAGTCCCTTAGGGAACAAAAAGATCCATTGGGTCAACTAGGTCCTAGAGAAGTCCAATGGTCAAACCAAGCTCTAGTTGTGACAAGTGGAGTTGAAGGGCATGGTAGCCAGCACGGATCTGTCCTTTCTCCATCATTACCGTGGCTTGCCCCCGTAGCCGTGGTTGTAATGCGATGTGGCTAAAAATCTCTTGATCAAAATGTGAGCTCATTCACCTTTCTACGAAGCATAAAAGTAACTTTTCTGTTTTCATATTTTCCCTCCAAGCTGAATGTGTGTGGTAGGTAGCCTTGCTTATGTTAGCATTAAGGCCATATCTGCGCTGTCCTATAGTTGGAGAGTTGCTCACTGTAAACATTAATTTTCCGTTAGTATTATGTAAATCCAGCTGTAAAACTGACTAGTGAATTAATCTAACATCACTCTTGCCCAGACACCCATCCTTTCCTGTGTCCTCCCATTATCCTCATTCTTCCCACATTTTGCACAAAAATGATGTTTATGGTCATTCGGCAATAACTGGACATCAAATAGTGTCTTTTTGGCATTTGTTGAAAAATCCAAATGCCTAATAACAGGGGGTTTAAAAAAAAAGCTAAGCATTTTTAGTACACTGAATTGGCTCAGCATTATTGTTCATTATAATGCTATATATTTTTTTGAAGTAACGTACTACAGTTGTCATAAAACTATCTTTATTCTTCTCCTCTGAAGTGTTGTAAATTCATTTGACCTTTACTGCAAAAAAAAAAAAAAAAATCTTTTCTATATAGTGTATCAAGACAAGGCTCAGTTTGTAACAAATAGTGGACGGTTACAAAACAGGAAGGGAAAAAGCCAGGCTGAGCAGTGAGAAGCTTCAGTTCAATTTCACCTCATATCTTTCTAATAACTTACTTGTCACTTTATTACCTTCCAGTGATGTGAACCGCTGCTGACAAGACTGTCACACTAACAGCAGACAACACCCTCTCTGCTTCAGCCCCAGCTCTCCTGGCTACTTATTGCCCTGGCCCTGAAGGGACACAAACTAATAGTGTGCTTTCCAGTTCGGCACTTGGCCATCAAATATAAAAGGATGCGTAATTGCCTGTTTATCCCTTGTGAAGGGGAAATTGAGTACAAGGGCTAGGCTTTCCCACCGAGTTCCCTGATGTACACACATTCACAGTCTCTCTCTCTCTCTCCCCCCCCCCCCACCTTCTCCTCCCAGCACATGAGCACGTACACACACCCACTAAACTGTGTCTTTGGTAAGCCCACAGCTGCCTCAAGGTGCCCTCGCCAGCTATTAAGAGGACAGTAACAAGACTACTTCTTAAGGGTCGGTAGACAGATGCTGACTTTGATGGCATTCTTTGAGTCTTTGGAAACTTAAGTATTGCAATTCCAAGCCCATGCATTTTGGGAGTACTGGGTGTGGCCCTATAATTACAGCACAGTTTCTGCAAGTCAGTGACAAAAGTGGTATTAGATCGCCCCATATTCTGTAAGGAAAGCATTAAAATGTTTTGCCTCCCCTTCAAAAAGTGCACATGTTGTAACAAATTGGTTGTGCGTGATGGTAAAAAAAAAAAAAAAAATTTTTTTTTTTTTTTTAGTTTTGACACCCAACTGTTAGCCTAAATGAACACATGTCTTGCCATGAGAACCTCCAAATCCATAGTGTAACAAGACAAATTCACCTTTGTTTTGTTTAATCGGACGGACAATCTGAAAAAAATAATAAGGCACGGGGACTTTGACTTGAATCACTAAAACAGAGACCACCCGATACGTAAAAGTAAATTCTCCACTTTGGGAAAATTTTGGTAAGTACAAGCGCATGAGCTTTACGAAATCAAGTGACTAGGGGACAAAAGGTACAAAGGAAGATCACGTGAAAGTGTTATCTTCCCAAACATCTTGAGCCTAAATAGCATGTAGGTATTGGCTGCTATTTTTGTATATTAAACTACTTAAAGGATGGTAAAAGGTGGCTAGTTGGTGGCTAAATGAAGTGCAAGATCTCTGTGTGCATCTTCCTTGGGGAACTAGGGGACTCCATGCTTCCTTCTAACCCTCCAGAAGCAGGTCTGTTAGAAGCTGATGACCACCTCCCCTCCCCGCCAACCCGGCTTTGAACAGTCACATTTCAAATCTATTTGTCAACCAAATAAGATACAGGTGGGTGTCATCTTTGATACGAACTTCTGGAAAGAGAAAAGTGGCAGATTTAGAGATAGACGACTTACCAGGTCTGTGTTGACAAACCCGTGCTAAAATAATTGCATTAACCAGGGTGAGGACTGGGAAGAAAAGCACTTTGAGTAAGGATTCTTGGGGTCAGAGAAAAAGCAGTTGATGTTTTTTTAAGTTCCCCCAGTATGTATATATTACAATCATTTAGCAAACATCTTAAGAGAATCTTAATTAAAAATTCAGCTGCCAAAATTGCACAGATTCTGCTAACTAATATGAGCTTTCCCCCACCCTTTGAATAACAGGGATGCTTAAGGACAGTTCTAATTATTTTAATGTGTTTTTAGCTTCCTTTTTTTAAAAGACTCCTTGAAGGGAAGGAAGAGCAGAAAAAGGTATTTTAACAAGAATGGAGAGAAGTAGATAGTATAAAACTATATTTCTTGAAGAGAGACTATCTTAAGCGTTATACCAAGACTTTATAAGGCTTCCTGTTGCCAAATGTGATGCTGAAATAATGCACAAGTAAGATGGCAAATCGATCCATTATGAACCGGCTCTGCCCACTTCTGTTACGGAATGCAAGGATTGAGAGGTGACTCGGGGCGGGGGGGGACCCTGGATGTGTGAGAGAGCTCCACTCATCTGGCCCTGGAAACGCTTTCCACAAGAAGGGGAGAAAAGCCCAGCCCTCTTGGTAGTCCCTGGCTGCAAGGTGAGCTGACCTGGCACTGTTTCCACAGGAGCCAGGCTGCCCGTCCTTTCCATGCTAGGTGACAAAGCATCCCCCTGCCCTGCCTGTGAATCAGTGCCATAGCCATGAGAAGCGTTGATTCATGAGGTATGATGCTCTTGACTCCCAGACAATGTGCTGAGTTAGTAGGTTCACTTGAGATGCATAAACCAAGGTTGAATTTTCTTTTTCCATCTAGTACTCAATTTGGAGCATTTTGCATGTCTTTGTACAGAGTAATCCATTCCTCTCATTGCCCATCTTAATCTCCCCTGACTTTTCCATTATCTTTCCACTCCTGCCCTTTCTTCTTCTGATCTCACCCACCCCTTAAAAAAATTCTTTTCTGAAGCAAGAAGGTAGAACACTCCTTCCCTCACCCGGATTTTGATGGCTTTGGAAACATGTGTGTGTTCTACCCTGTCCAGGGTTTACATAACGTGGATTAAGTGAATGAGATGTTCTAGCATTATATATTAAGCTTATATGACTAAGATTTATAATATATGGTGCTCTCACTTTCCTGTGCAAACTTTGGTTCAGCTGCCCTGCAGAAAAGTCTTACCTTTTTCCTACCAGTGCCAGTATGAACAAGGGCAGGATTGCTAAACGTGGGTATCTGGAGGTCTGAGGGGTGAGAGAAGGCGGAGTAACCAGGAGAAGACTTTGGTCTGAGGCCTCCCTGGGCCTTTCCTCAAAGGTGGAGGCGAGTCAGGGCTTCAGGAAAGAAAGCTCTCTGTTCTCTACTGCTTATCAGGGACTAGGCCTTTTAGAACGAGCAAGATCCCTCACCTGGTTGAGAGAACGCCTAACTTTCTTATTCACCCCAAACCCACCGGTGTGTCTCGCTAACAAAAACATTTGACTCAACCTGCCTATTTGACAGCAAAATTGGCCAAAGGGAATTGAAATAATCTTAAGGAAAAGAATTTTCTCCAAGATATGTACTCTCCCTCCTCCCAGAGTTTGGGGATTTATGCTTTTTTCGTTTCTCTTCTCCTCTGCATCAAACCAGCCTCTCTGCTCAGCCTGCCACAGAACCAAAGTTTGCACTACAAAAGGCAGCAGCACCAAGGGACGGGGACAGCTTGCATCACCCTGATCTGATCATTGTGACGTCGGTAGCTTCGTAAATACTGTATGTACCTTGAACAAGGGTTTTGTTTTTGTTTCGTTTTTGGTTTTGCTTTTCGGTTTGTTTTTATTAGTAGTCTGAGGGAATTAAAAGTTTTTATTTGCTATTTCTTTTGTTGTATTTTCTGTACTATAACTGTCTACAGTATGTCTTTTGCATAAAATGCATAAGGGTTTGGGGATGTAAATGGAATTTTATTCATATTTTGTCCAAATACCTCTTGTAATTTGTATCAGAATTCTTGTACAATTTTTATATTAAAGATTTATCAGTCACTGATCTCTTCTTACCTGCTTGATTTGAAGAAACCTCAACAAACTCCAAGAGACCTTTATAAAACACACCTAGAAACACTTCAGCCCACATCGTGACTCACCCTTATTTAAGCCCCCTTGTTGGATAACCCAGTCTTCATTTTGGACTGAATTATGGTATTCCTGAATTCACTTCTTATCAAACTCATCTCTTGCTCAGATGGCAAAGCTGAGTCAGAGCTACGGAGATCCTAGCCAGTCCCGATGGAACCCGGCAAACACCGACTGAGTCTTTTCTCACTAAAGCTATCCCTTTGGGGATGCTTTTCCAGTGTCTCTCAAGAATTTCTTTTCCCCAAAGCCTTGGCACAAGCTCTTTTAAGGAAAGGAAGACCTTAGGTATCTTTGCCCCTTGGCTTTCTGCAAATATCTTCCACCTTGACCCTGTGAAATCTGTGGACAGCAGCCAACAGGATGATGACTATATATATATTTTTTTCATGCGAGATACTTGTGTTTCAGTTTATATTCTCTTGACAGTGGTTTTCTGCAGACTGCGCTTGTTATCATCTAGAAATAAAACTAGCAGATGGAAAGATGTTATCATCTAGAAATAAAACTAGCAGATGACATCTCCTGTCATACTGCTTGAGGCCAATGGGAAGAGGCATATAGGGTGCTTCTGACTCAGCAACTGTTTCCTATTACCCCACCTTTTAAACCAATTCTAGCTAAACATTAGGCTAACCTAGACTATAACTTCTGCTGGAGTCTCCCTTCCAATGTAGCATTTCCTGTTCTCCGTCCCTGGAGCCACACTTATCCAAGCCTCCCCAGCTTGTACCACCCCCTTCTCCCATTTCCTCTGGCCTCTGACCCAGAGAAACAAGCTACCCAGACTCTCTAGCAACCCCCTTGGCCCCAGGCCTCTGGCCAGCAAGGGACTGGACAGGCTGCTTGTACCTGGCTGGCTGTCATCAGACCCACAGAAAGGAACTGTCCAGCCAGCTTCAGGTACCACTGACTGAGGGTCCCTCTCAAGGTAGCAAAGGTGCCGACCACCAAGCATTGACGGCGAGCGGGGGGAGCCCCCCCCAATTTCCTCTGAGCACCCACAGACGGTTTCTGGGGTGAGAGCGAAGAAATGAAAGGTGAAACAATTTGGGGGAAGTCAACCTCCACTGAGGCATGTGGTTATTAAATGTCACGGATGTGTTAACGCACCCCTACAGGGAATCCAAGCATAATTATGATCTTTTCATCAGTCATAACACATCTGTAATTGGCAAGAATCCTCCCTCAAACAGCTCCTTCTTCTTTAAAAAAAAAAAATTGCTTTAAATGTTATTAAATGGTGGAAATCCTCCTTTTTAGCGAAGAGGCACCCATGAGTTCAACTCTTGGCACAAAGCTAATCAGAGCCGCCTGGGTTGCGGCCAGTTGCTCTTCTGAGCCACTGGAAGACTTGCCGTCTGCTAGTCTGCCCCGTGTCAGTTGACAGTATGACAGTAGATTAAGTGCTACTAATTTAATAAAGCTGCTCTGAGGATGGAGCCGATCTATCAATGAAGACCAGAGATGATCTCATGGCTGGGGGCCTGGGAGGGGCAGCTGAGAATATCGAATTGCCTCAAGTAATACTGGGGGGAAATCTATCGATCCTCTGTAAGGTGCAGTTATTTTTAGTCACCTGACTCTCAGGCACCCAATCATTACCCATATTTATCAGAGACATATAATGAACAGAGGTATTGATTAGCAGGGGTAGCTGAAGAGATTTCCCAACAGTGCTAGTTCACATTGATAGGTCTCCAATGGGAATACAAGCCATGCAGCCCTGGAACATAACTTACTCTGTTCTAGGTCCTTCCATCGGTTTTATTTTGGGGGGAGAGTGGGAAGGAGGGAGAGACAGTCTTGCACACAGTGGTGCTGCCTTGACCTTTCCCTGAAACCTTCCTTGAAAGAAAGAAAACCAACACACTACAACAGTCAACAAGTACGCAGCCCTGCTCCAAGTTGCCCGCTTCTCTCCAGGCTGGCTGTCCTACCTCATCTCTGATTGCCGTGTGTGTTATCTTGATTTATAGAGATGTGCTCGAAGCTGGGACGTGCCAGTCAGAGCTCAGAGTCATCAGGCAGACGAAGCCTTTTTCCCTCAAAGATCAACATATGGCTTCAGGAAATTATCGTGTTAGGCTAATTGCACCAAGTTGGCATGGTAGGAGCGTAATGAGTCCCGGTTTCAGCACACTGACCCCAAACCCAGTGATGCCAGAGCAGAGTAACTTTCCAAGCATTTTGCCTCATGGCAGGAAACCTCATTGAGCTGCTGTTTGCAAAAGGCATTTGGTTCCATTTCTAGCGTGCGCCCTGATCCTGCACTGCATGCTCCAATCGTACAAGGGAGTTTGCTGTGCGGTTCAGGCGAGCGCTTGTCCTTCTAGAGAACTAGTGGTGACCCACAGGCCACAACCATCAGAAGCCATGTTTTGCCTGACGGGTAACTAGAAACCGTTATGAAAATGCCGATAGGTAACTAGAAACCATTAAACCCCAGGGAGGAAAAAAACCGTAAAGGATTAACACAAGGACAGCTGTAAAAAATAAATCTCAAATGCATCATTAGAAACCAGAAATACACAAAGTCCAACTGTCTGTCATCCACACTGGATATTAGCAACACTTGACTTGGATATTAATGAAATGCTGTAGGAACTTGAAGTCACCTCTTAACCACTGAAGCTGGAGGCAAGTTTCTCTTTGCTCCAGTCTCTTCTTACCTGTGTCCGGGGTTTTGATGACGTTCAATTTCATTTGCCTCCGATTATTCTTGCCAGCGTGCCTTAATCTGTCTTACCTTGGCCAGCAGACTTGTTCACCTTCAGGTCCAGCCTCTCCTTGGACTTTGAGACTTTTGTATGTACAACCTTCAGCCTTTTCTTTGCCCGTCTTTATTCTCTTCATCATAATGTTCAGTTCAATTTCTGTTTTCTTGGCTGAAACCATTAAAAAAAATCAGTTCAATATATTTTGATCCTCCGGGATTAGACTGTACCTTAACTTCTTTCCAAATGTAAGAACTTATAGGGAGAAAAATATCAAAGATTTCAATAATTTTAAATCCCGAGTTCAGTGCATTGTGCAGCAACTTCAAGTTTTTGGAATGCTCCAAAAAAATGGTCATAAGCAATTGAATTTGGACGTTATCAGGGTTTGGGGCATGTGCTGTGTGAGGGGATTTAAAATTATTAGGCCACTTCCAGGTTTTAGAGAGATTCATTTTTATAAATGTAAGTGCTATTAACAATTCAAAGCACTCTCATAATTCCCCATCTTTGTTCTTCCCCGATCTCAATTTCAATTTTTTTTAAGATTTTTTTCTTAAGTGGAGAATGTCCTTCCCAAGTTTCACAAAGTCATTTGCAGACTGAAAACAAGACACTTATTTGATTATTTTCAGATGTCACGTCAATTGGTCTTGAGCAGAAAGTAATCCTGCAAGATGTTATGCTTTATGCTTTCTGTTCTTTCAAAAACCACAAACCTGTGTGTTTGAAAATATGTCTCTTTCCAAAAAAGCCCTCAGCCACACCCACAGAGTGCACATGTGAGGCTGGCTTCAGGCTCATATACAGACATGCCTTTTCAAGGAAGCAACAAAGTCCACTCACTTCACAGATCTACTGTGAGTGTAAGCAGCGAGTGGGAGAAAAAGCCAGGGTGAAATCCAGCAAGTTGTGTCTAGCAGGGAATTGTGTTCTCAACACTTTAAAGATGGGCTGTTTCTCTAGCCCTCATAGTTTGTGGTACATAGTAGGTGATCAGTGCTTATTCATAGAATAAATGGGTACGGTAAATGGGGAATAGAGGTGGGGGTGGATGGAGCCCTTTGTTAAATGCCAAAGTCAGAGCCAGCCTTAAGATTAGGCAAAGGTGAAGGCTGTCACGCCTGTGTAGAATGCAGGCATCAGCTATTTGAGGACTCTGGAAAGCAAATAGTAGCAGAAGCACTGAAGAAGACAACCAGGATTCAAAGTACTGCCGAAATGGCCTGACTTTGCCATTTCCCCCTCCACGTGCCCCAGCCTGAACTCACGGAAACCTGAAACACACAAGTGGTTCTCAGGGCTGGACACAGAGCTCTCCAGGAGAAGCCCTCTGGTCAAGGAGCCAGGAAGAACACAGTGTATGCTCAGGGAGAGTGGGGGAAACTCCCTATTCTTCTTTCTTTTTGCTCTGTTTTTTCGTGCCTGCCTCAAACCCAAGCAACCCTGTGACAAAAGGAGCAGCGGTAGGGGAACCAGTAGGCACCTAAATCCTCTGGGATGGAAGCTGCCCTTCTGGACTGGAGGAGCTGCTGTCCCGAGAGGGTAGCGAAACCCCTTTTGCTTTTTCTCTCTGTCTGTCCTCCCACTTGGTCTGGGAGGCGAGCACAGTCCCAGGAAGTGAACCACAGAGCACCAGCTTTCCAGCCAGAGGACCAAAAGGGCAAGGCTGGAAAGTTCCAGGGAGATCACGGAGAGGGAGGTCCTTGGGAAGGTAACCCCTTCAAATGAATTCCCGGGCTCACCCCTGAGATGCGCGTGCATGGCTCTAATCCTACAAGCACAGGCTGCCTACCGAGCGGTGCTCACGTGGGAGAGATCCGAACAGCGCTTCAAAGGTTTTGAAAACTGAACTGACACTGGAACTAAGACCCACAGAAGACTGGTTGGAACCTGCAACCTGCACTAAGGTTGAATGCCTGCTAAAAACATGTTGACATTCTCCACAGGATTGAATCAAGGCCCAGAATCTCATAATATGTGTGGTAGGCAAACTTTTTGATTTTTGTTTGTTTTTCAACTGGGGTAAAATATACATAACAAAAAGGTATCATTAACCATTTTAAAGTGTATCGTTCAGTGGTGTTAGTACCATTCACATTGTTGTACAACCATCACCACCATCCACCTCCAGAACTTTTCATCTTCCTCAACTACAACTCTGTACCCATTAAACATTGACTCTCCATTGCCCCTATCCCCACCATTCTGCTTTCTATCTCTATGAATTTGACTACTCTAGGTACCTCATCTAAATGGACTCATACAATATTTGTCCTCTGTGACTGGCTTATTTCACTAGCATAGTGTCCTCAAGGTTCATCCATGTTGTAGCATGTGCCAGGATTTCCTTCCTTTTAAGGCTCAATAAGATTCCATTGTGTGTATATACCACATTTTGTTTATCCATTCATCTGCTAATGGGGAGTTGGGTTGCGTCTACCAGTAGGAAGTAGGAAGACTTCTAAAATGGTCCCCAACGATCCTCTATAGGAGTTTTCATATCCTTGTGATCCTGTCCCCTTAAGTGTAGGCTGGACCTAGTGCCTTACTTTTAACAACCTGACTGTGATAAAAGTGGTAAGATACAGTCAGAATATAATCCAAAATTTTTCAGCCTATGAAGAATTAGGAAAATCTTTCACACAGAAGACAAACAATAGATTATATTACCAAGATGACAAAGGTGGAATTACTTGAAAAAGACTTAAAAGCAAGTATTATTTAAATGCTCCAACAATAAGGGCAAACTCTCTTGAAACAAATAGAAAGCTAGAAGGTCTCATAGACCTCTAAGTGGAAACTGTAGAACTCAAAAATAAGATTATTAAAATTAAAAATTCACTGGATCAGTTCAATAGCAGAATGGAGATGACAGAGGAAAGTCAGTGAACTTGAAGGCAGGTCAACAGAAATTACCCAATCTGAACAACAAAGAGAAAAAAATTGAACAGAGCCTCAGGGACCTGTGGAATAATAAGAAAACATCTAATGTGTGTTATTGGAGTCCCAGAACTACAGGAGAAAGTTCAGTGAAAAAAAAGTATATGAAAAACTGATCACTGAAAACATTCTAAATTTTGCAAAAGACATAAAGCTATAGATTCAAGAGGCTCAGTAAACCCAAACAAGATAAAGCCAAAGAAATGCACATCCAGACATGCATAATCAAATTGCTAGAGTCTACAGAAAAAAAAAAAAAAATCCCCAAAGGAAAAAACTGAGAAAAGTGATACATTACTTATAGGGGAACAATTAGAATGACTGTGTTTTTTCATCAGAAACCAAGAAAGCCAGAAGGAAGTGGAACAACATTTTATAAGTGCTGAAAGAAAAGACCTTTCAACCCCGAATTCTAAATCCTGGAAAAATATTCTTCAGGAATGAATGTGAATTAAAGACATTCTCAGATGAAGGATTTCTCAATCTCCTCCCCCACCCCAGCATATATGTTCCAAAAGAACTGCTAAAGGAAATTCTTTATAAAGAAAGGAAATAATACCAAAAAGAAAGTTTGAACTTCAAGAAAGAAGGGAGAGTGACAGGAATTATAAATGTATGGGCAAATACAATAAATTATTTTTCTGTTCATTTTCTGATGGTTTGAAAGCAAAAAATATAGCATTGTCTGGTGGTGTTTTCAATGTATGTAGGTGTAATACATAAGACAACTATGACATAAGGTTATACCACATATGATTCTATTTATATGACGTTCTCTAGAAGACAAAACTGTAGCAGTAGAGGACAGCTAAGTGGTTGCTAGGGCTTGGGGTGGGGGCAGAGTATGACTACAGAGAGATAGCAGGAAGGAATTTTTGGAGTGATGGAACATCACTGTATCCTGTTTGCAGTGGTGGTAACAAATCTATATATGTCCTGAATTTTATAAAATACAGGGAGAAAGTCAATTTTACTGTATTTTAATTTTTTTTTTTTTAAAGGAATTAGAGTTAGGTCCCCTGGTACTCTGATTTCAGAGAGTGAAATCTGTCTCCGCCACCCTCTCACCCTCAGCTCTAAATGATACATCCCTTACTCTTACTTGTTTGCTTTTACAGGAACATCCTTTAAAAAGGGCAGAGTCCTTCCCATCAAAATGATGAGGCTTAAAATAAAACCCTATAGGGGAAACTCATTGCCTTAACTTCACCTTCAGTTTTAAATATTCTTTAGCTTATTTACAGCAGTGTGTTTTGATTGAAGAGAGCCTGAAAAGGGAGGCAAAGGACATTTTGACAGGAGGTGCCACCAGTGAATATTTAAAGGATCGGTCTGGAATTATCTAAGAGCCTTCATATTGATAGACATATCTTGGAGAACGCTTCAAATATTTGCAATGGAGAAGGACAGAGGCAGAATGTTTGTGATATTAACCACCTGGAGCCCTTCCCTCTAGCACAGTAAGCAGCTCCTAATTCCTGACCATGGCACTAGAGTTCTTCAGTACCCTGCAATTGCTGACTGGAAACTCTGAATCCCCAACTACTCCCTCCAGATTGCTCCTCATGCACATACAGGTGGCAGTACCACTTGGCAACAAGGGTGTAGGTATGAAGGACATCTTAGATGTTATGTCTACACTGGAAAGTCCATGGACTAGCTGCTTCATCAAAGTAAGCAGGGAGTGGAGTACAGAAACCAGCAAGGGAGATCGACAAGAGTGGTAAGGAGAGAACCAGACTTGTGGTAGGGAAGGTAGGGAACTTAGAAGTGTCAAAAGGTAAGTGGTCAGCCATATGAAACACCCCAGAGAATTAGGTATGGTGACAATTGGGAAGCATTCATTGGATTTGATGATTAGGGAAATTGTTAATACTTTGGTGCAAACAGGGCATGCCCACGACATATGTATCACAGTGCCTACCAAGTCCAGCTTTCCTTGCTAGTAAACACTGCTCCACCCTCAGCACCAACACAAGAAAAACATGCTAGGTGGACTGCTGCAGGACAGTGGCCAGAGACTGACCAGACACGGGTGACTGACCCACGAGCAGTCCATTTATAGGCTGGTAGGTGACCTATGAGGAGGTCTGGTACAAAGCAAACATAATAATTAGCTACTTAAACCAGCTCTGTCCAGGATTTGGACTCTGATATATAGAGTAGATCGAGCAGTTGGATGTTAGAAGAAAACAGAGCCAGCATTAAAAGACAAAGAGAGAGAGAATAAGAGAGACAGAGAGACAGACACAGGCTAGGAATGCTGAGAGAGAGAGAGATGGATAAAGAAGCAGGCCCCTACGGCTGCTCTGGACTGCAGGAGTGCATGGATCGGGATGTGTGTGGGCTTTATTAGGAAGTTTGGTGGCAAAGGGAAGAAAGCTTGTGTTAGATTGCAAAGAAGGGTCAAGGGTAGCAGTGTGCGTGTGTGTGTGTGTGTGTGTGTGTTTAATAAGAGGAAAGACTCAATCATGAGGGAGGATGTGGGGAATGCTATTATGCTTACTCATTTAAGTCCTAACTCTCAATCTAGCCCTACAGTCAGGGGAATTGTGCTTCTGCTACAAATACCCAAGGGGTACAGAAATGCCTAGAGATGACCACCTACCCAGCAGACATAGGAGCTACTGAAAATTCAAAGTGATCAGAGTGGGAGGAGGGAGGAGCACCATCTATGAATCTGAAATATGCACGAGGCTCCCTTCTAAGCACTTTACCTACCTTTCCTCATGTTTGCCCCCCACCACACCTGTAGGATAAACATTATCCTACTTTATGGTTGAGAATTTGAGGCTTAAGGAAGTTAAGTAACAGAGACCATTGAAACTGTACTTTGAACTCAGACCTGTTTGTCTGAAGTCCTGCTCTTTCCACCTTTCATCCTTTCTCCTACTCATGAATCTTATACACTTATCAATCAACAAGCAAATTTTTGTTGAGTTCCTTTGGGTGTAGCTAAGAGTACAATAAAGAAGATTTCCAGTATAGTCGAGAAATAAAAATATGTGTAACATGGTAAATTACAGTTCATGGTAGGCCAGTTGGGGTCCAATCAGGAAAACAGAAACTTCACTAAGTATTTCAACAGAGATAATTCAATATGGGGAATTGGCTAAATGGGTTTTGGAAGCCTGAAAAAGGAAAAGGAGAATACTGAGGGAAAATAGATAATAGCTACAGGGAGTAGCTACTACCCCTAAGGCTTAGGGGACAAAAGGAAGGAAGTGATTGGGCCATCAGAACCTTGAAGTTCAGAGGAGAGGCCTGTTGAACTGGGGCCTAGACTTCTGAGAAAGTACAGGGCCTCTGGTAACTCAGGAGTATAGACCAAGTGCCCCATGGAGCTGGGGCTCAGACCTGGGTAGGCGGGCTGCCTGGCAAGGGCTTCTATTTCAGGAGCTTAAGGAGCCTGAAGAACTGAAACTCAGATTTCTGAGGTAAGGGCATTGCTTGGCTACTGCTGGTACCTCTGAGGTTGTACGATGAAGCTGGTTGTGGGTATAGGGAAGGAAGTTGGAGGTCAGAACCAACCTCTACTGCCTGGGGGCAACATTGACAGGAATAGCAGGCATGCAGGAAGAAGCAAGTCCATTTTCTCTCCCTCCTGACTTCTAATCTCTCTGGAATTACCACTATTGGCAACGTGTAACAGGAAGCCAATTGGCAAAGGAGAAATGGAGGTGGCAGAGTTCCAGCCTTGGCATCCCAGAGCAGAATCTAAAAGAGTGTGTTTAGACCTGAAAGACTAGAGCACATGAAGCAACATATACTAATTGCCAAACAAGGTGTAGAAGGCCAGAATGGAGGGCAGAAGCCATCCCAAAGGCTGTGGTGGTTGACGGCAGCGAAGAGATGGGACTAGGGCTGAACTCTAAGTGTTGGCCGAGAGTGGATGAGGGACCTGAGGCAGAGCTACAGGAAAGCTTAAGGTATGTCTGGGGACAGATTAGAAGGAGACCAAGATGGAAAAGTGGGCTTAGGGATATTTTTAAAAATTAAAATAAATAAGTAAATTCAGCATCATTTTTATGGAACTTGTTAACTGCAGAATGAGGAGTTTGGCATTTGTCTCTTAAAAATGAAAGAAAGAACCAAGCAGTGAAGAAGCCCCCTCCTAATGATTCGCTTCATTTCATCACCAGCTCATTGTCTAGGATATGGAAGTTACAGCAGTAGAGCAAGTTTTAGGAATCTGACGTTGAAGTCTGAGAGATTATCCAGGCCAGTGATTTTCTTGTGTATGTGTGTGTGTGTGTGTGTGTGTGTTTATTTCTTATTGAAAGAACACTTTTTCCAAACAAAAAGTTAGGTACAACCCCAAGGCGTGAAACAAATAGAAGTAGAGGTTCTCTGGGAGTGTCAGAGCTTCCCCCATTTGGCCACCACTTTTTCCCACTGCAGGGGACTTTGAGATAGGTCTTGAAAACTGGAACACAATTTGCCAACCAGTGATCTAAATGAACTCCTCCACTTTATAGATGAGGAAGCGAAGGTTCAGAAAGTTTATTGGTCACTCCACAAATTAGTGCTACATTGTGATTACAATGCAGATCTTCTGACTTCTGGTCCAGGAGCACTTCCATTACAGCTGGAGTGGTCATACAATTTATTGCCTAAGCTAGGATATGTTTTAGAGTGAAGGAGGACAATTAAAATAATTGATAGGCACGAACAGATTCACAAAAATTGTAACCTGGGACTGTCCTGAGCGACCCAGAATATCTGGTCATCCTAAGGAAACCTTACTGCATTTTTTATACTTTCTAACTCAAGATTACTCCAGTCCCTACCTAATAAAGCCCTTCCCACATTTATTTTTTGACATCCAGTACCTCTCAATCTAATGAGTGCACAGAATCCAAGACTGAGCCGGGCTCCTCCCAGCCTTTCCTATCCAATATCTTTTAGTGTAAATTGCCCTGATACTTTCCTAGGCTTTCATTTGTACAGGGGTAACAGGGCCTTGGGCAACAACTACCTGGTGTTCAGAAGTTGAATTGAGGAAATGTTTGGGTTGGCCGAAAGCGTTACTGTATCAATCAGGTTTTTAATTGAAAGCAACAGAGAATGATTGACTTATATTTATACAGAAAAGATGTATCAGATACTACTGAGTGGCTCACAGAATTGCTAAGAAGACTGGATCACTAAACCCAGGAAGCAGACAGGAACAAGAGAGGCTAAAAATAAGCAAACAACCAAAATCATATCACAGAACTAGTCCAGTGAGGACCTGGAAGATGTCACCAGCCCTGGGTGTTGGATACTACAGCTGGCATTGCTGCCCTTTAGACCCAGAATGACTTCTCCATTGACCCTGCTGCTTTGCATAGTCAGCTCTCAATTCAGAGAGTCCAAGTGGGTTAATCTGATTAGCCAATCCTAGGCCATCCCTGTTAGTCTAGTCTTTTCAAGCTTTTAAAGTGGAAAGGAAGGTTCTGTCTACAATGCTATATTTTTGTTCCCAAATGTTTGCTGCCCCTCCCTAGGGGGAGGATTATGCTTTCCTGTCTCTTTGACATCTGGCTTGACCATGTTGCTTGTTTTGGCCATTAAAATTATATGCAGAAATGATATGGATAACTTCCAAGTGGAAGCATTAAGAGCCAGTGTGTACTTTCAAGACCAGCCAAGATGGCAGAGTAGAAAGACCCTGTCCTCTCACAAGAACACCAAAACCACAACTATTTGCAGATGAAAAAGACTAGAACCTATCAGAAAATATCTTCTACAACTGAAGACATAAAGAGGGAATGATGAGATGAATAGGAGGGACAAATGTGCCATATAATCAAGTCCCATAGCCCCCAGGTGGGTGACCCTCAAACTGGAGAATAATTATATTGCAGAGGTTCTCCCACAGGAGTAAGGGTTCTGAACCCCATGTCAGGCTCCCCAAGTCAGGGGTCCTGCACTGGGAAGATGAGTCTCCATAGCATTTGGGTTTGAAGGCCAGCAGGGCTTAATTTCAGGAGTCCCAAACGACTGGGAGAAAGAGAGACTTCACTCTTACAGGGCATACACAAAATCTCAAATGCTCTGGGACCCTAGACAAAAGCAGTAATCTGATAGGAGCCTGGGCCAGACCTACCTGCTGGTCTCAGAGGGTCTCCCAGAGAGGCAAGTGTCAGCTGTGGCTTACCCTGAGGACAAAGACACTGGTGCAACCATTATTGGGAGCTTCCTCTACCACAGTATCCATGTGGTAGAGGAAGCTCCCAATAATGGTTGCACCAGTGTCTTTGTCCTCAGGGTAAGCCATTATAAAATTATAAAATTATAAAAATTTTATAATTAAAAAAAATTTTTTTTAATTATAAAATTTTAAATTTTAATATTAAAAATTTTTAAATTTTAAATTTAAACCATTATAAAATTCTCCCTCTAGCTCATTAGCACCAAGACCTGGCCCCACCCAATAGCCTGTAGGCATCAGTGCTGATAGCCTCCAGTCAAACATCTAACTGGGTGGGGACAAAGTCCCACCCATCAGCAGACAGGTTGCCAAAAGATTTCCTGAGCCCACAGTTGACTATAGACGTGCCTCTAGACACAGCTCCACCCACCATTGGGCAAGTACTTGTCCTGCCCTCCGGGAAGGCTCCATTAGCCTCTGGACCAGCCTCACTCACCAGGGGCCAGACACCAGAAAACCACAAACCCACAGCCTGCAGACCCAACCTGCCCACAGGAGGCCAGACCCTACTCTGGGATCAGCTGGGCCCCAGCCCTACCCACTATCAGGCCAAACAAGCTTCAAGACACCACGGACCCCATACCCAATTGTGTCAGGAATCCTCCCCCCTCCCCTCCTGGAGAGCTGACACAAGCTCTAGGGTCCCTGGGCCCTGCAGCCAGATTCCAGGATCTGGCTCTGCCTGCCAGTAATCTAGCACTAACCCTAGGACCTGGCTTCACCCACCAGTGGGCAGGCAACAGCCTTGGAGTCTTCTGACTCTGCCCACCAGTGAGCCAGCATTAGCCCCAGAGCCCTCGGGGGTTCTGCAGTCAGATGCCTTGTGACCAGGCTCCACCAACCAGCAGCTGGAAGCCTCTGCACAATGCAGGGTCTGACAACCAACTAGACTAGGGGCCAATGAAGCTACCAGACTGCCCACACAATCATCCTGCCACAACTGAAAGACCCACACATCCCTCATAGGGTGAACCCCTTGAGCATATAGCTTGGGTGACAACAGGGGAGTGCACTGCTGGGATGCACAGGATGTCTCCTACAGAAGGCCATTTCTCTAAGGGTGGGAAAGGTAACTAACCTACCAGACTCATAAAATTACAAACAGTGACTTAAGCAAAATGAGATGGCAGAGGAACATGTTTCAGATAAAGGAAAATGATAAAACCCCAGAAGAAGAGCTAAGTGAGGTGGAGATAGGCAATCTACCTGAGAAAGAGCTCAAGGTAATGATCCTAAAGATAATCAAAGAACTTGGGAGAAGAATGGATGCACAGAGTGAGACGGTAGAAGTTTATAATAAAGAGTTAGAAAATAAAAATAACTTCAAAACAGAGATGAAGAATGCAGTAAGTGAAATGAAAAATATACTAGAAGGAATCAATAGTATATTAAATGATACAGATGAAAAGATCAGTGATCTTGAAGACAGAATAGTGGAAATTACTGCCCCTGAACAGAAAAAAGAAAAAAGAATGAAAAGAAATGAAGACAGTTTAAGAGACCACTGGGACAACAAGTGCACTAATATTTGCATTATACGAGTCCCAAAAGGAGAAGAGAAAGAGAAAAGGCCTGAGAAAATATTTGAAGGCATAATAGCTGAAAACTTCCCTGACTGGGAAAGGAAACAGTCACCAAAGTCCAGGAAGCACAGAGAGTCCCATACAGGATTAACCTAAGGAGGAACACATCAAGACACATTCTAATTAAAATGAGAGAAATTAAAGATAAAGAGAAAATATTAAAAGTAGCGAGGGAAAAACAGCAAATAGCATACAGGGGAACTCCCATAAAGCTATCAGCTGATTTTTCAGCAGAAATTCTGCAGGCCAGAAAGGAGTGGCACAATATATTTAAAGTGATGAAATGAAAAAACCTACAACCAGGAATACTCTACACAGCAAGGCTCTCATTCAGATTTGATGGAGAAATCAAAAGCTTTGTAGGTAAGCAAAAGCTAAAAGAATTCAGCATCACCAAATCAGCTTTACAACAAATCCTAAAGGAACTTCTCTAAGTGGAAAAGAAAAGGCCACAGTGAGAAACAAGAAAATTACAAAATGAAAAAGCTCACCAGTAAAGGCAAACATACAGTAAAGGTAGGAAATCATCAACACACAAAGCTAGTAGGGAGGTTAAAAGACAAAAGTAGTAAAATCATCTGTAAGCACAATAAGCAGTTCAGGGATACACAAAACAATTAAATGTAAAATATGATACCATAAAGAGTAATTGTGATTGGAGGAGAGTACAAATGAAGGGTTTTTAAAACAAATTTAAAATTAAGAGACTGGCAACTTTAAAAATTCACACACATATATATAGACTGCTACACAAACACCTCATGGTAACCGCAAACCAAAAACGTACAAGAGATACACACACAAAATAAAGGAATCCAAACATAACACTAAAGATAGACATCAAATTACATGAGAAGGGAACAAAAGAAGGGGGGAAAAGACCGACAAAAGCAAATCCAAAACAATTAACAAAATGTTGATAAAAACATGCCTATCAATAATTACCTTAAATGTAAACAGATTAATGCTCCAACTAAAAGATATCGACTCACTGAATGGATACAAAAACGAGACCCATATATATGCTGCCAACAAGAGACTCACTTCAGATCTAGAGACACATATGGACTGAAAGTGAAGGGATGGAAAAAGGTATTCCATGCAAATGGAAATCAAAAGAAAGCTGGAGTACCAATACTTATATCAGACAAAATAAACTTTAAAAGAAGGACAAGAGACAAAGAAGGGCAATACATAATCATCAAGGGATCAATCAAAGAAGAAGATATAACAACTGTACATATGTATGCACCCAACATAAGAGCACATAAATATATAAGGCAAGAATTAAGAGATATAAAAGGAGAAACTGACAGTAATACAATAATAGTAGAGGACTTTAACACCCCACTTACATCAATGGACAGATCATCCAGGCAGAAAATCAATAAGGAAACACAGGCCTTCAGTAACACATTAGACCAAATGTACTTAATTGATATTTAGAGAGCATTCCATCTGAAAGCAGCAGAATACACATTCTTTTCAAGTGCACATGGAACATTTTCCAGGACAGATCACATGCTAGGCCACAAAACTAGCATCAGTAAATTTAAGAAAATTAAAATCATATCAAGCATCTTTTCCAACTACATGCTATGAAACTAGAAACCAACCACATGGAAAGAACTGCAAAAAACACAAACACGTGGAGGCTAAACAACATGATACTAAACAACCAATGGATCACTGAAGAAATCAAAGAGGAAATTTAAAAAATACCTAGAGACAAATGAGAATGAAAGCAGGATGATGTAAAACCTATGGGATTCAGCAAAAGCAGTTCTAAGAGGAAAGTTTATAGCAATACAGGCTTACATGAGGAAATAAGAAAAATCTCAAATAACCTAACCTTACATCTAAAGGAACAAGAAAAAAAGAAGTTAATAGAAGGAAAGAAATCATAAAGATGAGAGCAAAAATAAATAAAATAGACAAAGGAAACAATAGAAAAGATCAATGAAACTAAAAGCTGGTTCTTTAAAAAGATAAATAAAATTGATAAACCTTTAGCCAGACTCATCAAGAAATAAAGGGACAGGGCCCAAATCAATAAAATCAAAAGTGAAAAAGAAGTTACAACTGACACCACAGAAATACAAAAGATCTTAAGAGACTATTATGAACAACATGTACTAATAAGATGGACAATCTAGAAGAAATGGACAAATATGTAGAAAGGTACAATCTCCGAAGACTGCACCAGAAGAAATAGAAAATATGAACAGATCAGTTACCAGTAATGAAATTGAATCAGTAATTTCAAAACTCACAACAAACAAAAGTCCAGGACCAGATAGCTTCACGGGTGAATCCTACCAAACATTTAGATAAGCATTAACACCTATCCTTCTGAAACTATTCCAAAAATTGCAGAGGAAGGAACACTTCTGATCTCATTCTATGAGGCCAGAATAACCCTGATACCAAAACCAAAGATATCATAAAAAAAGAAAATTACAGGCCAATATCACTGATGAACAGAGATATAAAAATCCTCCACAAAATATAAGCAAATCAAATCCAACAATATATTAAAAAGCCATACACCATAATCGAGTGGGATTTATCCCAAGGATGGAAGGATTTTTCACTATCTGCAAATCAATCAATGTGATACACCACATTAACAAACTGAAGAATAAAAACCATATGATCATCTCAATAGATGAAGAAAAACTTTTTACAAAATGCAACATCCATTTATGATAAAAACTCTCCAGAAAGTTGGCACATAGGAAGCATACCTCAGCATAATAAAGGCCATACAAGACAAACCCACCCCTAACATCATACTCAACAGTGAAAAGCTGAAAGCATTTCCTCTAAGATCCAGAACAAGACAAAGATGACCACTCTTAATACTTTTATTTTAACATAGTATTGTAAGTCCTAGCCAGAGCAATCAGACAAGAAAAAGAAGTAAAAGGGATCCAAATTGGAAAAGAAGAAGTAAAAGTGTCCGTACTCACAGATGACATGATAGTATACATAGCAAATCCTAAAGACACCACCAGAAAACTACTATAGCTAATCAATGAATTCTGTAAAGTTACAGAACACAAAATAAATATAGAGAAATCTGTTGTATTTCTATACACTAACAATGAACTATCAGGTAGAGAAATTAACAGTTTCATTTACCATCACATCAAAAAAGAATAAGGTACCTAGGAATAAATCTACCTAAGTAGGTAAAAGACCTGTACTTGGAAAACTCTAAGATACTAACGAAAGAAATTTAAGATGACACAAACAGATGAAAAGAAAGAACATGTTCTTGGATTGGAAGAATTAATTTTGTTAAAATGAACATACTACCCAAGGCAATATACAGATTCAAGGCAATCACTATCAAATTACCAATGGCATTTTTCACAGAACTAGAACCAATAATTTCTAAATTTGTATGGAAACATGAAAGACACTGAATAGCCAAAACAATCTTGAGAAAGAAGGGAGCTAGAGGAATCATGCTCCCTGACTTCAGACTATACTACAAAGCAACATTAATTAAACGGCATGGTACTGGCACAAAAACAGACACAGATCAATGGAACTGAATACAGAGCCCAGAAATAAACCCACACACCTATGGTCAATTAATCTATGACAAAGGCAACAATATACAGTGGAGAAAAGACAGTCTCTTCAGTAAGTAGGTAGTGCTGGGAAAACTAGACAGCTACATGTAAAAGAATGAAATTAGAACATTCTCTAACACCACATACAAAAATAAACTCAAAATGGAATAAAGACCTAAATGTAAGACCAGAAACCATAAAACTCACAGAGGAAAACATAGGCAGAACACTCTTTGACATAAATTGTAGCAATATTTCTTTTGATCTGTCTCCTAAAGCAAAGGAAATAAAAGCAAAAATAAGCAAATTGGACCTAATCAAACTTAAAAGGTTTTCTGTGGTAAATGAAACCACCGACAAAAAAGATAACCTACTGAATGTGAGAAAATATTTGCAATTTATATGACTGATAAGGGTTAATACCCAAAATATATAAATAGCTCAAACAATTCAACATCAGTAAAACCACAAACAACCTGATTAAAAAATGGTCAGAAGACCTGAACAAACATTTTTCCAAAGAGGAAATGCAGATGGCCAACAGGCACATGAAAAGATGCTCAACATCACTAATGATCAGGGAAGAGCAAATCAAAACCACAATGAGATATAACCTCACACCTGTCAGGATGGCTATCACCAAAGAGAACACAAAGAACAAATGATGATGAGGATGTGGATAAAAGGGAACACTCATCCAGATAAAATGGCAAAGTAGAAGGGCTTGAGCTCACCCCCTCTCATGAAAACACCAAAATCACAACTAACTGCTGAATAACCATCGAAAAAAGACTAGAACCTACCAAAAAAGACGTTTTACATCCAAAGACAAAGCAAAAGCCACAATGACATGGTAAGAGGGGTGCTTACCTGCCCCTTTCCCATACCTGTCAGGTGGGCAACCCACAAACTGGAAAATAATAATATAGCAGATGTTCTCCCACAGGAGTGAGAGTTCTGAGCCCCACATAAGGCTCCCCAGCCTGAGGATCTGGCATTGGGATGAGCAGCCCCCAGAGCATTTGGCTTTGAAGGCCAGCGGGGGTTTAGTGCAGGAGTTCCACAGGACTGGGGTAAACAGACTCCACTCTTGGAGGGCGCACACAAGGTTCCACATTCACTGGGACCCAGCACAAAGCAGTGACTCCATAGGAGCCTGGGCTAAACCTACTGGCAGGTCGTGGAGGTTCTCCTGGGGAGACAAAGGTCAACTGTGGCTCACTGTGGGGGCAAGGACACTGGTGGCAGAGGTCCCAGGGAATACTGATCCACACGAGCTCTCTCAGAGGTCACCATTTTGGCACTGAGACCTGGCCCTACCCACCAGCCTGCAGGCTCCATGCTGGGACACCTCAGGCCAAACAACCAGCAGGGTGGGAACACAGCTCTACCCATCAACAGACAGGCTGCTTAAAGTAGCACCGAGCTCACAGACACCTCTAAACATACCCCTTGACACGGCCTTGCCCACGAGAAGGACAAGACCCAGCTCTACCCACCAGTGGGCAGGCACCAGTCCCTCCTACAAGGAAGCTTGCACAAGCCCCTGGACCAACCTCATCCACCAGGGGGCAGTCACCAGAAGCAAGAGGAACTATGTCCCTGCAGCCCGTGGAAAGGAGACCACAAACATAGAAAGTCAGACAAAGTGAGACGGAAGAGAAATATGGTCCAGATGAAGGAACAAAATAAAAACCCAGAAGAACAACTAAGTGAAGTGGAGATAGGCAATCTACTTGAAAAAGAATTCAGAGTAATGATAGTAAAGATGATCCAAGATATCAGAGAAAGAATGGAGACACAGACTGAGAAGATACAAGAAATGTTTAACAAAGAGCGAGAAGATTTAAAGAACAGAGATGAACAATACAATAACTGGAATGAAAAATACACTAGAAGAAATCAATAGCAGCATAAATGAGACAGGAGGACAAATAAATGAGCTGGAAGACAGGGTGATGGAAATCACTGCCATGGAACAGAATAAAGAAAAAAGAATTAAAAGAAATGAGGACAGTCTGAGAGACCTCTGGGACAACATTAAACACACCAACTTTCACATTACAGGGATTCCAGAAAGAGAAGAGAGAGAGAAAGGGCCTGAGAAAATATCTGAAGAGATTATTGTCGAAAAGTCCCCTAACATGGGAAGGGAAAGACTCACTCAAGTCCAGGAAGTGCAGAGAGTCCCATAGAGGATAAACCCAAGGAGGAACATGCCAAGAAACATATTAATCAAACTGACAATAATTAAAGACAATGAGAAGATATTAAAAGCAACAATGGAAAAGCAACAAATAACATACAAGGAATCCCCATAAGGATATCAGCTGATTTTTCAGCAGAAATTCTGCAGGCTAGAAGGGAGTGGCACAATATATTTAAAGTGATGAAAAGGAAAAACCTACAACCAAGAATACTCTACCCAGCAAGGCTCTCATTCAGATTTGATGGAGAAATCAAAAGCTTTACAGGTAAGCAAAAGCTAAAAGAATTCAGCACCACCAAACCAGCTTTACAACAAATGCTAAGGGAACTTCTCTAAGTGGAAAAGAAAAGGCCACAATTAGAAACAAGAAAATTACGAATATTGCATAACACAGGGAATATAGCCATTATTCTATAATAACTATAAATCGAGTATAACCTTTAAAAATTGTGAATCACGATATTGTACACCTGTAACTTAAATAATATTGTACAGTAGCTATACTTCAATTAAAAGAACAGCAATATTCTAGATTGGAACTGCCACATCAACCTGGGCACAAGAAGTGAAGATGATGTAGAGCAGAGCCATAGCCAACCCATGATGGATATGCAGCATTAGCAGGAATTAAACTTTCTTAAGCCATTATGATTTGGGGGAGTCATTTGTTATCATGGCATATTTAGTTTAATCTGACTGATACATGCTCTTACCAAGATTCAAGATTCATATGACGGAGAATTCCCAAACATAGAAACAGACGTTTGACCAAAACAAACCCCCAAGAAACCAAAAAATTTTGAAAAAAGAAACCCAAAAAACAATGACAAGTAAATTTCACTTCAATGTATAAAATTTATTCAGACGTGTAATTTTTAAAGCATCACCTTCCTTCTTCAAGGTTTCACTTAACCTTGCAGCTCTCCCAAGCACTAGCCTAAGGTTCTCATAATACTAGGAGTACAAAGTTTGCTTGAGTAGAACCCTTGGGACCAAATCAGCAAATTCTTCACAATCTCTGTTGTATGTATGTTAGAGAGATTATTTATATTGATCTTACCTTTTAAAAAAATCACTGAATGTTAAAATTGATCAGGGAAGTCTTCCACTGGGAGAGCATGGTTTTTGAAAAACACTCAGGCAGATTTAGACAATAAGAAGTTGTAAAGCAAGTATGTGTGTGTGTATGCATCAAATTCGTTTTTAGGTGATTTTATTTCTAGAAGATTAGTTACATATTTTATTTTAACATACTTAATGAAAATAGGAATCCATTATTTCTCTAGTTATATAATCAAAATAGTTCTGGCTGTTTACTATAGAATTATTTTTCGTCTCCTAAGGAAATTAAGTTCAAAACAATTTCCTTGCTTCACCCAAGGTTTTAAGGTTCCACTAGTTCATTCACATCTGCTCATGATGTTGCAGTCCTTAGGACTCAGTGCACAGACTGAAAAGAATCCTTACTTTAAAAAGCAGGTCAACCAGCAAATTCCAAAGCAAATTTACCTTAGAGGCTTTTCAGAAGAGTCTGGGCAGAAGTTGGTGGTGATGCCAGGTGTTAGCTAACCCAAGGCATGGAGATAATTTTGGGATTCAGCTTCTTGTTATCTTGGGCTGAGAGAAGCAATTTATGTCCTGAGAAGTCATCTAAAATGGTGTGGGATTTTTGTTTTAATTTTTTTTTAATTTTTAAAATCAATACCTGTTAATTCCATACACTTCATTTTCTTTACTCCTGAATCAATCCTGAATCTGGTTTTCCTGCCATTTTTCTCCTACCTGGTCAATCCACAAGTATCTTTTGAATACCTACAATGTGACCTTAGAGTGTGCATCAACTTAGGCTTCAAGGAATAATACAACTATCTATTTCAGGGGTGAAAAAAAAATATTACCTTAATCACTAGCATCAGAGTGTTCCTCTTAAGGACAAGCAAGTCTTTCTGTAGTACATAATTTTCCAAGCCTTTTTTGTCAAAAGAGAGTGCAGAGGGCATTTTCCCTCTGGAATATATAGAAACAAGCAGACAGATGAACTACTCTGCTTAAGAAGTTAAAAGGAGAGGAAAAGGTGGGTGGGAGGTATTGGGCAACAGGTTGGCAGAAAGATGGTCAATGAGAAATTTCCAGGGAAAATTGTAGGTAAGGATGCCCAGTACCAACCAATACTAAGACTTAAAATATTGTTAAAATGGGGAGAAGGAATTCAAGACGGCAGAGTAGAAGGACATGGAGCTCACCTCCCCCCACAGACACATCAAAAATCCATCTACATGTGGAACAATTCTCACAGAATACCAACTGAAAGCTGGCAGAAGATCTCCTATGGAACCAAAACCACAAGAAAGATCCCCATGTAACTGGGTAAAACGAAAGGAAAAAAAAGAAGGAATTGAGATGGGACCTGCGCCCCTTGGAGGGAGCTGTGAATGAGGAAAGGTTCCCTCAACCTGGGAACCTCCTTCGCTGGCTCAGAGGTCTGCTGGAACATACAGGGAGCTGGAGTGGCTTAGAATTTGCTCAAGAGGAGGGTGTGGGAGCTGGCTTGCTGCCAGGCAGGGTAGAGAGGGGCCAGCACAGATGGTCGCTGCCGTGTCACCACATTTCCCAGCCCATGATGCACACTTGCTGGTGCATGCAGTGGCTGGGTGGTAAAACTCGTGCTTCAGTGGACAGACCCAGTGAGAGGCCTTGGTTTGCTTGTGGGGAGACAGCCTCAAGGGCCTAGACTGTGGTCTGGGCTGCCATAGTGGGTGCACACAGGATGGAGCGTGGGTCTGCCCTAGTAGCCCAATTGTCAGCATGCTTATGGTGGGGCCCAGCTCTAGCCATGTTGGGCTTTGGGAGCACACCCTTGCTGGAGGCAAGACTGACATCTGAGCCTTATATGTGCAATCGAAAATAGGACACAAATGAACTTATTTACAAAACAGCAGTAGACTCACAGACATAGAAAACAAACTTGTGGTTATCAAAGGCGAGAGGGGGGAGGTATAAATTAGGAGTTTGGGATTAACAGATACACACTACTATATATAAAATAGATAAATAACAAGGGCCTACTGTATAGCACAAGGAACAATATTCACTATCTTTTAATAACCTATAATGGAAAAGAATCTGAAAAAGAATATATATGTACATATAACTGAATCACTTTGCTGTACAGCAGAAACTAACACAACGTTGAAAACCAACTATACTTGAATTAAAAAAAAAAAAAAGGAATTATGGCTGAAAACTTTCCAAACCTAAAGAAGGAAACAGATATCCAGGTACAGGAAGCAAGGATGGTCCAAAACAGGATGAACCCGAACAGGCCCACAACCAGACATATCATAATTAAAATGTCAACCATTAAAGACAAAGAGAGGATTCCATATGTAGCAAGAGTAAAACAAAGAGTCAGTTACAAGGGAAACCCCATAAGGCTATCAGCTGATTTCTCTACAGAAACTTTGCAGGCCAGAAGGCAATGGCAAGATATATTCAAAGTCCTGAAAGGGAAAACCCTGCCTAGGTAGGATACTCCGCCTAGCAAGATTATCATTTAGAATAGAATGAGAGATAAGAATTTCTCAGACAAGCAAAAACTAAAAGAGTACAGCAATACCAAACCTAACGTAAAAGAAATATTGAAATGTATTCTCTAAATAGAAAAGAAGCAAGAATCTATAGGAAAGGGAAAATCACAATAGGAAAAGCAAATATATAGAAGGACTGAAAATCACTTAAATAAGCCAGTACATAGATTAAAAAACAATCAAAAAATTTTGTGACAGTGATTATAAATACAATGAATAGCAAAAGGATAACCATGAAGATGTAAAATGTGGGGGGGGGGGCAGGAATAAGAAAATGTAGATCTTTCAGAATGTTGTTTGAAGCTACATGATTATCAGTCTAAAGCAAGTAGATATAGTTATGGCTTAACATACTTGAAAACCAGGGTAATCACATATCAAAAACAGGCAATAGAGTCACAAAAACCTAAAAAAAGGAACTCAAGCATAATATAAAAGAAAACCAGCAAACCATAAAAGGAAAAATGAAAAGAAGGAAGGAACAAAGAAGAACTACAAAATCAACTGGAAAACAAGGTTTAAAATGGCAATAAATACATACTTAATGATAATCACTTTAAACATCAATGGACTAAAGGCTCTGATTGAAAGACACAGAGTGGCAGATTGGATAATAAAACAAGAATCTCCTATATGCTGCCTGCAGAGACCCACTTTAGGGTGAAAGACACACACAGATTGAAAGTAGGGGTTAGAAAGAGATATTTCATGCAAATGGAAATGACAGGAAAGTGGGTGTAGCATTACTCCTATCAGACAAAATAGACTTTAAAACAAAGGCCATAGGGAAAAAAATAGAAGGACACTGTATAATGATAAAGGGATCAATACATGAAGAGGGTTTTTCATTCATTAACATATATGCATCCAATATAGGAGCACCTAAATACACAAAACAAATACTAACAGACGTAAAGGGAGAAACTGACAGGAATATAATAATAGTAGGAGACTTTAACACCTCACTAACATTAATGGACAGATCTTTTGGACAGAAAATCAGTAAGGCAACAGAGATCCTAAATAACATAATAGTTATTTACTTAATTCATTTCTTCCAGATATTACATCTAAAAACACCAGAATACACATTCTTTTCAAGTGCACATGAAACATGCTCAAGGATAGACCACATATTAGGTCACAAAACAAGCCTTGACAAATTTAAGAGGACAGAAATTATTTCAAGCATATTTTCTAACCACAACTGTATGAAACTAGAAATCAACCACAGAAAGGAAAATTGGAAAAGAACAAACACATGGAGACCAAACATGCTACTAAAAAAACCAATGGATCAACAATAAAACTGAAGAAGAAATCAGAAAATACATCAAGACAATTGAAAATGAAAACACAACCTTACAAAATCTATGGAATGTAGCAAAAGCAGTCCTAAGAGGGAAATTCATAGTGATACAGGCCTTCTGCAAAAAACAAGAAAAATCTCAAATAAACAACCTAACCTACCACATAAAAGAACTAGAAAAAGAAGAACAAACAAAACGTAAAGTCAGCAGAAGAAAGGAAACAAGATCAGACAGGAAATAAAATAGAGATTAAGAAAAACAACAGAAAAAAATAAATAAAATCAAGATCTGTTTTTTTAAAGGATAAAATCGACAGACCAATAGCCAGGCTCACCAAGAAGAAGAGCAAGGACTCAAATAAAATAAGAAAGAGGAGAAATAACAAGAGACACAACAGAAATGCAAAAAATTATAAGAAAATACTATGAACAGTTATATGCCAACAAATTGGACAACCTAGAAGTAATGAAAAAATTTCCAAAAACATACAGCCTGCCAAAACAGAGTCAAGAAGAAACAGATAATTTGAACAGACTGATCACTCCATGTGAAACAGAATCTGGAACAAAAACAAAAACTCCCTGCAAACAAAAGTCCAGGACTGGATGGCTTCACTGGAATTACACCAAACAAACAAAGAAGAACTCATACCTATCCTTCTCAAAATCTTCCAAAAACTCAAGAGGAGAGAACACTCCCAAAGTCTTTCTATGAAGCCACCATCACCCTGATAACAAAACCAGACAAAGCCACTATAAAAAAAGAAAATTACAGGCAAATATCTTTGATAAATATAGAGGCAGGGGCGAGCTTCAAGATGGCGGAAGAGTAAGACGTGGAGATCAGCTTCCTCCCCACAAATACATCAGAAATACATCTACATGTGGAACAACTCCTACAGAACACCTACTGAACGCTGGCAGAAGACCTCAGACCTCCCAAAAGGCAAGAAACTCCCCATGTACCTGGGTAGGGCAAAAGAAAAAAAGAAAAAACAGAGACAATAGGGATGGGACCTGCACCAGTGGGAGGCAGCTGTGAAGAAGGAAAGGTTTCCACACACTAGGAAGCCCCTTCATGGGCGGAGACTGCGGGTGGCGGAGGGGGGAAGCTTCGGAGTCACGGAGGAGAGCGCAGCCACAGGGGTGCGGAGGGCAAAGCGGAGAGATTCCTGCACAGAGGGTCGGTGCCGACCAGCACTCACCAGCCTGAGAGGCTTGTCTGCTCACCCGCCGGGGCGGGTGGGGGCTGGGAGCTGAGGCTTGGGCTTCGGAGGTCGGATCCCAGGGAGAGGACTGGGGCTGGCTGCGTGAACACAGCCTGAAGGGGGCTAGTGCACCACAGCTAGCTGGGAGGGAGTCCGGGAAAAAGTATGGAGCTGCTGAAGAGGCAAGAGACTTTTTCTTGCCTCTTTGTTTCCTGGTGCGCAAGGAGAGGGGATTAAGAGTGCCGCTTAAAGGAGCTCCAGAGACGGGCACGAGCCGCGGCTATCAGCATGGACCCGAGAGACGGGCATGAGACGCTAAGGCTGCTGCTGCAGCCGCCAAGAAGCCTGTGTGCAAGCACAGGTCACTATGCACACCTCCCCTCCCGGGAGCCTGTGCAGCTCGTCACTGCCAGGGTCCCGTGATCCAGGGACAACTTCCCCAGAGAACGCGCGGTGCGTCTCAGGCTGGTGTAACGTCATGCCGGGCTCTGACGCCGCAGGTTAGCCCTGCACTCCGTACCCCTCCCTCCCCCCAGCCTGAGTGAGCCAGAGCCCCCGAATCAGCTGCTCCTTTAACACCGTCCTGTCTGAGCGAAAAACAGACGCCCTCAGGCGACCTACACGCAGAGGCGGGTCCAAATCCAAAGCTGAACCCCAGGAGCTGTGCGAACAAAGAAGAGAAAGGGAAATTTCTCCCAGCAGCCTCAGGAGCGGCGGACTAAATTTCCACAATCAACTTGATGTACCCTGCATCTGTGGAATACCTGAATAGACAATGAATCATCCCAAATTGAGGAGGTGGACTTTGGGAGCAACGATATATATACATATTTTCCCTTTTTCTCTTTTTGCTCTTGGTGCTCCAGCCAGGCATCAGGGCTGTGCCTCTGAGGTGGGAGAGCCAACTTCAGGACATTGGTTCACAAGAGACCTCCCAGCTCCACATAATATCAAATGGCGAAAATCACCCAAAGATCTCCATCTCAATGCCAAGACCCAGCTCCACTCAATGACCAGCAAGCTACAGTGCTGGACACCCTATGCCAAACAACTAGCAAGACAGGAACAGAACTCCACCCATTAGCAGAGAGGCTGCCTAAAATAATAAGGCCACAGAAACCCCAAAACACACCACCAGACGTGGACCTGCACACCAGAAAGACAAGATCCAGCCTCGTCCACCAGAACACAGGCACTAGTCCCCTCCACCAGGAAGCCTACAAAACACACTGAACCAACCTTAGCCACTGGGGGCAGACACCAAAAACAATGGGAACTATGAACCAGCAGCCTGCGAAAAGGAGATCCCAAACACAGTAAATTAAGCAAAATGAGAAGACAGAAAAAGACACAGCAGATGAAGGAGCAAGGTAAAAACCCACCAGACCTAACAAATGAAGAGGAAATAGGCAGTCTACCTGAAAAAGAATTCAGAAAAATGATAGTAAAGATGATCCAAAATCTTGGAAATAGAATGGAGAAAATACAAGAAATGTTTAACAAGGACCTAGAAGAACTAAAGAGCAAACAAACAGTGATGAACAACACAATAAATGAAATTAAAAATTCTCTAGAAGGGATCAAGAGCAGAATAACTGAGGCATAAAAACGGATAAGTGATCCATTTTATGCGGAAGATAAAACAGTGGAAATAACTGCTGCAGAGCAGGATAAAGAAAAAAGAATGAAAAGAATTGAGGACAGTCTCAGGGACCTCTGGGACAACATTAAATGCACCAACATTCGAATCATAGGGGTCCCAGAAGAAGAAGAGAAAAAGAAAGGGACTGAGAAAATATTTGAAGAGATTATAGTTGAAAACTTCCCTAATATGGGAAAGGAAATAGTTAATCAAGTCTTGGAAGCACAGAGAGTCCCACACAGGATAAATCCAAGGAGAAACATGCCAAGATACATATTAATCAAACGATCAAAAACTAAACACAAAGAAAAAGTATTAAGAGAAGCAAGGGAGAAACAACAAATAACATACAAGGGAATCCCCATAAGGTTAACACCTGATCTTTCAGCAGAAACTCTGCAAGCCAGAAGAGAGTGGCAGGACATATTTAAACTGATGAAGGGGAAAAACCTAAAACCAAGACAGGATCTAACCAGCAAGGATCTCATTCAGATTTGACGGAGAAATTAAAACCTTTACAGACGAGCAAAAGTTAAGAAAATTCAGTGCCACCAAGCCAGCTTTACAACAAATGCTAAAGGAACTTTTCTAGTCAGGAAACACAAGAGAAGGAAAAGACCTACAATAACAAACCCAAAACAATTAAGAAAATGGTAATAGGAACATACATATCGATAATTACCTTAAATGTAAATGGATTAAATGCTCCAACCAAAAGAGACAGACTAGCTGAATGGATACAAAAACAAGACCTGTATATATGCTGTCTAGAAGAGACCCACTTCAGACCTAGGGACACATACAGACTGAAAGTGAGGGGATGGAAAAAGATATTCCATGCAAATGGAAATCAAAAGAAAGTTGGAGTAGCAATTCTCATATCAGACAAAATAGACTTTAAAACAAAGACTATTACAAGAGACAAAGAAGGACACTACAGAATGATCAAGGGATCAATCCAAGAAGAACATATAACAATTGTAAATATTTATGTACCCAACATAGGAGCACAATACATAAGGCAAATACTAACAGCCATAAAAGGGGAAATCGACAGTAACACAATCATAGTAGGGGACTTTAACACCCCACTTTCTCCAATGGACAGATCATCCAAAATGAAAATAAATAAGGAAACACAAGGTTTAAATGATACATTAAACAAGATGGACTTAATTGATATTTATAGGACATTCCATCCAAAAACAACAGAATACACTTTCTTCTCAAGTGGTACAGAACATTCTCCAGGATAGATCATATCTTGGGTCACAAATCAAGCCTTGGGAAGTTTAAGAAAATTGAAATCATATCAAGTATCTTTTCTAACCACAATGCTATGAGACTAGATATCAATTACAGGAAAAAAATCTGTAAAAAATACAAACACATGGATGGTAAACAATACACTACTTAATAACCAACAGATCACTGAAGAAACCAAAGAGGAAATCAAAAAATATATAGAAACAAATGACAATGAAAACACGACGACCCAAAACCTATGGGATGAAGCAAAAGCAGTTCTAAGAGGGAAGTTTATAGCAATACAATCCTACCTTAAGAAGCAAGAAACATCTCAAATAAACAACCTAACCTTACACCTAAAGCAATTAGAGAAAGAAGAACAAAAAAAACCCCAAAGTTAGCAGAAGGAAAGAAATCATAAAGATCAGATCAGAAGTAAATGAAAAAGAAATGAAGGAAATGATAGCAAAGATCAATTAAACTAAAAGTTGGTTCTTTGAGAAGATAAACAAAATTGATAAACCATTAGCCAGACTCATCAAGAAAAAAAGGGAGAAGACTCAAATCAATAGAATTAGAAATGAAAAAGGAGAAGTAACAACTGACACTGCAGAAATACAAAGGATCATGAGAGATTACTACAAGTAACTATATGCCAATAAAATGGACAACCTGGAAAAAATGGACAAATTCTTAGGCAAGTACAACCTTCCGAGACTGAACCATGAAGAAATAAAAAGTATGAACAGACCAAACACAAGCACTGAAATTGAAACTGTGATTAAAAATCTTCCACCAAACAAAAGCCCAGGACAAGATGGCTTCACAGGCGAATTCTATCAAACATTTAGAGAAGAGCTAACACCTATCCTTCTCAAACTCTTCCAAAATATAGCAGAGGGAGGAACACTCCCAAACTAATTCTACAAGGCCACCATCACCCTGATACCAAAACCAGACAAAGATGTCACAAAGAAAGAAAACTACAGGCCAATATCACTGATGAACATAGATGCAAAAATCCTCAACAAAATACTAGCAAACAGAATCCAACAGCATATTAAAAGGATCATACACCATGATCAAGTGGGGTTTATCCCAGGAATGCCAGGATTCTTCAATATACGCAAATCAATCAATGTGATACACCATATTAACAAATTGAAGGAGAAAAACCATATGATCATCTCAATAGATGCAGACAAAGCTTTCAACAAAATTCAACACCCATTTATGATAAAAACCCTCCAGAAAGTAGGCATAGAGGGAACTTACCTCAACATAATAAAGGCCATATATGACAAACCCACAGCCAACATCATCCTCAATGGTGAAAAACTAAAACCATTTCCACTAAGATCAGGAGCAAGACATGGTTGCCCAGTCTCACCACTAGTATTCAACATAGTTTTGGAAGCTTTAGCCACAGCAATCAGAGAAGAAAAAGAAATAAAAGGAATCCAAATCGGAAAAGAAGAAGTAAAGCTGTCACTGTTTGCAGATGAGGTGATACTATACATAGAGAATCCTAAAGATGCTACCAGAAAACTACTAGAGCTAATCAATGAATTTGGTAAAGTAGCAGGATACAAACTTAATGCACAGAAATCTCTTGCATTCTTATATACTGATGAAAAATATGAAAGTGAAATTAAGAAAACACTCCCATTTACCACCGCAACAAAAAGAATAAAATATCTAGGAATAAACCTACCTAAGGAGACAAAAGACCTGTATGCAGAAAATTATAAGACACTGATGAAAGAAATTAAAGATGATACAAATAGATGGAGAGATATACCATGTTCTTGGATTGGAAGAATCAACATTGTGAAAATGACTCTACTACCCAAAGCAATCTACAGATTCAATGCAATCCCTATCAAACTACCACTGGCATTTTTCACAGAACTAGAACAAAAAACTTCACAATTTGTATGGAAACACAAAGGACCCCGAATAGCCAAAGCAATCTTGAGAAAGAAAAACGGAGCTGGAGGAATCAGGCTCCCAGACTTCAGACTATACTACAAAGCTACAGTAATCAAGACAGTGTGGTACTGGCACAAAAACAGAAATATAGATCAATGGAACAGGATAGAAAGCCCAGAGATAAACCCACGTACATATGGTCACCTTATCTTTGATAAAGGAGGCAAGAATATACAGTGGAGAAAAGACAGCCTCTTCAGTAAGTGGTGCTGGGAAAACTGGACAGGTACATGTAAAAGAATGAAATTAGAACACTCCCTAACACCATACACAAAAATAAACTCAAAATTGATTAAAGACCTAAATGTAAGGCCAGACACTATAAAACTCTTAGAGGAAAACATAGGCAGAACACTCTATGACATAAATCACAGCAAGATCCTTTTTGACCCAGGTCCTAGAGAAATGGAAATAAAAACACAAATAAACAAATGGGACCTAATGAAACTTAAAAGCTTTTGCACAGCAAAGGAAACCATAAACAAGACCAAAAGACAACCCTCAGAATGGGAGAAAATATTTGCAAATGAAGCAACTGACAAAGGATTAATCTCCAAGATTTACAAGCAGCTCATGCAGCTCAATAACAAAAAAACAAACAACCCAATCCAAAAATGGGCAGAAGACCTAAACAGACATTTCTCCAAAGAAGATATACAGATTGCCAACAGACACATGAAAGAATGCTCAACATCATTAATCATTAGAGAAATGCAAATCAAAACTACAATGAGGTATCATCTCACACCAGTCAGAATGGCCATCATCAAAAAATCTACAAACAATAAATGCTGGAGAGGGTGTGGAGAAAAGGGAACCCTCTTGCACTGTTGGTGGGAATGTAGATTGATACAGCCACTATGGAGAACAGTATGGAGGTTCCTTAAAAAACTAAAAATAGAACTACCATATGACCCAGCAATCCCACTACTGGGCATATACCCTGAGAAAACCATAATTCAGAAAGAGTCATGTACCAAAATATTCATTGCAGCTCTGTTTACAATAGCCAGGACATGGAAGCAACCAAGGTGTCCATCATGGGATGAATGGATAAAGAAGATGTGGCACATATATACAATGGAATATTACTCAGCCATGAAAAGAAATGAAATGGAGGTATTTGTAATGAGGTGGATGGAGTTAGAGTCTGTCATACAGAGTGAAGTAAGTCAGAAAGAGAAAAAGAAATACAGTATGCTAACACATATATATGGAATCTAAGGGAAAAAAAAAAGGTCATGAAGAACCTAGTGGCAAGATGGGAATAAAGACACAGACCTACTAGAGAATGGACTTGAGGATATGGGGATGGGGAGGGGTGAGATGTGACAGGGTGAGAGAGTGGCATGGACAAATATACACTACCAAATGTAAAATAGATAGCTAGTGGGAAGCAGCCACATAGCACAGGGAGATCAGCTCGGTGCTTTGTGACCACCTAGAGGGGTGGGATAGGGAGGGTGGGAGGGAGGGAGATGCAAGAGGGAAGAGATATGGGAACATATGTATATGTATAACTGATTCACTTTGTTATAAAGCAGAAAGTAACACACCATTGTAAAGCAATTATACTTCAATAAAGATGTTTAAAAAAAAAAAGAGAAATGGAAATAAAAACAAAAATAAACAAATGGGGCCTAATGAAACTTAAAAGCTTTTGCACAGCAAAGGAAACCATAGATAAGACGAAAAGACAACCCTTAGAATGGGAGAAAATATTTGCAAATGAAGCAACTGACAAAGGATTAATCTCCAAAGTTTACAAGCAGCTCATGCAGCTCAATATCAAAAAAACAAACAACCCAATCCAAAAATGGGCAGAAGACCTAAGCAGACATTTCTCCAAAGAAGATATACAGGTTGCCAACAGACACATGAAAGAATGCTCAACATCACTGATCATTAGAGAAATGCAAATCAAAACTACAATGAGGTATCATCTCACACCAGTCAGAATGGCCATCATCAAAAAATCTACAAACAATAAATGCTGGAGAGGATGTGGAGAAAAGGGAACACTCTTGCACTGTTGGTGGGAATGTAAATTGATACAGCCACTATGGAGAACAGTATGGAGGTTCCTTAAAAAACTAAAAATAGAACTACCATATGACCCAGCAATCCCACTACTGGGCATATACCCTGAGAAAACCATAATTCAAAAAAGAGTCATGTACCACAATGTTCATTGCAGCTCTATTTACAATAGCCAGGATATGAAAGCAACTAAGTGTCCATCAACAGATGAATGGATAAAGAAGATGTGGCACATATATACAATGGAATATTACTCAGCCATAAAAAGAAACGAAATTGAGTTATTTGTAGTGAGATGGATGAACCTAGAGCCTGTCATACAGAGTGAAGTAAGTCAGAAAGAGAAAAACAAATACCGTATGCTAACACATATATATGGAATCTAAAAAACAAACAAAAAAATGGTCATGAAGAACCTAGGGGCAAGACGGGAATAAAGATGCAGACCTACTAGAGAATGGACTTGAGGATACGGGGAGGGGGAAGGGTAAGCTGGGACAAAGTGAGAGAGTGGCATGGACATATATACACTACCAAATGTAAAATAGCTAGCTAGTGGGAAGCAGCCACATAGCACAGGGAGATCAGCTCGGTGCTTTGTGACCACCTAGATGGGTGGGATAGGGAGGGTGGGAGGGAGGGAGACGCAAGAGGGAAGAGATATGTGGATATATGTATACGTATAACTGATTCACTTTGTTATAAAGCAGAAACTAACCCACCATTGTAAAGCAATTATACTCCAATAAAGATGTTAAAAAAAATCCTGAAAAAAAATATAGAGGCAAAAATCCTCAACAAAATATTAGCAAAATGAATCCAACAACACATAAAAAGGATAATACAACATGATCAAGTTGGATTCACCCCAGGGTCGCAAGGATGGTTCAACATATACAAATCAATGTGATACACCACATCAACAAAAGAAAAGACAAAAACCACATGATCATTTCAAAAGATGATAGGTGCACAGATAAAATTCAACATCCATTCATGATCAGAACTCTCACCAAAGTGATGATAGAGGAAACATATCTCAACATAATAAAAGCCATTTATGACAAACCCGCAGCCAGTACAATACTCAATGGTGAAAAGCTGAGAGCCTTCCTGCTAAATTCCAGAAGAAGACAAGCATGCCCACTCTCAACACTTCTATTCAATATGGCATTGGAAGTTCTAGCTATAGCAATCAGACAAGAAAAAGACATAAAAGTTATCCAAATTGGAAAGGAAGAGGTAAAGTTGTCATTACATGCAGATAACATGATATACTATACAGAAAATCCTAAAGACCCCACACAAAAACTACTAGAACTGATAAGTGAGTTCAGCAAGTTAGCAAGATACAAGATTAACACACAGAAATCTGTTGCAGTTCTTTACACTAACAATGAAATATCAGAAAGACAAAGTTAAAAAAATTCCTGTTTAAAATTGTGTCAAAAAATAAAATACCTAGGAATAAACTTAATCAAGGAGGTGAAAGACCTATACCCTGAGAACAATAAAATGGTGATTAAAGGAAACTGACAATGATTAAAAAAACTGAAAGATGTCCCATGCCCTTGGATTGGAAGAATATTGTTAAAATGTCCATACGACCCAAAGCAGTCTACAGATTTAATGTGATCCCTATCAAATTACCCATGACATTTTTCACAGAACTAGAACAAATAATACTAAAATTTATATGGAAACACAAAAGACCCAGAATTGCCAAGGAAATCCTGAGGGAAAAGAATAAGACTGGAGGCATAACCCTCCCAGACTTCAGACAATATTACAATATACAAATATTTGATTACAAAGTAATCAAATCAGCATGGTATTGGCACAAAAAAACAGACATACAGATCAATGGTATGGAATAGAGCACCCTGAAACAAACCCACACACCTATGGTCAATTAATCTTTGACAAAGGATGCAAGAACATACAATGGAGAAAAGACAGTCTCTTCAGCAATTGGTACTGGGAAAGCTGGACAGCCACATGTAAATCAATGAAGTTAGAATACTCCCTCGCACCATATCCAGAAATAAACTCAAAATGGTTTAAAGACTTAAATATAAGACATGACACCCTAATATTCCTAGAAGAGAATATAGGCAAAACTTTCTCTGACATAAATCATAGCAATATTTTCTCAGATCAGTCTCCCAAGGCAATAGAAATACAGGTAAAATAAACAAATGGTATGTAATCAGACTTAAAAGCTTTCACACAGCAAAGGAAACCATTAACAAAACAAAAAGAAAACATACAGACTGGGAGAAAATATTTGCAAAGTAGTCAACCAACATGGGATTAATTTCCAAAATATAAAAACAGCTCATACAAGTCAACAACAACAACAAAAACAACCCAACCAAAAAACGGGCAGGAGACCTAAATAGACATTTCTCCAAAGAAGACATACGGATGGCCAGTAGACACATGAAAAGATGCTCAACATCGCTAATTATTAGAGAAATGCAAATCAAAGCTACAATGGGGTATCACCTCACACTGGTCAGAATGGCCATCATTAAAAAGTCTACAAATAACAAATGCTGGAGGGTGTGTGGAGAGAAGGGAACCTCCTACACTGTCGGTGGGAATGTAAATTGGTACAGCCACCATGGAAAATAGTATGGAGGTTCCTCAAAAAACTAAAAACAGAGCTACCATGTGATCCAGCAATCCCATTCCTGGGCATATAACCAGACAAAACTATAATTCGAAAAGATACATGCACCTCAATGTTCATAGTAGCACTATTTACAGTAGCCAAGCAGCACTAATTACAATAACCTAAATGTCCATCAACAGATGAATGGATAAAGATGTGGTGTATATATATACAATGGACTATTATTCAGCCATAAAAAAGGATGAAATAATGCCATTTGCAGCAACATGGATGCAACCAGAGATTATCATAATAAGTGAAGTCAGAACGAGAAAGACAAATAGCATATGATATCACCTATATGTGGAATCTAAAACACGACACAAATGAACATATATGCGAAACAGAAACAGACTCACAGATATAGAGAACAGACGTGTGGTTGCCAAGGAAGGGGTGGGGGAGGAAAAGATTGGGAGTTTGGGATTAGCAGATGCAAACTACTATATAGAGGATGGATAAACAACAAGGTCCTACTGTATAGCACAGGGAACTGTATTCAATATCCTGTGATAAACCATAATGGAAACAAATATGAAAAAGAATATATATATGTATAATTGAATCGCTTTTCTGTACAGCAGAAATTAACACAACATTGTAAACCAACTATACTTCAATAAAATTAAAACAAAAGTCTACAAATAATAAATCCTGGATAGGGTGTGGAGAAAAGGGAACCCTCATACACTGTTGCTATAAAAGTAAACTGGTGCAGCCACTATGGAAAACAGTATGGAGGTTCCTTAAAAAACTAGAGTTGCCATATGATCCAGCAATCCCACTCTTGGGCATCTATCCAGGAAAGATGAAAACTCTAAATTGAAAATATACATGCACCGTAATGTTCATAGCAGCACTATTTACAACAGCCAAGACATGGAAGCAACCTAAGTGTCCATCGACAGATGAATGGATAAAGAAGATGTGGCGGGGAGAGGGATAAATTAGGAGTATGGATTAACCGATACACACTACTATACATAAGATAAACAACAAGGATTTACTATATAGCACAGGGAACTACATTCAATATCTTGTAACAGCCTATAATAGAAAAGAATCTGAAAAAGAATATATGTATACATGTGTAAATGAGTCACTTTGCTGTACACCTGAAACTAACAGAATATTGTAAATCAACTATACTTCACTTAAAAAAATATCATTAGAATGGATTTGTCTTTAAATCTGCTTTGCCAAGAGTCCCTAGTGACTAGTGCAGCGGGAACCATGGTCAGCACCTTCAAAGCGGTGAGATGATCCACAAAATGAACCAAAGCAGTGGAGACAGGGGCTTGACTCAGAGGTCTCTGGGTAAATAGAAGCTTCACAAAGACTCCCTAGAGAGTTTGGCAGGTAGGCTTGGGCAATGTCCAACCACTGACATATGATGGGAGTCACACCATTTTCACTGAAATCTCAAAGGACATGATGACCCAGCTACCATCTTGGTTACAGGTCTGAGAAGTGTTTCCATCCTTCAGGACATTACATGCTCCTGAACATGTTATTCACTAAATGACACACCTGGCATCTTCCCTCTCTCCTTCCCTTTCTCCTCTCCACAACTCAAGAAAAAAACAGAATAATAAGAAAGTGTTGAGGTATGTACGATGTCTTTAAACTATTGAGTGAGATGGAAGGAGGAGAACTTTTCCAACAGTAGCACGGCATTCTAAGTGGGTGCTAGAAGGAGGGACTAAAGTGCAGTGTTTGGCATATTGATAATAGTACAAAATTAGGAACAACCTACATTTCCATCATTATGGGGTGGTTAAATGAACCACAGTTCATCCATACTATAAAATGTGCTATGCATCATTTCAAAATAATTTTGGTATATTTGCATGTACTGATATGGAAAGACCTCTAAGACCTATAGCTAAGTTTAAAATGCAAGGTGAAGAGCAGTATCTACAATTTCTATGGGAAGAAACCCCACAAAATATAGCTACATATTTGAATATGTAAGTACATTTCCCCTGGGAAGGGCAAGGACTCAGTAAAGACCTGGAGACCAAACCTATTTTGTTTGACAGATTTTAACCATGAGAATGTATTCACATAGTGCTTGTATAATTAAGATAAGTAAGAAGTTTAAAGTATATAAAAATGTAAAAAAAAAGCAGTGCGAGGTCAGCACTTCTGGAGGTCACTAGAATTCACACTTACAAGTAAAGACAATGCCGATAATGTAAATGTAGATAAAAGAACCCACTACTCAAAGGTAACCCAGCAATACTGTCTTTCCTCACTTCAGAAAAACCCAGATGGTGGGAAATGTGACTTGATACGCACGCACAGCATGTGACATTTATCCTCCTGGGAAATCTAAAATTTAGGGCCTTGCCATAGGTCCAACATCTGATCGTAAGTCTGCCACAATTACACCCACTTTTAGGTGTGTCGTGAGGAAGCAGTCACCTGTTTTCACTCTTATTTTTGACACAACAGAGAGTTTTCAAATAGCCTGTGGGAGGGTTCATAACCGATCTCATCACTGTGAAATTCTCCACGAGGAAAAGTCACTGAAGATGAAACAAATAATGGGTCCCCCTACTGGGTGTGAGGACCACACAGACATGGGCCATATCCCATGCTGCTTACTGGTTCATGTTCTCTATAGCCAGATGTCTGACTTTGATGAAGTTATTCCCTATTTCCTTGTCCTGTATGAGTCTCCTGATGCCTTCCTCTTCTGTCTTCTATGAATTCCCTCTGTCTCACATCTTCCGTTTCTCTCTTTCCCCTGGGTTCTTTCCTTGTATCAATAACATGCCCAGTCTCAAAGAACACTCCCTCTTCACGCTACCACCCCGTGTTAGCGGCTCAGGCTGCTAGAACAAAATAGCATAGATTGGATGGCTTATAAACAACAGAAATTTATTTCTTAGAGTTCTGGAGGTTGGAAGTCCAAAATGAGGGTGCCAGCGGTCAGGTACTGGTGAAACTCTTCCAAGTTGCAGATTCTAATTGTATCCTCACACGCCAGAAGGGGCATGGAGCCTGTTTTACAAAGGTGCTCATCCCATTCATGAAGGCTCCGCCCTCATGACCTAATCACCTCCCAAAGGCCCCGTCTCCTAATACCATGACCTTGGGGCTTAGTTTTCAACACATGAATTTTGGGGAGACAAACTTTTAGAGCACAGCATACCACCATTGACTTCCTCTCCTCTTTTGCTGGCTGATCATCTAGGATGTCCAGCCCCTCTCTTCTTCTTCACCAGTTCATCCATTTGTTCCTCAACCTTCAGAGTCATTTCATTTTTTTTTAAATAAATTTATTTATTTATTTATTTTTGGCTGCATTGGGTCTTTGTTGCTGCACGCGGATTTTCTCTAGTTGTGGCGAGCGGGGATTACTCCTCATTGAGGTGCACAGGCTTCTCATTGCGGTGGCTTCTCTTGTTGCGGAGCACGGGCTCTAGGCTCGCGGGCTTCAGCAGTTGTGGCTTGCGGGGTCTAGAGCGCAGGCTCAGTAGTTGTGGCGCACGGGCTTAGTTGCTCCGCGGCATGTGGAATCTTCCTGGAACAGGGCTCAAATCCATGTCCCCTGCATTGGCAGGCGGATTCTTAACCACTGCGCCACCAGGGAAGTCCCCAGTCTCATTTCTTGACTGACCACTCTGTCACTTTGACAGAGATCACCAGTGTCCTTCCTATCACTTAATCAAATGGTTTCTTCTCTGTTGCATAGACAACTGCCATTTCTGGCCACACCATCCTTGAAACTTACCTCTCTTTGCTCCTTTGAGATTTCTCTTTCTTGCTTTCCTTCCTCTAATCATTATTTCTCAGTGGCCTTTAGGGGCATCTCATTGGCCTTGTTCTTCCTGCCTTTTCTCCCTCAGATCTTAATCCAACCCCACATTCTCAACTCCTTCCTTTATGATGCTGGCTCCCACATCTACTTCTCTCGTCATCAGCCTCTCTTGGTGTTCCAGGCATACCTGCCGAATTTCTCCCACAGGTGATATCATTTTGGTATTTAAGTCTCGGCCTGCTTAAACCTAGAGGGCTAGTCCCGCTTCTCTGCCTCTTAGGTTCCTAATTCAGTTCACTCTCCAGGATCATAGCCATTGTTTCTCTCTCCCCCAGACCACATCAGTAACAACACTCACATTCCTTCATTTGACAAATACCTCTCCTCCCTCTCTACTGCTCTTGGCTCTCACTTGGATCATCAATGCAGCCTCTCAAGTGCTCTCCCTGACTCCCGTCCACCGGTGCGGACATCACAAGGGATCATCCCCAGGTCTTCAAACCTCAATATCTTCAAGAATAAAGTCTAACCTCCTTAGAATGACACTCAAGACCCTTCACAATTTGCTCCAACTTACCTAAGGGGCATTATTTGTTCCCTAAGAGACTTCTCACTAATACCTATGAATCTAAGAACATAAAAGCCTCCCTAAAAGTCTCCCTCTAGAGAGACTAGGAGATCCTCTAGAACCTCTAGAATCCAAGAGATCAAAGAATCTCTGGAGACTGGGCTTTACCTGCCTCCAGGGATAGGGCAGGAAATAGTGACTTGCCTTATTCACTTTAAGCCCTTTGCTCCACTGCCACTTCTTCCAGCACAGGCTACCTTGACATCACTTCTTCTCACCAAGTCCTCACCTTTGAAAGGCTCCCCTTTTTTTTTCATTGGGGTGTAGTTGCTTTACAATGTTGTGTTAGTTTCTGCTGTACAATGAAGTGAATCAGCTATATGTATATATATATCCCCTCCCTCTTAGATCTCCCTCACACCCCACCCCCCATCCCACCCCCCATCCCACCCACCTAGGTCACCATAGAGCACCGAACTGAGTTCCCTGTGCTATACAGCAGGTTCCCACTACCTATCTATTTTACACATGGTAGCGTATATATGTCAATCCCAATCTCCCAATTCAGCGCCCCTTAACCTTCTGAGTCTCCCAGCTGGACTCCTCTCAGTCTCCAAGCAATCATAACCACTTTGATTTTTTAAATTAATTAATTAATTTTTAAAGATTTAATTTTATTTATTTTTGGCTGTGTTGGGTCTTCGTTGCTGCACGTGGGCTCTCTCTAGCTGTGGCGAGTGGGGGCTACTCCTTGTTGTGGTGCATGGGCCTCTCCTTCTGGTGGCTTCTCTTGTTGTGGAGCACGGGCTCTAGGCATGCGGGCTTCAGTAGCTGTGGCGCTCAGGTTTCAGTAGTTGTGGCACGCGGGCTCTAGAGCCCAGGCTCAGCAGTTGTGGCACATGGGCTTAGTTGCTCCACAGCATGTGGGACCTTTCCAGACCAGGGATCGAACCCGTGTCCCCTGCGTTGGCAGGTGGATTCCTATCCACTGCACCACCAGGGAAGTCCCAATTAATTTATTTTTATTGAAGTATAGTTGATATACAATATTGTGTTAGTTTCTGGTGTATAGCAAAGTGATTCAGTTATACATTACATATTCTTTTTCATAATCTTTTCCATTAAAGTTTATTACAGGATATTGAATATAGTTCCCTGTGCTATACAGTAGGACTGATGTTTATCTATTGTACATATAGTAGTTTGTATCTGCTAGTCCCATACCTCTAATTTATCCTCTCCTCCCTTCCCCTTTGGTAACCATAAGTTTGTTTTCTACGTAAATAAGTTCATCGGTATCCTATTTTAGATTCCATATATAAGTGATATCATATGATATTTGTCTGTCTGACTTACTTCACCTAATATGATAATCTCTAAGTCCATCCATGTGCTGCAAATGGCATTATTTCATTCTTTTTTATGGCTGAGTAGTATTCCATAGTATATATGTACCACATCTTCTTTATCCATTCACCTGTTGATGGACACTTAGGTTGTTTCCATGTCTTGGCTATTATAAATAGTGCTGCTATGAACACTGGGGTCCTTGTATCTTTTTGAATTATAGTTTTCATCTTTTCTGGATATATGCCTAGGAGTGGGATTGCTGGATCATATAGTAACTCTATTTTAAGTTTTTTAAGGAACCTCCATACTGTTCTCCATAGTGGCTGCACCAATTTACATTCCCACCAACACTGCAAGAGGGTTCCCTTTTCTCCACATCCTATCTAGCATTTACCATTTGTAGACTCTTTAATGATGGCCATTCTGACCGGTGTGAGGTGATGCCTCATTGTAGTTTTGATCTGCATTTCTCGAACAGTTAACGATGCTGAACATCTTTTCATGTGCCTATTAACTATCTGTATGTTTTCTTTGGAGAAATGTCTATTTAGGTCTTCTGTTCATTTTTTGATTGGGTTGGGTTTTTTTATTCCTGAATTAGGATGTGCTGTGCCTTATCTCTTGCAAACCCGCAGGAAAGTAGGTCTTCTTCACCAGGGCCACCCTTAAACTTTCTTTTTCCTAGCTCTTGTAATTGGTAACCCCAGACAAGTTATTTCTGCTGCCTGAGGCCTCCGTATCCTCTTCTGTAAGGTGGGAATAATATCTCACCTCACACTGTTGTGAGAATTTACTTACTTAATTACATGTGGCTGTCCAGCATTCTTAACACCAGTTACTGAAGAGACTGTCTTTATAACCCCTACTGCATGCAGTAGGCAGAGGAAATACATTTTTCCCACTGTCTCCTGATCAAGCATGTTTATTTTTGTAACCAATAAGGCATTGTCCCTAGCTGTTTGGTTTTTTTGTTTTCATGTTCACTCGTTTATTCATTCAATATTTATTGATGACTGTGCATGTCAAGTGTTGTTCTGGGTTCCGGGGATACCTGAGTGAACCACACAGATGAGGCCCCGACTTCACTGAGAGCCTTGGTCTTAGCACAGAGGTGGGGCTACGTTCTCCTCTAGCTACATTGGAATTAGTCTTTCCCAGTGTGTGCTCCCAGCTGGCACAACCTGCTTTCATTTCTCCATTTTCTTTTACTTCGATTTCTGGTGTTTTCCTCCAATGCTCATAAGCTTGTGGCAGTATATGATTTGGAAGGAAATAACTTGGAAAAACAGACTAAATGCTTAAAGATGCATAAAGGGTTGCAAAAGAACCCCCATGGTGTTTGACAATTACCAATGCTCCAAGAGAAACAAGGCTAAGAAATATTCATGTTTAACTAAATCCAGCATTCCTCACCAGCAGAAGTCCTCAGCGCAGATAGCACGAGAGCAGGAGGTGCTTGGATCAAATTGCTGTATTGACAAACTCGCCTTCCTCCACGTTGCTACCAGACAAATTATAGTCAAATGACTCTCAGATAAATTTGTTTTGACTCATTCCTCTGAATCTGCAAGCTGAGGTTCTGCTCTTTCGTGAGTCTCTAGTATGGAGCTCAGTGTCAGGTACTAGGTAGCCTATGAGTTCTTCTTTGTCTCCTCCTGGGATACCCTCAGCTCCTCAGAGTCTGGGCCACCATCCTATTTGTTTTTGCATTCTTAACCCGAGCACAGGGCTTGGTACACAGTAGACGCTCAGTACATGTTTGATAAATGAGCAAAGGAATGAACAAAGGGATGGAAGGGTGTGAGTGGAGATTTTGGAAGCTTGTTCTCAGCATACAAGCTCTGACAGAGCAGGAGGCGAGAGGCTGGGCTGGGCGGGGGTCGTGACTGCCATCTGAGGGCTGGGGCCCTCCGAGAACTGGGGACCCAGCGTCAGTGTCCCTGCCCTCATGGTGGCACAGGGTCATGTCTGTGTGAGGCCGCTCCCCTCCCCCATGGCATAACAGGAGGCCTGCTCTGATCAGCCTGCTTTGGAAAACTGCTTGCACCTGGCCTGGAAGAACACAATTAAAAGACGCCGTAAAAATTGACAGATCCCAGTGCGGAGGGCCAAAAATACATTACAATTCCAATCGAACTATAAATAAAGCCCCTAAATTAAATAAATCTCGCACAATTATGGATTAAAACATGTTTAGTGTTAATGGCCTTGCACATGGACCCTGACTCCCGAAATTGTTGCTGAGGCTGCATGGCTGGGGGATTACATCATAATTAACACCAGGCCATCCTGGGAGGGACTGGCCCGAGGTTCAACTGTGGGCCTTCAGGAAGCGGGGAGGGGACCGACCAGGCCCCTTGCTTTCTGATGCTTACCCAGCTCCTTCTTGGTGACACTGACTCTTTCCTTGGAAGACTATGACCTGGAGATGGCCATTGCTGCACAGCGCCTGACCTGGGACACAAAGGTTTATTCTGGGCTGAGCATTCTGGCTCCGCTGTGTGCTGTGTCCCACAGATCCATGTGCACCAAGTAAGTGAGTCAACACCAAAAAGGGATTGTTGAAGAAATATCTGGATAGTTCAGCTGTTTGCTCCTGCCTATCCTGTTGCTTTGAAGCCCATAAACTGTATGTAATACAATTAACCAGCAATAGTATCGTGCATTAGAATGTCTCATGTTTTCCTCTAACAACCCTCCAACTTCAATTTATAGAACCAAGGAGGTTGGTAACATCATGAAGGCGAATTAAAGGTACAAGAGTTCTAGCTATCCCAAACCAAGTCTGAGTCCTAAAATTTAGGAACTCTTACAGGAGAAAACCATGGAGCCTGGAGTTTTCACTCAAGACAGATTCTTACCTGTAACTGAAGTTGAACAGAAGGAACAAGGTCACCGGCCCTGTGTAGCCGCTCCCGGGAGCCGGGCGATGCTGCGGCCATTGCCGTCAGGCTGCTTGGGGCCCGCTGCCAGCGCTAGCACTGACTGAGCGCACGCTGGTCTCTGCTTCAGGGTCAGGTCTCCAAACCGGGGATAATAATAGTACTTACCTCTTGGCCATGAGGATCTGGCACATAGGAAGCACCTGTGAATGTTTGCTGTTGTTATGATCATCACTGTGGAGTAAGCAAGCCCCGTCCTTACTCACCTGCTCCAAATCTGGAGGGTACGTGCCTCATTCCCCCAGGAGAGGGGCTGCAGGCTTGCCTGACGGGCTTGTGGGAGTGCAGAGGGCACACACTCCCTTAGGTGACTAGCTTTTACGTATATAAAAATCTATATATAGATGAAGATTTATTTCAAGGACTTGGCTTATGTGATTGTGCAGGCTGGTTAGACAAGCCTGAAATCCACAGAGCAGGATGTCAGGAGGGGCAGCTGGAACGCTCAGGCATGAACGGAAGCTGCAGTCTACAGGTGAAGTTTCTTCTTCAGAGAAGCCTCAGTTCTGTTCTTAAAACCTTTCAACTGGTTGAGTCAGGCCCATCTGGATAATCTTGCTTAAAGTAAACTGATTGCAGACTTTAATCACATCTACAAAATAACTTCACAGCAACACCCAGATTAGTGTTTGATTGAATAACTGAGGGCCGAGCCGGCCAAGCTAACGTGTTAAGCTGATCCATCACACCTGGGGTCGTAAGGGTGCCCATGCAATGAAAATCCAGGGCTCCTGCCTCCTGCCCTGGCTGATCTCTCTGCCCTGTGCACTGTCTTCCTTGTCGTGCCTTCCAGTTGTCTGAGGCAAAGAAGACTAGCTTGCAGTGCTACGAGGCCTTCTCCAAAGGCCTCCTCAGAGGGTAACCACAGGAAATTTCGAGACAGCATGATCTCCAGAAGGATGGCTTTTCTCTTGTAATGAACTGCAAAGTATCTGGAAAATAGTGGTTATGTGAAGGACCATATTCAACCTCCAAAAAGAGGAATGAAGGAAGCCTTTCCTTGTGAACCAGGCCCAGAAGATAGACAGAGGCAGGGCTCATTAGCAGCTTGGATGCACCAGTATGGCTGCTGGGTTGTTTGGGGCTGGCCCCCATCAAGATCATCAGTGCTGGGCCATTTTGATTGTTAAATAGTTTGCCTATCAACACTGGGCAGAGGTTGGACTTCCTTAGGCTGGTGTGGTTTAAGGAGAGTAGCCATTTAAGATACCCCTGACAGCTTAGACAGTCTCTCAGACACAATCCCTTCTGTCAATTCCAACACAGAGGTGAGGAGATGGTCACACCCTGGGGTGGCAAAGATTGTATCATTAGGTTAATGCTGCAGAAATCCTTCTGGAGGGATGCCTGGCCCTAGGGAATCTCCTCACAGCTGACCAAAGTTACAGAGAGACTGTAAAAGTACATGGAGACTGTTGTTTGCAGAAGTTGGACGTGGAATCAGAAGCTTGATAGATGGGGGTGCACAGACTATGGAATCCAGCAATGGCTAAGCTCTTCTCATGGGTCAAACAAATCTCCCCGATCTCCCCTCTTCCTTATCCACCCTCTGCTTTCTTTTTCCACCACATCTCTCTACCTCCGGCTTGAGAAATTTCTCTGCTTTTATGAGCTCAAGTGATTAGACTGGGCCCACCTGGATAATCCAGGCTGCTCTCTCTCTCTTTTTTAAGGTCAGCTGATTAGTAAACTTAACTACATCTGTAAAGCCCCATTCACAGCAGTACCTAGGTTAGTGTTTGATTAAATCACCAGGGGACAGGAATCATAGCTGGCTTTGAAGATGGAGGAAGTGGGGCAGGAGCAAGCCTTCTCTAAAAGCTGAGAACCACCTCCGATGAAAGTCAAAGGAAATGGGGACCTCAGTCCTACAACCTCATGAAATTGAATTCTGCCATGAGCCTGGAAGCAGATTTTAACCCAGAGCTTCTGGTGAATCATACAGCCCTGCCAACTTCTTGATTTTAGTCCAGTGAAACCCTGTTAGACTTCTGACCTGCAGCATCTCCAGATAATAAATTTATGTTGATTTAAGCCACCAAGTTCATGGTAATTTGTTACAGTAGCAGTAAGAAAACATATATTCTCTCTTCCCACTTTGGGTTAGATCTATGCTGGTGGCCTCACCCCACCACCTCCCTAAAGAACAATCTGTCCACTTAAGAAAGACACCTTTTGTTTATTATGAAGAACAGATTGGCTCTTCTCTATGTCAGCTTAATCCTTACAGAACATGGAACAGACTCGAATAGTGCCTCACCGTGGCCTCTCAACAAAAGCCTCATTCATGATGAATTCTCTCCCCCCACTAGAAGGCAGAAATGGTTGCATTAAAAATATTGCACCTCTAGCACTATTCACAATAGACAAGACCTGGAAAGAACCTAAATGTCCATCAACAGATGAATGGATAAAGAAGATGTAGTGTATATATATATACAATGGAATATTACTCAGCCATTAAAAAGAATGAAATAATGCCATTTGCAGCAGCATGGATGGACCTAGAGATTATTGTACTAAGTAAGTCAGAAAGGGAAACAAATACCACCTTATGTCCAGCCATCTTCCCTTGAAGAATGAAGGCAAAAAATCACAGGATGGAGCAGCAGGAAAAATGATACTCCTGTAGTTGTACAATGTGGTGCGGGCGTGTGTGTGTTTGTGTGTGTGTGTGTGTATGTGTGTGTGTGTGTGTGTGTGTGTCAGGGGTACTCTCTGAAATCCTGATAGCACCTGTGGCCTGAACCACACAGTAGCTTGAACTGTTATTTCTCTTTCTACAACTTACCTCCACAGCAAAATTGTAATACTGCAGATGGGGACCATATCTTCAAAAAGAAACTTCTGGAAAAATTGTTTTACTTGTTTTTATCCTGGTTGCACAGTGCTCCATAGTATGTTTGTTCCATAATATATAGTAGTTGGCTGTTCCTCTACTGAACATTCCGGTTATATTTGTTCCTTGCTATTATATAACATACTACAGTGAGGACACTTGTACATGAAATTTTGCTGTCTTTTCTCTATTTCCCTAGGAAAGACTTCTGGATTAAGACCAAGAGGTGTAAACACTTGAAAAGAGTTATATATTTCCATATTGCTCTCCCCCAAATTAGGAACATTCAACCCTCTCCCCAGCCATATGTGGAGAATGCCAGCCTTACGTTCTCTAGGGCTATTATTACATTTAACTCGTTGCTGATATAATAGTAGGGAAAACTACAGAAAAGTTATCTCCTTGTGTTGTGTCTTCCTTTTGTAAATTACCAACGAGGTAAATATATATTAAAAATATATTTATTATCTATTTGTATTACCTCTTATATTTGTCCATTTAAAAAATTGAGTTCATAGTGTTTCTCCTATCATTTTCAGCGAGTTCTTCATATATCAATGGCAATAACCACTACCTGTCTTTGTTGTGAAATATTTTCCCCAGTTTTACTCATGATGATTTTTGATGTATAGAAGATAGTTTCATTTTTTTTCTCTTTAATTTAATTTTTAAAAATTTTATTTTTGGCTGCATTGGGTCTTTGTTGCTGCTTGCAGGCTTTCTCTAGTTGCAGCGAGCGGGGGCTACTCTTCATTGCAGTGTACGGGCTTCTCATTGTGGTGGCTTCTGTTGTTGCGGAGCATGGACTCTAGGTGCACAGGCTTCAGTAGTTGCGGTGCATGGGCTCAGTAGTTGTGGCACACGGGCTTAATTGCTCCACAGCATGTGGGATCTTCCTGGACCAAGGCTCAAACCCGTGTCCCCTGCATTGGCAGGCGGATTCTTAACCACTGCACCACAGGGAAGTCCTCAAATTTTTTATTTAATTAAATACATAAAAATCAAATTCCTTTGTTAGTTCTTGCATTGCTTTTACGTTTAAAATATTCTTTTTTCTCCAGAGATTATTCACTATTTGGTCTCTTTCTGGTTTTTTATAGACTGTTTTTATACCTAACTCTAATCCAACTAGAATTTATTTTTCTTAATGACAAACTAACTTGAAAACTTCCTCCCCCAAAGCCTTCTCATTTATGAACTTGATTTATTTTTGCAGTATAGGATTCTTTTTTTTTTCTGATTATAAAAGTAGTATTTGCTTAGTGGAAAATTCAAATAATTAATAAGCAGAAAAACTAGGAAGGGAAGGTCACCTATAATCACCTCCACATTCCAACAGTGCCTGGTGCTAACAGTTTGGTTGGTTTCCTTCCAGATTTTCTTCTATGTATAAACTTAAAAAAAAAACAAAACAATGGCACTATACTGTACACAGGTTCTCATGGTGCCATCGCATAGCTTAACCAGGCACTGATGTCCAAGGCCCTCCAGCCCCAAAGACCCTTCCAAGTTGTTTGCTCCTTCCTTGAATTCACGTGTCTACTCACTCAAGCCAGTTCTTTTGGGAGACTCTGGAGGGTAAATGATAGAGGTTTGGGGGCAGACAGACCTGCAGTGGAAGCCTGCCTCCCCCTGTTACACCTACACTTCTATGGGCAAGAACTTAACCTTCCTGTTTGGCTTTTCTCCAAAATGAAGGTAAATAATACTTACTCCACAGAGTTGTTCTGGGGTTTATTTATTTTTCCTGTAAAGCACCTAACACAGTCCCCGACCTGAATGGGCACTCAGCAAATGATGTTATCACTACTTCCCTCTGCCGCTCCCCCTTTCCAAATGCTGGTCCCTGGGGTTCCTTTGCTTTTCCAGCCACCTTCATCCGGTGATGTCTCCCCACTCTGAGGCTCTTCTTTCTAGGGCATTTATTACTCCTTATTTCATGTGCTCTCTCCCTTGATGGAGTTTAAGTTCCTTGGGGACATTGTTCCATAAGCCTTTATTTTCCCAAAAGACCGAACAAGGTCTTTTCACAGGTCAGAACATTATTGCTTTTGGCCAAAGCTATCACAGAACTGACAATCATTGGGTCTTCAAAATACAACATAAGATGAATGTCCAACAAAATCAATGTAGATATTTGAGGGAAAGTAACAATATGTTAGTATTTGTTTCATGGGATGAATCATCAGGCAAATGTACCAGATTTTTCAAGAAGCTTTAGCTCAGTTTTGTTCAAGGGATGTGTACACATAGAGAGACTTGACTCATTCCATACAGTTGGCAATTTAATTTTTCCTTATGCTTTCAAGAGCTTAGGCTTGTTGGAATCACAAGAGCATTTCCTGTCGTGGTTCTTAAACGGGATAATGGAGTCATGGGTGATATTCAACATAGTATAGAAGGCACTTTAGCTCAGGGATCTTACCTGTTGAGTAGACTGGGGAATATATGGTTTCCATGTTCTCTGACGGCTGTCAACATGGTTCGGACGCAACTTGCCATCACTTCCCTATCACGTCCAGTCATCCACGTTCACTCAGAATCTGGCTCCAGACTCTACTATTCTGGGCTCTTTTCTCACCCACCCCTCCCTGCCCCCATGCATTGCCTGTGCCAGCCTGTCTGGACATCCTGCCATTTCCCTCATACTGTCTCTTCCTGCTGTTCTTTCTGCTCTCACTCTCCACCCTCATTTCCTGACAAACTTTCCTCCTCCTACCCCCATCTAATCACAGTTATCTCATCCTTCTAGGTTTATATTCAATTCCTACCACCTCCAGATAAAATTAACTTCCCTCTGGACTGATCTCACAGCACTATGTCCAGATGCTCACCACCTCCCTGACCAGCCTCCTCAGTCTTGGCTGCTGGATCCTTCATATCTTTCTGTCCTCCAAACGCTGGAGTACTTCAAAGCAGAGTCCTTGGTCCCTCTGCATCTCTGCTCCCTCTGTGCTCTCTCCCGAAGTGACTTATCCAGGTATATGATATTAAGTATTATCATCAATATGAACATGACTTCCAAGTTTTTCTCTTCTGTCTAGAACTCTCGCTGAACTCCAGGCCTGAATACACAGCCACCTCTTCTAATTTTCACTTGCATACTAATAGACATCTCAAACTCAACATGCCCCTAAATCATCTCTTGATTTCACCTCCTCAAATCTGCTCCCATTTGAGGAAAAGAAACCAGCATTTACCCATTCGCTCAGGCAAAAAACACTGGCCTCATCCTTGACTTCTCTCTTTCATATCCCTCATCCATTCCACAAGCAAGTCTTTTGGTTCCAGGATCCTCCTACATTTCATCACTCTCTTGACTGCTGAGTCCATCATCTCTTACCTGACTTGTCTCCCAAAGTATTCTCAGAAAGCAGCCAGAAGGATCCTGATAAAATGAAAATATGTGATGTCAACTGCCGCCCCTTAAAACTCTCTAGTAGCTTCCCATCATACGCAGAGAGAAATCCACAGTCCTTCTTGCCTACAAGACCCTACAGGCTCTGGCCCCTGGCTCCCTCGCCAATGCCATCTCCTGCCAGTCTCTCCTTCCTCACATTGGCCTCCTGGCTCTTTCTTAAACACCCCAAGGACACGCCCCCTCAAGACCTTTGGACTTTGTTTTCTCTGCCTCATTTTACAGTTTTGCTCAAATGCGCCTCCCCAGAGAGGCCTTCACTGACCATCCTCATTCAAAGCAGCAGCTCCCCTTCCATCTCCACCACGCTCTCCATCACCTGTCTTATTTTTCTTCATAGCATTTTCCTGAAACTTTACATTCACCTGTGTAACTGTTCATTGTTTGCTGACCCCACAAGAGTGTGAGATCCCCGAGGGCAGGGACTTTGTCTCTTTTAGTCACTGCTCTGCCGCAGCACCTCAAACTGTACCAGGCACAAAACAGGTCCTCAATATATTTGTTTTATATAAGAATGAATGAAGGAGGCTATATTTCAGTGTGTCCAATATAATAGCCTTTTCACACTTGCCTGTGTCTTCCCTTTATCCCACCAGCAATTTGGGGAAGTGACCATTTCTCAGTCCTTTGAATGGCCTGCACTATTCCCTAGCCCTTGATCTACGCTTGTGGACTTGAGGTCAAAAGGCTTATGTGAGCTCATGAGAGGTGAGATTAACTAGGTGAGTGCTCTCCCGGGACTACTCTAATTCTTCCCCTGGCTTTGAACAGTGGGGCTGTCCCTTTAAGAGGAAGATGGCAAATCTGTGGAGAAACCTGCCTCCGGTGGGTTGTCTCAAAAATGACTGAGCCCAGCAAAGCCATGTGCTGATGCTTTCACCTCGTGTGACAGAATGGGGCTTCCCTCTGATGAGCAGACAAATGGGCAAAGATTAGCATCTGAGGTCACAGATGTGATAGATCTGCGGCATCTTCCTCTCTGTTCCAGTTGTGGGTGACTCTGGGTGAAAGCAGAGGAGGAAAGGCGTCAGTCTCGCCACTCTGGGGTGACGGTGGCAGTGCCTGAGTGCTAAGTAGCCCCTCGAAGGAGAAGTGACCACCCATCATTCAGCAGGAGCCACCCCGGGGATGGAATAGCCGTAGGAGCTGCGGGATCGGCTGGCTTGTGGGGAGCACTGTCCCAGGAAAGCTCCCCCAGCCACGTGCCTCCCTCCCTATCAGCAGAGGGAACAAGGTCCCCCATTTATTTTGCAGTTAACCCCAGTTACCATTTCACTTTTCTCCACTGATTTTGCTCCACTGACTAAACACAAAGCTATAAATCTTAGTCAGGACATCTGGGCATGGGGCACCTAAGCAACCCTGACGCTGATTCCTTAAGAAAACTCATTTCTTGTAATGCGAGGCCTGCTGAGGATGGCCATGTCAACTGATTAGACTTTTTCCTTGGCCGTATTGATTCCGCTCTACCCCGATGCGGCCCGTAATGCCGGCTAATGTTATTGACGAGCCATCAGTCTTGTGGAGGAGTGTGGGGTTGCAGCTCTTTCTGAACCACAAAAACCTACTGGTGGACAGTGATGGAGAGAACGAGGAGACCGTGAGTGGGGCTCGTGGGCCAGCTCTGTGCAGGCCGGGATACATTAATGAAAGATGGACGCTCCGCGGCCAGAGACAGATGCAGCTCTCCAGAAGCCATTTATTTATGAAATAATTATGAACGCACAGTTGAATCATGGATTTTCATTACTGTGTATGCCCTACACTCTTTTTTGATTCATATTTTGTTGGAAACGAAGTGCTCTGGTTGCGGGTGGAGGCGGGAGGGCAGGGGGACAGCTTCAGGCAGGAACCCTAAGATATTTCCTCTCTCTCTCTTCCCTCTAACCCACGGGCTGTCCTCCACTCCTAGTGCCATGTGTCCAAGCCGGGCCCAGCACTGTCTCCAGAGGGAGTTCCATTCTGATCTGTTCTCAGAAGGGCCCAAGTTTTCAACCTCCTATGTCTGCAAATCAATTACTCTTTCAAAGGAGCTCGGCCCTCAAGGGCCAGCAAAGTTGGGGCCTACTGACTCTGGTGTGCTGGTTTGGGAAGGAGACCTTTGATGGGGTGTTAAAACAGGTAACAGGAAACGGAGTACAAAGACTCCCCACTTTTCAAGATCCTTACACATCAGATCCTAATTCTTATCTGAAGGAAATTTCCTACCCTTCCTATAGGCTTCTGTAACAAAATACCACAGACTGGGTGGCTTGAACAACAGACATCTCTCACAGTTCTGAGAAGTCCAAGATCAAGTTGCCAGCAGGTTCAGTGTTCGGTGATGGCTCTTTTCCTAGTTTGCAGACAGCAGCCTTCTTGCTGCACCTTCATGTGGCAGAGGGAGAGTGAGCTCTGGTCTCTTCCTCTCCTTATAAGGGCACTAATCCTGTCATGGGGGGGCTCCACCTTAAAAAAAACAAAAAAGAAGAAGGAAAAAAGGCTCCCCCGCCAACCCACCCCTGGCTCCATCAAAGTGAGGAGACTACCTTTCCTCTTCAGCTCATCACCTTCCCCCACCCCTCAGAGTTGCTCTGGCCAGAAGGGAAACCTCAGTGACTATTTAGTACTGTCTCCTGCTGTGTTTATCTACAGTAATGAATCCAATACAAATCCTAGTACATCGATGGTGAAAAATATAAATTACGGGGCTGATATTAGGCTTTTGCTCTTTGTGTTGGTACTAGGGGGGCAGAGTCATGAATTGGATCAGTCCTATGAAAGCTTGAGTGCAGAACTTCCAGAGTCTTAGGCTGAGTGAAGTCAGTTGTGGGATTATTTCTAGCAGGGCTGCTGGGGAAGCAAATGATCAAATCAGGTGTTCCAGCAGTTTCGCTGTGTGAGGCTTCAGCACCCCCTCCCTTTGGTCTTCCCAGCACCTCTTTCATCCCTGCCTCACACTGCTTTTCACGTGTTTGTCTTCCCACTACCCTGTAAACCCCTTGGGAGCCAGGACTGCATCATGGCAATTTTGAATCTTAGTACATGATAGGCACTTCATCAATGTTTGCAAGATGAATGAAGATCTCTATTTCATTACTAAGTTTAGGTCTTTCCCAGAGACTATAACCTCCAACTACTGGCTGCCCATCTCTTCTTAAAAACCTGGTTGGTCTAAATGATCCTTATGTGGAAAATACGTGTTCACTGGTGATTTTTAAAATTTTAATAAAGCAGTAGAACTCTTTGCTCCCCAACAAGACCTAACCTGAACCCCCAAAGTATAAAACAAATCAAACTGGAGCTAGTTTGGAGGAGAAGAAATGGAATCGTAGCCAGAAGAGGCAGTCAGGGATGAAGCAAACTTTTTCCTACGGCTCTAGTCACCTGTGCATGTCTGAAGGCAGAGGCTCCAGGGGCAGTGGATGTGGAGGGACTAAAGATGCATGGAGGGCGTCACCCCATCCCTGAGCCTCCTCATTCCTGTCACACACGCGCATGCACACTCACTCACACACATAGTCGCATTGAGGAAGGATTAAAAACAGCAAAATTTGATTTTGACACATCAGAGGGTGATCTTTGCCTGATGGCCCTTTCTTTCCCTAGACGGTGGGAGTGTCACAGATGTCACTGCTCTGTATCCCCTCCAAGCTGGTCTCCTATATTGACTTGAACCTTTTAGAGCAGCTGCTCCTCTGTGCTAGTGGCTTCGTGAATAGTTATCAGTTATCATCTGGGTGACCTTAGGAAATTTACTTACCCTTCTGTTTCTCATTTCCTTCCAGTATAGAATGGGGATCATAATACTACTTGTTTCAGGGGCTTGTTGAGAGGATTAAATGACTTAATGGATGTAGATGCTTGAAATTGTGCCTGGCACAAAGTAAGCACTGAAATCCTGTTCGATGTTATTTCATCCCTACAGCAGCCCTGCAAGGTAGATGTTTTTTTAGATGAGGAAACTGAGACTTGAGGACAAACAGTTTACCCAGAGTCCCTCAGCTACCAAGTATCAGAGCAGAGATCGCTTCCAGCCACACTGCCTCTGGTCTGCTGATACTTCTGAGTCTTCAGAATGATCTCAAGTGAATGGTACCTACTGGGCTCTTTGCCTGGAGTCTGCGGTCTCTGAGAGGGAAGTCATTGACACCTGTGTTTTCACACTCTGAACGTTTGATCCCTTCAGACGGAGTCTAACTGTTCACCACTGTGAGGTCAAGTGCAAGGCTGGCATCAGGCTTTCAGGGCAGCCTACAGGTCATAACCTTCATCACTGAGGTTGGGTGGGCCGTACAGAGCTTGGTGGCCTTGGGGGACATGCCCCGTCCTTACAGGAAGGGATTTCGAAAATAGATATAGTCAACATGTACCATTAATAGGAACTGCAGAGGCTGCCATATTCTTCAAGGTAATGACCTCCCCGAGGGTGAGGAGTGTGACCGCTTAATCACCTCCTGTGGACTCATGGGCACATTTGTCTTTAATCGGTCTTTTTCTTTAAGCTAATGGTAGCAAAACTAAGATCTTTCCAACTTGGATTTTTTTTTCTTTTGAAAGTAATTTTTTCCTACTGCATACACACACACAAAGAGGAATATTTAGGAAATTGTTAAGATATTGTTATTTTGCATTGAGGACTTTGGGATAACTGGGGGAATAATCCGAGCATAAATGTTTAATTGTTGGTGTGCTGGCCCTGGAGATTATTACCCTTCTTAACACACACTTCTCCATTCCGTACTGGCAAAATCGATGTAGCCCCTGCCTTTAGATAGTTCCCGTAACCAGATAAAGGACCACAGTCTACACCAGAAGACGTTTACAGTGAGTGGCAAGATAGTGCTAAGAGAAATCTGGGAACATAAGGACTAAGCAAAGGTCATCGGTGGTGGTCAGAGTGAGTCTAGAAGTTGACTGGAGTTGTAGAACCATTGCTGCCAGGGAAAAAGAGGGTACAGACCATTCACAATCATTGCCTTGGAAACAACTACTGTAAAAGACATCTCTTGGGCCACAGCTAATGACAATTCATTCATGTGGGCATTTTCAAAGTATTCATGGAGTGTCTTTTATGGACATGGCCTCAGACTGGGATTGGTGAACGAAGATGATTCCATCCCTGTCCTCCAGTCTTGGGGAAATGAGACCTGAATGCCTGAAATCACTCAATAACCCCGAAGACAGAGTTTATGTCTGACTGGGGCTGGGGGCAGTCTGGGAAGGGAGAGGTCAGTTTGTGATGATCCAGGGATGAATGTGGAGGCCGTGATAGCAGTGATGGCAGGGGAAATGCAAAGAAACCCTTAGGGGATGAACCCCTACATCTGAGGGACCTGGAAATCAGAGAGAGGGCTCAGGTCACCGGTGAATCCAGATTGTGAGCTGAATTCCTCAAACACCATCGTACGACTGAGAGAAATACAGATGGTGAGTGGGAAAGCGGATTGGGCTGGGGCCAAATCATGGCATTTGAGACTTCTTGGTTGGATGTGGTCGTAAGATGACAAGTGGAGATATCCTGCAGTCAGCTCTAGATCAGAGAGTTGCTGACACGGGATCACTGAAGGAAACAGTCCCGTGCCTTAGAATAAGCACACCAAGAGCAGAGATGAAGAGCCTTCAGAGAGGTAGGAGAACCGGGGAAGTGAGGCACCAGGGAACCAAAGAACAGGTTTTGAAGGGAGAGTGTGTTCAATGCAGACACATAATTCTGAGAGGTCTGAAGGATTAAGGATCAGGAAATAGCCATTTGGTTTGGAGGTCAGGGTTTTTCTGAGGACCTTTGAGAGAGCGTTTTCAGTAGCACCAGGAGGTGGCAACCAGTTAGAGAGAAGGGCTTAGGGAGGGAATGGGAGAGGAGGAGGTTATCTCTGCAGACATAACCACTTCTAGATCCAAAGGTTTGAAATGGAAAAGGAATTATGAACTACGATACAGGCTAAACAGGTCAGTGGGGTCAAGGTTAAGCCTCTTCAAGTTGGCTGAGTGCTGTGTATTCACGTCAGATGGATGTGACCCGAGGAACACGAGAGAGGGAAGACCAAGAGTGGGCAAAGGTGAGCCAGGGAGAAAATGCATTCAAGAGTTAGGGTGGATGACCTGAGGGATGACCTCAGCAAAGACAAGAAGATATCTAGATTATAGGGACGAGCGTGAGGATGACTGATGGAGGAGAGGTAGGAGGCAGGAGGATGGAATTTCTTGTACCAAGTGGCTTTCTCAAAAGTAGGAGATCAAAGAGCTGCTGGCAGGAAATTCAAAAGGTGAGGGGTGACCACTGGGGGTGCAAGACAGGGTGCTTCCAGGGTTCCCCCAAAAATATTGGTCAGAGCGACCACTCACCTCCTTTCTCGTCTGCCCAGGAAGTCTGAGTACCTTCCTGAAGCATCTATGGGCCCACTTGGCAGGAGAGGTTGGAAGCAGCTGAAGTAGCTTCTCTCAACTTGACTGAGAGGATCAAAGCAGAAGTTGGCAAGGGTGTCCCGGGAGGAGAGGGGGTGTCTGCAAAAATGGAGACATTTTCAGAGTGGGAGGCTCTATGCACCACCACAGACTCAGTCTAGGCAAAGAGCCGAACAGCATCATAGGAGGGGAGGCCCAAGAGGTGGGGAGTGAGACGGTTCAGAGAACTGTGAGCTTCTACACATCAGTCAGCTTAAGCTTCGGTCTAGCAAAGCCCTGTGTCTAGTAACCCATGGGTCCCTGGGACCAACTCCGGGACCCTGTGGTGGAGACAAGATAGTTGATCCTAATGGGAGCCAGGTGCTTAATAATAATAATAATAGCTAAGACTTTTGGAGTACACTGCTTTAAGTCCTTTACATATACCTCACTGAACTTACTAACGACCCAGTGAGGTAAGTCCCATTCCTCTCCTGTCCTTCAGATGAGGAAATGGGGGCACCACGACATTAAATGACTTGCTCAAGGATCCATAACCCATCCACGAATCTAGGGTGTGGACCCGGCAGTCTGATGTCTCTTGGGTGGCAATGTCAACATCGTGATCTCAAAGCTCGTGCTGAATGTCTATGCTGGGCAGGGTGCTAGGCTAAGTGGTGAAAACCAAAAGAGGTGGGTGAGTTGGGCTGAGCCTCAGTGGTTAGCAGGTTATAGCAGGGCACTACCATCACTATGAAAGAGTAACTAATGTCTTTCCCAGGATTTCCTGTTTTCTTTTATGCCATGCACCCCCCACCCCGCACTGATTACTTGAATAAAAGAATACACAGATGAAGAGATGGATTTAAATAAGTGGATAATTACCTTTCCTTCCTGGCCTATTAAATATGTGGGATTCATCAGTTTTCTGAAACAAAACAGAGCAGTAAAGTTACTACCAGTAAAACCGGATTGAATTGTGCTCCTCCTAGCCTGTCTTCCTCCGTGAGCAGCCAACTTCCATCACTGTCTCTGGACTCAAGGGCCAATGCAGTTCAATGCCTGCGGTCGGTGGTCCAGGCAGGAAAGACTCAGCAGTGCCTCGGCTCAGTCGGACCCGACTTCAGGTCTGATACTAAGTCCTCTGGATTGTTCTGACACAGGTCTTCTGTCCCACTGTGTTCTTCACCGTACCTGCCTCCATGCCCTAGTTCTGGCCTTCATCATCTCTGATTTGTGCTATCGTAGCAGTCCTTGAACAGACAGACAAGGGGGCTTTCGAGTTAGATGAATCTAAATTTGATCTTGGCTCTACTATTTATTTGCAGTTCAACCCTGGGGCAAATGTCTGGATTTCTTTGACTTCAGTTTCCTTATCTGCAAAATCTGCAGAACAATACTTGGCCTCAAAGGTGTGTGAGGATGAAATGAGAGTGATCACATTAAGTGTCTAGTACAGGGTCACCTTAGATGCTATTATAATTCATGGATATTACTGTTAGATCTCACCTCCAAATCAGCCTAATATATCAATGCCAGATTAATTTTCCCCAAATACAATTTTGATCATGTCACTTCCTATCCTTCTGCAAATGCCGCAGTTGCCAATAGAGAAAAATCTGTTTGTAAGGGGAGTTACTTACCTCATTTTTCCTATCTCGATGCCAGAATCTTGACTACAAGAGGCGGGTGGCTCCTACTTAGACCACTCTCATTATAAAAATACCTGGAGAAGTTCTTGAATTTATAAAGACAATTACTAGGGTTTGTTAATCATGGTTGAACCCACCCAAAGGGATGAGACCAATATAAGTTTCAGTGTATGGTTAGGTTATGCATTCTTACATGATGGGATAATAATTTTTGGAAATGTTAACAGAATTTTCTCTCCATTATAATTTCTCTGGCTCTTTGCCCCCTTCAATTAGGCTAGTCTCTCTGTATTCATTCCCTCAGGAAAGAATGTGATAGGGGAAGGAAGAGAAACGCGGAACCTCTTCTTGGCTTTGAATTCCAAATGCTGAGGCCCTGTGGGGAAAGAAAGAACTAGTTGACAAAAGGTAGAGGAGAAATTCAGGATTAAGAGCAAGATTTTCCTGCCTGTACCCTATTAGAAAAGTCCCTGGGATTAGGGAAACAGAGGAAAGGGTAAGTGATGGAGGAGATCTGCAAGCGGAGGGGGGAGGTGTACCTCAGCTACCCTCACGCTCCATCCATGCAGTCAGCCTACCCGCTGGTCCTCATCGGCCCACCCAGGGCCCTGCTACCTCTTCTTCCTGCCATCTACCTAGGAATTCCCTTCCAGCACGTCCGTGACCAGCCCACAGGGAGGACGCTCTCTGTACTCTGAGACTTTGCTCCAACCCACTTGACTAATTCTGTGTGAACTGTCCTTAAGCTCTCCTCTAGGCTAACAGGGGTCCAGACAGATCCTGTTACAATTGTGTATTACTAACCAAATCACACACAGCTGGGCTCTGACTCATTAACTAAAGATGTCTCTATTCCAGTCAGACATGAATGTATTCTCCTCCAAAGAGTGAAGCTATAATAGAGAGAAGGCAGGGAGGGAGTGGGGTTATTTTTGAGATGGGGACCCTGCTTGGTATATCTTGAAAGTGATGCCACAGAGGTGTTAATACAGAAGGTAAACTTCTGATATGATAGAAAGAGGTTCTTGCCCCTTCCTTTCTGGCTTGGGGCCTTCTCTCTAGTGCCAATCTCTGGGTTGGAACTTCCACAGGGAGGGTGGGTGCTAGGAACAGAGCCAGATCCAGTTACCTGGGAGAGGCTGTTGGTGGGTTCAGACAGCCTGTGAGGCCTTCTGTGGTAGACTGTTCCAGCAGTGGCCCCCCATGAACCATGCCTCCCTGTGGGGTCCCCTCTCCTACGCACTCTGGGCTGGGCCTTGTGACTTGCTTGGCCAATGAGACATTAGCAAGCAGGATGCAAGCAGAGAGCCTTGCACAATGGGGCTCATCCTCTTGGGACCTCCCTCTTGGAAACCAGCTACTATTTGGTAAGGAAGACAAGGTAGACTACCAGAGGAAGAGAGAAAACTAAGGCACGGGTAGCTCTCAGCCAGCACCAGTTACTAGGCATGTGGGTGACACCTTCATGGACATTTCCCCAGCTGAATCCAGCAGCCTAAGGGATCCCAGCAGATACACATGCAATAGAGTTGAGCCATCCCCCCTGAGCCCTCTCCAAGTTACAGAATATGAGCAAATAATGGCTGTTGTCATCTCAAACCTCTAAGTTTGGGGTAGTGATTTGTGCAGCAAAAGGTAATATACTTTCTTTCTAGAGGATGCTTTCCCTTCGAACTGCAGGGACTTTCCACAAGACAGGAACCTTGTTCATTTTGATCACTATATCCTCAGCCCCTAACAGACCATAACAGATGCCCAGTAAATATCTGTGGAATTTATGACACGAAATCAAGCACACAGCATCTACACTGCATTAAGATGCTCTTTTTCCTGGCTAGTTCTCTCCCTTTTAAACAATGAGCCTTGAAGCTTCCATTTATTGTAAATGAATGGCTGGCAAATTTCTAAATATATAGGTAACAGTTTGTTAAGTGGGACTTTGACTATTGTCTGTGGAATTTTGGTTCACCAAAAGCTGAGACCAATGAGCGACAAGTACCCTTGCATTCCAGAGACTGGTGCTACACACATTTGCTACACATGCTGAGATGACTGAAGTCTTTTCTGATACCTTGTTCTGTTCTTTACTTCCAGCCTACATAAGAGAAACATGGAGAGTCACTAGACAATTGTGATTAGGGGCCAGAAGCTGGAGCCAGACAGCCTGGGTTCAAATCCCCGCTGGGCCACGTACCAGCTGTGAGACTCTGGCCAAGTTACTTAACCTCTCTGTACTTCCATTTGTTCATCTGTGAAATGGGGGTGATGATAGCATCTACCTCATAGGGGTGCTGTGAGGATTAAATGAGTGACTGTACAGAGACTGGGCAGTGCTATACATAGAACCTGGAGAACAGTGCCCAGCTCACAACAAGGGCCTGTATCAACTATCGTGAGTATCATCGCAGTGAAGGAAAATCTCTTGGAGGAAAACTGGCTGCATTTCCTGGTGGGTGAACCCCAAGTTTGGGGTTGTTTGCCAGAGGGGAACTGACATCTCACACGTCGCCCTGCCCCACCCTCCAGCTCAATGACTGTTGAACTGAAGAAATATCTGGACCCTTCCTGAGCTGTGGGAGTGGACACGGTGCGAGAATATTTTAGAAAACGTAACCTGCCCCCTTGGCAATCGGAGGCACCGAGACTGGAAAAGTCCGAAGGGGAAAGGCTGGCAGAGTGAGGAGAAAGGGCTGAGGCAGATGTGGTGCACAGCTCCAGGCTTTGAGGGGTGAGCATGCCAAGTTTCCCACCAGCTAAGTGGACACTGCGGACAGCCTTATGAGTAGAGCCCCCTTGACTGTGCCATGCCCACGAGGACAGCCTTTTCAGTGCCATGCGAGCCCCACAGGGAGAGGTGAGGAGGAGGTGGCCCCTGGGAGCCTGTGGGCCATGCTGGGTCAGAGGTCCCAGCGGGGGTGGGAGGTATGGAGGAAGGCACTGGAGTGCTCATGGGGGACAGGGTCAGGGTTTGGACACCTGCCATGCAGATCTCAGCAGCACCAGCGAATTCGCTAAACCATTTTGGCTCTTTACCTTCCTCTGCCCCTTCCTGTTCCAGCCCTGGAGGGGTCAGAGCAATTGCGGGAGGGACTCTGAGAGTGAAGAAATGCCACCTCTTTTGCAACTTCAGGTTACCGAGCCTGGCTGAGGCCTGAGCTGGGGAAGGAGAGGAACTTTGAATTGGAGGAGACATTGAAGTTTTTAAAAATTAAAAAAAAAAGGTTTTGTTATTGTATGGCAAGACTATTTATTCTACTAATCGTGAGTTTCTTAAAGCCAAGAATAAATTTTTATTCCTTGTTATCTGCCGTAGAACCTGTGCCACATGGCACAATGCCTTGCACATAACATACAATCGAATATTTAAATGGAAAAAAATGACATTACAGGGACTTTTAAAAATATATAAATTCCTGAAGTTTTAATATTAAAGTTGGCTGTACTTTATCAATTTCTGAGAATGAGACTTTTCTAATGCCTAAAGGGGACTGGCAATGTTCTGGGCTCCCTGAGGTACCATCCTGGGAAGAGGGGTGCAAAATGAGTAGGCAGAAAGGAGATGGTTGAAAAAAATAAGGCTGTCACTGCAATATATTCAGTTATATTGACATCATCTCATTTTATCCTCACAACAGCTCTGAGAGGTAAATTGCTCTAGTCCCACTTTACAGAGGCTTAGCAATGTTGACTAAGTTGCCCATGGTGCCATATAGGGAGGTGGGAGACCTGGAGTTCAGGCCCTGACTTCTCTGACCGCAAGGTAGAAGCTCTTAGACATTCCTTGAGGCAGACATTGCCTCTCAATGCTTGCATCCCCAATGCTTGGTGCTGGCCCCAGCATCCAGGCAATGTCCTCTACTGACTTGTGGATGAATACATTCTCTCCATCAGCAGCCTAGCTCTGCCCTCACCCAGCCAAAGTCCCCTATGGGTAGGCAAAACAGGATTCTCTGGGGCAAACAAACTGGGCTCATTGCTCTGGCAGACTAGGGGAGAGCTGTTATATTTCGCCGTGGCTGGTCTTGGATTCTTCTGATGCACCTCCCACCCCACCAAACAGAAGAACGTCTCCTGGAGGAGAGATGGTAGCAGACATTGTGCCAGACTCAGGGCTCAGGCTGCAGGAAGGAAACCCGGCCTCAGCCATCTTTCCAGAAGGTTTCACCAGAATGAAATTATCTGGTATCAGGAAATGTCCCCAACGGCTGAAAAGACTTGGATAAACTGGCAAATATGCCTGTGTCTCTCTCCCTTTTCCCTCCATCCAATGACTGGGTGAGACGGATGATGGACAAGGGTTCCAGGCTGGTGCTTTGGGGGCTGATGATGTGGTATTTTTAATCTACATCTTGCACAGGCAGCTAACTGCACCGGTGGAAGGAAGGCAGGTCCAGGGTGAATAACCCTGAACAGAGACGGGCCAGGATTCCCAGCACGCTTGGCTTGGGTGTGTTCTGTACTTACATCTGACCGTGGGCGTGTCTGATGTTCTGGGAATTCATATCATTGCAAATAAAAGCTCAAAGCCACACACTGAGAAGATTGTCTCAGGAGGTTTGGAAAAACTGTTCAATTTCCCCCGAGCTGCCCGTAGAGCAACTCCTCCTTAATTTCATTTGCTGTTCACAAAGGATTTTCACAGATATCCTTTCATTAGATCCTCATAACAACCCCCCAAACTGGATGGGAAAATATTACTGTTCTTATTTTGCAGAGTTCCCAGAGCCTCACTAAGATTGAAACACTTGCCTGGGGTCAAACAGCCATGGGTGATGATGGCACTTCACCTAATTCTGGCTCTGTTCGCCTCTCCACTCCCTTCCCCAGGCCAGCCCTGGCCACTCCTGGTTCCCAAGCTCCGGCCTGGGCCAGGACCTGGCGCCTCATTTGCTCAGAAAGGGAGGTCAGGTACCTGTGAAAGTTGTGTGTGGGGTTTGCTCCCATGATGTCATTATTTCAAGCTCCCTTTCTGGTAGAACTTAGACTTTTCCAGCATCTCTGACCCAGCAATTCCACTTCTTGAAATTCACTTTTAGATAGTATTCAAATCTGGTCACAAAGATAGATGTCTAAGGTGTTCATCATCATGGTGTCATTCATAAAATGCACGCATTGCAAATAGCCTGAATATCCAAGGAGTCCAGTTAAATAAATTTAGATATATTGAATCAAGGGAATATTATTCAGTTCTTAACAAGCCACACAGTATTGACAGAAGGACATTGAATGACATGCTAAGTTGTTCATGGTCCTTTGTTAAATAAAAAAACAGGTTACGATGTTTCAGGATGGTCCCATTTTTGCTTTAACAAATATTTATATCACTGCAAATTAACAAATACCCAGAAAGCTATACACCAAAATGATAATGGTGGCTATTTCTGGTTGGCAAGATCATGGGTGATTTTTATTTCTTTTCGTTGATTATCTATGTTTTTAAGTTTTAAAGTACTCTACATTCAACATGAATTCATGTTCTAGTGCATAGCCATCTGAGATTTCCCCCTGCAGCTTTCAGGGATTACCCTCAAAACTTTCAGGCCCCACGTGTTAGTGCATGGCCCCCCAAAACTTCCCATTCCCCCCTCCTATTTCCCGACATCTCGGCGCTTACAGGAGTTTCCTCTGTCTCCTGGCTGCTCCGCCAGTTGTTGGGCTCCACCCCTGTACTTGCCCAGCCTCAAGACCGAAGAAAGGGCCCGGAGTCAGCAACACGGCCATCAGTGGTTTAATGGGTGGATGAGCTTACACGTCTGAAGCGAGGTCCTGGAGCGACACCCCCCAGTGTGTGGCCAGCAGGACAGGGTGGCGGTCTTTGCTCCTGGTGGGGAGGGGGAGGTTATAGGGGGACCTGACATCAGGCTGGCTCATCAGTTACTAGGAAGACCAGCAGAGGGGCCCGCCCCTCACCACCCGTTTGATAAGCTAACAGGTGAAGATATTCTGATCTAAAGGTTAGTACAATTATTAGCTGGGGCCGGGGCAAGTATGTAGGAAGGTCTGTCCTGTGAGTATAGGGTGTAAGTGAAGCAGGTGTTGGTGGAGCGGGGGACGTACAGAGAGCAAGAGAACAGTTATCTTGGGGGGCCTGACCATACACACGCTTTATCTAACTTAATCTTCAACGCCATTCTGCAAGGGAAGCATTCCGATTTCTGTAGACTGAGGTTTAGAGAGGTTAAATAACTTGGTTAAGGGTGTGCAGCTAATTAGCGGTGGAGTTGGGAGTTAGACACAGGTCTGCCTGAGTACTCTGCCCCTGTTTCAAGCCCTGATTACCTTTTACCATGGCTGACCATGAATGCCTTCGTTTTCCAAGGACTCATCCCGGGGGCTTGAATGGCTTCCAATGCCTGCACTGGTTGGAATTTAAGCCTGGTGTCGACTTGAGGAGGTGGCTGAATTGCCAGGAACAAACCTGAAGACCTGATTTCCTGAGCTCTCCATCACCTGGGGGAACCCAAGAGGATGAAAAGACTCAGTGACCTACCTACACTGTACTGTGCATAGGCAGTCAACTTTCTCCACCTGCTTCCCATGTGCAAAGCGTCTGGATCACGTACTGCTATGGGTGAGGACTAATCCATTCCAGGGAACCCTGCAGGAGTGGAGTAGAGAGACCTTTTGCAGCAAAAGGAATTTTCGAGTTGGCATTTAAAAATTTGAAATCCAAAGGAATGCATAAAGGAAACAAAAGCCAAAAACAAAATAAAAATCCACTTAACGGCTGAGCTCTGGGTATCAAATATTCTCTTTGTATTGTGCAGAGGGAGGCATTGTGCATCTGGGGCTGGAGTTTTCAGTTGGCCATGCAGATAATGCTCCTGGGCACTCCCTTTAAAAACTAAATTAACACTATTTTAATTTGTGTTCCCTGCTTCCTCATTCACAGTGGAGGGGATGGCATGAGGCTGAGCAAGGAGCATATTACTCTTACAAGTTAACATGCAATATGCAGGGGATTACTCTGGGCTCACTCAATACCACAACCCAGAGCTTTATAGAATTCTATTGATCTTAGCTAAAGCTGTTTAATTTTTTTTTTTTGCTTTAATTTTCCTTCCTTATTTGCTTATTAAGCTGAGGTGAGGAAGAGGCGGGGGACTGATGACTGGCCACCATCCCAGGATTTAAGGCTGGTTTGACGGACGGGGAAGATGGTCTGGCCTCGCCCACTGGCAGCAGTGGCATGGGGTGGGGGGATGACTGTAGGGAAAGGGGGTGTAGAGTGTCCAGGCCCCCATGGAGTTTCTCTGCTGCAAATACTCATAGAATAAGGACCCTTTGTGCACAACACGGAGGGAAAACCAGAGAGTGAATCTGATGTGGATACGACCCACAGGGAACTTACCTTCTAGTAGCAGAGAGAAGCATATTAATCCACGATAGGACACAGGTGTGCCAGGATAATCGAAGGCCATATTCATTTTTGCTGTTAGGGGAGGCACGAAAGAATGAAAATGTAATTTCTCTCACTCACCCCTGAAATGTTTGACTCCAGGGGAGTCCCCACATAGGGTCACTGGGGACTTGAGAGGACTTGGACAGTAGGGGGAGTCGTGGCTGGAGTTTGGGCAAGTGTGGGAGGTGAGGGGGAATGGCTAAGGCTGATGGTCTGAGGGTAGAAACTTTGCCCAGCTTCCTTGCTGTCCTTCCTGGGCCATGTGGCAGCACTTCTGAAAGGGCAGCCCATGGGTCTCTGGATTGATTATTAGGCTCTCATGCTTTGGGAACCTAGGTAGCGGAGCAAGCTGTGGCTGCAGTGAGCCCTGCAGAGTGCACCTCTGGAGGCTGCCCGCTGCAGCAGGGCCAGCTGGTGGCAAGGACTGCTGCTGAACTGTGGTACCCTATAGTAGGAGGAGCCATGGTGATGGTGGCGGCCACCAAAGATGGAGAACCAGGCCCATCTTATTTCCTTGAGTCCTAAAATCCTTGTAGGACCCAACACAGACTAGGAGGGAAGCCTAATAATAATAATAATGAATGGCACCTATGGAGCTTTACTCTGTGACAGGCACTGTGCTAAGTTTTCTACATACATTACTTTAATGAATCCCCACAAAATCTCTCTGAAATAGGTTCCATTCTTATCCCCTTTTAATAGATGATAATACTGAGGTGGAAAGAAGTTAGGTCTCTTGCCTAAGGTCTTATGGTTGGGAAGTAGCAGAGCCAGGGTTTGCTCGTTCCCGTGCTGGCTCCTGGGCGCCTTGCCCTCAGCCATTGTGCCAATGCCCACTCTTACAGAGCCTACAGGTCCAGCGGCACAGCCCTTAGTGGTCATTAGCATAGTTTTATTTGGAGGAAAAACAAGAATTAAACGTGATGCTATTTGCACCCTAATACTGAGGAACAAATTCATATCTGGTGTGAACGTAATAGAAGACAAAATGCTATGGGAGTTTAGTGCTCAAACAGCTTACTTCTGATGGAAAAAAGTTGCTTTTTTGGGGGGTGGTGCTGTGAATGAACAAGTGAACATGCAAAAGAGAAGTAAGGAGTTTCTTGCGGGCAGGGTGACCAAAAATTCGGCATATAATCTGGAGACAGTGGGCCGTTCCATTGACTGTGGCATGGAATTGGAAAGTAGTAGGAGATAAGATAGGAAATGAAGGTTGTGTTCAGATTGTAAAGGGTTAAGGGTATTGGACTCTATGCTGAAGGTCAAGGGTGGCAAAAGGGTTTCATCTCATGGGCTGTATGTGATTGGCAGTGGCTCCCTGGGCTGCTATCTGTGCAGGATACACAGAGTCAATGGGAAAGAGAGGTGGATCATGTAGCAGCATCCGTCATGGGCTGATACTCACCAATCTCATTTCTGGTGCTGACATTCAACAAAAGACTCAGAGAGGACAGTGAGGTTGGGCCTTGGTGGGGAGATCCATGCCCCAAATTCTTACTAAACATCTGGTCATTCTGAGGTCCAGAGACTGATTCTTTCATGGTGTCAATTATTTCTATCCCCCCTACCCCCATACCAATCTTATTGGAAATGCCTGGAAATAGTGAAACCAAATATATTTGGGGGTAGCTAGAGAGCTCTCACTGAATATGCTTCTCATCTGGAACTGCTGAGTCTGATCCAACGTGCAGAACCTTGCATGGGACTCCAGAGCACTGAGTTCTGAGCTGGGCTCTGCCAGTAGCAGCTGGGGTGCTTTAGGCTCACACCTGGACCTCTCTGAAGTTGTCCTACATCACAGAGTTTTTGTGGGGTGAAAAGGAAGTAATATTTGAGAATACCATGGCAAAGAGAACACACTCTCCTGATTAAATACCGTATTTTATCAAATAAAAAAATGCCATTGTTTGTAAGATATCCTATCACTTTATGCATCATTAAGAAAGAAAAAAAATACTGCAACTACAGTACCCCATCCGGTGTCAATTATATTCTGTTATCAGGGATGTTAAAGTGCTGGAAAAACAGCATTTTAGAATCAATGAACATTGTGACAAAGATCCAGCTCCCAGTTACTAACTCCCATCTAAACAAGTTAAAAATGCATTTGCTTGGGTTACAGACCAGTTCATTAAAGCATTAATTTCCACGTTACCTAGCACAAAAATCTGACTCCCATTCTTACTTGGTAACTGAAGTTGGAGAAATACGATTCTTAAGGAAAGACTGCCCCAATTTACAATGACTATGAAAACACCAGTTTGACTGTTGGTCCAGATATAACTGGCTCTGAATCACATAAATTGTCAAACAGCCTTGATTAAACACTTGCTAGAAATATGTTAAGGTCAGGGAGCCCTGTGGTTCTGTGTGTGACACAGAAAAGCTGTGTTAGATGTCAGCTTGGGGCTGGAAATTGTAGAATGTGAGGCCCAAGCTGATGCTCAGAAGCCTGGAATTCACCCTCTTCTCTGTTTTATTATCTGTATAATTCTTGAGAATAAGCTATGTGAACACAAACTATCTCCTAACCAAGCAGGCCCCCTCTGGGGAACGTGTACAAAATGTTCCCGGGGGAGCTTAGGGACAATCTGCTTGCTTGTGTTTATTCAAACTTGGGGAAAGAGTTTTGAAGAAAGGTAGGAGCATGAACTAGTCAAGACATGTGGTTGCAAAGTGGTGGAAACTCAACTTTAACTGGCCTCAGGGGAATTATAAAAGGTGTGAAAGATGCCTGGAGACCTGGGGACACGACGCTGCCAGGACGACTACTCTGTCTTTGCCTCTCTCCATCTTTCATCACCTCCTATGCAGACCAGCTACCTCCACTGGGCTGACAGCTCCCTGGGTCCCTATCTACAACTTTACCACCAAAGGGGGCCTGAAATTCTTTCTTTAGCTCTAGTTTGAAACATCCCAGGGAAGAATCCTGATTGGCCCAGTTTGAATCAGGTACCACTCTTAGAGAAATCAACTGGGGTCAAGGGGCTAGAGTACTATGGTTTTTGACCCCGACTACAGACACAGGATTTGAGAGAGGAGAAGGAACAATGTCCTAAATGGGGTGGGCTGTATCCCAGAAGAAGGGAAGGGTTCTGGCAGACAAATGATAGATGCATCTCAATTACCATATTTATGCTTGCAAAAGCCCTTTCATTGCATGATATGAAGAAGAAAAGTCCTTTGAGGTTTAGCTAACAACAAAGCAATCTTATCATCATAACAGGCCCATTTAATCCATTAATCAATAATGGGACCTCCACAAAACCATATCTGCTGCTTTGGTGAGGGCTAACATGCCATTCTACAGACAACATACCCTGAAAGGCAATGTGTGTCCTTACTGCAGAAATTCCGAACCTTCAAAACACTGTTATTGGAGAACTTAGTCAAGTCCTGTCCGTCCAAGTGCATTTGTACTTTGTAGAAGAGTGTGATGAACTATAATGCTCAGAAAGACTAATTCCCCTACTTTAACCTACAGACAGACCTTGAAAGCTTCTTCCGAAGCCCAGTTACTTGTACGCCCTTGACCAAAGACTTAGCCTCCTCTTCTCATAAGAAACAATCTATGAAGCTTATTGCTGTGATCAATGATGCTGCAGAAGATGGAGTCTATTACTTTACAAGGATTCTCAGGACAGCTACTTGATTGGTCTCAGCACCAGGAATGGCTATGTTCCTTTCCTGAACAACTGGTTTATTTTTACTTTACAGACACTAAATCCCATGGCCTTTCATATTTCCCTCCTCGTGGTGGCTGCTAGGAAGCTCAGGGCAAATTTACAACCCACCTGTAGTTCAAATTTGAATCCTCAATGGCAGGTGTTTAGTGTACAAACTTACCTCTTGACTCCATCCTGCTTCCTTGACCTTTTTTTCCCTTTGTCTCATATTTTAAAACTTACATGAGAGTTATTTAATCTTGGAACAACATTTACATCTTTATAAGCCAGTTACATTTTTTTAAGATTAAGGCGGGGATATGAGTAATTATTTGACCTTGAGCTCAACGGTTTTGAAGCCTCTCAGGCAGAAACATCTCAGTGGAGTGTGCCAGTGAGTGTGTATAGTTCCACTCATTCTGCAACCCAGCTCATATCTTGGGGACATCCTTATGTTGTCCCTTTGCAGGGGTTTCTAAACTCACCCACCCACATTTTGGTTACAAGTTACGTTGTGAATTTATTGATTTTTCTTCATAACATTTTTGGCCACAAAAACAGAATATTTGACGTTATTTTGTGTTTCTTTCCAAGACCTGGGAGGTAAATTCACTTCCTCATGGTGATGAAGTCCAAAAGAGAATTCAACTTCTTCTCCTACAATATTATTCTATGTTTTAAAAATATCTTCAAGGCTTCACAAGTCTGTAATTGCTGAGACATTTGTAGTTAACAACAAATCTCAAATATTTAGGCTTAGAGATTAAAAATTCCAACAATAATAACAAAGATAAAACGATTATTGTCTGCAATAAATGATCCATAGTGATGGCTTTTAGAAGAATACTTGATAAGTGACTTTCATTTCCATGATGGGGAGTGGGGTTGAGAGACTGAAGAACTCAGTCAGATGTAAGGGTGGGAAAGTGGATAATCTAGAGGAGCCACTCATTTCTCAACTGGGAAACAAGGGAAATGTTCCTCTGGGATGCTGGCAGCTCTTTCCAGTCATTTGCTGCACGGTCCTGCATTTCTCTTCCAGGAACCGCTACGGGCTCATATCCGAGGGGCACATCCGCACAAGCCCTGGTTTTCTGAAGCTTCTCCATGACACTGTAAGCGAGGCAAACATTTTCAATGTGATCTGTATCATGTACTTCTTTGTGCAAGTTTGTATTTTGGTTGAAATGACAACCATAAATATTTAACATTCTAAAAGCTGTGGCTTTCCAGCCCCAACTGTCTGATGGGAGACAACGTTGCGTGCATTAATTTACAACCCACTTTCATTTCAAGCTGGTCAATAATATTTCATAAGGTAGGAAACCAGACGGCATGATTGTGGTGGAGAGATGAAAAGAGCAGAGAGTGGTTTAAAGACCTAAGGCCAAATTCTAAGAGGGAGGAAAGAAACTGTTTTCTGTTTGGGACTCTCTTTTTTTTTCTTAATCTTGACAACCTTTTCTTTTTCCCAAACTGACAAAATTAACAGTATCATTTTAAGACGAAGAGATGAAAGATCTCCTTCTTCACTCTTCCCTTCCCCACACTCACGCACCTGGACACACTCACACACATGCACACACATACACAAAGCAGAGGATGTCCTAATGAGGGGCGGTGCCCTCCTGCTCAAGGACCAACAGAAAGAGGGAGGGCTCTGCCCACCACAGCTGGACACAGTGTGTCTGTACATTTGACCCAGTTGAACAAAGGTGTTATTTTGAAAAATGACCCTCACTTGACATTTACATGATACCAAGTGATCTATTTGAATGCCATTATTTAAGCGATTGCTTTTCCAGCTTGCAGGCAGTCTAATTCTCATCAATTTCACCTTTAATTTAGAAGAGAAATGATAACCAATGGAGGGAAGAAAAAGAAGAAAAAACAACCCACAACAGAGGCCTGTGTCACTATGTTCCAGAGTGGTTTTTCATTCAAAGTGTTTTCCGTAAATGAGACTTTGAATAAACCCCACACTGACAAGTAAAAGGTTGAGTAGAAATAAATTCTTCCTTTTTAGCTGGGACTGTAGAAAAAAGGTTAAAAATAAAATATTCTAGTTATGAAAGCCCTACAATAGGATCTGTTAAAATACATAAATTTAAATTCAATCCCATGAAAGCAATTGTTATATATCTATATGCTGATGTGTGAACGAACCACTTTGTGTATAATTCAGTGGCTATTGATTTTTTATTTTATATGTGTAATAACATGCTCCTAAGTTCAAAAGAATCAAAACATCAATGTTCAGTGATTTTCACCTTCAAAGACCAGTACCAATGCAACTAATGAAAGCTCAGGCATCACTGCTCAGTGTCCCAGGTGAGGTCCAGGTGCTGAAAGCAGAGCTCAAGGCTAGCAGTCCAGAGCAAACCACCTTGTAGGATTGACTCCTCTCTGCTTCCTTTTCTCCTGAAATGAATGGCTCACTCCAGGGCAATGGCAGCAGAAGCAGTGAAGGAACAAAGCGAAGTCATGTGTGCACAGTTAGGAAAAAGACGGACTCCAGGCTGGGCCTCGAGTCTGGGCCACTGCTGTGTCTGGACTATGCTAGGGCCAAATGCCCCTGAATCTCCATTTTGCCTTCAAAGAACTGGTAGTTAGAATTTGTTTGGTGGTGAATGACTAAAAAAACTAGTTAGATAATGAAGAAAATGCATTGTGTATATAACTGAACAGTCTGGTGGTTAGATTGACACTACGTCAGACTTGATCCAATGGCCCAGATAATGTCACCCAGGACCTGCTTCTCTCCTTCTCACTGGTTTGCCTTTGGTGTCATTGGCTTCATCCTCAAACTGCTCAGAGTGGCCCCCTCAGCAGCTGCAGTTTCTCGTCTTGTGGTAACAAAATTACTCAGGCCATGTCCAACTTCACACCCTCATACCTCTCCTCAAGGAGAAAGGACAGGGTTTTCCTCAAGCTCCCACAAGTCGTAGGACTCTCTCTTCTATTCCTGTTCCTGGGGAGACAGAATATGCTGCTTGGCCTAAGCCAATCAGAGCCTGCCTTGGAACAGGGACTGTGGTCATTCCACATCCAATGGGAACAGAAGAGAACAGAGAGGGGTACGTGTCTGAGAGGAAAGTCAAGTTACCTTTGAATGGTGGGGGCAATGGAGGCTTGGATGTAAACAACAATTGTTCACTCCAACAACTTGTAGCTTCTTGTTTAGCTATGTCTTTTACTACACATCTTGATTTTATTTTCTTTTGCCACAAAGTCACCTGAGGTAGTCAATGGGTGACATCAGTTCTGGTTGCAGGCTGGATTAAGACTCAGATGATCCTTTGATCTCCATCTTCAAGTTCTGGTTCATTTTCTCCAAAACAAGGGGCTGGCACTGATGGCTGACACCTGGCACACAGGCCGCCACATTCCCCTCTCGGTCCTATGGCAGACATCATCCATGAATCACAGGACTTCTGTGCAGTCCAGATGTGGCCCCAGAGACCTACTTAAAACAGCCTGCTGGACAGTCCCTGCAAATGTATTGGTGTCGATAAGTGAGATAAAGTGTATTTGCCATCCCTGGAAAACATCGTACTCTGATGACTACCAATGCACTTCACTCATATACTAAGAGCACTCACAAACACGTACTCACACTTTTGTATACCTCAGTGTTTCTCAAAATGTGGTTTTCAGATCTCTTGCATCAGAATCCCCTTGTGTCCATATTAAAATACATATTCTGGAGATCCACTCTGAAGCTACGGAATCAGAATATTCTCAAAATAACAGTTTTAAATACTCAATAAGCTACTACACACAGTAGAATAAGGAGCTTCATTCCCACTAGGTCTCTGAGATACTGGCTCATTCTTTGTGAATTCTTGTTTAGCTATGCCTTTTACTACAGTTTATGGAGTAGTAGTAGCAGTTTATGGAGCTACTATGTGTAGGCTCTGGGCTAGTCTTTGTGAATTAGATGAGGATGGTGCAAATAAAGAGCTCCTAGACTTTCTCTGTGAAAGACAAGTGATGCTCTGAGGTAGGGGTTAATTGCGACAAGAAAGGACCAGGGCTTTGGGAACTCAGAGACGGACAAGATCACTTCTACATGAGGGAGCTAGAAAGAGAGAATGTCATGTGCTGATGAAAGAAATCGAAGAAGACACAAACAGTTGGAAAGATATACCATGTTCTTGGATTGGAAGAACTGATATTGTCAAAATGACTATACTACCCAAGGTAATCTACAGAGTCAATGTAATCCCTAACAAATTACCAATGGCATTTTTCACAGAATTAGAACCAAAAAAATCTTAAAATTTGTATGGAGAGAAAAAAGAGCCCAAATAGCCAAAGCAATCTTGAGAGAGAAAAATGGAGCTGGAGGAAATCAGGCTGCCTGACTTCAGACTATACTACAAAGCTACAGTCATCAAAATAGCATGGCACTGGCACAAAAACAGAAACATAGATCAATGGAACAGGATAGAAAGCCCAGAAATAAACCCACTCACCTACGGTCAATCAATCTATGACAAAGGAGGTAAGACTATGTAATGGAGAAAAGACAGCCTCTTCAATAAATGGTGCTGGGAAAACTGAACAGCTACATGTAAAAAAATGAAATTAGAACATTCTTTAATACCATACACAAAAATAAACTCAAAATGGATAAATGACCTAAATGTAAAACTGGATACTATAAAACTCTTAGAGGAAAACATAGGCAGAACACTCTTTGACATGAAACACAGCAATATCTTTTCTGAGCTGTCTCCTAGAGTAATGGAAGTAAAAACAAAAATAAACAAATGGGACCTAATGAAACTCAAAAGCTTTTGCATGGCAAAGGAAACCATAAACAAAATGAAAAGACAACCCACAGAATGGGAGAAAATATTTGCAAATGATGCAACTGATGGGATTAGTCTCCAAAATTTACAAACAGCTAATGCAGCTCAATATCAAAAAAATAAACAACCCAATCAAAAAATGGGCAGAAGACCTAAATAGACATTTCTCCAAAGAAGACATACAGATGGCCAAGAGGCACATGAAAAGATGCTCAACATCACTAATTATTAGAGAAATGCAAATCAAAACTACAATGAGATATCACCTCACACCAGTCAGAATGGCCATCATCAAAAAATCTATAAACAATAAATGCTGGAGAGGGTGTGGAGAAAAGGGAACCCTCTTGCACTGTTGGTGGGAATGTAAATTGATACAGCCACTATGGAGAACAGTATGGAGGTTCCTTAAAAAACTAAAAATAGAATTACCATATGACCCAGCCATCCCACTCCTGGGCACACATATATATATATATATCCGGAGAAAAACATGGTTCAAAAGGATACATGCACCTCAATGCTCAATGCAGCGCTGTTTACAATATCCAAGACATGGAAGCAACCTAAATGTCCATCTACAGATGAATGGATAAAGAAGATGTGGTACATATATACAATGGAATATTTCTCATCCATTAAAACGAATGAAATAATGCCATTTGCAGCAACATGGATGGACCTGGAGATTATCATACTAAGTGAAGTAAGTCAGACAGAGAAAGACAAATATCATGTGATATCACTTATATGCAGAATCTAAAAAAAAATGATACAAACGAACTTATTTACAAAACAGAACAGACTTGCAGACTTAGAGAACAAACTTATGGTTATGGGGGAGGGGGGAGGATGGGTTGGGGAGAGGGATAGAGTGTGAGTTTGGGATTGACATGTACACACTGCTATATGTAAAATACCAACAGATAACCAACAAGGACCTACTGTAGAGCACAGGGAACTCTGTTCAATATTCTGTAATAACCTAAATGGGAAAAGAATTTGAAAAAGAATAGATATGTGTATAACTGAATCACTTTCCTGTACACCTGAAACTAACACAACGTTGTTAATCAACTATGCTCCAATATAAAATAAAAATTTAAAAAAAGAGAGAGAGAATGTCATAGATGAGTTGGCCCTTGTGCCTTTGTCAGGTAGGAATAATTGGGGCACGGGATGAGGAGAGATAAGATTTATGGGAGAAAAAAATGGCACTGGTTGGAGGTGAGAATGTGCAGTAAGGGATCATGAAGAGAGAGTCATTAATTCAATCAGAGGTAGGAATGGGGATCTGAGGAAAGAAGTTGGAAAGACAGGATTAAATTTTCATTACACAGGGTTTTGCAGTTCTGGCTTCAGTGTTTAGACTTTATTTTGCAGGCAGTGGGGGAGCATTTTGAGCAAGAGAGTGGCATGATACTAAGCTATGTTTGAGGATCTGGAAATGAGGTAGGAGGAAGGAATAGAGTGGGAGAGGCTGGAGGCTTAGAGGTGGTAGAATGTTACTGTAATTGTACAGGTGAGAGGTTGGGGGGCTTAACTGGAATCTTGGCAGTGGAAATGGAGGGGAACAGATGTGAGAGACTTTGAGGAAGGAGAGCCACCGACCTTGTTGTTTTGATAGCTTGCCCAGACTATCAAAGGTATATTAGTCAGGATGTGCTGGGCCATGCTGCAATAACAAATGACTCTTGAAATCTCAGTATACAACGTAACAAAATTTTACTTGCTTATGTTGCTTATCCCAGACTGGTTGGCAGGGGCCTCTGCTACACTCAATCCCTCAGGAACCCAGGTTGAAAGAGGCTCTGTTCTATTTTTCTGTACCACTTGAAGCATGTGGCCTTCTGAATGCTAAAGAAGAGGAAGAGAGAGAGGAATGGAGGAGGCACAAAGACCTTCAACTGACTTGACTCAGAAGTGATCAGCATCACATCTCCTCATAGTCTACTGTCTTGAACTAATCACATGGTCCTAATATAACTGTAAAGGAGGTTGGGAAAAGTAGGGGAGCACATGGAATATTTGGTGGCCTCACTTTTTCAGCTACACTAGGGTAATTTCAGGATTTCACCAAAAGTCAGAAATTAAGAAATCATATACTTGAGTTGCCCCTAAGAACATAGAGGTAAATTGGTAAGAGGAGAGACTGGAGAATAAATTTTGTAACTCACCCAGTCACTTGTAGGAGTAGTATGATTTCGGGCATATGGGAGGTGGTATGCCTTGAACCTGACTGGTTCTGTGTTAGTTGTTAGGAGTTAGTCAAAGGAGTGCCTGACTGTGATTATCTGTAGTAGTGAACACACCTCACGTAAGACACATAGACACCCAGTTCATGTGCACGTACGTGTGCACCCCCCCACACACACACCCCTGGGTTTTAATGAACACATTTTCATGTAAAACAAAAACAAAACCTCCAATTCCAAATCTATTTATCTTTTTCAATGACCTCAGAAATACAAGTATTTTGACGGAGTAAGAAGACGTCTGACAATCCCCAATACAGTAAGTCCCCTACATACGAATGAGTTCCATTCTGAGAGTGCGTTCGTAAGTTCAATTTATTTCTAAGTCCTACAAAGTTAGCCAAGCTACCCAACTAACACAACCGGCTATATAGTGTTGTACTGTAATAGGTTTATAATACTTTTCAGACAAATAATACATAACAAACACAAAAAATAAAGAAAACATTTTTTATCTTACAGTACAGTACCTTGAAAAGTACAGTCGTACAGTACAACAGCTGGCATACAGGGGCTGGCATGGAGTGAACAGGCAAGAAGAGTTACTGACTGGAGGAGGGAGAGGAGGTGGGAGATGGTAGAGCTGAAGGATTGTCAGCAATAGGAGATGGAGGGCAAGGTGCAATTACACTCACGCGTGACGTTAATGGCACAGGTTCTGGTCCCTTGCTGGATTCAATTCTATCTACCCTCTTGAAAAAAAATCCAGTGGTGTCTGGGTAGTAGCTCTTTTTTTCTCATCATAGAGGACACGGGAGCACTGGATTGCATTCTGAACAGCTGCTGCAACCTTCGTGTACCGTTCTACGTCTGGGTCCCGTGCCTCAAAAACTAACAGTACCTCCTCAGATAAAGAAAATCCCCTTGCCATTTCCTGCATTGTGAATCTCTTTGGTTCTTCAGTTACTTTTTCTTCCTCTTGTCTCTCTTTGTCCTTTCTGTGGGCCTCCAATTCCATCAGGTCTTCATTAGTAAGCTCCTCGTGTTGCACAGCAAGGAGTTCAATGAAGTTATCCTCTTGCAGATCTAGCTTGAAATAAAGATACTGTACTACTGTACTCTATACAGTACTATAAAGTACACAGAAGCACAACCACTTGTAGAGGATGCATGCACGTGACAATGTATGCCAGACACATGAACTAACTTACGTGACTGGACACGCGAACACATGTTCACATCTTTGAAAGTTCACAACTTGAAGGTCTGTATGTAGGGGACTTACTGTAACTCTTTTCTCTGGGAAAATTCTAAGACAAAAAAACCTTCCTAAGTCTACAATGCCCTTCTCTCCAAAAGAATCATGGCTATTGTCAAGCAGACACATTCACGCAGGCGACAAATATTTACCACGTGCTCAGTGCTCACAGAGTCCCAGGCATTCTTTTAGGCCCCAGGGGATGCCACCTTTTTGGAGGTTACATTCAACTGGGTAGAAACACAGGTAGTCAGCACACAGCTGGAACTTTAACTAGGATTTCATACTCCAAATCCTTTGCACTAACATGTCGTGTTAAAGACTAGCTTGTCCTCCAAATGAATCTTCCAGCTTTCTTTATCTCCTAAAGCACTAGCTCCTTCCCAATCCCCCTTTAAAAACACTGATCAGCCCAGTAGCACGCTGAACTGTGTTGCTACGAGGGAGATAAAGACAGAAAAATGCTCTCCTCTTGCTCTCAGAGGAGCTTCTGATCTACTTCTTGGGTGCCAATCTATCTTTTTCTGATGTGTCCCCTGAATTCCCATCACTGATCTTTGTTTTAACAAAATTTCAGGGCAATGCAAGAGCATCTGAGGCACCGTGACTGCACCACAGCCGGGAAAGAAAAGCCTCTTTTTGCCCAACTTTATGGAGGGTAGGGAGATGTTCAGAAACAGAATGTGCTCCCGACAGAACTGTCCTGTTCCTCTCATAAATGTGCTTCCAGGATAAATCCAATGCCATCTTCTTTTCTCTCTTGGGGACAGCGGGTCCACCAGAAAATACTTGGAATCGCTGGGGCAGAAAATAGAAGGCTCTCTGGCAATAACATGCTTCTGACCCCAGTCTTTTTAGGCCCCCAAGAAAAGAAAAGAGGTCCATGTGAAAACCCCTCCTGGGGTTTCCCAACCAGTTAAACATGAGGGAGAGAAAGAAAAGAGGAGAACATTCTAAATAAAAGCAACGTCTTTGAAAAACTTCAAAGAAACATTTCTCCTGTTCAGAAGTCAAGAGCACATCTGGCTGGTGGTGAAAAGAGAAGTGGTGTCATCTGGGCAGAAATATTCTCTTCAAATATGTCCTTTAAGAAAAGCAAGAAAGGAGAGCCCAAGAGACTGAGAGGAGAGAAAAAATGCAAAGAGGGAAGGGACGTTAAAGAGGAAAAAGAAAAAAGAAATTAAAAAACCCTCCTAAATCTTGTAATGTTTTAGGAGGGCTTATTAGAAGAACAAAAATTAAGTGCCATACAGAGCTGTGCTCCAGTATTGATGGCCTTTATTCAAAGAGCCATCACCCTGTAAACTCACTTTAACAACTCCCTTCAGATAAGATATAAAAATTAAGGACATTTACAACACAGCTTAGTAGCAGATGTAGTCGTCCTGTTGGGGCTTAGATCAAATAGTGATGTAAACCCCAGCAGGATAACAGGTCTTACAAAAAAGTCCTTAACAACAGCCCCCAAAAATCTTGGAAATCTTACAAAACATGTTTCCCATTCTCTCCCAACCTCAAGGGTCCCCCTTCCTTCCCCCAACCCTCTCCTGAACTGCTAGACTCCTTTTCCATCGTCATCCTTGTCTGGAGTTCTTATGAGTCACTCTACACTTAGCAACGGGACCAAAAAAAAAATCTGGTTGGGCTTCTGGTTATCTTCTCCAACTAGTCATCTTCCCCCATCACTACCTGTGGGAGCATCAGGGTGAGGGATGTGCCCAGCAGTCTGGGAAACGAACTGAAATGTACATATAGCTCAAACGGGGATTGAGGTCTGACCTTCGCCTTGGTCACATCCCCATTTGCCTCTCTTCCTCCTCCAACTCTCATTTATGCACCCAGAGGATCCTCAAAGGAGGTTTCCAATTTGATGTGAAGGTTGGATTACTCAATAAGGTGGGAAACATTTATGTCTGTAACAGTGTAACAAATGCGGGTGAAGGACTTTCCCCAACTCTACCCTTTCCCAAGATTTTCTCCAGGATTTATTCTGGGAACTATCTCCATCCATCCACCCACTCCCTGCACTCACTCATTCACTCACTCAGTATTTCAAAAGGTATATTTGTGTGCCTACGACCTGCCAGGCATATGGCAGTGCTGGAGGCGTGGATGTGACCTTCCTGATTGGTTATGGTCCTCTTTGCTTCTGAGTTGACACATCTGTGAACTGGCTTTGGAAAGAGAAAGAGTTTAGGGAAGGAAAGTGGAGAGGGGTATAAGTAAGCGCTATCTGAGAATTTCTGGTTGCTAGGTCCAGTTTTGCTGTCACCCTAGCTTTTCCAAATGAAGCCAGTGACCTCTCTTGTCCTCATGGTGTATGGGAAAAGAGTCATGTAGCCCTGCAGGCCCAAGGTCTTGTTTCTGGATTCTGTTTTTCTGGCAGATGATCATTTAGCCAATAATTTGGGAGTGGAGGTATTAGATGTTTGGCCATAATGTGGCCCTTGGACCAGACAGAGGCCAAGAGGCTGGAAAAAAGGGAAGACTCTAAAGGGCCTTCATGAACAAGGGAGCAAGTCCTGACCCTGTAATGAGCTCTATTCTGTGGGCAGGTCAGGGCCCTGCTTCACTGGGAGCAACTGATAAAAAACCAAAATAAAATGTTATCACCTCAGCTGGTTAAGCCAAGGCCAGTGAGAAAATTGTCCTAGGAAGCCCTGAAAGCAGAAAATAAGAGGCTGGCTTAAATGTCACATGGAGCTTAAGAAGATTGGAGAGGGGCTTCCCTGGTGGCGCAGTGGTTAAGAATCCGCCTGCCAATGCAGGGGACACGGGTTCGAGCCCTGGTCCGGGAAGATCCCACACGCCGCGGAGCAACTAAGCCCGTGTGCCACAACTACTGAGCCTGCACTCTAGAGCCCGTGCTCCACAACAAGAGAAGCCACCGCAATGAGAAGCCCGTGCACCGCAACGAAGAGTAGCCCCCGCTCTCCGCAACTAGAGAAAGCCCGCGCACAGCAACGAACACCCAACACAGCCAAAAATAATAAATAAAATAATTTCAAAAATTAAAAAAAAAAAAAGGTTGGAGACATTCCAGGGCTAAGTGGGGGCCTTCTAAGGTCGTTCAGTCTAGAGTTTTCCAACACCCAAGCCAACATTTACAGCTTGAACTCATGCCCTCCCTGCCCTCTCCTCCTCTGCTTTACCCAAGAGGTCTGCAGTATGACTGGGTTGCAAATATCGTCTGGTCCATCCCCGTACCTCCCAGCTGGCTTGGCTGGGTTTCATTTCACATGTGCTCTAATCTGAAAACAAACACTGAAATCAGCTGCGAGGAGGCCACGTTGATATGACCAATGATCAAAGAAGGTCCTCTCTCTGGATCCCTGTAAGAAAGGACTCCAAAGGCATTTTCCTCACTCATACTCACTTGCACATCCTCCCACTCACAGGCATACATATACACATGTACACTCAGACAGGCACACAGATACAGATGGTCACGATCCCAGTGGGTTACTTCACTATGTGCTAGGCCATTTGGTCAAAGACGGGGCAGCATTTACCTCTACGAATGCGAGGTCTAATCTGTGAAGAAAATGTGTGCATATGTAAAGAATCAAAGAAGATAATAGTTACAGCCTATGTCACAGGCGTGGACTAATCTTCGATTAAATAATGATATTCAGATGACATTTCTTGGCAATTGGCAGGCCAGCTGGAAAAATAAGTCAGAATTTCCACAGAGAATAGACTGTTTTGCCATCCAAAGCTGGCCAAGTACAAACAGCAAGGGTTCTAAATACATATGAATAAAAGGTCCCAGCACTCTGGCTTGCAAATACACTTTTTCTCTACTCACAGAATTGCACACACCAGTTTACAGATGTGTGTGAAGTGCATATGTAAATTTAATATCTGCTGTATACACTTGTCTGTCCTCTTTCTCCTGCGATATCTCACCTGGGAAACTTCCTAGTCTAGTTCCTCATTCTTCAGATAAGGGAACTGAAGTCGAGAGAGCTAGGCTGCTGGAGGGACTTACCCAAGGTCATGCAGCAAGCCAGCCATCTTGACTTTCATTCCAATGCTGTTTTGAGTACGTTCTAACCTCCACAGAGCTGACTGGTGGAACCTGTCAGCACCCATCATGGGATGGAATGCATGTGCACAGGAGCCAGAGTTGCTGGGGCTGACGTGTAAAAGGTACGTGTGTGTAACAGGACGTGATGGAAAAACGTACACTCTGGCTCTGGCTAGACCTGGTCTATTGTCGGTATTTGAACAGGAAAGAGATGGAGACCCTAACATGGGTACCATTTACACAGCGGTGTCTGGGGTCAAGGGAAGCCCATAAGGGATGGTATAGAAACCCGTGTAAGCAGCGCCAGAGACCTGAAGGAGGCTAGTGGAGGGAGGCGTTCCCCAACCCAGAGACAGTAAGGTTGATCTTTGGTGGTGGTGGTGGGGGGGGACTCAGTCAATGAGAGGGACCTGCAGGGAGGACGCTGGGAATCAATACTGTGAACTCACCCTTCTCGATTCTCTCAGCTCCTGCTTGTGCCTCCCACTGGGTAAACTCAACAGGAGCTAAAGGCCGGGGGCCATGATGTGGACCATAAACTGAGCCTCCCAGGGGGAGGGAGGGCTGACTGGATCTAGAGGAGCAAATAGAACTTCCCACATGTCTGGGTTCAAATCTCAATCAGCTTTGCTACTTATGAGTGCTGTGACTTGGGACAAGTCCTACTACTCTCCGCCATTGGGTGCCTCATCTGTGAGCTGGTTATGGTGCCACCCACCCTGAGAGGTGCAGTGACTCTTAGAGCTGGTGTATGGATGGCTCCGAGCTTAACACCTAGCGTATTTGGTCCATTCCGTCTTCTCTCAGCAATGCCAGAGGCCCCTGGATAATTCGGTAAAAGGAACCCGAAGCCTTACACTTTTGCAGATCTTTTGATCTAGAAATTCCGCTTCTAGGACTTAGTCTCAAGGAACTAATCTGGCAAATGCACAAAATTTATAATGTTTTTGCCATATCACTACTTAAAATGTGAAAATTGGGAGCAGCTTGACTGATTGTATCCATCAGGATTCTTAGATGCAAACCACAGAAACTGATTCTTGACGAGTTAAGCAGAAAAGGAATTAATTGAAGGATTACTGGATGACTCACAATTGCCAGAAGAGGCCAGGCTGCCTGGTGGGTGAGAACAATTGACCTCCTGCTGTACACTTGAGTCTGTGGCTGATAATTTGTGGGTGTCGATGTAAACATAAACCTTGCCCCAGACGCCCAGGGTGTTCATCATACCCAATAGTGTGGGGCAAACCAGCTTGTCTCTACCAGTCAAAGTCTTGGTTCTTAGGCATGTTCTGGAGGTACAAGCAGGATGAGGTAGACGTGCTCGGCAGCAGCATTAGTGGAAAAGACTTGGAAGCGTCAGTGAACAGCCAGCTCCACGCCAAGCGTAGACTTAGGTTCTTCAAGGAGTCTGTCAGTGCACCCCAATTCACAAAGTGCATCCTCTAAGAGGTCACAGACAGACCAAAGTGATCTTGGGGGAAAGTGGACCCTGGAGGATGCCGGTACCTTTGACTTGTACCTGCCTGTGCCTGGCAATGTTGATGCCACACCTAGGTCCCCTTTACTGGGCCAGTGTGCCCACCTAGATGCTGCGACTCTTGGTTGTTGACAGCTCAGAGCTGCTCGCCTTCTCAGTTGAGCTGACCAAGAGAGTGCCTTGCTTGGGCAAGGTTTCTTTGTCCCTGACCCCAAGGAGCAGGCAAAAGATTAGACTTCACCTGAGACCACAACCTTGCTCTGCTCTTTCTCCTTCCCCGATTTTCTTTCCCTTCGCCCTTATTGGTTTTCCCTGAGGAGCACCCCCTTGATAAATCAGCTGTACTCAATCCATATCTCAAGCTCTGCTTCTAGGGAAATGGGCCTAAGCCACTCTGACTCAGATTTGTGCCTGGTCTTGAATTCCTTCTTGCACGTGTTGCCTGGCACCTGACCTCTGCCATCCCTTTGCTTCCAGCCTTTACTCTGACTATTGTCACCAAGCCCGGTGTGATGGTGAAAGAGAAAAGGTATACAGTGTTGGGGACAGGACTGGCATTCATTCAGGGCTGCCATTTTGCTTTGGTCCTCTTGCAGAAGGAGCCACATCTCAAGTGAGCAGACCGGGGTGCTCTTTCTCCTCTGAGCCCTCTGCCCCCACCACCAGCAGCTAGTGTAACCTCTCTTGTCACATATGTCACACCCTATTACAATCTCCTGTCTTCTTGTCTTCTCCCTGGCGAGACTGTGAGCTCTAGAGCAAGGCTGAGCCTTGGTCTTACTGAAACTCCGCTTGGTGTCTGGCCTCAAGAAATGGCAGTGATGATCATTAGTACTGATTGGCACACAGGTAATCCTTGTCAAGTGAATGAGAGAATCTTCAGAGGACAGGTTGCCCGCTGCTCAAAGGGACAGTACCACCCTGTGGGGAGAGTGGATTTACCCAACTGCCAGCTCAGTTATCAGAGTAACCCACAGACGAGCTTAGGCTGAGAATAGAATGAGCACAGATTCTCATTACCTACAAGTCATTAAGTTGTGATTAGAAAAAAGGGAGGAGAGAAGGGATGAACATTTGTAAAGGGATACGACATCTGTATTCATCCGTATTCAGATACCACAACCGGCCCACTGGGCCACCTTTAATGAACAACATATGTTATGGTTTCTGTGGACCATATTGTATACCTGCTTTGTGTTAAGTGTTATACAACACAAAGATGATTTCATTTGAGGTGTCTGTCCCCAAGGACCTCACAATTTCAAATAAACGGGCCATTATAATATGGATAATATTTTTTTAATAAATTTATTTATTTATTTTGGGCTGCATTGGGTCTTTGTTGCTGCTCACGGGCTTTCTCTAGTTGCGGCGAGCAGGGACTACTCTTCGTTGCGGTGGCTTCTCTTGTTGCGGAGGCTTCTCTTGTTGCGGAGCACGGGCTCTAGGCGTGTGGGCTTCAGTAGTTGTGGCACGCGGGCTCAGTAGTTGTGGCGCACAGGCTTAGTTGCTCCGCGGCATGTGGGATCTCCTGGACCACGGCTCGAACCCATGTCCCTTGCAGTGGCAGGCGGATTCTTAACCACTGCGCCACCAGGGAAGCCCAATAATGGATAATATTTGAGTGTTCACTATGGACCAGGCATGGTTTGAGGCACATCACAAATATTAATTCATTTAATCCTCTGTGTAACTGTCTGAGACAGGTAATTTTACAAATGTAAAAAGTGAGGCACAGAGAGATTTATTAACTTGCCCAAGGTACACAGCTCTTAAGTGGGAGAGTCAGGATTTGAACCCACAGCCTTTTCACTTCCTTGCCCTGCAGTATGCCACAGAACAATGAGTTGTGAATTAAGTGCCATGAGAAGGCCACTCTTCACACGGAAAACCTTTAACTAATATCCTGCCTGCACATCAGAATTACAGTGTCCAGGATGGAAAGCATGACTCCCTTCTCTTGATCATCACCCCTTTCTCCTCCTTCTGGCCGACCCTGTCCCTCTCAATGCACTACCATCCCATTATCTCCATCTAGAACCTCAGAGTTGTCCTTGATCCTTCTTCCTCTCATGTCACCTGTAACCTGGTTGCTAAGTCTGCTGAATTCTAGATGGACAAACCTCCACAACTCAGCCCCTTCTCCCCACGCTCTTGGCCCTGGCTTAATTCAGGCCCTTCACCTCCTGCTTGGATCACTGCAATAGTCTCCCTTATTCCTGCTTCAATATGCCCTTCACACCACTGTCTTCCTCACCTAGTCCCCAAGCACACTGCAAGCCTTAAGGAAGGGCCTGGGACTCTGGTCAAATCCACCATGGCAGGCTTGGGCTCTGCCTTTTTAAGAACAATTCCGGCCAGGACTAGGAAGTGACTCATCTCCCCATGTGCAGGGCAAGAGAGGCCAGCTGTATGCACTGGAGATCACACTGCTTCTCAAAAGTGGATGCCCACATGAATCACCTGGGAATCTTGTTAAAGTGCAGATTCTGATTCAGTAGGCCCGGGGTGGGGCCTGAGATTCTGCATTTTTAATGAGTTCCAAGGTGAGGCCAATCCTGCTGGTCCCTAGATTGTGGTTTGACTAGTAGGGTACAAGAGGACAGCTTCAAGAATTAAGGCAGGGGTTTCCCCTTAGGCCAGGACAAGTGGAGCTATAGAAAAAAATCAGCAACATGCTCTTTATCGAGCACTTGCTCTATGCTAAATGCCGTGCCAAGTCCTTGTTTTGCATAGTCTCACCCAGTCCTCCTAATAACCCCATAAACTGAATCCCATTATTATTCCTACTTCCTGTATGAGAATACTGCGGTTTACCAAGATAAAGGAACTGACCCAAGCGTACCCAGCTAGGAAATGGTGGAACTGCAACTTAAACCTTTATCTCTCTGTTCCAAAATTAGTCCTCTTAACCCACCTGCCACTCAGAGAAAGGGCCGAGGAGCCACGAAGGTCTGAAGGTGAAGGAACGGCGGAGAATGAATGCTGTATCCTACCAGTGGTGACTACTGAAAACCTAGCACAAGCTGACATCTTGGGTTCCTGACATATATTTTCTCAAATCTTTGTGTTATTGTTAAAAATAGGTACTATTATCAGAAACGGTCAGAGAGAGGTTTAGAGGCAGAAAGAGTGGAACCAAGACTCCAACATTGTTGCCTGAACTTCCCGTTACCTGTAGCTGTAGGTTGTCAACAACTGGGCTGCCACAGCCCACACAGTGCTGGCCGAGGCCCACCTGGAGCAGACACAGCAACAGAGCACAGACCCCCAGGGCTGAGAAGCCAGAGTCTGACGTTCTTGCCCTAAACAGAGACTAACGGCAGAGTGAGATTCAGTATGTGATGGAAAAACACAGGACTGGGGGTTTCGTCCCGTTTTATAACAAATAAGCAGTGTGACCCTGAGTGGCCGTTATCCCTCTCTGGGCTCCTTTTTTCATCTGGAAGGCCGTGGACAGGACTGGCTATATAATTTGCAGGGCCTGGTGCACAATGAAAATGTGGGCCTTTTGTTAAAAAATTACTATGGGGCTTCCCTGGTGGCGCAGTGGTTGGGAGTCGCCTGCCAAGGCAGGGGACGCGGGTTTGAGCCCTGGTCTGGAAAGATCCCACATGCCACGCAGCAACTAGGCCCGTGAGCCACAACTACTGAGCCTGCGCGTCTGGAACCTTTGCTCTGCAACAAGAGAGCCCGCGATAGTGAGAGGCCCGCGCACCGCGATGAAGAGTGGCCCCCGCTTGCCGCAACTAGAGAAAGCCCTCGCACAGAAACGGAGACCCAACACAGCTAAAAATAATAAAATAAATAAATAAATAAATAAATAAATAATAAATAAAAAAGGAATTCCTAAAAAAAAAACAATTACTATGAATTTCAAGATGGTGGCGGCAGAGCATTAAAGCAAGAGTGGGGCCTTTCTAAGGATGGGGCCCTGTGCGACTGCATCAGTCACCTGCCCAGGAAGCCAGCCCTGGCCATGGGCTGGGATGGTGCAGTGTCTAACGACCCTTCAAGCTCTTCTGTTCATAAGGTTCTCTGCTGTTTTCTGCTATTATCCCCACCTCATTTATTTATAATTCATATGTCACCCAAAAAATATTTGTGGTGACTCTCTACCCGGCTGTGCCTTTGTCTGGTACCTCCTGGGATCATCTCTCCCCTCCCCCCATCTGCTCGACCACCCACAGGCCTCGTAAGGATTGCTGTCTCATGAACGTGAGAAAGTGGCCCCGATCTGTTGCCATCTTGGAAGAGCCAAGGGGCGGCATGGGTGGGAGGGATGACAGCATGTCCTGGAACCCATCCTTCGCAGACAGCGCCATCATTTCCCAGTTCTTTCCTGACTCCTCAAGAATGGGAACAGAGAGATAGTGAGAGAGGGTGAGTCAGCAGCTCCAGTCCTGTCCTTGCCTCCTCCCTGCCCCCCTCCCCCCCCACCCCCCGAGGGAGTGAATACCTCAGTTCCCAAACTCTCTGAGTCAGGGAGGTCACCTTGAGGACATTAGCCTGTTTATCTGAACCATGCAGACCAAGCAACAGCTGCTGACATGAGCCCAGGAGGCGTCACTTCCTGTTGCCGGGAGACCAGACCAGGTGGACTCCCTGCCCTCCTCCTGGACGCCTGCCACACTGTCCAGGTGGCCCCAGGGCAGGGTGGGCATCGGCTGCCTGGTATGGCTCCGAAGACTCAGCCCAGTGCTCGGGAGAGCCCCTGCCAGCATCTTCTCCAGGGATGCTGAGTGTCAGGGTTATCAAAGGGTGGGAGACCCGACTCTGGAGAGACAGATGGAGCACTGGCAAGAGTGTCTGCAGTGCTGGGGCCTCTCTCTAGGGCTTTGCCACTGATGCTAGGCAAACAAACAAACAAACAAACTAGACAAGAAAACAAACAAAAAACTTGTCACCTTGACTCTCCAGGCCTCACTTTCCTCATTCGAAAAGTGGAAAATCCTTTTTGACCCCTTCCCTAGGCAGCATGAATTGGTCCCTTGCTGAGACCCCAAAGCATCACTTGATCAGGGGACTTAACGTGTCATGATAGGGTTGTTTTAATACGTATGTGACCCTCCTTTAGGCAATCAGCTCCTTAAGGGCAAGAAACATCTTTTAGTCTTTCCCTGGTGTTCTTTTTAGCCCTAACATCTAATCCTTCTGTGTCTTAGATGCTCAGACTGCATTGGGGATGCTAGTGTACAGGAAACAACTACACGTCACACAATTGTTAAGGTGACAACATTATGTAACCACTCCCAGCAGTGCCTAGGGAGAGATGTAAACAAAGAGAAACCCAAGATCTCTGCTCCCAACGCAAGACCGAAGAACAGTATTGGAAACCTCCCTGCCCTGCCCCCCACCGGCATCCCACCTCTCTCCGTCCCATGCCTGCCACCGACCACTACTGAATTTTGTCTTTTATCATCTGACTACCGTGGCCCTACGTCCTGTCAACATATGACTGACGTGCGCAGTCCAGAAGGAGTAGCACTGCTCTCTGGGGAGAGTTAAGGGTCTTGCCCAGAATGGAAGTAAGGACATTCCTGGTACTGGTCACTGGGGCAGAGGTGTGAACTTCAGACCAGACCTTGGGAAGGTATCTGAGGACTGAAAGGAGGTGAGGAAATTCTGGAAGCAGCAGCTGCTTCCCATAAGAGCCCTAGAGGATTGAGAAAAGGCCTGTGAGCCCCCCTGGAAGCACAGAGCTCCACCCCCAAAGCGGACTCTTGATGTTCCTCCCCGTCGCTCTCCCCTCGTGGGTAAGTAAAGCTTTGGAGAGTTACAGCCGTGGGAACCAGAAGAAGGTTGGTATTATGGACTGAGTCCCCCCCAAATTCATATACTGAAGCCTTAATACTGAAACTGAGCAGGACCCTGAGCAGGGGCTCCTGGGCACAGAAGCCTTTCTGTGTCTCCCGTTTCTTGTTTGTAAGGAACAGACTCGAGCCTCCACGACCTTCTCTGAGTTCCAACAAGCAGATTCGAACAGTTGCTAATCAGGGAAGGGAGGGGATGCAGAGACAAGGGAAGAGACCACCTGAGGCCAGATTAGAGGCATGCAGGCCCTGCACACACCCTCATCCTTACCAGCCACTCCACCCTTGAACCATTGCTATAAAACTCCTCACCAAATCCTCCTGGATTGGGACACACAGTTTTGAGGGCATGAGCCCGCTGTGGCACCCTTTGCCTGGCAAAGCAATAAAGCTATTCTTTTCTACTTCATCCAAGACTCTGCCTCTGAGATTCTATTTGGCACCAGGGTACAGAGGCCAACTTTTCGGCATCAATACCCCCAATGTGAGTGTATTTGGAGTTAGGGCCTTTAAGGAGTTAATTAAGGTTAAAGGAGGTGACACTAATCTGATGGACTGGTGTCCTTATAAGAAGAGACACCGGAGAACTCTGTCTCTCTCTCTCTCTCCCTCTCTCTCCACCCCCCGACCCTCTCTTTCTCCACACATGCACAGAGAAGAGGCCACGTGAGGACACACTTAGAAGGCAGCTGTCTATAAGCCAGGAAGAGAGGCCTCACCAGAAACCAATGTTGTGGGCACCCTGACCTTAGACTTCTAGTCTTCAGAACTGTGAGAAAATAAACTTCCGTTGTTTAAGCCACTCAGACTATGGCATCTTGTTATGGCACAGTTGGCGTGTTGGTGGGCACCTCCTAGCATGCTCCAGGTTGGGGACAGATGTCCTAGTGCGTGGGCTAAGGAACAGGCTTTATGGAGAAAGGAAAAGTATAAGGAGTCATGGAACAAAGGCACAGGTCCCCCTTCTCCCACTGTGCCCATGGGGAAGTTTTCTGGGTTGGCGAGCTTATTCACTCCCACATAGGGATTCTGTCCTTCCTGAGGGTCTCCCTTCTTACAGGACAAGCAAGAGAAAAACCATGCTATTGGGGGCAGCAATCAGACCACTTTAGTACAATGCAAGCTGTCCCTGGGGCCAGCATTTAGCAGAGTTGTGCAAGGACACCAGCTCCCAGCACCTGGAGCCCTTGAGACCCATGACTATGGGCAGCTTAGCTTGGCCACAGGCCCTCCCCCAGGAAATCTGGGGCCCTTGGTGCCAGCAAGATAATCATCCAGGCCACTTGGAGTGAGCACCAGGGTCCTTCCAGACAACTTAAGTATTTTTGTTCAGCGTAGTCAGGAGAACAATACTCCCCCTGGGTCGGCAGGCTGGTGGAAATGGGAGTGAGCCCAAGAGAAGGTCAAACTCAGGGAAAGTACAGGTCACTTGGTCAACTGCACTTCCCCGCAGGGCCTCTCCTTCCTAGAACTGACGTTGGAGATTCTTGATGTTCTTATTGAGAGAGCAGCATTCCTTCCACAGGATGGACAGATGGGGGGGACCAGATGTCCGAGGCATGACTCTGTGGGACCCACATGACCATGGATAGTTGAGCACCTCCAGGTCAATGAGATCTCAGGACTCCAGATGCTCCTGAGATGGCCACGGCCTCCTCTGTAGGAGGAAAAGAATGCTGAGGAGACAAGAAGTTACGGAGCTCACGTATTGGAGGGAGGGGGCCAGAGGCAAGACTCGGCAGCCTTCTGTGCCCAAGCCTTCCAGGGTCGGTAGGATGAGCCCAGGCTCCTTTCCTCCCCATTGTTGGCTGCCTTTATCAAAAAGGATATGTCTGGTGAGTTAGGATCCGGGATGCAAAAGGTATTTGCCTGTGCTTGGCTCTGCTTCTTCCCAAAGATCTTGGTCCCTGAAACAAGTACCACCTGTAGTGTGTGTGTGCACACATCATCGTACATATGCACGCACGTGTGTGTATACATGCACACATCTGTGCGTGCGCTGGCTCGGGAGCCACGAAGAATGGAGACACAACAGACCTGGCACGGCAGGCTGCCAGGCTCATCTGAAACCTCTACCTGTGGCCCCATCTCATCTTGGTGCCCGAGCCCAGCTGGCTGCAGTGAAGGCTCAGGCCTGGGGCGCCAGAGGGCAGCAGGTGCTTCTTTGCTGGTAGGTAGCGCTGTGTGGCCCTTTGGGAGACGGCGGGGCCTGCAGGGCTATGGAGGCATCGCCCAGGGCTCAGCAAGCCTGCCTTCCTCCTCTGCAAACTTCTTCAGCATCTTCAGCGTCCCATCTCTCAAAGGCCAACTCAGAGGCTCCCTGATCAACCATCTCTCTCTTCCAAATTCTTATAACACGTTGCACCACACTCTTGGCACATGCCACAGATGGCCCCCTGTGCCTCACGGTTACTAAACTAGGGGACGCTTGAGGGCAGGGACGTTGTCAGAAGCAGTTTTCACTCTGCCAGGGGCCTGACCCCTGCGCCGTTCAGTCAAAGCTGGTGCCCTGCTGGTGACCGTTGTCTCCCTGCTGCGCAGCATCATTTTCCTCTAGCGTGGACCACTTGCCTTGCTCCTCTGCCTGACGTCACCCGTGGAGGTTTGTCTCCATCGGTGCTTTCTCTGGAGTCCGACCAAGAGCCCGACCAGACTTTGACCGCCCCCCTCTCACTGCCTCGTGGAGTCTGACTCTATGGGAAGGTAGCAGAGAAAGCGAAAAATAAAACATGACTCTGTACAGTTTTACCACTGCCTGTCCTTCCACTAGCCTGGGTAATAGCCCAACTTTGGTAGATTTCATCACTTTCTGTTATTATCAAACAACTTCAAAATGCGTATTAAGAAGTCCAGTCCAGTCTAATCCCAAAGCTTCACTCTCACCCACTTTAAAGCCTCTCCCTGTTCCCAGCTCTGCCCAGACTCAGGGGGACAGCTGTGGTTAACTTCACTGTTTTCCCTTCCATCTCCTTTTCTACCAGCCACGCAGCTTCTGGCTCCTGAGGATTGGAGCAGAGGAAGAGGCCTGACAGAGAGCAGGAAGGTCCTTCTTGCCTGGACTATTGTAACCTGCCACTTGGGACCACGTGTTGTAGCACAAGTACAAACACTGATTCATTTTCTTGTGATGAGTGTGGGTCCTCCTGGGGTCCCCTGCTGGGCCTTTATGCAATCTCTAGCTGACAGCTTATGACCCGCGCCTCTCAAGCTCTGTATTCTGTGGGCCACCACCAGCCTCTTTCTCCTGGGGTTGCCTGGGCCCTGGCAGGAAGCCCGCTTGGCTGGAGGCCTTTCCAAGACAAAATCAAACCTGCTGCCTTCCTGGGTCCACCTGGCCCACAGAAAATGGCCTGCGTCCTTGTCCTTTCTCTGCTTTCGGTGGAAGCACAGTTGTTCCCACTGTCACCTTCTCTGTCTCTTGCAACAGGCTGTCCTCATGCAGCCACTCACCTTCAGGCCTCTCCAGATGAGCTCCAGGCACCAGCACGGTATCGCCCACTCCCGAGTTTTACGTCAGGCTCTCTTGAGGGCTCCCTTCCTGAGAGGCTCCAGTTAGTTGTGTCACCACGACTCAGATTTCTGTAGCTCAGTAAGCATCTGGCCAGAGGGCTGAGGTCACTCTCTCCTCGTGGGAAACACACCCATTCTGTATTCGTGATTCTTGAAGCCTCCTTGTCTGCCTGGAGCTCGGGGCAGGTCCTCTCTCCCTGCCTGAGGATCAAGGGGCTCAGAGCAGACTGGCAGACAACTCTTGCTCTAAGGAACTCCTCCCCATCAACCTCTACTGACCAATCCCCTTCCGTGCCTTAGGGAAGGGCGGGGTGTGGACTCCGGGAATGGCGTTCCAAACTTTTTTGTTTGACTACCTCCTAAAAGGATTTTGAAAAACCATGTAGCCTTTCAAGTATTTTTAAGCATTTTATTTTATTTTATTTTTTATTTTTTTGACAATAGAAGGATCATGATTTATTTATTTACTTATAAGCATTTTAAAATGCTTTTACTTTGAAGCATTTAAGATTGACATCTAAAATGTTTCATCACAAGTTTTATATCCTTTATTTTATAAAGGATAAAATTTCTGGTGTACTGAATATGATATACGTGCTTTAAATATTTTTCATCAAAACCTTGAAGCTGGGGCTTCCCTGGTGGCGCAGTGGTTAAGAATCTGCCTGCCAATGCAGGAGACACGGGTTCGAGCCCTGGTCCGGGAAGATCCCGCATGCTGAGGAACAACTAAGCCCGTGTGCCACAACTACTGAGCCTGTGCTCTAGAGCCCGCGAGCCACAACTACTGAGCCCGCGTGCCACAACTACTGAAGCCCGCACGACTAGAGCCCATGCTCCGCAACAAGAGAAGCCACCGCAATGAGAAGCCCACGCACCACAATGAAGAGTAGCCCCTGCTCGCTGCAACTAGAAAAAGCCCGCGCGCAGCAACGAAGACCCGATGCAGTCAATAAATAAATAAATAAATTTTTTAAAAAAACAAAAGAAACCCTTGAAGCTGCAGATCTGGGTTATTTAATTTATGGAAAACAGCCACCTTATAACGTAATTCGGCAAAAACCAAACAGCTAGATCATAACTTTGTGTGAAAAAAGAAAATTCTGATTTCACTTTCAGTTCAAATATATAAACTAATAGGTACTGGAAACATCTGCATTCTTACCCCAAGATAGACCGGTGGTAGGTGGCAAGGCACAGAGTCTGTGGGGACTTATCACTTGTATGGACCATTCCTGGCTTGGATTGTTACTGGAATCTTTCTTGCAGTCCTGTGTCTGGTGCTGAGGATTTTATATCCTGAGGAGATGCACCACAGCCAGATTCAGGATGGGCAAAAGGCCTTTCTTTGTTTTGTGGGAAAACTGGAAACCACCAGTGTATGCTTAGACACATCGGTTTTAGGAGAGAATGCCTAAAACGAAGGGGCTGGAAAGTGATGTCTTCAAAACTGTCAGTGCCTTTGTATTCTTGTGAACGTCTCCATGTGTCCCCAGGGACAGCCCACTGGAAGACTGCTGGGCTAACGGTGACTGTATCTTTTGTGGTCATCCCTGAGCAAGTTCTGCATAGATGGTCCAACACCCCTCATTAGCATGGGGGTGGATTAACACCCTTTGTCTCAGACTTGAGGTCTCATCCAAGATGGGAATGACAGGCTGGTCGCATGTGACCACCCTGCTTGGCTCACACAGGGCTGGGCCCGTGGTGGGTGTGGGTGCCCGTGAGGGTCTGGGACCCATGTCTGATGTTGGCAGTGAGTCAGCTCCTGCAGCCCCTGCTGCCACCGTCCCTCCCTCCGGCCCCTCCCTGTGTGGGAAGGGGTGTGACGGGAACTCTGGGCTGAGCCACCATGTCCGTGTGGTCAGGGCTTTGGAGTGGGTGGTGATGGGAGATGCAGCTGGCCAGCAGGGGCTGGGGGACGCCTCTGGGAGAGGAAGCCTGGGCCAGGGCAGAGTGTGTTGGCCAAGTGGAATCCCCATGGCCTCATCTGCAAAGCCATTTGCAAGGCTGAGCTATTCCTTTGTCTGTGTCTGAGGACCCCCACTTGAGGGCTCAGCCTGGGAAAATGTGTGCAGTCAGGGCCACGGTGGCCTCCAGAAGCAGCAGGAGTGGGATCGGCAGCTGTTCTGAGCCTCCTAGGAATCAGCCTGTCTGGCCCATCACCAACCTTATGCTGGAGTTGGCCTCTGCCTGGGTGGTGAGCTTGGAGGACACGGAGATGGACTTGATCCAAATATCTCCCACACCAGTCTGTCACGGTGCCTGAACGGCCCACCACGAGAGACAGACAGAGACAGAGAGACACACAGAGACAGAGAAAGAGAGGGCGGCAGCCTTGGGGCTGGCACGTATCACTCCCCTCCTTCATTCTTCAATACTTGTGGTAAGGCGACCTTGGGTAAGCCCACTAACCTCTCCAAGCCTCAGTCTGCTCTCTGCAAAATGCGGACAGAATTCAGGGCTGAGGGGGATCAGATGGGATGGAGAATGTGGAAGTATCTGGCCCACAGCAAGTGGCCGGGAAAGCCTCGTTTCCGAGGCAGAGATGTCCATTACGTCCTCCCTGACCTCTCAGGCTCGCACGTGCTCTGAGTGCTGACCCTTGACCCCCTGACCACAGCCTATTGTGCCTGCTGCGTCCTCTCTCCCCTGGTGGCCAACCCCTAGGCTGCTCTGAACCAGTCAGATTTGCTTTCTTGGGATTTTGGGGGAAGAGGACAGAGGCAGAGGGCTCGGGGAGCTGCATCGTGGGAACAGCGGAGAGCTGAGGGGCGGCCTGAGACCTCTGATGTCGGGGCCCCAGCCCCCAGGCGCCCACAACCAGGGGCCAGCCCACACCTGGCCTAACGCAGTCACGGTCAAACGTCAGTGGAGGGCTTATTACGACACAGGTTCCTGGGTCTCGCCCTGAAGAGCAGCTTCAGGGGGACAGGCTGTGTGGGCCTGGGACAGGGAGGTGGTCCAGGTCACCTTGAAGCAGACCCCTGCCTCAAACCCCTCACGCCCCAGGCATCCCCCTCAGGCTGATCCTGACGGAGGCCTGGGAAGCGGCAGGTTAAACTCGGCGAGGCCGTCTTCCAAAAACTCCACTTCCCGGATGACGGCATCTTACAACAGACCCCATGCTGAAGGGGGACCAGGGCTCTGGGGACGCAAGACTGTGACAGAAAGGAGCGAGGGGGAAACTGTGGATTCAGTGCTGGAGGAGGAGCAGGGGAAGCAGGATCCGGACCATTCCTGTGGCCACAGAATAGCCAGGACTCACCCGAGCCTGGGCTCAGTGTAGTGTCTCTCCCTCCTGGAAGCGGGTGAGCTGACCCTCCTGGGTGTGGACAGGATCACCGCGTACTCCTGCCTGCAGTGCTGCCCCAGGCCCACCTTCTGACCACACAGAGCTACTGGTAGGGCAAAGACTAGTTACTAGAAGGACTAGTTGCCGCACACTCAGCCTTGTTGACTCCCCTGCACTTAAAGGCAGCCTGAGGACCAGAGCACTGGGCCAAGAGCAGCTGAGAACAGGCATCAGCACAGCTAACAGCCCCATTTCTCTTCTTCTCTTCCTCCAGGGCAAGATCAAACGCCTCCTCCAGGAAGCCTTCCCGAATTACTCCTGCTTCTAAACCCCACCCCCACCCCTCGTGCCTTAGTTTACCAATCAGGTTGCTCTGCCTTGTGTCATGGGTCTGTCTCCCTGAGGGCACCTCTGCATCTCCAGGGACCGCAGTCTCCCTGTCCTGGGCCAGCACAGGGCAGTCTGTCTGGTCCTGGGAGGCCAAATCATGATGTGACAGTTAAGAGCTTGGCTTTGGGGTCTGAGAGACCTAGATTCAACTCTAATTCTGCTAATGTGAACCCTGGGGAAATCATTTAACTTCACCGAGCCTCAGTTTCCCCATCTGCACACGTGGAGGTAATGATAATTCTTACCACATATGGTGTGTTGTGAGGATTAAAAGAGAGAAAGACATGATACCAATGAAGTATCATCAGGACATTGCACTTAGAACAATTAGAACGTACGTGGAGCTATTATTATTAATTATTATTATTATTATTAATGATACTATTATCATTAATGACTCACTTTTCCTTCTCCTCTGAGGTTGCAATGTCTGCCATGTGCCAGGTGCTGAGCAGGTGCTGGGGACAGCAGGGTGAAGAGGAGACCTCCCTGCCATAGGACAACTTATGTGACACGTGCTCTCACAGAGGCATGGCCAGAAGACTCAGCAAACTATGGCGAGGGCGCTCTTCCGGGGCCGAGCTGAGATGGGGGGCAGGGGTGGCCTGCCAGGAAGGGTGACAGCAGGCAGTGACGCTGTACAGGACGCACAGCTTCCAGACACGTGAAGAAAGAGGGGGAAGGGCGTTCCTGGCAGAGGGGAGAACACACACAGGGACATCTCCACTCTCGGGAGGGTGGGAGTTGCCAGTCACTCTAGGGGAGGGAAGGGTGATGGGGGAGGAGGAGAGAAGTAACTCTGGAGAACCCTTCCCCATCTTCTCAGTTGGGACATGAAAATCCAATCCCTCAAATGTTGATTAAAAGCTCTGTGCCTGGCCCAGGGAAGCTTGCACTGGGACCCCACGAAGCGGCAGGTGAGGCTCAAGGAACTTGCGCCTGCCTAGAGCAGAACCTACCTGGGTGAGTATCTCTTAATTGACCGTTGTGTCCCTGACGGCCCCTCACATGCAAGGAACCAGGTCCTAAGCACAATGGCCCTGCCTGTGGACCTCTGGAGAATTAGACAGATAGACAAAAGACCATCCGTGGATCTCAGAAGAATGGCAGTGACGGGGCACTTGGAGGCTCAGGTCACACTTGGGAAATCGGGTTTTGCCCCCGCTTTGCCCCTCTGGTCCTCTAGGCCGAGACCAGCTCTGCAGGAAGCGGGCTGCAGCCACAGACGTGCCAGACCATGGAGGAGCCGGTGCCCTCACCATCCCCAAAGCGTGTCTTATTATTAAAACTCATACATCACACACCAAAGCAAACACCCGGTGTGAGGGAATTGGAATCCTTCAGCATGGACGAGATCCATCACCTTCTAAATCAGGTACATCAGCCCGTGAATCAAACACATCACCTCTGGATTCAACGGGCTCCCAGTCGGATTAGAGGCACCACCTCTTGAATCAAAGGCAACTCTGATCGAATCAGAAACCGCATCTCACCTAGTAAATCATCTAAATATTACCACATTACAAATTTGGAATGGCTGCCTCACCAATACGTTTTAACAGACGACATGTTAAAGCCGCTATAACATTTAAACAATTACCTGCAGAAACGAACTCAATACCTCACTCTGGCTGCCCAATCAACGTTTTGAGCAGGAGAAATCGCCATCCGGATGAATGGGCTTTGCATTCTCGCTCTCTCCCCGACCACCTTCCTTCCCCACTGGAGTCCTTACTCCTTCGGGCACAGGTTGAGGTGAGGCAGGTGGGGGCTGTGGAGGCTCCTGACCGCAGCCCCGGGCGGCGGGCCGGCCTGAAACCTAAGGCAGTGTTTCAAAAATCAAAAAATTCACGTTAAAACCCTTAATTTTGGGCTTCTCTTAACAAAGTGCCATTTGCCAATAATAGGCCTGCATGCCCACTAACAGCTGAACCTAGTAAGAGTGACTATTCCCAGGTGTGCTTCCAGGCACTCTTCTGTGCAGGAAAGCCCGCAAATGCCTGCAGGGGGACATCCCAGACCTGGCCACCAGTTGGGGACAGATGGGGCAGCAGCAGTAGAAAAATGGGAGGAGAGAGAGTCAGAACAGACAGCTCTACAGGCTCCCAGCTCTGGGCTGGACGCTGGGGGTCCACAGGAGAAGTAAGTGGCACGTCCCTGGCCAACAGCAGGGAGGAGCAGACTCAGAAAGCAACCAGATCATCATTCTGATAATCGAGCTACTTGGAGTCAGGCACGTCCTCGGTGCTTTCTTTCCATACATTATCTCATTTGATCCTTACAATCCAAGAATATCGGTTTTGTTTTTATTTTTACTTTTATGTATGAGAAAAGTAAAGTACAGACTGTTTAAATAACTTATCCCCATTTTACAGGGTAGAAAACTGAGGCTCAAAGTCATTCACTTGCCTAACAAAGGTCTCAGAGTTAGCAGAGTGGCCGAGTTGGGGAGTAAATCCAAACATGTCTGACACCCCAGTCTGTGCCCCTGGGAAATGAGTGTGAGGTTTTGTGGTCGGCCCACGTGTACCATGGACACAGCCAGGAGGGTGCCGGAAGGCTGTGACTAGTGCCCAGGAAGCGGGGCACTGGGTGCCCCTTCCAGGAAGTGTGAGTGGACCGGCATTGCGGGAGGGAGGGAGGGAGGCGAGGTGGGGAGAGGTGGGAAAGGGTGCCGGGGCACTGGATGCAATATTAAGGTGCTTGGGCCTCATCCCCAGGGAATAAGGATGAAAGCTTTTAAGGAGGAGAATAAAAAAATCCAGGATAGGGCATTCTGGTTGCTACGTGATGACAGACTTAAGGGGAGAGGGTATGACTGGCTGCCCAGTGAGGACATTATTACAGTGGTCTAGGTGAGCCTGGGGTGGAGTTGTCTGGGTAGAAATTCCAGAAATATCTGTGAGATATTTTAGGGAGATAAGCTATTGGATTTAGGGAAGGGATGCTGAGGGAGAGGGAGGAACCAAGAATATTTGGCTGGTGACCTACAAGGGCCTGGAAAGAACAGGACATCGGCTAGACCAGTGCCCTTGAGACAGAGGAGGTCTGGAACATGGACAAGTCAGGGAGGCGTCCGGTTGGGGCCAGGTACCATCAGGAGCAGCTCTGTGTGACCAGGAGGGCCATCAGGCAACAGAGAGCTCCCCGGGCCCCACCCACTCCTGCAGGCACACCTGTGGAAGCCTCTCAGCCTTAGGCCACCTTTCTTTCCCAGCAGTGGGAACCGATGGCAAAGTCCTGGAACTGCGGGCCAGCTGGAGTGAGGCCTGTGCTTTGTACTCACCATCTCGGTGTCTCCTAAAAGATGCTCTCTGTGGCCCCCAGATGGTCCTGGCATGTGTATCTCCTAGAGAAGGCAGAGAAAAAGCAAAGCCAGCTGTGGCGAGGGAGGCCAGCAAAGAAACTGCTAACTCAGGTCCTGTCGCCCCTGTCTACCTCTCAAAGCAAGGGGTGAGACATTTCCTTAAAAACCCTACAGTGCCTTGGAAATCAGCTGAATGGCCTTTCTGCGCAGCTCCTAATGTCCTGGGTGCACTACCTAGCTTTCTGACAAGATATAAACGGTGGATTTTATGGGCAGCAGCATGGGCCAGTGGGCTAAGGACAGGCCGGGGAGCCAGCAAGGACGTGGCCTCGGCGCCTCGTGACCGCTTGACTCGAGGTGTGACCTTGGGCCGGTTGCTTAACCTGTTTACACCTTAGTTTCCTTGGCTGAAAAATGGGAGTCCTGATACCACTGGGCCTCACAGGGGGGCCGTGAGTAGGAGCTAATTGATGGCTCAAGTGCACCCTGGGTGTCTCTGATGCTAGTAAACTGCTAAGTAATCACGCAGCGCCTCGAAGCGCTGGCAGCCGGCACGCAGGGCACTCTTCCCACACCGAGGGGGCTGGGGAGCGAGGCTGAGGATGCCTGGCTCAGCTAAATGCCAGCCATTCACCCGGCCGACTCTTTCCCAGTGAGCCCCTCAGCAAGGTCATTCTTCATCTCCTGGAGAGCTTTCTCTTCAGGGCTCTGACAATCTCTCCTCTCTCGGACCTGCTTTTAACCTTATTTTCTGCAAGATGTGGCTTTTTCTTTAATTGACAGCCTGGTGAACAATAAGTTTGTGGAACGGCCACTCTATGCAGGACACGCTATGAGGTGTTTTCTGTGTCTTCTCTCAGGGACTCCTCCCCACAGGCACAATTTAGGGGGACTCTTGCTATTCCCATTTCACAGATGCGGAATGTAAACACTCCTAAATTCTTTTAGTGGATCCTTTCAATGAAGCCTCTCCATCACTGTCTATGATTCTCCATCATTATCTATGGACTCTGCCTGTGTTGTCCTGAAGAGTGAGGAGGATTCAAACCCAGAATTCTCTGGCCTCAAAGCTCAGGCCTTTCCATCACTCTGTGTTGCCTTCCCTGTTAGCTCTTCATTTCATGTGGAGCTATGGGGTGGGGGACTGGGCAGAAACATCACATGGCTGGGGTGCAGAAAACCTGGATAACTTATCCCATCTCTACGACAAATCTACTGTGAGGCTGGGGCAAATTACGTGACCTTTCTGAATCCATGCTTTTCCACTGAAGTCCCTTTTGTTTCTACCACGCTATGACTCTACACCATGGCTGCACATCACAGTAATGGGTACCTACCTTCTGTGTGTTCTAATATATCACAGATACTAGTATACCTGCTGTGCTCAGTGCAATGGACTGAATGTGTCCCTTCCAAATTCACATGCTGAAGTCCTAACCCCCAATATGATAGTATTAGGAGGCAAGACCTTTGGGAAGTGATTATGTCATGAGGGTGGAGCCCTCCTGATGGAATTAGTGCCCTTCTGGAAGGGAATGCAGAGAGTTCTCTCACCCCTTCCACCACATGAGGACACAGTGAGAGAACAGGTGTCTATGGACCAGGAAGCGAGTCTTCAGCAGACACCAAATCTGCTGGTGCCTTGATCTTGGACTTTCCAGTCTCCAGGATTATAATAAATTTCTGTTGTTTATAAGTCACCCAGTCCATGGTATTCTGTTATAGCAACTCAGATGGATTAAGACACCCAGCTAGGCTAAATGATCCTTTTGGCCAGGGACTGTACTATGTATCTAAGTCTCTGTAACAAAATGTACACACAGAATGTCCTGGGCCCTATGTTAGAAGGTAGCGTGTGTCTCTACCTCAAGGAGCAGAGTCCAGTGGACCAGACAGACCCATGAGCAGGGGATTCTATGCCCCAGTGGAAGTGGCCCTCCTTTCTTAGATCCACTTCGCCTGACTTGTCAGTGGGCAAGCGTTGCTGATCTGCGCCCCGGAGGGCTGCTCTTTGAGAAAACAAGTGATTCCCAACAGCTCACCTGGGAAGGGGGCAGTGGGTGGAGAAAGAGTTGAGCCTGCCTTGAATTATGACCTGGCCCCCATCCTGTAGGGAGGTTTGGCTCTGGGGCTGCATCAGCAGGACCCTCCATCAACAGATACACAGGGATCCCTGAGCAAGCCAGTGGTCCTCCCATCCTGGGACTGAACAATGACACCAAATTTCTGAGCTACCCCAGAAGGGCCTTGATGGATTACAAGAAATGATGAACAACACCATCATCTATTTGAGCCAGGAAAGAGATGGTGATGCTGTGTACCCATGTGCTCCCCAAACTGTTGACGAAACTGTGGAACATTTCATCGGTCGAGGCATCAAACTGCCAAGACTCAGAACTGTCCTTGTTTGGGTGACCCCAGAGTAGCAGCACGGAGATCTGTGTGCCTGTTCTCCCCCATCTCTGCCCCTCTGGGAAGGCTATGCCAGCCTGAGAGCATTTTCCCTCCTTCCCAAATATCCCCCCATCTTTCCCCCTTTTCAGTCTGAATAAAGGGTTTACAGAAATAGAACAACCCTTGGTGACTGTCAGGGCCAGTGCAGGGCCTGCCAGCCCCACCTCTCCTTTCATCCAAATCGCAAGGCCCTGATGCATTTAAGTCTACTTTTCTCACCCCTGTGTCTGAGCTCCCAGGAGAAGCGCAGCAGGAATGTGAGCCTCCTTTAAATCCTGCCTTCCTGAACATTTCCTACTAAATGGGATCAACCATCACTTCCTATTAGCACAACCTGGCCTTTCCAACGGTGACGGGCGGCCACGGGCTGTTCTGTGGATCACTTAGAGTCATAAAAACTGCGCTCAGGGCTACCCCTGCAACATGGAGAGCTCCTGGGAACAGCAGGAGGAGGGCGGGGGGTGAAACACAGAAAGCTCAGAATCTTCCGCTAAATGCCAGCCCTCCCTGCCCCGCTCTGCCCTAGCCTCATCCATTGGCACTGGGAACTCTCCAGGGACAAGGACGTGGAGGCCAGAGCATGTAAGATAAGTGGCTGCCACCTTTGGTGTCTGTGCCAGGAACTGTTCTCAGATCTCATTTAATCCTGCTGTCAAGTCTAAGATACATTTCAATGTGGGGCTCAGAGAAATTAAGTGACTTGCTCAAGGTCATGGACAGGGCAGAACTGGGATTCCACAAGTCATGTTCCTTCTACTTCTGCAAGCTGCCTTGGAGAAGCTGCCTCCATTTCACCTGCCAGGGAGGACCCTACAGAGTAACTCAGATCAGAGCCAGCTTCGCCCAGTCAGGGAGACATCCCGAAGGGCCACTTCAGGGTGGAACAACCAATGTCAGCTCTCCAGAGGTCACACTGACCTTCTCTTCAGGGCCTACCCAGGCATTCAGTGGTTAAAAGTGAACACGCAGGCTTTATTCCTCAGCCTCCACGATGTGTGGGAACAACCAGGGTTGAAATTCCAGGCTCAGAAAGCTCATGTGACCCCCTCTGCACGAAGCATGTGGTATGGACAGAAGGGCCGAAGTTTTACAAAAACGAAATGAAATTACACAAAAATCCCAAAGTAGAGCTGCTGTGAACCTGACATAAAAGCAAGCACATGAGAGATGGACCCGCAGCTTGGTCCCCTCACCAGGCTCCACTCTTCCATCATGAACATTTCACAGGGTGGCCGGTGGCTGGGTCCCTTTGCCAGAAGTGCACCGCAGCCGTGGAGCATTCCCAGCTTGGCCTGCGTCCCGTTACTTCCCAAAATGACCCTTTACTCCTTCATTCTTTTGGTACAAGTTTCTGCCAAAGGAACACAGATGGAGAGAGAAAAATCAGGGCTGGGTTTAGATAGGAAGAAAAAATTCACAGAATGTCAATATATTTATCCTGGAAAAAACCTTAAAATACTATCGAATGATTTTAGGGTTTTTGTGGGAACACAAACACACACACACACACGCACACACGGAGAACAGCTGTTTGCTTCTGTCCTCTGCATCTGTGAGCTGTTATGTTAGTGAGCATTGCAGGGGCACCCAGCTCACCTTCAGGCTTTTCTTCCATTCCAGTCCTGGGCAGCCTCTCTTGGTCCTCTTTCTGTGTTCTTTTTTTCTCCCACAAACACTGCCTCCCTCTTTCTTCCCCGTGTCCCCATGTCCTCAAGCTCTCCTTTCCCAGCCCAACAAAAAATAGCTCTGCAGAAAGACTCTACTTCTTTCTGCAGATCACAGGGGACATGAGGATAGCACTTTATGTGTCCCCTTCCTGGAGGCTGCAGTCCCAGGGACAAATGGCTATGAGTGTGCAGGAGCTCTTGCCTCCAGGAGCTGATGAGGAGCCCTGGGTGGGGCAGAAGGCATCCTTGGGACCCTCAAAAGCACTCCACGTAGAGGGCTGCTAACTCCATTAAAAGGACTCTTCTGGGTATAAGCTCTCATCAGATGCTCCTGCCTCTTTGGAACCACCTCCGAAGCTGTGTACGTGCTTGGTGGGTAGAAGCCTTTAACACTGGTTCCTTCTTCACACTCCAAATAACACCTTCATCGCCCCAAAAAGGTGCAGAGAGAATGCACATAGATCCAGCTGTGGCTACCTGTGTTTGCGGGGGACAGGAGTACTGACCTGGCGAAGGGCTGTCTGGCACGGCAGCTGCTGCCTGCGGTACGGGGGCCGGGTTGGGGCTCTGCCTGGTACACAATGCTCTGGCAGCGGGGAGAGGGCAGGGGGGGAAGGCGACAGCAAGATGCTGAGAGGAGCTGACAGAGGAACATGCCTTTGCCCTTTCCTCTCCTAAGTGACTGGTGCCTGGAATTTGAAAGTCCCCGAATGTGGCATGGCCTGACCTTTGGCCTCTCGGTTACAGCAACTCAAGGAGTGACAGGAGAAACTGCTCAGACCGAGATGTGTCATAACTCGGACAGAGCATTTCTCACATGATCTCATTAGGTGCTCAAGGGTGATGTGGGAAGAATCACCCAGCTCCCGGAGAATCAAACCTTCCTCCCAGGATAGGAGGGTGAGTGTTGTTGCCAAGGTCACACGGTGTGTAAGTACTGACAGGACCAGGACTAGAACCCAGGGCTTCTAACTCCCCAAGGCTCTTCCTGTGGATTTCCAGACGTGTGGGAAGTACGGCAGTCCCCCCTTATCTGCGATTTTGCTCTCCACGGTTTCAGTTACCCGCAGTCAACTGTGGTCCGAAAATATTACGTGGAACATTCCAAAAGTAAACAATTTATAAGTTTTAAATTGCATGCTGTCCTGCATAGCGTGGTGAAATCTCTCGCCCTCCCACTCTGTCCTGCCTGGGGAAGTGAATCTTGTGTCCAGCGCATCCTGCCCTGTGGTCACTTAGTAGCCACCTCGGTTATCATACCAACTGTCATAGTATCACAGTGCTTGTCTTCAAATAAACCTTATTTTACTTACTAATGGCCCCAAAGCACAAGAGTAGAGATGCTGGCAATTCAGGTGTGCCAAAGAGAAGCCAGAAAGCGCTTCCTTTAACTGAAAAGGTGAAAGTTCTCAACTCAAAAAGGAAAGAAAAAAATCACATGTTGAGGTTGCTAAGATCTATGATAAGAACAAATCTTTTATCTGTGAAATTGTGAAGAAGGAAAAAGAAAGTTGCGATGGTTTTGCTGCTGCATCTCAAACTGCAAAAGTTACAGCCACGGTATGTGATAAGTGCTTAGTTAAGATGGAAAAGGCATTAAATTTGTATAATATTTTGAGAGAGAGACATTCACCTAACTTTTATTACAGTATATTTTTCTGTTCTATTTTATTATTGTTGTTGTTAATCTCGTACTGTGCCTTATTTATAAATTAAACTTTATCATAGGTACGGATGTATAGGAAAAAACAGTACATATGGGGTTGAGTATGGCTTTGCCATCCACTGGGGGTCTTGGAATGCATCCCCCCCCCCTCGGATGAGAGGCGACTACTATAATCTCAAGAGTCCAAAGTTTGACAACAAATAGCATGCAGGCCCAAGTTACACAGACCTTGTCTCAACTGCTTCTATTTAACCAACCTGCTAGATAACAGCTGCTCTTCAGCCCCTTCCTAAAATATGTTTACTGATGCCCACGTCACAGGGAGTGAGCCTGGCTGGCAGTCGTTCTGTAGGACCTGTATGCCTCTACTGTGCCCTTTCCCCGCACACCAGCATGCCCTTCTCCAGCCTGCACTTCTGCTCCCACCAGGTGATGCACCCTTGCCTTATAAGAGTCAGTGGACCTTTTTTCCCAAACCTGTCTTATTCTTGCTTCGCCTGTCTTTGTAAAAGCCTTATTGCAATTAAGTAATTTGATGAAATGTTCTGCAAACAGATGATAAAATGAGAGTGCAAAGAAAAAGAGTCATTATTCCTATGCAAACTAAGCTGACTACTTTGAGAAGATCAAATGGCAATGGGTTGCTGAAGTATTGCTGATGAGTTAGGTGTGGGTAAGCTACCATTAAAGATTGGGGGAAAATGCACACATCTATAATGATTCTTCACTCAGAGGACTTGGCAAGTGTAACTTCTCGCACCACTTTAAAGAAACAGAAACTGCAAATGGTAGATGATGCATTACTGGGTGTGGTCTACTCAGGAAAGGCAGCTGGACACGCCCATCCATGGACCCATACTCAAAGGAAAGGTGCTGGATTAACATCAAAGAACAGTGAATGGATGTACATTTATATGTTTTAAGTTAAAATAAAATGTTGAAGGTGTGTAGCATAGTTTTCTCTGATTTCCCTTTTCAACCAGCTTCTTCCACTAACTGACCAACACCAGTCCATATTGTGTCAGCTAAAAGGGATCCTGATCTAAAAGCTAGCAGTTATTGAGCAATTATTTGGTGCCAGACATCATACTAAGTGCCTTTTATGTAGCATCTCTTTTAATCCTCACAATCTACGCCTGAGCGAGATACTGACATTATCCTTCAGTGGTACATGGGCCTGTTTTTAGAGGTCCTGGTCTCTCCTGCCTCCCCGCCACCTTCCTTTCTTTTGCCAGCCAGTGGCCCATTACCGAATCGCACCTCTATAAACCGGGTGGAGCGGCCAGAATTCCCCGGCTCCTTGGGAAGACTCTGACCTGCCCTGAAACAGCGCTATGGGGGAGGGAGTTTGGTTGCTTCGAAATAGTCCAGCTGGGTTCTGGGTTTTGTGCGTGGGTATGAAGAAGCAGACAAGGTAAACAGGCGTGGACCGGGTGGGAGCTGTGAAAACCAGCAGGAAGTGTTCAGGAAGACTAAGCCCAGCATGAGGCCCTTTGTCATGACGTTGGGCGAGGCGGAGGGGGTGTGAGGTTGGGACTTTTAGGAGCAAGACACTGGAAAAGCCCACGTGAGGCACTTCTTTGCAATAGAAATGTACTTGGTGGACTGCTCGTGTTGAGGTAGAAATCTGGTGTCTGTGAAGGTCACTGAGATAAGGGTTAGCAGGATGACACAGAAAGGAAGGTTTAAGGAGCCACACACATTGGGCAAAAATATTTGCTATACGTGTACCTGGCCAAGGACTTGCATCCGGGATACATAAAGAATTCTTACAGCACCATAAAAGGAAGACAAATTTGCAGTCCAATTAAAAATCGGCAAAAGGTTTGAACAGACACCTCACAAAAAGAGATGTAGGAGCGGACAAAAAATTCAAGTTCATCAGCCACCAGGAAAAGGCAAACTCAAACCACAGTGAGATACCACTACGCAGGCACTAAGGGAGCCGAGATTAAAAAGACCCACCATGCCGACTGCTGGGGAGCAGTGGAGCACCAAGGGTGGGGCGGTGCAAGCAGTCTATCCAGGGCAGGGAATAAGGGGGTGCACAGTCTGCAGAGAATTTAAAAACAGTAACAAAACCACAAAAGTCGATCTGATTTTTATTATCACCATGCATCAGCAACTCTAAACAATGTCAGTGATAAGCTCTTCCTCTGCTGCCCTGTTCCTAGGGCAACCCACACACAGCTCCCTCCCTCGATACCTCACTCTTGGCCAGGATGTGGAGACATGCCGAGAGTGGGGGGTGTCATGGGGCGTGACCACCTTGGAGAGCTGCTTGGCAGTTTCTTTTAAAATTAAAAAATTGCACTTCTACATATTTACCCGGGAGAAGTGAAAACACATGGAGTAAATGTTTATAGCAGCTTTCTCTATAATCAACCCAAAACGGAAACAATCCAAACGTTCATCAATAGGCTGAATGGCTAAACATGTGGTACATCCATACATCACAATGCTACTCAGAAACTGAAAACAAATAAAGTACCAATACATGCAATAAAATAAAGACCCTTACAAACATTATGCTGAGCAAAAGAATACACACTGTTGGATTCCATTTATTTGAAGACCAAGAACAGGCAAATCTAAACTATAGTGACAGAAAGTAGAACAATGGTTGCCTGGGGCCGGGGCCGGGGGTGAGTATTGACTAGGAAGAGGTACAAGGGAACTTTGTGGCGTGTGGGGTAACACTCATTACAACCTCAGAGATATAGCGGGTTCTGTTCCAGACCACGGAAATAAAATGAATATACAAATAAACTGAGTCACATGAATTTTTTGGTTTCCCAGTGCATATAAAAGATATATTTACACTATACTGTAGTCTATCAAGTGTGCATTATGCTTTTAAAAACAATGTACAACCTTAATTTAAAAATACTTTATTGCTAAAAGACGCTAACTATCATCTGAGCCTTCGGCAAGTCAGAGCAGTAACATCAAAGCTCACCGATCACAGATCACCGTAACAAATATAACAGTAATGAAAAAGACTGACATATTGTGAGAATTACCAAAACGTGACAGAGACACAAAGTGAACAAATGCCATTTGAAAATGGCGCCAACAGACCTACTTGATGCAGGGTTGCCACAAACCTTCAATTTGTAAAAAACGTAATATCTTTGAAACACAATAAAGCAAAGCATAATAAAATGGGGTATGCCTGTAACTGATTGCCGTGGTGGCTCCATGAGTGAACGCATTTGCCCAAACTCATCAAAACCGTGTGCCAAAAATGTGTGTATTTTGTTATGTGTAAATTGTGCTTTAATAAGGTTGAGATAGTGATTAATACAAGAATACATCCCAAGTTCTTCATGGTTGGTTGTTCCTGAGTGGGACTCCATCAACATTCCAGAGACATTCCTGTAGACCACACTTGGAATGTTCAATCTGGATGTATATTGACATTAACCATTATGGAAAGCTGTGTATAGTTTAATCTGTAGACATTATTTCTTCCCTCTGAAGTGTTTTCATGCTTCTCTCAAGTCCCTATATTTTAAATTCCTTTAGTTGTAGGAAAAAACTGCTATTTTTATTATGATGATGAGGATGACGATGATGATAACAATAGCAGCTAACATTTATTGAACATTTACTAGGGCCAGACACTTTGCTAAGTGATTTATCTGCATTATTTTATGTAATCTTCACATAACCCTGATTCTCTGAGGTATTATCCTCATTTTTCAGATCAGGACCATGGTTCAGAGAGGTGAAGGCTCTTGTCAAGGGCACACAGCAAGTCAGACCCAGACTGGCATTCAAGTCTGTCTGATTTGGACTCTGCGTTCTTATCCCTGGAGTCCAGGGCCTCCAACACTGGACCCATCACTACCTGGTAAACCAGACCACACGGTCCTCCAGAAGGGGGCGCTAGACGTACCTGCAGCTGCAAAGTACTCAACTTCCTTCTGCTGCTAACATCTTCAGGGTGTCTCCCTTCCCCAGTGAGCCTCCTTAAGTACCTCTTTCCTGCAGTCACGATGATGCCTGGCAGATAGGCGCTCCATTTATGGCCAGCAACCAACAGACGAGTTGAATTGCTTTGTCCTCATGGGCCTTGGGGGTGGGGGGGAATTTTCCTCCTTGACCTTCCACTCCTGCCTGGGGCTTCACTTTCCCCCCTCCTTCCTCCCCTAGGATTCTCTGAAGTTTATTCTTTTGAACTGTGACCATGACCATATATATCTCTGGGTGTATTCTAACAGGAACCTGCGTTCTTTCCACCACAGGGCTGGCTAAGGAAGTTATGCGAGACTCCGGGGAATCCTGGAGGAATTTGCTCAAGTCTGCTGGGGTCTGCATCCTGACACTCAAGTACATAAGTGCGGCCAGGCCTGTTTGACAATCAAACCCAGGCACGAACAAAGAGGGAGGGGGAGATGGGGGCCAGTACGGACCCCAAACTGGATCAGCCTCTTGTTTGAGGAGGCCTGTCTAGAGGCCTGGGAAGAGACATGACAGGGAGGAGGGAGTGCGTCCGCAGAAGAAGAGAGGAGAAGATAATGGAATCCAATAGAGCTCCCGAAGACGTGTCATCTTGCTGCTGCCGAAACCCTTTGAATACGTTAAATCCTTAATCAGAGTAGCCTAAGACTGCAATGACTACATGGAGACATGTTAGTCCGGATAAATCCTTGCAGGTTTCAAAGATCTGAAGGGCCCCGGCACTTCCCTCCGCAGCGGCTGCCCTCTGCCCTCTCCTCCATGATGTCATTATTGAAGTTTCGCTCTCACCATGCCTGGTGTAAGTTGACATTGACAGTTGTAGCACTCTCACACCGACTCTGGAGGATTATTAGCTTTGAAGCTATTTGGCCTTGAGCAGTGAATTCTTTTTTGAGCTCACACTGGCTTATAATATCTGAGAAGGCTTGCTCCACTCTGGCCCCAGCTTGCATTAGGAGAGGAGGCCGCTTTCCAACTTGGAACTGATACCAGCAGGAACAGAACGGGGAATATTATCCATTTCTGATGGGCAACAAAGTTAGTGTTCTCTAATCCCCCCGAGGCCTTCACACCGAGTTTCCAGTTTAACATCAGAGATTTTAACATCAGAGTTGGAGCCGCAGCTCGGCTCTCCTCTGCCTGTAACCGCCGCACAGCCTCACAGCTGGACGCAGAGAAGGACTTGAGGAATACATGCTCTTCTGGCCTCTAATCTGTTTGTTATTAGGCTGTTGGAAACCCCTCAGTGGGGCTGGAAGCTGATGTCAGAAGAGTATAATTCAAGTGTATGTTAAAAAAAAAAATAGGAGGAAAAAAAGCTCCCTTCTGTGGTAATTTGCATGTGGTGAATGCAAGTGTCTGGGGGGATTAATTAGCTGAACAAAGCTGGGGAAGGGACTGCCAGTGAATTGGCAAAAACAGTGACCTGGAGAGCATGTGACCTGCTCTTAATTTCCTCTCAGGATTTAAGCAAGTATCTTGCAAAGCTTATTCCAAGGAAAGGGGAAACCCTCCGCCCCCATCCCCAGCCTCAACCTATGGCTTTTTCATAATGAGAAAAAGTGTGTCCATTACTCTGCGCAAACTCTGCCACCGTTCACAGAGGAGCTTGGGAAATGGGGTGTTGTCTCAGTTTCGCTGGACCATCCTACTGGAGTAAATGGTGCGTCTATTCTCGAGTTCTAGAGAGCTCGGAATAAAGAACATCCAAGTTTTCAGGTTGCTGATGTAGGGAGAAGAAAAGTTTGCTTGAGATGATCACTTATTTATCTACATGTTCTTATTTGTCTCACTGTTATCACTTATTTATCTGTCTGTGTGAAGGTCAATCTTCCCCAATACTATTTTTGTCCATAATTCATGGGCTGCACCTCTCCTGATGCAACTGGTTTTCGGCATGTACCAGCCTAGGAGCTTAAAGAAACCCAAATGATACACCTTCAGATTAGAGATGGCCCAGTGTTTTGGTTGGCTGGAAAAAACCCAGCACCACTGCCAAACATCAAAGCAGAAGAAGTAAGTGTGTCCAGGAGAAGATGCTAACAGAGGTGAAAGCATAACATTCATGAGAACAGGGGGCTTGGAAGACCAGTTGGAGGGAATGGGGCAAGTGATAGGATGCAGAAACACCAAACAAACCTAAACTCATTCGTCTTTGCGGTGGTTCAGCTGAAGAAATTTCTTGCATTTTATTTCTCTGATGCTCGGGAAAGTAAACTGCCATTTCCTTAATTCCAACGGATGTTCCCACCCCTCATCTCTTCTGAAATCTAGATGTCTCACAGCCTACATGTCTATCAAATGTATCAGTGCCCACTACAATGTGATATTAACACGACAGCCTGTCTTCCAGTCAGGGTGCTTGCAACAGGGAAATACAGTAGGGAGGAAGGTATTTAATCTTTTAAAGATGCCAAAGGGACCTGCAATATATTTGTTCCACAATATAACTCCTGAAGAGAAAGTCTGCACACGGCTAGAAGCATGTGCATTGATGATTTGGGTACATGCTGAGGTGAGAGTCTGTGAACTGGCTCTGTCCACTGATATACAGACAATGAATGAGTGGTGCCCATGTTGACATTTCCATTATTAACTTACCTAAGCAACTGATGGGTGCTCACCTCATCAAGCTTACTTATTTTGGCAAAATGATAAATTGCACTCACATTTTTTCTGCCCCAAGGTAAATTGGTGAGCTTTAGAAAAACACAAAACTCTGTTGGGTCTGTTAATAATTTCCAAAGAAAAGAGCAGCCAATGCTTGAATAAATAAACCATTCTTGATGACAATTTAAGAACTGGAATAACAATATGTGTGCATGTGTGTGCTTATGTGCATGTGAACACACAAGAGTGGAATCCACTCTTAATTAATCCTATTAATTTGAGAAGTACTATGGTAGCTGATTCTGTATTTCAGTGTGTACATTTGTGCATACACATATAATATTTTTCAGAGAATAGTAAAAATAAATTAGCTAATGTCTAATGTTAAATTATGCTTTCTTAACAATGCATAAGAGTTTCCAAGAGTAATTTAGTAATTTATAACCATAACGCTAGGATGGGCTGCCTTAGGAAGTAGTGAGTTCCTGGTCACTGTAAGTGTTTGAATAGTAAGTGTTGAAGGACCACTTGATGGGAATGTTTTGGTTGGAATCCTATTATCAAATGTGGGGAGTTGGATGTGGTGAAATTTTTAGTCCGTTCCAATCAAAGAACATATGATTCTATGACATAAAATATGCAATATTATCTTAAATGAGAGCACATTGAAGGCAGGGTTACATCTTATTTTAGCACAGTCCATAGGACATACAATTAATGTGTATGGAACCATGAATGGGTAGGACTGAATGATTTCTGATACCCTTTGTAGCACAAAGATGGGAGTTTGTGTTTGTGCACAAAGGGTTTGTGTTTGTAATTAATTACATTAGTCAAGTTCTCCAGAGAAACAACCAATAAGATATCTATCTATACATCTATAGATACATATGGATATCCTAGTGGCTATCAATATATAAATATGAAAGGAGATTTATCGTGAGGAATTGGCTCACACATTTTTGGAGGCTGAGACGTCCCATGATCTGTTGCCTGCAAGGTGAAGACCCAGGAGATCGGGTGGTGTTACTCAGACTAGGTCAGAAGGCCTGAGAAGAAGGGTTGCTGATGGTGTAAATTCCAGTCCAAGGGCAGAAGATGACCCATGTCCCAGCTGAAGCAGGCAGACAGAAAGCAGGAGAAGGGGCCAGTTCCTCCTTCGTCTACCTTTTGTTCTATTCAGACCCTCAGTGGATTGAATGATGCCCACTCACACTGGGGAGGACAACCTACTCTAGAGTCCACCAATTCCAATGCTAAGCTCATCCAGAAACACTCTCACGGACACACCCAGAAACAATGTAAATCTGGGCGCTCTGCGGCACAGTCAAGTTGACACATAAATTAACCATCACATGAATGTACATCGGCCTAAGACAATATCGTACGTGGAACGCATGACTTCCTTCCTCAAGAACGTATTTCACTGAACCAGTGGTTTTCTCCCCCTTTGTAGTCTATGCTCTTTGAATCTGCGACATTTGGTAGCACTCAAAGGATGGGATTAAGTTACATCTACGGCTATTTCACTGTTGACTTGCCTGTCCTTCAGCCTTGAGTTTCCCTATGAATAGAATTGTTGATCACACATTGTTCTACACTCCTGAGGAAATTTCTCCCACGTTCCAGCTAACACTGATCTACCCTGAGCACTGGCTTCTTGTCATGCCTCACCTTATACACTTTCACAGGCAGGTAGACCCTGCTCCACACTTTTGCATGGCTGGTTCCGCTCACCTCCGTCTCACAGACATCACTGGAACAGAATGCATCCTTGTTTTAAGATCAATTTTACACACTGATCGGAATTTGGGGGCACACGGGTAAAAGGTAGGAGAACCATTATTCTAAATGTTTCTGTGCTGTTGAACATCTGATGTTCAGCAATAAAACACACCAGGTCATACGTTAATCTTCAGTACTCAAGTCTACCTATAACCTTTAGTTGAATCTTTCTGATGCTCTGTGTGTTTTGTAAGAAGTCGGGCTGCTCCATGTCCTGGGCATGATTTTCAGAAACTGCGGAACATCAATGAGGGCTGGCAGAGGCAGGGGAGAGCAGCTTCTCAGGATGGGTGCCTTCATAAAACAGCCTATGACAATAAAGTAGGCATTCAATAACAGTTAAGCACCTTGGAGATGACCCAACATGTGCAACCATTTTCCTGACTCTGTCCCCCAGATACAACTTCACTCTTGAACTCTAGCTTTTAGGCATCCTTGAAAGGGTTCTTGGGCTCTGCCTGGGCCACATATATGTGTGCATACAGTAAGCACTGCCCTGTAGAGGGAGGGCAGAGATCTTGGAGGGAGCAGAGATCTTGATGGCAATGGAGTTCTGCTCACTAACTGTTACTAGCTACCTCTCAGCATAAAATGTAGTCTTTGTTTCCTGTGCAGACCCGAGTCTGTCTAGTTGGCTTCAACACATTGTGGGTTCAACTGAGACTTTTAAAGGGAGATAAGCTCTTATGATTTTTCATTCCACGTCTCCCACTTCCTCCCGACAAGTTCTCCTCCCCCGACCCCAAAGAATGCTGACCTCTACTTTTACATGGTGCACAGTGGGGCTTGGCAAGTCTTTCCAGCAGCTTTGATTTTAATTCAAGTGATGAGAGCATTGAGGACTTCTCAAGAGGATATCTTGCAAACTTCAAATTGCTACTGCCTTTTTGGGACATTAAAGAAAGTTTCTCGTGCCCCTAGGCTTCCCAGAGGACACTTCCAAACACCACATTTGCTTTGACTTGAAGGAAGATGACATGTGCACGTTCAATAGAATGGTAAGGAGCAGGGAGGAATAAAGATGTAGCAGGGTTGCAGGCTCACACTCTACTCAGACGTGCAATATCAAATAGTTTCTCTACTAGAGCTGGTCTGATCTGCCTTTGACACCCCCCCACCACTTGCCAATTAACAATATCTGAGTCTCTTCCAATTTAAATGTTCTCATTTTCATTTAAATATTTTATTTATTAGAAACGCAACTCCTTTCTAGCGTTGGTTTAAATTTACCCTTTTAGACTTCTTGTCCTCTGTACGTAAAAGCTCCTTCTCCATCCCAAGGTGGTTTAGGGGTGGCTAAAGAGGTTTCCGTGTAATTTGGTGGGAGAGGGGAAAGGGGACCAGGTGGGATCCTTTGGATCCTTGCTGGTCTTTGCTGCAAAGTGGCAGGGCTGGCCTGCTCCCTGTACTGGGATCACTGCCCACCTGGCCTTTTGGGGTGATGTAATGGCACCCACTTCTGGTCATTCTTCCTGGTCTCAGGGCCTGTTATGGCCTCTTCATTCTGGTCACTGTTTTCATCCCTCCCACCTTCTCATCACTATACCCTGGATCCTCCGTGTGCCATCCCAAGGGCACGAGAAACCTAGAGCATTGCCTTAGGCTCACAGGCCGGGTTCCCTTCTGCTTCCACTGTGTCCCATGGCCTTGCATCATGTTGGAGGTGACCATACAGGGGACTTCCTGAGGCTTGTAGCCACCCCCAGGAATCCCCAAAGAAGTGTGACAAGAAGTGAGTCACAGTCGTTCTGATGTTCTCAGCCTTTCCCTCAGTCTTTCTACCAAGGCCCCCCAGGTCCAGCACTTAGGACCAGAGAGGAGACGCCAGGACCCCGCTGGTTTCCCTTGTCTGCCTGCCCCCTTTGTCTTCTTCGTCCAACCTCTCAGGCTCAAAGCAGCCAGCTTCCCACTCCTCCACATCCCATCATGATGGCATAGAGTAAATCTCTTTAGGATCTATTCCACCAGGCATGGCTCTTGATAAACTCATGGAAGCTGAAGGAATTTAGAAAATCCCTTTCCTTCTCAACAATGCCTGGCTTTGAGGATGATTTTCTTGCTTAAGAGGTCAAGAAAGTCAGCTTTGAGATTCAAACTGATCAATGGTCTCTTTGTTCTAGGCAGTATCCCTGGGGCCAGAAACCCCATGCCTCAGCCTTGGTGGTGGAAGACTGCAGGGGAAGGTGATTTAAGAGAAAACCAAAAAGTGAGACGTGTAATATTTGCAAAATATTATCCCTGTTACAGAAATACGATTTTGAGCCTTTAAGAAGCACAGTTACACACTTCCCTTTTAGGAAACGTCGATTTATACAATTTTCCTGTTTGAAACATCCATAATTTTCAACTTCCTTCCTAAAACACTTTCCCCAGAGTCACATGTACTTTGAAAAACTGTCTTTGAAGGATTTTATTCCATATTCTTCCTATATTTTTCTGGTTAACAAACAACACTGAATCAGCACTAAGTGTTATCTCCACCTATTTGTTCTCTCTCCCTAAGACCCCAGATTCTCCCCATGCTTCGCACGCCCCTCCCTCTGGGGAACTCATACGTTACGACAGCCTTGTGCAGAACAGAATTACAATCCTCACGACTGGAAGGAAGTAGGATGGTTTGGTAGCAATATGCTGGGTGGTTGCTGTGATTATTACCGAGAAAGAACAGCCAACTTGGTTTTCATTAGGGGAATAAATTCTAGTTCTTCTTTGCATATTATCTCCACGGTAATGGCCATGACCCCAAAGAAAATGGACACGGTGCAGAGAAGAGAACGTTTTCCTCATGCTTGTCAAAGCATGTCAGTGTTCTCCCATGGACTGTGGTACAATTCTCCTAATGCAATTAAGCAGCACCTTCTTTTTCCATAGAAATGCACTCACAAATGTCAGTCTGGCTTGCGGTCACCAGGCTGGGAAGAACTTTGTTATGGAACCTGAAACCTGGCCTGATTATATGTTTTGCAACAAAACCCCAAAGTTCACATGAACTTTTCAACTGGTGAGTTTGGCTGGGAGTCATCATGGAGTCACTCGTGTTTTGGATGGACGACTTTGACTCAGTGGTGCTTAGTATCTGGTGTCTTGTCAGCCTCCCCAAACCTTCTGGGCAGCACTCTCATACCCATTCTTTGGATGTGAGAGGAAGCCGCTTTTCCTCCACAAAACTCTGTGGATAGGATGCAATCTCCATGAGAAGCTTCAAGTCGAGAGCAGCTGGTCTCTGTTGATCAACCAACCACCAGCTCTGGTCACTGGCTCCTCCCATGATTGGTTCTACCTGGGCTGTAATTACAGTCTTGCCCTTCCTTGGGAGTGTATGTGTGATAAAAATCACAATCCCTTCTATGAGTGTAGATACATAACAGTTATGCAGCATGTTCATTTAATTCTCATAGACGCCTGGTAAGGGGGTTAGCTTTGTCCCTGCACTGCTTCTGAGGAAACTGAGGCTAGAAATTGAAGCTCAACGTCATGGTCAGAGGAGTACATGACCGAGACAGGACACAGCGTAATGGTGATTACACGGCCCTTCTTATCAAGGTATACACAATGGTTACAATGTCTTGGGGAGGTGTAGCACTGAACAGTGCCAGCTAGAGAACTTCCCTTCCAAGACCATCTGCATTTGGGGGGCCCAGTGCTAAATGAAAATGCAGGGTCTCTTGTTCAAAAAGCAGGAAAAAATGCTATTAAAGGTACTAAAATATGAAGCTTTTTCTTTTCCTCTACGGTCTCTCTCTTGACTTAGCCTGGTGTTTTTTATTTGCTATTTAACGTCATTCTACATAAAGAGAAATTAAAATCTTAAATTATGAGTATCCCTTTTACCATTCAACTTTATGTTGTGGAATTTTAAATGTAAACATGATAGCATTTAACTCGTGAGGAATCAACAAAATTACACAGTTCCTATTTCGTAGCTCACACATGTAGCTCATTGTTGCTAGAACAGTAGAAACATTACTCAAATTTCATTCACTTGATCTGCATGCGTTCTAGTCCCAGCAATGCTCTGTACCTGGCTCACTGCTGAGTGAGGAAGGACTGAACAGAAAGGCAAGTGTGGGCTGACCTCTCTCTTTCCTTCTATGGCATCATTCTCAGTGTAAGTGGCTGGCTAATAAAGGGAAGTAACAAGAGTAAGAAAGGATGTGATAGGGTTCATTGATTGTTTGTTTCTTAGAATGCCATTACCCTCTTTCTGTGTTAGAAGCAAGTTCGGGTTCAAATGAAAACGATGCAGCCTCTCAGGGCTGTCAGCACCCTCATTTACCCAGCCGTAGGCATAATATGCTTACCTTGTGCTCGCTTTGAGTCTCACTGACCCTCACACATCATGGGGCCACTGAAATTCTGTGCCATGGGGCATCCCAAACGCTATACGTAAATGGGGAGGCATGGGACGGCATATAGATCATGGGCGTATCCTAATGATCATGCTCCATTGTTCCTTCAGACTTCACTTACACACTCAAGTTCAAAGATAAAATTACTAGGAATCTCAAAGTGGTGACAGTAGAGCATCAAACCCAGCACTGGGTCCTCCTGAGTATGAGGACCTGTGCCTGCACAGGTTGTATTCCCGTGTACCTGCTCTGCAACTCTGTCCCTGGCCTAGTTTCAAATCATGGTCTTACCACATTCTGACTGTGTGAACTTGAGGATATTAGTTAACCTCTTGGAACCTCAGTTTTCTTGTTGGTAAAATAGGAATACAAATAGTGCTTATTTTCAGTGGTTACAAATGTTTCAGCATTTGTTCAGTGTCTGTAATACTCCTTATACTTCCTCCCAACTTCTCAAACATCCAAGATAACGTACGTGCCGACGTATGCCTTTCCACCGGTATCCCATCCCAGTTGACCATTGGCTGGAGTGTTAACAACTGCATTGCCTATGAACCCTTTAAAGATAAGGATTCTATCTTGCAAACCACCATATTCCCAGTGCCTTTCACAGGCCCTGGCAAACAGCTGGTGCTGAAGAGTGGATGCAGAGTTGCACCAGCTGACTGTCTATATGAGGGGCTGGTGACACTTGTGGTGAGCGAAGCTGAGATTGTCTTTGTTCCCACAAAATTTACAGTTTAGGAGGCGACACAGACGTTAATCTAAGCAAGAATGATGACCTGTGACTATGAAGACACATTACAGGGAGCCCGGAGAACATACAAGGAGAAGTCCTGATCTTGTACAAGAGGTCATGGTAGGTGTCCCCTGGGCAGCTGGTTTCAGGATGCTGAGATCTTGAAGGAGCAGTGGCAGACATCTAGACAGTGAATCCAGGGTCCTTTTCTATTCTCATGTTCCGAGGACTACTTGATCCCAGAACTAGTAAGGAGATATGAACATTTTATCTCAAGAATTAGGAATGGCTAGAATAGGTTAGCAGAGAGAGGGTAAGTGCATTCTTGATTCTTCAGGTCTAGCTGTTATTTCCTGTTTCCTGTTGTGTGTAAGTATGTGAGTTTGCACACATTTGTAAGGGTCCCAGCAGTGCCTGCAGTGTCGCAGGGTCAATGACGTCTGCTTTCAGCCAGGTCATAGCTAGACTCCCAACTAGCCCATGGACAGTGGAAGCCAAAGCACTTTCTACCTAGCAGCTTTCCAGTGACGGTCTCTACAGCTGTCTCAGGCTTTTTAAGTGGTTGCCAAAAGCAATGGAGAATCCCCTGACTAAGTGAGTGGAAAGGAGATGGCTTTTACAACAGTCTTTAAAACAAGAATTGGAAAACCCCTACTGCCCTATAGTCCTCTGCTTTCCAGAGGCAAGAGGTCCTCATATTTCCTTATGCCCTACTGTGTGCTGGGGGTTACCTCATTCTATCCCGTAAGATGAATACTGCAAGATGGATATTACTAACCCCATTTATTTTTTCAGATAAGGAAACTGAGGTTCATGGAGGTCACATTACTTACCCAAGTTCTCACCATTAGTGAGTGGCAAATGCATGCATCATGTAACTGTATCCTAATCACTGGAATGTTAGACAAGCTGATCCTGGTGCATCCTTCAGTCTTCCCCATTCCATGATTCTCCCAGTCACTCAGGCCAAGAGCTTTGAAAACACCCTTGATTTCTCTTTTTTCCTCAAATCCCATGTCCAATCCATCGTCGATAAATATCAATATAATAACAGTCACCATTTATATATATGTAAATGACATTTATACATCAATTATTGTCAGGATTATTTCACCGAACACTCAAAAAACCCCATAAGGTAGGTGCTGTTATAAGTCCCATTTTTCAGACGAGGACACTAAGGCACAGAGAAGTTAATTTGTCCAAGCCCCCATGGCTGGTGTGTGGCAGAGTAAAAATTTGAACCCAGAAAGTTTGGATCCAGAGTGTATGCTTTTAAATCGTTACATTTTCAGTATGTCTAATTGATTCTACCTCCAAAACCCACCTTGAATTCGTTTTCTCCAACTCAACAGCTGCCACCCTAGTTCAAACCACCTTCACTGTGCCTGGACTTCGGCCACAGTCTTATAAATAGTCTCTCTTTTCCCATTCTGTAATTCCCTACAATTCCTTCTTCATAAAGAAGTCAGAGAGGGCTTTTAAAATATAAATCAGATCATAAATCACTTCCAACCCAGAGCCCTCCAGACTCCTCCCCATAACCTGCAAGGCTCTCCATGATCTGTGGCCTGCCCCCCTCTCTGACCTCATACCATGTTTTCCCTCATTCCCTAACCTCCAACTCCAATGGCCTTCTTGCATTCCTTGAATACACCAATTCCTGCCACAGGACCTTTGCACACACTAATATGATTTTGTCCCAGACCTTTATACAGCTCAGTCTCTGATTTTTTTCCAGGTCTTTGTTCAAATGTAACCTCCATGGAAAGTTCTCCCCTGACCACTCTGTAGTAAGCAAAATTCTAAGACAGCCTGCATGATCTCCACCCCCTGGTGTAATGTCCTTGTGCAGGTGGAACCTGTGATTTAATAGGATATAACCGCCATGATTAGGCTACTAATCATTTGACTCTGAGTTAATCAAGTGGAGATTATCCTGGGTAGAGCTGACCTAATCAGATGAGCCCTCAGAAGAGGAAGAAGCAGTAACAGACCTCCTTTTGCCTCCATGATTTCTACAGCTGCAAGGGATTAAATTCTGCCAACAAACACAGGAGCTTCGAAGAGGACCCCAAGCCTCAGATGCAACCCAGCCCTGGGCTGACCCTTTGCCTACAGCCTTGAGACCTAAGCAGAGAACCCAGCTAACCCATGCCTTGATTCCTGACCATGGAAAATGTGAAATAATACATTTGTGTTGCTTTAAGCCACGGAGTTCATGGAAATTTGTTAGGCAGCAATGGTAAATGAATGCAATGTCTAAGATACCCTCTCCACCACCACTTTCTTTCTCTTTTTCCTGCATTATTCGTCTCCATAGTATTTTTTTGCTGCCTGAAATTACATTACGCAATTATTTACTTGGCTAGTATGACTGTCCCACTGGAATATCACCGCCACGAGGGAAGGGACATTGGCTTGTTTACTGTTGAATTCCCAGCTTCTTAGAGCAATGCCTGGCACACAGTAGGTACTCAATAAATATGTGTTGAATGAAGGCATAAATACATGTATGTGCATTCACTGTTCACCTAATTTTAAAAAATGGTTCTTAGGTATACTTCAGTTTAAGCAAACTAGGCATGGGGAATCTCAATTTATGTATAAAAAAAGAGCTTAGTGTTGATCTTTTTTATTTTCTAAAAAAACATAAAGTATGAGACAATTAACCAAAAATGCTACTTAGGTGCAACTTTTTAGGAGTATACATATTGCATAAAGCAAGGTAAAGTCGGCTGTCTAACGGCCTCTTTACTGTTACTTTTAACAGATGTTAGTGTTATTTTAATATACAGGATCAGGAAGACAGGCAACCTTGACAACATGCACTTGTTGAAGGACGTCTCAGAAAAGCATATTGAATGCATGCAATATGGTCAAAGGACTACCAACGCAATTAAATGGCTGTCAGTAATAAATTTACTTTAAAAATATTCTAATGCTAGCAGTGCCCAGAACAATTTAACGGATTATTTAAAATTATTATAATGGTGAACTGCTTTATGAATTAAAAATTCATAACCAAATGTAAGTGGACAAAACAAACTTGCTAATACCCAGTACTGTCCCCTATTTGTTCATTTGTGAGGACAGATGACGACACCCTGGGGTACGTTTTCACTCATTTTTTGAGGGGGGAATTTTAACACTTAAAACAACACAGAGAAGAGGTGTTTGCTACTCTGACAATGAGACGTTTCCCCTCGCACTGGGGCTGAAACATGCCCTCCACACAGGCCGTCTCCTCCCTAGGTGTCTCTTGGCATCAATGCTGTTGGTTTGGGGTGGAGAAATTCACAGGTGGGTGACTTCAAACAGGCTACCCAGCCATGTCCCCTTTGCCTCCTGCAGTGTACCAGCAGCAAGGCCGTGAAAGCACAGATTTGTTTTTGAAATCCTGAGCCATTTCTCACACCTGAGGTGGAGTTTACAAAAGCACGGATTCTGAGATCTTGGAGTCACATCTGACTGACTTCATGGGCTGCACCGCTTGGCCTGCAGCCATGGGTGTTTTTCACACCTCCAGTAGGGGGTGCCGGGAGTCAGAGAGTGAGAGGCAGCCCTGGGGCCAGAGAGCATTCACGGAACCCTGACTGTGAACACTCATTCCTACTTCTACACACAGAATGAAATGATTTCTTTTCCTCCGAGAAGACACCTGATAAAAGATCTGAGTGTCTTGCAAAGTTACTAGCTGGATAGAAAGTGCTGCTCTATCTGAGCGAAAACTTTTCATCCATGTAGATGAGGGTCCCAGTAGTTCTCGTCTTCATGTCCCCTTGAGCTCTGGGATATCAAGGCTGGCCTCCTTGGGCTGACTGCACCCCCAATTTACTGCCAGGGTTACCTCCTCAACAGTCCCCGCCCAGCCAGCCTTCCCAGCTCTCCTCACCGGCCTGCTTTAATCTGGGTCCTCTGTTAGCTCTCCTCTGGATTACCACTAAATGTATTAACGGTTTTCTTACTTCTATCTTGTTACTCACACACCCTCCCTCCACCTCCACCCCATTCAGCCTCCTCTGGGGCCCCTCCCTGAGGGTCAGCCACCCTGAACTTGGAGTTGTCAGAATGCTCCAGGCGGTTTCATGCTAGGGCACATTTGCTCATGGTCGTTCCTCACTTCTCCCCCTTTACTCCCCTAGAAAACCAGAAAAGTCAGTTCCAGCTCCCTTCTCTGGCAAGCTCCTCTTCAGGCTCAGCTCCTGACTTTGTTTTCAGTATAGTAGAATGCTGACCCTGGGCTAGCTGCTGGACCTGGGGCAGGGGATAAATCAGTGAGCAAGGGAGGTACACAGAATAACCCCCCCGCTCCCTGTGGTCCTCCATGGTACTCTGTACAGAGGCTTCCATGGTACTTGGAATGCTTCACTGTATTATGTGCTCACTTCTCTGCCTTCCCTCCTTGACGCTGTGCTTCTTGAGGGCAAGGACAGTTGCTAATTCATTTTGATCTCCCCAGCGCCTGGGACACCAGAGTTCGCAACAATGTGTGAGAATGAATAAGCATAATAATAATACTGGTAATATTTATTATTATTATAATTACAAAGGGCTTACCATATGCTAGACTTTGTTCTAAGTGCTTTATGTATAACAACTCACAACAGTCCTACAAGGTAGGTATTATTGTTATTTCTATTTTTCAGGTAAGGAAACTGAGAACAGAGACTTGAAGTAACTTGACCTAAGTTACACAGCTGGAAAGTAAGAGGTATGTGGCTCCAGAGTCCCTTTTCTAAACTGTCCAGAGATCAACAATGATGGAAAGAGGGAGAGGCAGGCAGAATAGGGTACAGCCAGATGGCACAAGCTGCGTCTTGAAGCTCAGATTCACCTTTAAATCTGTTGCTGAGGCAGGCACCAAGGGCCACAAAGGCTGGTGTGGGGAGACCTGTGGGCTAACCCAGCACAATCGCGTCCTGTTTGACTTTTCGAGGAACAGACAATCTCCTACAGAGAGGAGGGATGGGAGGTCACCTGGTCCCTGCTGCCTTAGCTGCCTTCCCCTGGGAGACAGTCACTAATCCTGTCACCACAGATCTGAGGTCCACTGTGAAGAGCTGTGCTCTGTTGCCAGCTGGAGGACCTGTACTAGAAATTCTGTCAAAGGAGTTTGCGAGTTACCAAAAGTTGCATAAACAGTTCCCAAGAACAGCACTGGGGAAAACATAGACCCCCCTCCCCACCCCCACCCAGTGCTTCACACTAGGACCTGCCATGAAGCTAACAGAGCAAAGCTGGCCCATACTTCATTTCCTGAGGCTTCTGCTCAAGGTAAAAATACCTTTGGGGTAGAAAGTTATGGCCCTCAGTGGCCCCAGACCTTGGTCAGCACTGTGATGGTGGTGCAGCGACAGTGGAACAAGATCTGAGACCAACAGTGGCCCTGGGGTCCAGAAAAAATGGTCCGATGGAAAAAAAAATGAAGAAGGATGTAAAAGGCAGCACACAGATAAAATACAAATGCCCAATAAGCACTGAAAAGCCATCTAAGGGTCAGACAAACCTGGCTTCTCCTTCCTAGCTATGTGACTTTGCCTAAAAAACCTGAGTGTCAGCCTTCTTAGCTATGAGGATGGGAATGATCATGGCTGCTACCTCCTGGGATTGCTATGAAGATTAAATGTGAAACTCAAAGGCTGAAAACAGTCTGGCGTTTCAATAAATATTCCTTCTATTCCGTGAAACGCAAACTCCAGTTTTTCTCAGGACTTCTACTGGCCCAGGAAAGCAGAGGGTGAATGGTGACAGTAAAGAAATTGGGTTTGGTAAAGAATGGGAGTTCGGGTCTCCCTCTGAACAAGATGGCCCAGGAATGAGTAGAAACATCATCCGATTTGGGACAATAGTAATCCTAAGGGCAACTGATGACGTCCGGATGGACCAAAACTTGCCCTCAAATACCATGCAGTTGCATACAGCTTCCCGGCACTTTCCCTGCAGTCGAGAGGGCCACAGACAAGGTCAGAGGCCACACCTGGATATCGCTGCTTGTCTTTGGGCTGCTGTGTGGGAGCCTAAGAGTTGGCTGTCTGCTTTTTGCAACCTTCACTTAGAGCAGCTTTCGCTAAGCATGTGGTCTCCATCCCCTTTGTGAACGGTTCCTGTACAAGTTCAGAGGCAGCAGATCCCACACAGTTCCTGGGGCCCTCTGCTCAGCAGGCTATAAAACACTATTGCTCTCGGCAAGCCCTGGTCATCAGCAATAATGAGACGGCTTTGAAACTGCCACTCTGAAACCCTAAACCGGGCCCAGACCTGTGTGCTGGGCCAAGCGCTTGGGAAAGGTTGGCCAAGGTTTGCAAACTCTAGACAGGGTTTGGAGGGAGCTTTCTCAGCCCGGGTTTCTTTAGGGCCCGAGACTGCTTCAGCAGATGCTGGTCTGGGTGGTATGCGAACTGGCTGATTGACTGAGTTTGGGCAGAAAAAAGGCAAAGCCTGGGGCTGTGAGCAGTTTTCACTTTGAGGTTTTTGGGAAAGTGATTGAAGCCTGAGTTTCACCTCCTGGAGGGAATTCTAGCCCTCTCTCCCCAGCCTCATTCCCATAAGGCTCATCTATTTCTTTCACCCACTGCCCCAACCTTCCAAGACACAGGGAGTGAGTGAACTGAGGTACCTCAGGCAGAGTAGCTTTTCAATAATTTGGACGTGGAAACCTCAGAAGAGAACGGTTTTCATTTCAATAGAGTTTTTCAAGTCAGGCTCATGATGGTACAGGTCAGTACTCCAAAAGATAGTTTTAGGATTTTCCATCTTACTTTGAACAAAACTTGATAAATCAGATCTGGGTTGAAAAACTGCAAGTATACCTTGTCACCTGTTAGTCTCTGGGTCCAAGCAGTAGGATGAAGGGCTTAGTATGGTCCCATTAGCAAAGTTCCTAGAAAGGAACCCATGGTGGCCCCCTTTATACCACACCCCATGTGTGGGAGTGTGTGTAACTTCACAGACGGAGTGCCAGTCAGGGTCCCAGCAGGAAGCAGGCAGCACATTCAAGTGGAGATTGAAAGAAGGATAGTGATGGGATCATTTTCAGAGGTGCGGGGAGGGGTGCAGCAAGGGGAAACTAAAAGGGGTGCTGAGGGAGCACCCAGGCTAATGCCAGCGGAGAACCAGAAGGGCTAAAGGGGTGACAGAGAGAGCCATGACTGGCTGCCTGATGAGCTGTGGCCTCTGGTAGAGGAAGCAGCTGTGGTCAGAAGGGAGCTGGGGCATGACTACTCCCCCTTCCCTTGATCCCCTGCTGGTGCCCCGTCATGGCTGAGCCAATCAGCAGCCAAAGGGCAGGAGCCCATATGAGTAGTCTGCACCTATGAATACAGTCTGTAAAGTTCCCCTTTCCTGGGCGCAAGGGAAGGTGAAGGAGTCCCCAGGCAGTTCTGCCTGATGATCACCTAGAGAGGTCTGAAAACAAGTGGACACCCAGGCTGCCTCTAGAAGGTTCCATTTCAGGAGACCCAGGATGAGCACAGAGAAGCTGCACCTTTCCCATGCTCTGGGTGGCTCTGTTGCTCGGCCAGGAGGGATGACCCCTTCTTGATTCACAATGATGTTCTTCTGAGCAAGCGTCATCACCTGGATCCCAACTGCAGTGCGCGCTGAGCCCTGACATCATGCTCAAAGCTGGCAGTGAAGTTGATATGTCCACTTATTCCACACACATTTGCTGAGCACCCACTGTGTGCCAGATGCGCTGCTAGGTGCTGGGGCTCTAGTGGGGGATAAAAGGATCGCCCCTTCCCCGAATAGGCTTCTCAAAGTCTCTCTCGCAATCAGGGAAATTCTATATCCTTCTGCAGCAGGATGGGAACCTTTCTGTGAGATCATCTGGTATTACTAGTGGAGGGCTTTGAGCCTGTTGCTTAATCTCCCCGTGCTTCAATTTCCTTGTTTGGAATACAGACATAATAAAAGGTGCTTTCTCCACAGGTTATTAAAAGGACTGAGTGAAATACTATGTGTCAACCTTAGTTCAGAGCCTTGTACATCATAAGCATTCAATATGATCGTCACATTATTAATTTTACCATCATTATTTCTTAGTAGGTCTTTGTCAACCATCCCCTCATCCCCTGACTCCAGAACAACAAATAAATGAGAAAATGCCAGCTCCAGAGGCCCACTTTCACTACTTTTGAACACTTCCTTCAGAAGAAATCCTGGCCACATCTATGATGTGATAGAGTTTAATACCTACATGGCTGCCCTATTCCTATGTTTACTCCATACGTTTGTATATAATTTTCAAGATAGGAAGGAGGTTTGTAGGAATGTGGGGAATTTGGAAACGGTTTGAGGGTAGTGATTTTTAGGAGCTGGAAAATAGGACTAATGGGGAAAGATGAAAGGAAGTACAATTATTAACTTGGAGAAGAGATGGCAGAGGGGATAGGGAAGCCATCCTCTGAGACAAAAGATTATTAAAGAGAGAATGGCAAACGATGCTTCTTTAGAAAAGACAGAACAAGTGGAAAGCAGAGAGTGTGGCAAGAGGGATTTCAGTTCTGCCTCAGGATCATTTCCCGACAGAGATGGTTATGAGCTCCAGAATGGGCTATGAACCCCTTCACTGGTTCAGTAATGCAAAGGATTTGCACGGTGATCTCTGCAGTCGTCCCCTGATGGGATCACATTTAAATAGACAAAGAGGCGGAAAGGCAGGAGTGGGGCCCACCCCCAGCTCAGACACTAAAAACCAGTGTGGTGACCCCCGGCCTCTGAGGCTTCCAGTCTCCTCGTCTGCAAGGGAAGGTTTGGGACCGTGCCTGATATTCCAGATCTTCTGTGCAAGCCCCGAGGCCCACCTGAAGTTTCCAATCACTGCGGGACTCCCCATGTGGTGAACACCTTGTTGGCTGGCACACCTTCTGAAATGCTGAATTCCACTTTGAAGATAAAGAGTCTTTGTTGACTGGTCAGTTGAAAATTCATCATACCTGCATATGGAAATTGTGTGTGGCTCTAGACGTTTTTTTGGCTCGAAAATGATTTCACTTTGCAGTATTTCACAGCGTTTTCTACCTCCAGATCAGTAAAAAAGGACAACACACTGCCTCAGGTGGGAGGGCCCACCAGGTATCATCAGCGAGGGCCTCCTGTGGGCCAGGTGTTTTGTCAGGTTGCAGGATGAGTCTCTCCTTTGCCCTTTTCCTCTTCCGTGGTCTGTACACACAAGGCTGGCGTAAGGTAAGGAGAAGATGCGCTGTGAACCTGGGCTCGGTGAAAGTCCTGCCTGTCTCACAGGTTCTGCACTGAGAGCCCTGCCTGACCTCCCCATCCTGGCTGACCCAGGGTTGTACTTGCCCAAATCACCCAGGAAGAAACTTGACCTAGCTGAAGGAGTAACAGGGAAGAAAAGAAGAAGGAAGTCCTGGGGAAGGGATGAAAAAGGGAATAAATGCCCGGAAGGCTGAGAGAGAGACAAAGAAGAGGTGGGTGGTCCAAATGCAGGAGGCTCCCCTGCTACCATTAAGGAATACAGCTTTGTGGGCTCCCTAAGGATTGAGAACTGAGAACCCCAAACCAAAAGAAACTGGAGAAGGTGAAACTAGCAGTTTGTACGAAGAAATGCTCCTGAATACTCACACTCCCTTTGTGGTGCCTATAGCGCTCGGAAAGTCCAATTTGAACCGACAATAAAATGTTCTTTTAAAGCATTCTTCTAGACCAGGAGTTGGCAATCTTTTCCGTAAAGAGCCAGACAGTCAATATCTCAGGCTTTGAGGGCATATTGCAACTACTTGACATAGAGGCCACACATAAACAAATGCGCGTGGCTCTGTTCCAATAAAACTTAATTGACAAAACAGGCAGCTGGCTAGATTGGGCCCGCAGGCCATAGATTGCCAGCCCGGTCCTAGTCCAGGGCTTCTCCAACCTTGAAGTGATACATATAGATCACTCAGGCAATCGCGGTAAAATGTAGATCCTGATTCAGGAGGTCTGTGCTGGGGCCTAAGGTTCTGCAGCTTGAACACACTCCCAGGTGCTGCTGACCAGCGGATCACACTTCAAGGAGCAGGAGCCCGGAAGTCTTGAGCTGTGGCGGCAACAGGAACCAGCGGTGAATATGATTTGCTTGAGGGAGGTGCCTGTGCACGCGGCTGAGAGCTAGGGACCGTGGGACCTGCAATGAGCTTGCCTGTCTGCAGGCAGCATCCCGCCACAGGTCCTGCTGATTATCGCTCTCTGGGGATACCATCTGTGTGCCCAGACATTTCGATTTGTCAAGAGGGCCTGGAAGTATGGTTTTTATAAGAAAACTCTCTTGATTTTGAAAGGTTTTGAAGCTCCCGATTGTTATGGTTTTTAAAGGCTTTGGCTCAAAAGTTTTTAAAACCCTGTGTGAGCCAAATAATACCCCTATGTGGAATGGCCCTGGCCCACAGGCTGCCAGTCTGTAATCTTGGTTCTAGCTACCATGAATGCACTGGGCCTCCTTTGCACGACAGGAATGTGGGACTCGGCTTATGCACATAGCATCTCTCAAGCTCAGAACCTGGAAAAGAAGGTATGCTCTTGACTTTACGGAAGAGGCTGATGAGCCTTGAAGAAGCCAGGCAACAAGGGCTGCAGTCATGCTTACGGTGGTGTGAGTTTTGAAACCATCCTCTTCTGTCAGATGAATTACCAAAACTCAGCCCCTCTGGACAGACTAATTACACAAAGCCCTTTTTCTGCAGGGCAGAAACTCCACACCTGTAGGGGGTGACCGGCCAAGCGACTTTCCCAAAGTCCCTGGGCTTTGAATCCAGGTATGAAGCTGGTATTTGAATCCAGGCCTTGCAGACCCCAAATTCCATGCTCCTTCCACCACCACACACTGACTCTAGTTTTGATGGATATTTGCGAGTGAAAAAGGTCAGCCTATCATCTCCATCTCCCCGTAAGCCACATTTGTAAGACACAGGCAAGGCCTATGTGATATTTTTATCTGAAATATTTACAGGTGGAAAGGATTAAAGCAAGTGATGGACTATTGAAGGTTAATACCATCTTTTAATATGGAAAAACTACTCTCTCCACAAGAAATATACTTGTGGGATAATCTTGAGATATGTGTGTGCGTGCTCAAAATGTCAGCCAGAGTTTCATTAATTTCAGCCTCCCCCTAGAACACTATGTTATGGTTCTGAGGCTGTGTGTTAGCATGCTGACACAGGTGGGACCCATGGCGCCCAGCCCTCGGGGGTAAATTTATGGTACGATGTGTGAGGAATCCATCATGCAATTTGGCCCATGCCCCCGGCTTCTTAATCAGAGATGGGAGATGCAAGACGAACGTTGCCTCCATGGCTTTGGGTGCTGTGTCTCAGCTTCAAGCTTTGATCCATCAGGACAAACATTCCCACCAGGCGGGCCAATTAATAAGATGGCTTAACACCCAGCCTTTCAGAACACAGAGAAGTGCTTTGCCCTCAGCTTCTCCTGGGCTGCTATTTAACAATTCTCTAGGCTAAAGGATCATGCTGTAGAGTTTTTAGGCAAGCAAAGGGCCTTGTGAAGGTGTCGAAGACATAGCCTCATTTGTTCTGGCCTAATTGTGAAAGATCATGCTCACAACTGAACCAGAGCCAGTTTCTAAAGATGACGGGCCCAGCAATTCCGTCATGGGTGTCTGCTGTATGAGCCCATTTTAAGGGCTCATCCTCCTCCCAGCGTAGCACAGAGATTAAGAGGCAGCCTCTAGAGGCAGCTGGCCTTGGATTCCACTCCCAGCTGCTCCAATTTCAAGCTGAGTAACTTGAGGAATTACACAAGCGTTACTTTCTTCACCCGTGATGTGGGGCCAGTATTACTTCCCACTTTGCAGCACTGAGGGGAGATTAGAGATACTGTGTTGACACTACCCAGCTTCGTAACTGGCATTCCGTAGACCACTGCTGGGTTGTAGCCTGTGTTTGCAGGTTTCCCTTCCTGTGATTTTGGCCCTGTGCGATGTTCTGGATAAAGCATCAGTTTTGGGGCAGCTGGACCCAAAGGTTTGAGTTTCTTCTCTGCTCCTTACCAGCTGTGCAATTTTGGTTTCAGTCTTTAATCTTACAAAGATTTTTTTCATCAGTAACATGGACATAATAATAGTACTTGCCTTGGAGAGCTGTGGTTAAGATTGAAACAGGCAGTTGTACATAAAATGCTTCTATTACAGTGCCTGGCATACACTGAGCACTCTATACATGTTTGTTATAAACATTAAGTAGGATATACACTTTGGAATCTGCAAAAGCTCTGTCTACATGTGGGAAGAGGATATTGCTACCCCTCCTCCAAAATAGAGCAAGGAAATCCAGAAAGTCCAATCAACTTAGGGAACTTTTATTTTTCAACTCTGAGATTATGCCAAATGCAGACTTGTTTTCACTTATTGGGAAAATAACTTTCCAGGTTGTGAAAAAACCATTAACTACAGCCCTGTTCTTTCTGAAATAAATACATGGGCCCAATATTGGGGGAATGCATAAACTCCAATCAGAGTACTGTTTTCTGAGCAACTGTAATGTGTGGAACACAGACCCGGATCCAGGGTGAGTGGATGCTGAGTTCAATTACCCTGCAAGCCTACTTCCACAGTCCTGTGTCTGAAGCAGGAGGAGCCTCAAGCTCACTGAAGATGAATAACCAGAGTCTCAGGGTTCAGAAGTGACTGAGTCTGAACTTGAGCCATCTCACTCCAAAGCTCCATGTTCATCACTGCCATCAGGGCTGCCCCTGGGTAGTCCCTGCATACATGTTATCTCTTTTGAGCTTCTCAGCAGGTGTTCATGTCTGTTTCCTGGAGGGGGAAACTGAGGCTCAGATAGGTTGTGGAACTGGCACGTGCCAACGCGGCTAGGGGCAGAGCTGAGACCCACACCTCTTAACCACACTCGTCTTGCTCTAAGCTCAGAACCTGTATGGCTTCCCTGGCTGGCAGAACCTGCCCACGGGCATGCCTAGGGTGATGGAGGAGAGCTAAGTCGATCGAAGAGTCCCTTAAAGAAGTTACATTTTCCCATTATTGCTGTCTGCTGGCAATCCTTGTCACCCTGAGAAGAGATCCAGAGACTGACAAGTAGGCTGCGTCGTTGCCCTAAGTAAACCACGGAGAGCAGATTTCCCTGATGCCGAGACAGCTAGCTGGGTCTGCGAGAACACATTTCTCACTATAAAGCAAACAAGCCGACTGGCAGAGCACTGTAGGGAAAATGACATCACTGCAGAATTTTAGGGCTAATCATTTAGCTGGATTAGCCCCAAAGTGCTGTGTCTAAAATCAGCATCCCTGCCTCTTTATGTACTCCAGATGAAACACATTAGCAGAAATATGGCAAGGGACATTCACAATACTCGGTTCTACACTCTCAGCAGTTTTTGCAAATCTGCAATTAGTCTAAAGGGCCCGGGTAAATTAGGCCTCTTGATAAATGAAGCACCTAGACAGGCCTCAGATTTATTGGATCCTGCCGTCCCGCTGTCCAGAGCCCTTGTCAGCTCCTTGCCGAGCGGGGACTGTGCGGGGGGAAAGGAAGGAAAGGGAGCCAATTCAGACCTAGAATTGCCCCCAAATCTTGGAATAAACCGGGCTTGAGGCTGCCACCTCTTTGGCCTTAAAAATTTCTGCTAGGAACGTACGTAGTAGGTGAAGTAGGAAGCCTTTGCCAGGAAGTTCAGGAGGCAGAGGGCAGAAAACAGGAGACAGGACAGATGAGGGGGAGGCAGTGTCTGTGGGAGACGTGGTTTTGCTACAGCTGGGAGGGAAGGGGTCACAAGAGGCCTGTGAGTTTCACCAGCTCCTTGTCCCACTCTGGGCCACCCAGCGTCCTCCTGATTCTGGGAATTGGTGGCCATGGGTACTGATGGGCACCACCAGGGCTCACTCTCTCTCTGGGCTCTGGTTCTTAACCCATTACTTCCCCAAGTGCAGTTTTCCACATGCTTCTCACGACAGACTACATGGGTGTTTTAACTACAGAGATTCCAGAAAAGTACCCCCAACCCCAAAGGGGAGTATTGGTAATGCCTTAAACCAAACATCCAGGGACCAGAAGGCTGTCAGTGGCTGTGGTGCAGATAAAGGGGACATATAGGGAGGGGACAGCATGCACTTATTATCCTGATTTATGTCTCCAAATCATAGGAAGTGATTCCCAGCCACATTGGGGTGACCCCTGCTAACTTTGCTGCTGCTGCCATTGTAGCTGTGGGTGCTGAGGTCGGCTGAACCAGGCCGGCAGAGGGGCCCAGCAGATGTGTAGATGTTTTGGGGGTGGCAACAGTTATATTTTGCTAAGTTTCTCTGATTTATTTATTTTTACATTTTCTTTCCTGATTACTAGAGTAATGCATGTTTGGGGTGGAGGTAGATAGTCTGAATTTTTTAATTTAAAAAGTAGTAAAGTAGGGGCTTCCCTGGTGGCACAGTGGTTAAGAATCCGCCTGCCAGTGCAGGGGACACGGGTTCGAGCCCTGGTCCAGGAAGATCCCACATGCGGCAGAGCAACTAAGCCCGTGCGCCACAACTACTGAGCCTGCACTCTAGAGCCCGCGAGCCACAACTACTGAGCCCACATGCCACAACTACTGAGCCCGCATGCCTAGAGCCCGTGCTCCACAACAAGAGAAGCCACTGCAATGAGAAACCCGTGCACCGCAACGAAGAGTAGCCCCCGCTCGCCGCAACTAGAGAAAGTCCGCGTGCAGCAACGAAGACCCAATGCAGCCAAAAAGAATAAATTAAAAAAAAAAAAAAAAAGTAGTGAAGTAATATAGGCTCATGTAGATCATTTAAAGCTGGGGGGGGGTGTGTGTATCTGTCTGTCTGTCGGTCTGTCTCCCCCTATCTCTTTGTTACAATGTCAGGATCTCTCTCTCTGTCTGTCCCCCTCCTCTCAGGAACCCTCCAGGCATGCTGTGGCCCTCTGGCCCCCTAACACTGTCCACCCAACTGAGTGCTTTGTCACTCAACTCCTAGCAACCCAGCCAGCCAGGCTGACAGCCTAGAGGAGTCAGGAGCACCCCAGAGTGTGAGCTTTCCAAAACCCTGTTCTCCCAGAGGCAGCGGCGGGTGGTACCTAACCGACACGCCGCCTGCAGCCTGCTGTGATTCAGTGTCTCTGGTCTGCAGATCAGCTGGGCGATGCTCCTGTCAGCCCACATTGATTTTCCTGTAGATTTCATTACCTCCAATCACAGAAGAAACTGTGCTCCTCTCCTGGAGTGTCAGGGCAAAATGAATAGCAAACATTTTCCTGCAGGCACCTTAGCTCTCCCGTCAAAGGCAGGCCACTGTCCATGCCCCACCCCTTCCCCAAACCCCTCCTCTCCCACTCAGTGAAAAAGTATCCGGGCTGAGGTGGGGCATCGAATCCAACTTGGAGTGTTCAGGATGCCCAATTATGCTGCAGTCAGATCCTTCTGGGTCTTAAGACCGTCTAAATTATGGAATTAAGAGGGTTTAGAGGGGGGAAAGAAAGAGCTGGTGACACCAGATGTGCTCAGAATTTAGAATGGGCTTTCTCATATATTAAAAAACACCCTTTGAATATCATCAAAGAGATTGAGCAATTTTTATTCCTTTTAAAAGTTGCTTTAAGTGCTGATGGGGGTCCCTGCTCTCTGGCGCGCGCGCACACCCGCGCGTGTGTGTGTGGCTGCACGCGTGTGCATGTGTGTCACAAGGGCTTCTCTTACTATGTGTTTGGTTGGTGCCAGGTCCACCTTCCGAAACCCTGGTGTGTGGGGAAAGCTGCGCTCGTGTGGGCAGCTTTGGCACAGAGTCCTGGCACTGTGGATGAAGAGAGGCGTCAGCACTTTTCAAACAACAAACTAGCAGCAGAAGGCAGGCGCCAATCTCCGAAGTGGGCTTTGTGGGAGAGGTGAGGTCTGTTCTTTCTAACAGCCAGCCTGTAAGGACTGGACCAGGGAAAGGCAGCAGACACTTGCAAAGTAAGATGGCCTCTTCTCTCTAGGGGCACTGGAGTGGCCACGTCAGCACACATCCCCACCCAACTGAGCATGGGTTTCTGTGTGTCCACGTGAGTGCACTGCAATAAGAGCAACAGTTTTACCTGATAACTTTAGCCAGTATTTATTAAGCAAGTACCATGTGCCAGACAGTGGGTGAGTTCTCTATCACCTACCTATTCTCCCATTTATCTTGTAACTTTAATCCTCACTATACGGAGAGCAGTATCATCCCTGTTTTACTGATCAGAAACAGAGACTTAGAGAGTGTATGTGACTCTCCAAAGTGTTATGGGTTGAATTGTGTCCCTCTCCAAAATGCTGAAGTCCTAACACCCAGGACCTGTGAATGTGACCTTATATGGAAATAGGGTCTTTGCAGATGCTCAAGTTAAGATGAAGTCAATAGGACTGGTATCCTTATAAAAAGGGGAATTTGGAGTGGAGAGAAGACCACACGAAGACACAGGGAGAAGACAGCCACGATTGCCAATAAACCACCAGAAGCTAGGAAAGAGGCCTGGACAGATTCTTCCCTCACAGTTCCAGGAAGAACTAACCCTACTGACCCTTGGTCTCAGAATTTTAGCTTCCAGAACTGTGAGACAATAATTTATGTTGTTCGTGCCATCCAGCTGTGGTACTTTGTTATGGCAGCCCCAAGAAATGCATATACAAGGTCACACTGCCAGTTACTGGTATAGGCAGGTGTGTATCAGGCCATGCCTGTCCCAGTTGTTACACAGCCTAGGCTGCACACTGCCTTTCCCCAGGAGGAAGTACACTGTGCCTACACTTGCTCAAGTGGGCCTTGAATCTTCTGTAGTTGATACATTCGGGTGGTTGAGGGCAGAGGCTGAAGGGAAAATTTATTATGCATCTAGTGTCTTTTATATACTTTAGCTTAAGAAATCTAAAAACCTGCTAATTTGATAATTTACATAAAGGATGTTGAAGTGCTTATATCCTTTGATCTACTTCTAGAAATCTATTCAAATAAAATAGTAACAAATACAGAGACATATTTATGTAGGACTATTGATCACAGTACTATTTATGTAACAGGTAGCAATGCCCCAAATCTCAAAAAAGTATGAAATGCCATATTTATTTTTCAAAGTAAAATTAAATCTGGTTGAAGCCAATACCAGACAAGGGTGACGAGCAGAGATCTCAGTTCCTCCACCTCAAGCTGGGTTTGAGGACCCTGGCAGAGCCTCCTCAGTCCCGTAGACGGTCATGCAGCAGGCCCCCTCTGAGGTCAGCCAGAGCACCGGGCTCAGATGGGACCACAGCCCCATGATGGGTCCGACCCTTATTTCTCTTCCCAGTCTTGGGGACCTACCAACTAGGGAGAAGTCAGTCTTTTGTCAACCTCTGCAGTTCCCAGCCTTCAGCCCTACCCTTGGACAATGTAGCCTACAGGTGTTCAGGGCCTCCACCTTTGAAACACAAAGGGTCATACTCTCCTCCAAAGTCTTTACCTTCCATCTGGGAGCAAAGAGAACCCTTTAGACATACCTTGTTCCCGTCTGTATCTCTGTCTCTTTCTCTTTCTTTCTCTCTCTTGGGCGGGTATAGGCTCAGCAGATGTTTCATTTTTCTTTCATGTGACAAGAAAAAAAAATAATAATAAGAACAGACACAAAACAAGAAGACAGCACTTAATTTTTAAATAACAAATCTCTAACACCTGTAATGGCAACACCTAAATGCCCAATAATACAGGCTGGTTAACATCAATTATGATCCACACACACGTTAGATGAAGACATGAAAATTTTAGTTAACAATAATAGGAGAAAAGGTTTAAGCTGTAATGTGAATGAAAAAGCAGAATATTTGGTTATTTTTCTATTGCTACACAGCAAATTACTACAAATGTAGCCATTTAAAGCCACACCCATTTATTATTTTGTGGTTCTGTAGGTTCAGGGTCTCATGATCAAAATGAATGTGTTGGCCAGGCTAAGTTCTCATCTGGAACTGGGGTCGTCTTTCAATCTCATTCAACTTGTTTGCAGAATCCAGTTCCTTGTGGCTGTAGGACCAAGGTCCCTGTCTCCTTATTGGATGTCAGTGGGGACTGCTCTTTACTTCTGGAACCTTCCAGAATTCCTTACCCTGTGGTCCTATCTTCAAAGCCACCAAGAGAGAATCTCCCTCCCTTCAAATCCCTCTCATGCTTCATATCTCTGTGTCCAAAAAAAGCCCAGTCTCTTTTAAGGTTCACCTGACTGGGTCAGACTCACCTGGGATAATCCCCTTTTCTTAAAGTCCACTGTAACATAACCTAGCCATGGGAGTGATACTCGTCATTTTCAAAGCTTCCCTCCTCCCCATACTCAAGACGGAAGAGATTAATCAAGGGTGTAGGGCACTGGGGAGTCATCTTAGAATTCTGTCTAACACAGATATCAACAGTATACACAGTAAGATCTCAGTCATGCAACATTTACATGCTCAGAAAAACACTAATGTGATATAAACCTCAATGTTAATAAGATCTTTCTGTGAGGTAGGATTATGGATGCCTCTAGTGTCTTCTTTATACTTTTCTGTATTTTCCAAGCATTTTGTAATGAGCACATATTAGTTTTATAATCAGAGGAAAAAACTCACATTTTTAAGATAAACAATCTAGCCTCAAACTAGGATAGTAACGCATGACTATGTGTGGCATTGTGTGTGTGTAGCCGAGTGGTTTTCTCATTCGTTTGTTCTTTCATTTGTTCACTGGCCAATGGATGAACGTGCAGGCAGACTGCCTCTTCCTATAGGACTGTGTGGTGATGGGGACCCTGTGTCCAGAATCTCCCTGGAATAGTTTCATACTTTTCAGCAAAAAGATTCCAAAAGGCAAGTGGCATTCATCTTTGTAATTATCTTGGGAAAAAATATGGAAGGCAAGTTACTCGAACTGTTGAGAAATACTTTGCAATTTCTATTTTCCCACCACTACCCCAACAGCTTGATAATGTTGAGGTTTTGAAATTTCCCATTGTCTCTGTTAGCAGAAAATACCAGCTTCTCATAAATAACCAAAATGAAGCAACAGAACTCTTGGCTCAAAATCACTTTTCAGCCTGACATGTCAGAAGGAACCTGATGCCAAAATTCTCTCTCAAAACAGAAGTGTGGCCCTGGGAGACCCAGTAACACAAATGAACCAGAAACCCTTATGGTGGGAACCCCCTCCACTAACATTAGAAAGAGGAATTGCTCAAGGAGGCTAATCTCAGCATGTGGCAATGTCAACAGGGGCACACTGACTGGCCATTGTGTGCCGGTAACAAGTCCAGGGCTCAGTTCAGAGATGAAAAATGTGAAATCAATGGGGCTGTACAGAAAAACCAGGCAAGGCTGCCTGGACCAAAGGTGACAGTGGCCTGACTTGCCTTTGAGGCTCTCTCACCTCCTTCACCTCTGCCATGTCCCTCCCCAGCATCCCACCCACTCAGCGTCAGTGAAGATCATTAGGGTGTTGGTTTTGATGTGGATACCCTCAGGGGTGTTTGCATTGTAATCAGGGGGTATAAAAGGTGCAAAAGCCCTGAGGACAGTAAAGAAGGGTTCGTTAACTGTGGAAGGACAAATAAGGAGGCTACTTTTGCTCAAGGGCTCCACCTCATTGGGTGTCACCTCCAAAGCCAACTTCCAAACACTCTGCATGATTACTGCATGTTTTTGTAGTGTTGACCTGGCTCAGGAACAAGCCCCAAGAACTCTGGTCTGCTGGCCTTAAATGGGTGTGTGCATGGCCAGAGGAAGTTCTCTGAAGAAGCACTCCTGAAGAAGGAGAAAGAACCTCTTCTCCCTGAGGTTAGGTATGGTCAGGCAAAGCTGAAATCCTGTCAATTTTAAGTTTTAAAAATTCATCAGTTTTTTACACAAACTTACAAATTATTAAGCATAAGAAATAAATGGATAATCATGAAACTGCTACCCAACTAAAGATAACGTTATCACCCCCACCCCATCTCCGCGCTCTTCTTTCTGTTGGCTCCTTCGCTTCCCACCTCCCTCTACACTTAGCAAGTAACCACTACCACTATCTAAACGTTGCTTTTATTATTTTTTTTAAAAAACATTCCTTATTCCTACTTTTTTCATTAGAGTTTGACCATACATCCACTAACCACATGCTATTTAGTTTTGCTTGTTTTTTGAACTCTATATAAGTGCTATCACGATTATATTGTTTTGTAACTAGCTGCTTTTATTCAACATTATGTGTTTGTGATTCAACCATTTTTAGGCCTATAGCTTTGGTTCATTCATACTAATTCCATTATATGAATACACCTGAATCCAATCATCTATTCTCTTATTGATGGAGCAGCTTTACTTTTTAAATTGGTTTTAAACATGTTTTCACCATAGGATTTAGGGTGGTGTTTATTCAAATAGGGATAAAGACAAGGTGTGTTTAATAGATAGGACTCGGTGATGCGGCAGAAGAAAGAAACATTGTGAGGGTAAACCAGGTACTGGTTCCAACTCTCCCAAAAGTTTCTTTGTGCATATTATTTCACCATCCTCAGAAACACTGTTTCTACAAAATAAAGGAGCTGGAAAAACTTCAGGTTTCCCTCCAAAGCTACCCTTTAATTCATTGAGGTATTCACTCACTTAACACAGAGCACCTGTCATTTGCCCCCCACTGCTGAAGACGCAGTGGGAAATGAAACAGATCTGGTCTTTGCCATCACAGAACTTAGACTCAGGAGATACCACAGAAAAAAAGAAGAGCCCCAATTAAGTTGTTTTTTTAAATTATACACCATGGAAAGTACTATACTGGGAACATACGGGGTGATGATACAGAGTTCCAGATGCATCTACTTTAGATAGAATGGTTGGGAAAGGCCTCCCGGAGAATGATACTTAAGCTTAAGAGGAACTAGCCATCCACAGTCAGGAGGAAGAAAATTCCAGACTAAGGGAACTACATGTGCAAAAACCCCGAGGAGAGCAAGAACTTCACGTGTTTCAGAACCTGCAGGATCGGTATGAGAGGAAGCATGGCTCCCGGTGAGCCCCAGACACATCTGGGAGGGGTTCTGTGGGCCGTGGTAAGGGTTTTGGATTTTATCCTATTTGCAAAGCAAAAGTGTGAAAGAGTTTTTAAACAGCTTGACCATATCTGTGTGTTTTAAAAGATTACTGTGGCTGGTTTTAAGAAAATGGGTGGGAGGGGGCTGGAGTGGAAAAAGGGCCCTAGTGGGAGGCAACAGGGGCTCAGACCACAGCTTCGGCCATGGAGATGAGGGAGAAGGGAACAGATTGGCTTCCATGATGGTTTGGAACCAAGAAGGGGGCACTGTTATAATTGGCGTTTAATGAGAAACATAGTCAGCATTACGGATCAAAGGGGAAATAATCAGACCCCAGTTCACTTCACTACGGATGAGAAAGTTCAGAAAAGAGTGGGCTTGGCAGATAAGAAAGCTGTAGTCCTTTAGTAACTGGACAGTATGGATCCTCTTTGTATCTCCTTCCCTTTCCCCCCTCCTCCCTCCTCCCCCCCTCCCCTCCCTCCCTCTCTTCTATTTCCTAATTGTTCTAGCTGCGCAGCATCTTTAAAAATCTGTTTGAAGAGTGGAGCAGACAAGAACCAGCCTCCCCCGGTTTCCAGAGGAGAGAGGACACCCCTGCCCCCCAGCCCTCCGCCCCCTCCACTCCTTCCAATCCCTCCTCGCTACAAGTGCCTGAACACTGTGATGTCACACTGCAACCCTGGCTTAGGCTTTCTATCTTCCTCACAACAGACCGATCCTTTCAAGTACCTGAAAGGTGTCTGGCCTTGTCGGGAGCAGAGTTCACCGGGGCTAGAGGAGACAGGAAAAGGTGTAGGATTCGTGAGTACTGATTGGCTGAAGTGAGAAGTATTCTGGACGCTGATTGGCTGTGCCATTCGCGGGAAGGCGTTCGTGGCGCCAGCAAAAAGTAGATCTAAGAGAAGACAGGTAAAGGCGTAGGATTCGTGAGCACTGATTGGCTGAAGCGAGAAGCTTTCTGGACGCTGATTGGCTCCGTCATGCACCGGAAGGCGTTTGTGGCGCCCCGGCAAAGCAGAGCTAGTGCCGTGGCCCCAACAGGGTCCTGTTGGGGGCGGGTACACCCACCAGGCCCGAACCTTCTGGCGCCCTTTCGTGAAGGAGTCGTGATTTATTTAAAAAAAATAAAAATAAAAATAAAGTACCGTAAAACATGACCGAGTGGGGACTATCGGGGGCTGTTTAGGGTGCTTTAAAATTCTTTAATTTGCTGTACCACAATAACTTGCACTTGAATACAAGCAATCTCGCGTCTTAATAGCCAGACAATAAAGAGTTATTTATAGGAGGCGGTGTGCAGGCCCCAGCCTTCCAGGTGTTTCCCAGATTTGAAGCAAGCACTCGGAGAGATCTGCGGGACTGCGCTGCCTGATGCAGCCCAAACAAGCCCTTCGACTCTGCTGCCATTTTGCGGCTCCAGGGCTGCACCGGCCCCGGGCTCCCCGCTCTGCACAGCACGCCCGGCGCGCTGATTTATTTCAGTATTACGTTTAATTGTTTCCTTCTTGTTGAAGCCTTAACATGCGATGCTTGTAAATCTGACCCGAATCCTCCATATGGCGCTCTGGTTTTCCATTTTCAAATGCATTCGCCCTGGAATAATGACTGTGGTATAACTCAATTTGAGTTCTGCTGCTGGGGACTTTATTACATAATGCTTTCTAATTGACCCTCATAGTTTAATAAGACAGAACATTTCACCAGAACATTGACAAAAGTTATTAATTTTCACTTCAGCAGAGACCCATGTCCCAATTAAATCCCCCGAGAATGCCTGGCTGCCTGACTGACCTCATTATGGCTAATGCTTATTAGTCCTGCGGAGAGGATAGCATCACACACTGTTAAAATGCCTAAATGAGCACATACAACCGTCCAACGTGATTACAATTTACATACATGACTAATTTTACTCCCCTAATCCTTGTCTGGTGCAATGAATGTGGTGTGCTGCTGTCATACCACGAGATCAGCCATCGAGGATTTGGAAGGTGTCGTAAAAATGCCTTGCCAGTGTGCTAAGCTACACCCAGTTAAATTATATCTGCCTTTCTAGGAAACTATTTCAAGCACGTGGGTGTCTTGAAATGGGGAGACTAACTTGCGCCCATTCCTTCTTTAATATGGAACAGCTAGTACCCATTTGGGTTTTTTAGCCAACTTTAAAACAAAAAAAAAAAAAGAAAGAAAGAAAGAAAGAAAAACTATCACCAGCAGCGGCAGCAAACAATTATTCCAGCCTTCCTGCTTGGCTACCTCATACTCCCTGAAGTGGATTTTTCTTCCCTGAATCTAGCTGTATTTGCACATTTTCTCTGAGCTTTCATTTGCAGGGAGACAGTAGGCAGGAGCTTGTAGAGTCACCACGCCTGCCTGTTTCATCAGCTTCGATGTGAGGGCATCACAGCTGCCACCTTGCCTACCAATGATGGGACCACCTATTCAAACTAGTTCCCCTGTTGTGGGAGAATCAGCTGGAAGGTCAGTTGGATGAAAAATGCGTATTTGCCCAGGCTGGTAAAATGGAAGGCTCAGAGTGGCAAGAAAATGAAAGTAAACCTTACTGTGTCTGAGGCTTCAGATTGTTTTTTGACCTTTCTTTTTCCTGGTCTATACAACAGTGTTTATCTTTCAGGGAGTCTGACCATGGCTCAGCGTCTGCTTTTCCCGTGCATTGTACTCATTCCCCCTGGGCTGTGTGATTTGACACATGACAACAATCTAACAATGGAGATCAAACTTCTCCTCAGACTCTTGCAATGTGACAAGTAATGTGTATTGACACAGCAAAGTGCACTCTGGAAATATGAGTGGTTGGGCAGGCACCCGACCTTCCCGCTCAGCTAGAGATAGCTTAAATCATAGGCTTCAGTTGCCCACAAAGATAAAGCCAAAATTTAAATAATGATAACCAGCTGGAAGCTGCAATTCATTGAAATCTTTTCTCCCTTTTTTTCTTTTGGTATTACCATATTGAAAGCAGGGATTTGGTGGGGAAAGCAATAGTAATAATAGCAAGAGCAAAAGACAAAGGCGAAAGAAATTAAACTAAACCTCCCCAGGGAATATTTGAAAGTTCTACACATTCTGCTCAGTCCCCATTCTGTAAGCATTTACTAAGTATCTCCATTGTATTAGGCACTGTGGACGAGACACCCCACCCTCTGGAAGCTCATGGTCTGTAGGCAATACTGTCAAAACTGAAATGCAGGTATACAGGATGATCAATTCTACTGATGACAAAGGCTTATGCGATCCCAAAGAAGGGGCATTTAACCCACCTTTGGTGGTGGGGATGGGAGTTAGCTGGTCCAAGAAGGGCTTCCTAGAGAAGGAGTCATTTAAACTGAGCCCCAAATGATAAGTAGAACATACCTAGGTATATCAGGGAGGAGGGACTGGGCTCCAGGTAGAGAAAAATCAGTTCTTTTTCTCCTTCATTCTTTAACAAGTGGGCATTTAGTCCCACTATGTGCTGCCTGCTGTTCAGGTTCTGTGTCTGCATCTGATGCTGAAGAGTGCCTCCTGGTGGTGACCCGTGGTGTGGCAGCCTCTTCAAGGAGGTGAGGATTCACCAGGGAATCACGGAATGAAAGGGACTCAGTTCTGTGCATTGGGGGAAAACAGCAGATGCTATTTTAGCCAAGGTTCTGTCTCCATTTCCAGACCAAGGCACATGACTGTCACAGAATCTAAGAAAGGCACATCTATCAGCACGAGAGGTGGGGTTCAGAGGGAGGCCAGGGATTTCATTTTGAAATTCTTGAGGATGAGCTGAACCTGGGTGTGTTTTTTTTTCTTTTTGCCTGAAAGCAGAGGTCAGAAAAGTGAAACTCTGAGGGGCAAAGGGGTCACAACCCCAGTGTATTTAAACCACGTGATCCCCCAGGCAATCTCACACCTACTGGTACTGAGGTTAGAGCAGCATCAGGTGTACTGGCAGAAACACTTCTTGCAAAACACTCTGTACATGAGAACCAGAGTAAAGCAAGTACCCCACCCAAGGGTGTGAAACTTTTCCATTGCCCCTCTTGCCCCAGGCTGACAGGGGGTGAGACAGCAGCTTGGATACATAGCTGGTAGTTGGTAGGGAAAGCTGGTGGGTGTGCTAGGGGCATTGCAATCCATGAAGGAAAAATGGTCTAAACAGAGCAAGAGGGTTTTGTTGTTGTTGTTGTTGCTTTTCCTGAGTAAATGAGCACTGATGTTCTCTCCCATGTAAGAAAGCTGCTACTGACCTGGAGACAATTTTTCTACCATGGACAAGGCAGTGAGGGCTTCTGGCTGATTAAAGGAAGTAGCTACTATTCACCATCTCTCAGAAGTGCGAGCATAAAGGAGGAGATGCAGCCAAAATAAACAGATGGCTGGATCAGGCGGGGCATGCCGTTATGAGCAGACACACAGGTAGCACAGGCCCTAGGCAACCACACAAAGCCATTCAGAGGAGCCAAAACTCAGCAAAGAGTTCTAGAACCCTGGGAAACAGCATGTGCTCTGCCCCAGGGGGGTCGCCTTGGAATTGTCACAGATCCAAAGGTAGTGAAGTTTGCACAGAGCTGGAGGCACCAAGCAAGCAAGCAATCCTGGACACCAGGGAGGACTAGGAAAAGATGGAAGTGAGAGTGAAGGGCTAAGTTAGCAAAGTCAGCAGAAACTCAGACCCCCTCGAGTGCCTGGAAGGTTGAGCAGCAGTCAGTGTGGTGCCAACTGGCAGGCCGCTTCCAGAACCAACTCAGAGCCACTGAGGCATTTCTGCAAACACTGACTGAACACCTTCTGGGTTTCAGGCACAAAGACAGGGTTCTGTCTTCGAGGACCTCGTGGTCTGGCGAGTGGAGTGTTTATAAATAGCTAAATCACACCACCGTATAATGGTTATGAGCAGAGTTTTGAAGCATCATGAGAGAGAGAGCTGTCAGGGAAGGCTGCAGAGAGGAGGCAACATTGAAGCTGGATATTGAAGACTAAGCAGGCGTTGGCACCAGAAAAACCGCACCACAAGGCTATAGCTGGGTAACCGGGAGGTTATATTAGTTAAGACTCTGGCTGCCAAGCAAAGAAATCCAGTTAAACTAGGTGAAGAGGAGTGTTACTACAGAAGTACAGCAGATAATCTTACACAAAAATAAAAGGAAAGAAGTGCTGTTGGACTCTGTGAGGCCCCGAACCAGGAAATCAGGGATGTTAATTTATCAGACGGGCACAAGGACTCTGACCCACCCCGCTCTGTGCATCTGCTTCACTCCTCTGGATTCCTGAGGTCCCCCCCGCTCTGTTTATCATGTCCTTACAATCCCATATCCTTGCCTCATAAGTGGCCCTGGTTTGCTCCGCCATCAGCTTCAGGGTCAATTCTCTATGACCTTTCAAGTCAAGTACCCATCATCCTGGGGCTACACTTGACTCAATCTTTCAGGGCTCTCATTCCAGTGAAGGAGAGCTGGAAGTAACAACAAAACACACGGCCTCACTGAAGGCTCTGTAAGACCCAAGCAACACCATCTTGGCACTTGTGGCATAATGTGGGAGGGGAGAAGTCTTCTACCCAAACACAGCGTGGCTTTGAGATATTGAGAGCTGCTGTCTTGACCATGGCAGTGCAGGAGTCTGGCAGCAGCTAGGTGGTGACGCCAGTCAATGTGACAATACCGAATAGAGGTGGCAGCAGTGCCCAGCATTAGCAACAGTGCCTGGTGGATAGAAAGGCATCCAGAAGGTAGACATTGGCCAAGGAGCCCAGAGGGTACCGTTCACACCTGACTCATCTTGTTAGTGAGCCCACAGGATTCACCCAGCTACCTGGGGAAGCTTTTGGCAGGGGGTTGAGTTCCTGCCAGCATGCGAGGGGTACCACTCGCTGTAAGGTCTCGTACCCACAGGCAGTTTGACTTGGGGGAAGCTTGAGCCATGTGTTAATCAAGGTACCTAGCTTCCTCTTGACCTGTAGCCCAATGTCTGGGGGAACTGCTTATTCCAAGTAAGGCCCAGAAGGAATTAGGACCCTCTTAGAAGGACGTGCAGAAATTCCAGAGGGAACAAAAGTTGTCAGCTCCTACCAAGAAAAGCCAAGGGCACTGAGAGATTGGAAAGAATAGCCGCTGACGGAAGAGTGTAATCAGAGAGAAATGAATAGAAACTGCCCAAAGAAAATATGTGCTCCCTAGCAACCTGCCGCATAGAAAATAGGCCAAAAAAATAGCTCTAAAAAGGATGTGATAGTGGTAGGGCAAGTAATCAAAACTAGGAAACCGAGAAAGTATGAAAAAAAATCAAACAGCAACTCAGCTGGAGAAATTATAGTACAAAGTTAAGAAAGTGCAAAAACATGATAAGGAAAGCAAAGGTGAAGAATGAAAAGAAGATTGCGAGAGAGGCTAAGATAAATCATACGGTATTTTTCAAGTACAGGAGGAACAAGAGGTCAGTACAAGAGCCAATAGGGCCTCTAAAAGCTGGCAGAGGTAATTTATTGACAGAACATGAAGACATTGCTAAAAAATATGAAAAGGCTTTTTTCCTTCCCCTCCTTGCCTCTCTTTTCACAAAGGAAGATGGGGACATATGCCAGAACAGACATAAATTTCCCAGGAGTGGGAAAAAGACATATTGAAGGAAATCAGGATCATGTCAGCACAGGTGATCAAGAAATTAGGACATCAGAAAAATTGCAGAAAGTCTAGAGCCGGGCCAGAGCCTCCTGGAATGAGGGGCCCAGAGGCCAGTGAGGTCCAAGGCCAGGGAAGGGAGGGATGGGAGGATCTGCGGTGCGTCAGAGCAGAGGGGCGGTGACCCACCCAGGAGCTGGCGTAGGAAGCAGTCTCAGGCTGTGCCTATAAGCTCACCTTGTATATGCTTTTTCACCTCTGATAAAGGGGTCAGAGTCAGGGTTTTATCAGGCCTTTTATACTCCGAACTGTTGGCGATGATCCCTGATGGGGTGCTTGTTTTTAAGAGTACCCAGCATGATCCAATTTGGGGTAAAAGTTCACTTTCCTTCCCATAAGAAGACTCCAGAACAAGGGCAGAAAACCTGGGTTCGAGGTATGATCCTGTCACAGACTGGCTGTGTGACTTCAGGCTAATTGCTTAATCATGAAGATGTAGCTACCTCATCTCAAAAATGAAGATAAAAACTACCTTACAGGACCACAATACTCAAATGAAATTATTTATTCCTCCACCGATATAACAAAAAAAATACTGAGTGTTTTTAATGTGCCAGGCACTGTTTTTTGGCCCCAGAGAGACAGCAATAATAAGACAGGTCCTGGCCCATGTAGGGCTGACATTCTAATATAGGGAGAGAGGCATCCAGCAAGGAAACAGAAAAGTAAACCAGATCATTTTGGAGAGTGATGAGAGCTTTGGAAAAAAAAACAAAAAGAAAAAATACACAGCTGTGTAAAGGCCTGCTCATAGGGGTGGTCAGGGAATATGACATCGAGTTGAGATCTGAATTAAGAGGAGGGAAGACCTGGGATAGAACATTTCAGAAAGAGCGCAGCAAGCTTCAGCCCCAAAGTTAATGTATAAAAAAGCATTGTATAAACCGTACAGAGTCACCGAAGTGCTGGCCCTCAGTGGTATTATCAAGAGCTTTGTCCAAGGCTGAGAATTTGGTTTTCTCCCCAACTCCTCAAGTGAGTAAACTATAAGGAATTGTCAAGTCAAGGCAGACTTCAGCAAGACAAGCCTGGCAACAAAGAAAGAAATACAAAGCATACAACATTTACAGAAATACAAAACAGATTCTAAGAGGAGCAGGGAACGTAGGGCCTGACTCCCTCATCTCATGGATCCTGAGGCTGTGGTCCCTGCTTATGGCTCAACGTCCCAGACAAAAAATCAGCTTCAGATGTGTTGCTCACCTTGGGCTGTCCAGGTTCTGTTTAAAAATATCCAGGTTCTGAAGTAAAAAATGAAGCTGAATGATTTGCTTCCCCGCTCAAAAGCGTTGGTCCTATCTGAAATTTATTCCATCCCATTCCCAAACTAATAATTGTGTCATGCAACAATTAAAAAGAAAAACTTCATTCTTATGTTTCCAAAGGTCCAGTTTCCTTTTCACAAAACCAGTCAAGCTCTTGGTCTGGAAAACAAGCTGGGTGCTGAGAGAGGAAACTAAGTGGAACCAGAAACTTCTAATACTTTGTCTTAACACGAGTCCAGTGAGACAGAAGTAAAATTTCATTTCACAAAAGCTTGTAGAGAGACTAATAGTTTCAGGGCATCACCAAAATAAATACTACCTGGTCCTTGTCCTTCACAAACTCATGGTCTCTGCTATGAATCACACTCTTTCAAAATACAGTATCCACTGGATCAGGAGATAAAGTCTTTATGGTGATTTTCACCAAGAAATAAAGCAGAAGCACACTTCATGTGGGGACGCTAGACATTCACAGACGCACATTTTTTTTCAATAAATGAACTTTCAGATGTCTGTCGGGATGTGCAGGAGGAGTCTTTGGTGAGGCCATACAGGGCACGAAGATGGCTTTGTCCTGTGGCAGGCCTGCACTAAAAGCCTAGCCTACCTGCTCACTAGCTGTGTGATCTTGGGCAAGATATTTAGCTTCTCAGTTTTCTCATCTGTAAAATGGGGCTAATAATACCTTGTGGAGTTGCTGTCAGGATAAAATGAAATCATGCATTTAAACTGAGAGCTTGGCTATCACAGGTGCACCATGGTTACCCCTTAAGCCCTTTTAACTGGAGAAATTAAAATATAGGCAGTTAAATGATTAACATTTTACAATTTATTTGTATCTTCCTTTTTAAGAAGGGGATAATACCAGCTTGACATTTTAGAACAGATACCTACAATCTGTTTCCTGTCTTCCTCTCTTAAGAGGGGGGACAACTCCTTATTTTAGAGCACGATCCTCTGATTTCCCAGGTCACATGTGAAGATCACAGTGACAGAACAGCAGTACCCTGCTTCTATTGCAGGAGATACCCTTCCCAAAGTCCTCCTCATTTGGTTCTGGAGTTTCTAAGTTTCTAAGTGTCTACTACGTGCTAAAGAGAATAAAGTGGTGAAAAGCCCAATGTAGCCCCTGGCCTCACGAACTTGGGCTTGAGTTGCTGCGTCACATGATCACCCAGATGCATGTTTGTGATCACTTGACTGCAACTTCTTGCAACCACAGTGGGAATTAAGGAGAAGAGGCACGTCGTGCTGCAGGAACCTGAAATAGGGCATTTGTCCTAGGCAGGGAGATCAGATTGAGTTACCTTGAGAAAGTGGTGCTTGTGTTAAGTGGAAGGCCCGGACAGACTCGACAAGGTGAAGAGAGGAAGGAAGAGCAGTCTGGGTAGACAAAACAACAGAGGTAAGTGCCAGGGGCTGGAGTGAAGAGAGAGGGAAGGGCCTGGTGGCCACTGTAAGGAGTTTTGTACTTAACAACAATGAAGATCGACTGAAGAATTTTGTGTAGGGAGGTAACATGATTAGATTAGTATTTTGGAATAATCACTAATGTTGGAAACTGGAAGGGAGGTATGTAAATCTATAAGAGGATATTGCAGGTATCCCTAAAAGGGTCGACGGTGGCTTAGACAGGGTGGTGGTAGAAGTTGATGGAGGGAGTATTATAGATTTTAGGTACAGTTAGGAAATGAAATCAACAGGAGCTTGAAGATGGCTTGTATGGGGGATGGAGGGAACCATCAGTTGAAAGAGAAGGACGAGTCTTGGGATATTCCTAGGATTCTACTTTGTGAAGTGGATGGGGCGGTGAGAGGGCAGGATTCATGGGCTGGGGAACTCTGGAAAGCATTTGGACTTGGGGAGGTGGGAAGACCATAAATTCTGTTTCGGGTATGTTGGCCTTGAGACCACCTTTGAGAAATTCAAGAGATGTCAAAGAGAGATTTAGATCCATGTCAGAAGATATGGATCCAAGTCTCGCTGGAGGTATAAGTGAAACCATGGTTTTTATTATTGGAGGAGTCCCCAGAAACAGACCCGGAGATGAGGGGTTGTGTGCAAATTACTCGTTAAGGCTGTGCTCCCTGGGAGCCTGGTAAGGGAAGGGGAAGAAGTGAGCAAGGGTTTGATCTTGGGCAAACCCTTGCAGAGGAGAGGTGTCAGCCTGATCCTGAAACCAAGCAGGATCCTGTGGGGTTCCTGGCCATGGAAGTCTTTCCGTGTCCCCTGATTCTTGTTTGTAGGAAGTAGACTCCAGCCTCCATGACCTTCCCTGAGTTCCAAAGGGCAGATTCAAACAGTTGCTAATCAGGGAAGGGAGGGGATGCAGAGACAAGGGAGGAGCAGCCAGGAAACAATAGTGCAGCCTTGGGGCAGGGTCCTGGTTCTGCCTCAAGGGAGGCACATAACAATATCTTTGAGTTCTTTACAGAAGCAAAACCCCTTACAAATGGAGTTAGCATTCTTCGTTCCAGAGAAGACCACCTGAGGCCAAATTAAAGAAACCAGAGAAGCTCATCAAGAGATTACCTGAGGCCAGATTAAAGCAGTGCAGGCCCTGCACACATCCTAATCTTATCAGCAACCCCACTCTTGAACCACTGCTATAAAACTCCTCACCAAATCCTCGCAGGTTGGGACACAGTTTTTGAGGGGCCTGAACACGCTGTGTCCCCCTTTGCCTGGCAAAGCAATAAAGTTTTTCTTTTCTACTTCACCCCAAACTCTGTCTCCGAGTTACAATTCAGCACTGGTGCACAGAGGCCGAGTTTTTGGCATCAGTATCAGCCTGATCTGCAAGGGGAATTCTGGAGAATCCATTAAGCCTCACAGCTTCCCAACCCACCACGAAGGAACCACACTCATGGGTGATACAAACCCCAGGCATGTCCCTCTCTCTGCCATGCAATTAGCCTGAGGGCAGTCCTCCTTCTTGTCCTAAGAGCTGTAGGTGAGGCACAGAACCCTCGAAAGGGATCCAAGGCCCACCGGGTGTAGTGCTGACGTGGTCACTACTGGGGTGGACAGGATTGCCCAGGGAGCGAGAGTGAGAAGGGAGGAGGGTCAGGGCCCCTGTGCTGAGGAACTTCAACATCACTGACTGATCCAAAGAGAAGCTTATAAAGGAGCCTGAAAAGGTGTTAGTTTCACAACCACTCTGCAAAGGAAGGAGGATTATCTGCACTTGAAAGATGAGAAAACCAAGACTTGTGCAGGTGAAGTAACCACCAAGTTGATGGGAGAGTTAGGACTTGAACACAGGTCTCTGCACCCTAAGCTCTTTCCAATGCAACAAGGGAAGGTTTTCCAGTGCTCAAGGGCCCCAGGAGTCAAGGGAGCTGGTCCGCCTTTGAAGATGTTTAGAGATGTTCATGGTCATGGTTGAACACTTCACCTTGTCGGACTCAGACTCTGAGGAGGAAGAGGAAGGGAAACTCCTTTTTCAGCAAACCTACGGATCAACTTTGGAGACCATGTCATCACAAGGATTCTGATTTCGCCTGTGTGAGGTGGGGAGACGAGGTGGAGAGGTTTGGACATTCAGCCCCAGGTCTCCACTTTGAACAGCTAGCAGCCTGGCCTGGGGTGGCAGGCGGGGTGTGCCTGGAGCTACCCTCACCCGCACCCAGAAAGGACGAAGGTGGCTGCGAGGTGGGCTTTGAGGCGGGTGGTGAAGGGTCTCAGCTGCCCAGAGCACAGGCCCAGCTCTGCTCAGTGCACCAAATCTCTGAGTTTATTTTCTGACCGGGGGGGAGCAGCTGTTGACTTTGTCCGTTCAGCAGGCTTGCCAGATGTTTGCTGACCCCAGGTTCTTTCTCCCCAGAGGCAGCCCCACCGCCTCCAAGATCAGCAGGGGTGAGGGGTGTGCTAGTTCCCAGGCTTCCCCAGGCCAGAGGGAGAGCATCTGGGGTGGGGTGGGCTCTGGGCTGGGACTCAGGGCCGTGCCTGCAGGACACAGGGCATGACCCTCTGTTTGCCGAGTCTCGGGAATGAGGAGTGGTGAGGAAAATTGGAAGTAATAATCCCTGCCCCCTGAATTGCCTGGGATTAATTAGGAGACTGATAATGTACAGCGTGTGCCTAGGATGAAAATGAGTTATAGTCTCGTTATTAATATAGCTGGATGGATGATTAGCTTATATAAAACAAGGCCACTTCTCAATAAGCCAGAGGTCATCAGGTGTCCTCAGAGGGTGACATAAGGGGGGAGCCTGTGGGTGTATTTGCGAGGAATTCCCACTGATTTACTGGAGGGTGAGAGACAGCAAATCAAAGCTGTTTTGCCCAGTTCAGTAAATAAAAAGCAGAGACCCAGCATGAGGCTTGTGTTTATTCTTTTCCTTAAAGAAAATATTTTCCATAAAACTGGACACTAACATTAAAAGTAAAAACGGGGCGGGGAAGAAGAAACCTAAAACCGATGTAAACTGGAAGCAAACTAATGTTCATTTCCTGTGGAGCAATTTTATGTTTTTTAATGGAGTTACTGTGGCTTTTTATTTCACTATAAGGTGAAGAGTCAAAGCATGAGGATTTAAGGCTTCCAAGTGTGTGTCATTATGTGGACAGACCCTTAAATTTGCCACCATGCCCCAGGCACTGCTCCTGCATAACTAATGTCTCCCTGCCAGGGCCAGGGCTGAGGGCCCTTTGACTCCTCTGGAAGTTATGCAGGCATAAGGGGAGTGTCAAGAATGCAGGATTAGGCCCCATAATTGAGGCTGTCATTAGCTGAAGAGGCAGGCGGGTTCGTGAGCCTTTCCAAGTTTGCATTTATTATGGCATGAAGATATGGCTCCTTTGGTATAAAGGGGGTAGGGGAGGTTTCTGTAAGTCGGCAATAGTTTCTTCTCTCTCCCTCTCTCCCCTCTTCCCCCATTTTTAAGTTGGCTGCTTCTGTAACATTCATTATGCTCTTCTTAATAGATCCCAGAAATGCTGAAATAGTCCTTCAGAGGAAGCATTCACTTGAAACAACAAAAGATTAGAGAGACCTTAAAAATGCTGGGTTTTCTTTACCTTTTGAGGAAGGCCAGCTGGAACCTTCTGAAATTATTCCTATTCAGTGTGCAGCCACAACACAGTATTGATGGTGAGGATGAAATATTATTTGTGTAAATCACATGTGGATACAGCAATGCTACTTCAGACACTCCTTACTGGATGGTGGGAGTAGAAACCAGGGCCAAGGCAAAGGATCCTGCTACAGGATAAACAGGCCAGGGAGGGGAGAGGTCTTCAGACTCTGAAGAGAACAAGTGGCCTGTGATCATTCATGCACAGACATGCAAGTGGTATTCTAAATACAGCCATTCTCTCTCTTTTTTTTTTTAAATTTAATTTTTAAAAAATTTATTTATTTGGCCACACCACAGCTTGTGGGATCTTAGCTCCCCGACCAAGGACTGAACCCAGGCCCTTGGCAGTGAAAGTGCGGAGTCCTAACCACTGGACCGCCAGGGAATTCCCTTAATTTAATTTTTAAACTGTAATAAAATATAAATAACATAAAATATATCATTTTAATAATTTTAGGTGTACAATTCAATAACATTAGGTAAATACATCCACATGGTGCATCACTACCACCATCCAGTTCCTGAATTTTTCATCTTCCCCAGTTGAAACTCTGTACCCCTTACACAATAACTCCACAGTAATTCCCCTTCCCGCCTCCCTTCAGCCTCTGGGAACCACTATTCTACTTTCCATCTGTATGATTTTGACTCCCCCAGGTAACTCATATAAATGGAATCATACGTATTTGTCCTTTTGTGTCTGGCTTATTTCATTTAGCACAAATATCATCAAGGTTCACTCATGTTTTAGAATGTATCAGAATTCTATTCCTTTCTTAAGGCTGAATAATGTTCCACTGTATGTATATCCCATATTTCCTTTCTTCACTCATCCACCCACGCACATTTAAATTGCTTCTACCTTTTGGCTATTGTGAATAATGCTGCTATGAATATGGATATGTAAGTACCTCTTCCAGAACCTAGTTTCAAATATTTTGGGTACACACCCAGAAGTGGAATTGCTGGATCACATGTAGTTCTAGATCTACCTTTTTTTTTTTTTTTTTAGGAACCACAATAGCAGTTGCAGTATTTTATATTTCCACCAACTGTACTCAAGGGTTCTGATTTCTCCACATGCTCAGCAACACTTGTTATTTTGCATTTTTTTATAGTAGTCATCCTAATGGGTGTAAAGTGGTACCTCATTGTGGTTTTGATTTGCATTTTCCTAATGATTAATGATGTTAAGCATCTTTTCACGTGCTTACGTGTTGATACAAATATCTGTTGGAGTCCCCACGTTTAATTCTTTGGGGTATATACCTGGAGGTGGAAGTACACACCACCAGATGTTGAAGCGGCCCCCCTAAGGACTTACTCTAAATCCTTGAGAGTATAATAAAACTTTGATTAACTGGAATGCTTATAGGCAGAGGAGAGCCTGGTTAATGGAGGGTTAGTTAGACTTCTCCATTTTTGTTCCAATCACTCTTGCTGAAATTCTTCCCAAATGTTTTGTTTGTTTGTTTTTTAGATAAGTTACACAGCCTCTCCTAGGAGGACTTTTCTTTATCCTAGAGGAATACTGTAAAATGAGCACCTGGAGACTAGGTTCTTAGTAAGCTATCCTGGAAATTTAGATTAGAAGGTATCAGATATGTGTATTTACATTATAGACCAAAAGGTAACTGTATCGGACTGTGAACTCCAAGTGAGTTAAACGTTCAGAGACGTGGTTTCAGAAAAGATGTTCTATAGCTCTTCTTTTTGGCAGTAACTGGAGAGCAGGGCCTGTTGTCTATTAAGGCCACTCCTAGTTCATGAAAATAAAACCATGTCAACTGCAAATAAAAGAATGTTTATCTTTCTATTCTCTGTGGAGGGAGTTGGAAGGTCTAGGCTGGGAATGTGTCTTATTCATCCAAATGTGATAGCACATCAGTGATGTTTCAATGGGAAAGGAAGCATGTTCAAATTCACCCAAGTTTCACCTCACTGGAAATTGTGATTTAGGCTAGATTCTGTGTTTATGCATCATGGTACCCCTGGCACTATCCCAATGCCAGTCACCTAGTAAGTGATCAGTAACTATTAACTGAATGAATCAGCATGGCCTGACCTTTTAAAAGGCTGCCTTACTGGCTCTCGGCCTCATGAGGGGTTCAGGTGGCAGTTCTCTACCAGCAGTGGGATGGAGCACTTTGCTGGCCAAACTGGATCCCTGTTCCTGGCTGCTGCTAGTACAGAGAAGCCTACTCTTTACCTGCTACTTGTATCTGTTTGTGATCCTTCCTTTAATTGCATGGGGAACATTTTTTTTTTTGGCAACTAACAGGGGAAGGAAGCAGGAGATAAAGGAAGATGTTGGCTAAAATTGCAGGAAAAACTATTGTGAGTATGGTCTGGTGGGTAAGGTTTAAACTCACGATCAGAGGAAGGAGAGCCAGGGCAGGAGAGAACTCTTCTCCTGAGAATGTCTGTGAGATTCTGAGCATAGACCTGCTGCTTTGCAGCCTGGGTGACAGTGTGGTTGGGAAGGTCTCTATTCTCTCTTCTGCGTGGGTCCTCTGCCTGCTCTGGGAGCACTGGAGACAGCAGCCTGGGTGGGAAATGGCACTGGAGATGCTCACTGTCCCAGGGCAGCAGGGGCTCCTTCGGGCAGCTCTACGCCAGCCAGGGTGGGAGATAAAGGACATATGGGCACCTGATACCCATGGAAGTTGACTGACAGACTATGGGCTCATGTAAGCTCCTTGTTGGGACTTCCAGAAGAAAAAGGAGGGATGCTTTGAAGTTCTATACTTGAACATATGTGGAGTTCAAAATCATAGTGTGTGTGTGTGTGTGTGTGTGTGTGTGTGTGTGTGTATAAAATCTCCAGCTGGTGAGACCTGAGGAATATTTATTTGTTCTCCAAATTACTACCTTTGTATCTACAAGCAACCAAGCCCATAACAGATACCCATTTAGGTAGTAAATGGATGAAGAAAGGGAAACAAAACCTACACACAAAAAATTATCTATTTTTCAAATAAATTTATCTACAGCTTGGTATAAATAATGGTCCTCCTGCCAAATAAGACACTCGGGTTTTGATAGTAATAATAATAATACTTATTATAATACATAGTACTTTCTTTGTATAAGGCATGATTCTAAGCAATTTATATACTTTAATTAATTTAATTCCTCCAACAGTCCTGTGAGACAGGAATATTACTATGTCTGCTTTACAGATGAGAAAACTTAACAGAGAAGTTAAGTAACTTGGCCAAAAATCACACAGCCAGTATGTGGCAAGGTTGGAATCCAAACCCAAGAAGTTGGGCTCCAGAGTCTGAGCTTTGATATATATATAGATATACATGATGACAATTTTATTGAGATAATTTATATACCATAAAATCACCCTTTTAAAGTGTGCAATTCAGTGGTTTTTAGTATATTCCCAGGCTAGTACAACTATCATCCCCATCTAATTTTAGGACACTTTTACCACCCAAAAAGAAACCCAGTATGCATGAGCATTACTTCCCATTCTTCTCTTTGTCCAGTCCCTGGTAACCATTAATCTACTTTCTGTCTCTATGGATTTGACTATTCAGGACATTTCATATAAATGGAATTTAAAAATAGAATAAATGGAGTCATACAATATGTGATTTGTGCCCAGTTTCTTTCACTGAGCATGATGTTTTTAAGGTTCATCCATGTGGTAGTATGTATCAGTACTTAAATACTTTTTATGGCTAAATAATATCCCACGGTATGAAATATTACATTTTTAAAATTCATTCGTTGATGGACATTTGGGTTGTTTCCACTTTTTGGCTATTATGAGTAATGGTACTATAGACCAGCACAATATAGGGGCTACCACAAATTTTTAAAAACATAAAACCAGCATGCAGCATGCACTGCATTTCACATGCAGTGACTAATCAGCTAATAGGTCTATTTCCTGGAGGATTCAACAATTGCCCTTCTAATACCAGGCAGGCATGACTCTGCCCATCTGTATCCATGGAGCTGATGAAGGAGGTGGTGATCATAGCAGATGACATAGGTGAAAGTGCTTTCTAATACCTGAAAGCATCTGTCCAACTATTAGTCATCAATGATGTGAGCTTGGCCAATTCTTTGAGAGTTCTAATTAGATACTTGAGGACAGTGAGTTGGCTAATTGAGGTTTTATTGTTAAAAATATTATTTAAGAGTTTCCATGAAATTGAAGATGATTCAAAGAAATGAAAAGATATCCCATGCTCTTGGATTGGAAGAATTAATACTGTTAAAATGGCCATACTACCCAAAGCAACCTACAGATTTAATGTGATCCCTTTCAAACTACCCATGACATTTTTCACAGAACTAGAACAAATAATCCTAAAATTCATATTAAACCACAGAGGACCCAGAACTTCCAAAGTCATCTTGAAGAAAAAGAAAAAAATAGAAGGCATAACCCTCTCAGACTTCAGACAATACTACAAAGCTACAGTAATCAAAACAGCGTGGCACCGGCACAAAAACATATGGATCAATGGAACAGAATAGAGAGCCCAGAAATAAGCCCACCCACCTACAGTCAATTAACCTTTGACAAAGAAGGCAAGAATATACAATGGGAAAAAGTCTCTTCAGCAAGTGGTGCTGGGAAAGTTGGACAGCCACATGTAAATCAATGAAGTTAGAAAACACCCTCACACCATGCACAAAAATAAACTCAAAATGGCTTAAAGACTTAAACATAAGACATGATACCATAAAACTCCTAGAAGAGATCGTAGGCAAAACATTCTCTGACGTAACTTGTACCAACGTTTTCTTAGGTCAGTCTCCCAAGGCAACAGAAATAAAAACAAAAATAAACAAATGGGACCTAATCAAACTTACAAGTTTTTGCACAGCAAAGGAAACCATAAACAAATGGAAACGGCAACATGCAGAATGGGAGAAAATATTTGCAAATGATGTGACTGACAGGGCTTAAATTCCCAAATATACAAATAGCTTATACAACTCAACAACAAAAAAACAAACAACCCAATTGAAAAATGGGGAGAAAACCTAAATAGACATTTCTCCAGAGAAGAAATACAGATGGCCAGTAGGCACAAGAAAAATGCTCAACATTGCTAATTATTAGAGAAAGGCAAATCAAAAGTACAATGAGGTACCACCTCACCTCACACAAATGGTGGTCAGAATGGCCATCATTAAAAAGTCTACAAATAACAAATGCTGGAGAGGGTGTGGAGAAAAGGGAATCCTTCTACACTGTTGGTGGGAATGTAAGTTGGTGCAGCCACTGTGGAAAACAGTATGGAAGTTCCTCAGAAACTAAAAATAGAATTACCATATTATCCAGCAATCCCACCCCTGGGCATATATCCAGAGAAAACTATAATTTGAGAATATACACGTACTGCTATGTTCAGAGCAGCACAATTTACAATGACCAAGACATGGAAACAACCTAAATGTCCATCGACAGATGAATGGATAAAGAAGATGCGGTGTATATATATACAATGGAATACTACTCAGCCATAAAAAGGAACAAAATAATGCCATTTGCAGCAACATGGATGCAATTAGAGATTATCATACTAAGTAAGTCAGACAGAGAAAGACAAATACCGTATAATATCACTTACATGTGGAATCTAAAATATGACACAAATGAACCTATCTATGAAACAGAAACAGAATCATGGACATAGAGAACAGACTAGTGGTAACCAAGGGGGAGGGGGTTGGGGGAGGGATGGAGTAGGAGGTTGGGGTTAGCAGATGTAAGCTATTATATACGGAATGGATAAACAACAAAGTCCTACTATATAGCACAGAGAACTATATTCAGCATCCTATGATAAACCATAATGGAAAAGAATATAAAAAAAAGAATGTATATATATATATATATATGTATAATTGAATCACTTTGATGTACAGCAGAAATTAACACAACATTGTAAATCAACTATACTTCAATAAAAAAAAAGTATTAAAACTGAAAATAAAAGTTTCCATGATGTGTTATTTGGGAAAAAAGAAAAGGGCCCCCTTGCATATCCACAGTCAGTCACAATGGGCTCTTCTTTCACAAATGCCTTTAGGGGTCCCAGAGATACCAGCCCCTCTGCTACCATTTTTCTCTTTCCTAGTTATTGTTCACTGCGGACGTTTTGTTGATTCTTCCTCATGGAAAGCTGAAAGCACAAATTTAAATTTCTAATCCAGTTAGGAGTGTATTTAGCTGCAAGTAATAGAAAACCTAACAGTGGCTTAAACAAAACTGGATTTTTTTCCTCACATAATAAGTCTGAAGGTTGCTTTGGTGGTTCAGGGATATCAGGACTGATGTTTGTCTTGATCTATCTCTCATGTTCATAAAAAGTTTGTCCAACATGAAGCATCATGTCTGTATTCAAGACAGAAAGGGGGGTTACACAGGGGAGGTGTCAGGAAAGCAGAAGCATTCTCAGAGCCCTCTAGCACACTTCCATCTCTTGGCCACAGAGATCAAATGACCACCGTTCCTCATAAGGCAGGCTGAGAAAAGTCATAGTTTTTCCAGCTGCTAGAGTGGAGGAATGTGAAAGAAAAGGGAGTTGGAAATAGGTGTTGAGTTATCCAAAAAAAAAAAAAGAAAAAAAGTTAGCCACACTCTCCTTTTAGGAGAAGGTTAGGAAACCTAAACAGACAGGAGGAAGAGACAACAGCTCTGACGGAAGAGGCTGGCACATCTCCTTTTCTTTTTCTTTTTCAGTGTCCAGTGAAGTTCTCCATTTGCCTTTTCTGCTTTCAGACTTGGGATTATACTGGAACCACTCATCTCCCCACAGACTCTGGTTTGGCTTCATAATGGTTGAACGCCTGTCTGGATGTTTTAGTGATGTGACCATAGTACATTGTGACACGACGTGCTCTTGAGATGTTGTGACCGGAACCAATCTGGCTGGCTGAGCAATGTCTAAATCCCAGCAAGTTTGTCCTGGGATGTGGGGGCCAGCTTGAGATGTCAAAAGGATTCTGAAGAGAGTTTTCTGAATCTGCCCCTCTTCATTAGGATTAAGATGCTCTTGAGGACGGGGCTGGGGTCTCACCTTCTATTATGTCTCCCTTTCCCTGTTCCCCTTTTCCATGTGCTGAACAGTCCTGGGCACGTAGATGGGTCTCAATAAACACTTGAGAGGTAAACTCACATTTCTGGTGACCGGTCAAAGATGTGTCACTTGTTGTAAAGTGTGCCAAGAAAGTCACTCACTCATTTGTCCAGTAAGCAGTTTAATAATTTAATCTGTGAACCAATTACTTCAATACAGTTTCCAGAAATAGAGTTCTCCATCCTTTGAAGCGGGTTAATTGTCAACCTATATTTTATCTGTGTTCATTCATCTGACAGACAATTAGTGAGGGCTTCCAAAGCATCAGGCACAGTGCTAGGCACAGGGGGACACAGAGAAAAGTATAATGCCGCCTGCCTGGACTCAGAGGGAAATGGGCTAGACAGGCATGTCAGCAGTGGGACCAGGGATCTGAGAAGGGCTGCATCAAAGCGCTGTGGGCTCACGGGGGGCGGGTGACTCATGGCCCGGAGGAGTTGTGGCGTTGTGCAATCAGATTGGCTGCCAGAGTCGTCCTCCTCAGACATTCCAAGCTGACTGCTGGCTTGGTTCCACCAAGGGGATCAGGGGGACGTGACCCTGTCTGGCTTCCCCCCTAGTTGGGTTCACTAGTGAGAGCATGCTACTCCCTGGAGACCAGCTCCACACATGCTCCTAATTGGCTCCTTTAAGAAACAGGACAAAGAAAAACATTAAGGAGAGTAAGGATGAGGTTCGGGGAGCCTGAAGACCAGATGCCTTCTGAGTGAAGGGGCCCGTTCGGACCTTTTCCATTCCCCAAAGTCTAGAACACGCACCTTCGTTTTTCAGAGGGGACAGGGTGAGATGTGAGAGGGTGTTTGGGAAAGGCTGTCTCTACAAGATGGCTCACTGCATGAGACAGTCTGAGAGCCACGCAAATACCACATAACTTTCTTCACAAAAATGTCAATTAAGGGAAAAAAACAAACATATTTTTGGAGACATATTACTCCCTCATTCAAAGGCTTTATGGAAGCCAGTGGTGGGGATGGGGTCCGGTGTATGTGTGCGTATTCTTGCACCTTAGATGACCCACTGATATGAATAGCAGAACAGTGCTGGAAAAAAATAACACTATTTTGTAGCCTCTAAGGGTTAATGTCAGGGCATATTTGAGACTTAGCAGCAAAAAGGCAGCCTTGTGATCTTTTATTGTGAAATAAGATTGGAGGCCACAGCGCAAAGCCGGGGGAGGAGGGGGGAAGCATGGAGTGGGTGACCCTGAGACTGCAGGCTCGTGCCTGAGTTAGAAGAGCAAGTAGGATGCGGCTGGGAACTCAAAGAACATTTCCCAGCTGGCTGCACTTGAAATAAAATTTCTTCAAATAAAATTTGGTCTTCTTGCTATCCTTTTTTTACTATGCATTAACATAACAGATTTGGTAAATCTGGAAGTGGGAAGGCACGTAAGTGATCCCTGGTAATTCTTTATCCAAGAATCTCACCGAATATTTCGTGTATGGCCTCTCTGACACCTGTTCCTGCCTATGAATCTCTGGCCACTCTAGACACCACTCATTCCTATTTTATACACACAGAAGCTGAGGGAGAGGAAACTAAGCATCTTCATAGAGAACTAATCATGCACCAGAACCAAGAGCTCCGAGGGTCCTGGCTGCTGGTGCTTGGCTCAGACAGCGGCACTGGGCTCCCTTTTCTTCTTGTGGGAATAACGGCTAACGCTTTGGCTTCAGACTTTGCCTTTACAGGGGTGATGAAAAAAAGTATCATTTGTTGAGAAGGTAGTGAAATGCTGACTTCTTAGCCCTTTGGTCAAGGGAACTTCCTTGAAAGTGCTTTAAAGTAAGTTGATGGCTCCTACGCTGCTGGTGGGAATGTAAATTGGTATAACCACCATGGAGAACAGTCTGGAGGTTCCTTAAAAAACTAAAAATAGAGCTACCATATGATCCAGCAATCCCACTCCTGAGCATATATCTGGAGAAAACCATAATCCAAAAAAGATACATGCACTCCAATGTTCACTGCAGCACTGTTTACAATAGCCAAGACATGGAAACAACCTAAATGTCCATCGACAGAGAAATGGATAAAGAAGATGTGGTACGTATATACAATGGAATATTATTCAGCCATAAAAAAAATTAAATAATACCATTTGCAGCAACAGGGATGGACCTAGAGATTATCATACGAAATGAAGTAAGTCAGACAGAGAAAGATAAATATCATATGACATAACTCACATGTAGAATCTAATTTAAAAAAGAGATACACGTGAACTTATTTACAAAACAGAAGCAGACTTACAGATATCAAAAACAAACTTATGGTTACCAAAGGAGAAACGTGCAATGGGGGAGGGATAAATCAGGAGCTTGGGATGAACATACACACACTATATAAGACAACCAGTAAGGACCTACTGTCTAGAACAGGGAACTCTACTCAATACTCTGTGATAACCTATATGAGAAAAAAACTAAAAAAGAATATATGCATGTGTATAACTGAATCACTTTGCTGTACACCTGAAACTAACACATTGTAAATCAGCTATACTCCACTAAAATTAAAATTAAAAAAGTCGATAGACTCTAGATGCAGTCATTTTTGTCTCAGCTGCAATGATGGCTCATCTACAACCAAAAAAAGGCAAAACCTGTGGCTATACTGAATGCCTTGTTTCTTTGATTGAATTGACCCTTCTTTAAAATGCTTATTGAATTTACTGGCCAACTTAATTAAAAGTGTTAAAAGAGTACAGCTTCTCCTGTGGAAGAATTGTGCCCATGCCTTTCCTGTGACTGCCCTTAAGTGACATGTATATAACGCATGGAGCTGGGTTGGAGGTCAAGCAAGTTAAAAATAATTCTTTCCTAAGGTATAAACTTGTCCCCTCAAGTGACCCCTGGGCACCTCAAAGCTCTCTGACAGTGGCCACAAACAGAGTAAAGAGGGGAATTTAGGGAGTTTTAGACAAAGCTGGGAGGCTGCCTGTTTCATGTTGAACTGTTCAGACCCAAAATGTGCATCATAGGCAAGAACTAGAAATTGGGCCTAAGAAACAACGGGACCCACTTTCAGTCAGTTAAACCCAGAAATAAGCAGAGATTTATTTTTTTAAATTAGAGTCAGAAGTTAAGCTTTAAGAAGGTACAATTCTGTCCCATGGAATTTGTTCCTTGTCTATTAAATAGTATTTAATAACAACTAATGTTCTTGAGCAGTATTTTGTACCAGACTAGTGGCTAAACTTTTGTATACATTATGTCACTTACTCCTTACAACAAGCACACGAGATAGGTACTCTTATTATAATGTATCCTTCACAGAAGAAGGAATGGGGAGATTTTAAGGAAATCTAGCAGGATTTGAACCTTTATCTGCCAGACTCCAGAAACCACACTCCTACCTAGTTCTATGCTGCATCAGTATTTATTACATGGCTGCCACGAACAAGACACTTCTCACGTGTTTACAACTACACGAGCCATCCAAGAAGGCCTCAAAGGTGGCAGTCTTGGTTTTCGTCTTGGGCTACACGATGAAAAGTCATGAATCTCATTAACCCAGATGTATGAGACACAGACCCTAAATGAAGACATTCCCGCTGAGAATGGAGTAGAAGAATGACCTCTGGAGATCCTTTGGAAAAAAGGAAAAGAGGGTCTCAATCCGAGAAACCGAACGAGTACTTTAGGCTTGGAGATAAGGAGTTAGGAATGAGAGAGGGAAGGGCCTCAGGCAAAAACAATAAAACTCGATTTTAGTTTGACATGGTGGCAACTTGACTTAAAAGAGAAAGGAGGAGCTGGGAGAGAGATGGAAGGGATAGAGGGAAGATAGTGTTTCAGGTTTTTTTGTTTTTTTTTTTTTAAGACATTCCCTCAAGTCTGCTACAGTTAAAAGTGAAGGGATAGAGGGGGTCAGATAGAAACAAAGTGCAGAGGAAGAATTGAAGGGAGCTGGGAGAACAGAAGGTAAAAGATCACAGGATAGGTAAGAAGAAAGCCAGAGGTAGCACAAAGCCCCAGGGAAGAAGCGTGGCAGTGGAGGCGAGTTTAATCAGCCTCGCCTAAGGCAGCCGCAGTTAAACAAAGGATGCAGGGCGGAGGAGAGCGGCAGTGCTGGAAAGGCGAGGGTCAACAGTGGTTTCGGCGACAGCTATTTGGGGGCAAAGGGACAAAGGTGGGGAGACAATGGGAGGAGCCCAGTTGCAAGAATGAAGTAACAAAGATCAACCAGAAAAATGATGAAGGGACAGAGGCAGGAGAGCTGCCATATCCCGAAGGGGTATTCAGGGGCTGCAGGTTGCTAGCTGCTGGCGGGAGGGGGACGGGTAAGGCATAAATGACCGCGAGAGGCAGGGGAAAGTTTGGGGCAATCATAAAGTGAATATTTAGATGTGTCTCGGAAAACTGAAGTTCACCGTGGCTATAAATCGAACAAACTTGCCCCAGGCATGTACCGCTTTGTTACATCTGGCTAGCTTAGTGCTGACCACAGAGACACCTGATCTGGTCGTTAAAAGCGGCTGAACACACCAGCCCATTTCTGCCATGACCTGTCTGTGAGTTTGCTTTCTGAGGGAGGAAGCAGGGGGCTGGGAGGGGGCACCCGAGGGACAGGTGTGGATGAAAGTAAAAAAATAAATGCTACAAGAAATGGCTCTCTTAAAAAGGGGGGAAGGGGCGGGGGGAAAGATTGTCTTTTTTTTCAGAGGAGAGAGCCCAGTGAACTTCATTTCGGAGCAGAGTGGAATCAAGGGGAGGGTGTGGGTTCTGGGTCAGACAGGCCAGGGGTTGAAACCTGGTCCTGCCACTTTTGAATTGAATCTGGTCAAGGTGTGCCCTTTCCTGGGCCTCACCTGTAGAAAAGCAACCGCTGAGAGGGCATCATGGATAGATGCTGTGCAGAGAGAAAGCATCTGGAGATGGGCTGGCCAGTCAGCTGTAGGAGTGACAGGAGGGCACGGGGGCAGAACAGTCTGGAAGGATCCAGAGAGGGAACTTCCTAGAGTCAGATTTTGTTACATTGCTGAGTAATGAGAAATCTAATTCCAGAGCCACCCCTTCTATCAATATGACTGTTGGGCTGCACCCAACAGGCCTAAAGCCCTATACTCGCCCAGCTTCAAGACTGAATTCTGAGAATTTATGTAAGCACTATGAAACTGAGCAGGACCCTGTGGGGCTCCTGGGCACAGAAACCTTTCTGTGTCCCCTGTTTGTTGTACGTAGGGAATAGGTGTCAGCCTCCATGACCTTCCCTGAGTTCCAAAGGGCAGGTTCAAACAGTTGCTAATCAGGGAAGGAAGGGGCTGCAGAGACAGGGAGGAACAGCCAAGAAACAATAGTGCAGCCTTGGGGCAGGATCCTTGTTCTGCCTCCAGGGATACACATAACAATATCTTGGAGCTCTTCTGCAGAACTAAAACCCCAACAAGTGGAAGATGTTAACTACCTGATGAAGCATTCTTCATTCCAGAGAGAAGGTCACAGTTTGATAACCTCCAGAACCACAGACGCTCATCAGGAGACCACCTGAGGCCAGATTAAAGGAATGCAGGCCCTGCACACACCTTGATCCTTATCAGCAACTCCGCCCTTGAACCACTGCTATAAAACTCCTCGCCAAATCCCCCCAGGTTGGGACACACAGTTTTGAGGGCATGAGCCTGCTGTGGCCCCCTTTGCCTGGCAAAGCAATAAGCTATTCTTTTCTACTTCACTCAAAATTCTGTCTCTGAACTTCGATTTGGCACTGGTGCACAGAGGCCAAGTTTTTGGCATCATACTTAATTTTTTTTTTAAGCCAATGAAACAGAGCTCATCCACGAACCAATCTTGGCAATGCCATTTGCAGGCAGAGACACCTCATATTTATAAGGTACACATAGACATATATGTATCTATATAGACACAGAGATCTCACAGTTTTCCTGCTAGAGTTTTAGAGGCCTCCTTTTTTTCCTTCACTAGTAGGGATTAGGTTAAAATTCCTGAGAGCCCAGGTTGATCATTTACATCTTAAAGGCACAAGAAGAGAAATACCAATTCCTTCTAGAAAGTTAACTTCTCCTATGTGTAGAAAAACCAGTTTAAGAATGTCAAAAGAGTTCCATTTTGGACATTTTCAGAGATTTTTTTCCCATTTCTAAATAGCCAATTCAGTTTAAACAAATGACAGTGACAGACAATAATACATATTCACTCATATTCACATGCCTTACTTTCAGAGGAACAAGAATCAGCACTCAAGTTAACCTTTGCCTCGGCCCTTAGCTCAGCCTCTGGGGTCTTAATACAAAAAGCAACAGCCAGCCCGCAGCCGTGGCCACTATCTCCGCAACGGCCTTAGGGGTTTCCAGGAGTCCTCTGCCCTCTCTCGGCAGCCCCCATCCCAGGGCCTCACAGACTAGTGGACAGCCACGCTGGGATCTCCCCACAACTTCTGGGATCACCCCTGGAACTTCTGGGCCCCACATGCACGTGGATGGCCACTCCAGGATCACCCCCTGCAACTTTCAGGCCTCACATGTTCATGGATGCCCCCCCAACTTCCCATCCCCCGTCATTTCCTGACATCTCGGCGCTCACGGGAGTTCCCTCGGTCTCCTGGCTGCTCCGCCAATTGTTGGGCTGCACCCCACAGGCCCACAAGCCCTGTACTTGCCCAGCCTCAAGACTACAGAAAGGTCCCAGAGTCGGCGACAGAGCCATCAATGATTTAATGGATGAGGGACTTACACGTCTGAAGCGAGGTCCTGGAGCCACACCTCACCGTGTGCCGCAGATAAGGGGCAGGACAGGACTGCAGGCTTCGCTCCCAGAGGGGAGGGGAGGCTATAGGGGGAATTGATGTCAGGTTGGCTCATCAGTTACCAGGGAAACCAGCAGAGGGGCACGCCCCTTACCACCACTTTGATAAGCTAACAGGTGGAGATGTTCTGCTCCAACAGTTAGAACAATCACTAGCTGGGGGCCAGGGCAAGTATGTAGGAAGGTCCGTCCTGTGAGTAGGGTGTAGGTGAAGCAGGTGCTGGTCCAGCAGGGGATGTACAGAGAGAAAGAGAACAGCCATCTTGTGTGGCCTGACCATACAACAACCATGAAGGACAAATCACATCTAGTTTCAAAATAACAAGTGCCAAATTTTAGGAGTCTGAGAGTTGGAGATTATGTGATAATAACATGACAATCCGTTTTTTAAAAAATAAGCTTATCATGGTATATTTATTAAATATTGGAATTCTATCTATCTATCTATCTATCTGGCCATGCCTGGAGACTGTTTGCAAACTGAGAAATCCCAATTGCTACCTTTTAAACATGCAAGTTTGAGCTTATGAAGTGCAAGGAAAGTCAATTTTATAACTGCCTTAAGTGCCACATTCAGACTGTGAAAGCAGCCATTTAAAAAACCTGTAGGTAAATATTTGAAATATTCTAAAACTGACATTCTGAATGATATTCTGATACCACTTCAATAATGTCTTATAAAATTCAGAGGAAAAATAGAATTAAGTAAATGTGAACTTTCCCTTTTCCGAGGCAGTTAAAGGCCGTACTATTTGCATATTCTAATGTGGGATCACTGTAGCTCAAGGTACAAAGCTTCAGAAGAAACTGTCCCTAGCAGGCCAACAGAGCAGGAGCCATTAACCTTCGGCCTTTCATCTGTATAAGACAAAAATCAAAATCTCTTCTTTTCAAAGTGGCTTCTGAGTAACCGCTCAGCACAGCCCATGCTTTCCAGAACTGTCTTTTGGAAGCACAATTAAAAGGTTTAAAAAGCAGAAACACAAGCTCCATCCTATTTACACATTTAAAGTAAAGGTCACTCTCAGAAACTGGGCTTCCCAGATTTCTCCCCTTGAAATCCCTTAAGATATGTAATACCAACATAAAGGGAATCACAAATCCAGTTTTCAGAAAATGGCATTAAATATAGATTTAAACTTTGACCTTTAGTCCCAAGTGAGAGGACAAAAATTCTCTTTACAGTGAAGGGCATGTTGCTACTAAGCTTCAATGAGTAGGGGAGAACCTGCCTGGTAGTATGCAGGATTAAGAAGCACCAATCGATTTACCTCCAATGCAGGTGTGCTGCAAATCCACTGGGTCGAGATGTAGCGCGTGATTGGGCCAGGCTCATCTATATTCTAGAGTTTGTAGAAGTAGCTTCTGGGAAACAGGGGTCTTCTTGGCTTGGGGGATTGACGTTTCCACGGCAATATCTGAAATGCATTCCGAGTGAGCAGGAGTAAGAGATGGAATGCACAGGGTCTCCCACTCCACATCAGGGTCACGAGCGATAGTGGGAAATCTGTGGGTAGCACAATGACAGATTGGGCAAACAGGGAAATCATGGAGACCCAGAGCATTCATATTTTTACATCCCTTATTACCCTGAGTGCTCTGCAGGTGCAGACCGGGGCCCCAGGCAGACGACCCACTCTGCAGCTCACCTCCCTGCAGCTCACCTCCCTGCTACATCCTTGACAAATTGATATTGGGGCCCAGGTTGGGGGAGGGGGTAGATGATGGACAGTGGGAAATGGAGCTTATTGGAGAAAGGGACTATCTGTTATGTGCACACCCACAGCCAGAAGAAGAAATTCTCCCTGACTGTGGAATTTGCTAGAAAATTAGGGAAGTAAGGAAATAAACAGAAAAGAGCACTGGCCTGGGAGTCAGTCTGTTTTGCTCTTAACTAGCTGGAAGAGCTCATGATTACTCATTTGTTTGTCTCTGTCACTAGACAGTGACCTTTAGTACAAACCTGATCTTGCTGATTTTACCTTGGTGCCCAGCTCACACTTGGGTCCTCAGCAAATGTTTGTCGATTGGATAAATGAGGGAAAGAAGAAAATTATTTGTTGGGAGGGACCCAATACTCATCCAGTCCAAATCCTTCACTTTAAAGATAAGGAAATGAAAGCCGGGAGAGGTGAAATAACTTGACTGAGGTCCCACTGCTTGTTGGTTGCAGGAACAGGACTAGCAGGAATGATGAGGATGATGATAATTAACAGAATCAAGTGCGTGAATTGTGTGACTGCTGGCGTTGCTGATTTCTTAGTTGGTTCTTCGCTTTGTACTCACTCCTTTATTTTCTCCTCTGCATCCAGGATTTGGAAGCCTGAAAACTACATTTCCCAGATTTCCTTGCCGGCTTGGGTTAGGTTCTGTCATGGGGAAGCACTCACAGCACGTTGGGAAGCGGGGACAAGGGAGAAGGCATTGCATCCATATGCTAACTAGTTAACTGTCTGGTCCAGGTGGCCGCCGGCCGCCGCACCTGGTTGGTGAGCAACGGTACTGGCGGGTTTGTTGGGCTCCCGCGGGCTCTGCAAGGGCTCAGCCTCCCGCTTCCTCACTGCGGCAGCGGTGGAGGCTCCAGCAGCAGGGCAGCAGTGGCCCCGTGAGACAGCGCTTGCACGCATGGGTAACCCCACCTGCTCTTTTGCTCCTCCTGTCTCAAAGGGTAGGGTCTTCCTGCAGTTCCTAACCTCTCTGGGTAACACCGCCTCCCTGCTTTTGCTCCAACAGCCCGTCCCAACCTCAGTAATCTCTGGTATTCAGTCTCCCCTGATGAACAACCCCAAGTGCTTCATTTGGATTCTCTCATTGAATTCTCATAGAAACATAGGAGATGTGAGCTCTTAGGACTATCCTCCTGTTTTACAGAGGAGGAAACTGAGGCTAAGAGACACTACGTGACTAGCCCACGATCCCACGGTGACGTGGTGGGACATAAACCAGGGCTATCTGATGCCTAAATCCACGTATTTAACTCTGCACCATCGAGAGCAACCCTGCTTCCCCCAGCAGACTATTTTATTGAGGTTGTTTAGGGGCTCAGCGATGGGGTCTTCCTCCCCTGTGCTGTGCAGGATTGATTTCGGTGGGCCCTCTTCTTTAGAATGCTCTTTCTCCAGGACCCTTGCTTTCTTACCTCTTAACTTGAGCCTGATGAAGTCATTTCCTCCATTAAAAGCTTTATAGGGATGGTATATCTTTTAGCAGCAGAGTAGCTAAGGGCATGGCGCTGTCGTTGGGAGAGCAGGGAGATTAAGTTGAGTGAGAGTTTGAGAGAAGAGGAAGGGGGTAGGATGAAGAGGCCCAGGGTGATTACACAGCAGACAGGCCCTTCTCTGACAGGCCAACACTGAGGGCCTCGTCCCTGGCTGGGGATGGAGATGAACCGAGGACTGAGGATTGAAGGAGGGGTTCCTGTAAATGGCTTAGAACAGTGCCTGGCTTACCGTGAGCACTCAACAAATGTTAGCTTAAAAAAAGGCCACCAGGCATAAGGCACTGCAAGAGATACTAAGACAAATAAAAAAGCCAGGCCAGCCCTAGGGGACGTTCAACCAGGAGAGGCTGAGACACGTGGGAGGAAAGGGCTGTGAAGCCAGCACAGGCATGCTGTCAGGGTCTTGGGGAAGGGAAGGGGTGTGCGCAGGCTCTTAAAGCGGGGGAGGTATGAAGAGGTAGCAACGGGGGAGGGAAGTACCTTTTCCTTAGGAAAAGAAACTGTAATCAGAGGTATCTCCTGTTAAAAGTCTCAACTTTCAAGGCAATATTTATGCAGTTCTCCAATCTCCCTTCTAAATGTCTGAGGCAGTTTCTGTGGACCCACAATGCCATCAGGTACTGCTCAGAGTTGAAGTGTCCTCTTCGGGAGATGAATTCAAGGACAAAATTGGCCTTTCCCACATCCTTTCCAATCATTCATCTTTCCTCAAGCACTGCCCACCTCCCCCAAGACCCCCAACCCCCAGACCCCAGGACTCCATCACTATAGTGACCCAGTGGGGACAGAAATCCCCTCCCTTCCATCAAAGCCCATCTGTCCCCTTGGCTATTCTTTAGCCCCCTGCTATTGGACCAGAGAGCTATTTTGATGAACTCACTTGCAGTAAGATGTCAGTGGCTTGTTACAACTTGAAATGTTCTTCTCTCAAAGAGCATTTGTATTTTAACACTGTCCTTTAGCACTTCATTCAAAGGAGTGAGTAACGTGGAATTTCATATAACATAGAACTTGCATCAATTAAGAATGCATTGGGCTATAACAGAAAGCCATACTGCCCTGGCTTAAACAAGTAAAGGTGTTTACTTGTTCCAGGAAAACACAGACACACACAGACACACACACATGCACAGAGTGTTGATTTGTCCAGGGTGAAGGGGAGCAGAACATGCCGCCCCAAAATATGCCACTTTGGCATGTGGATTATTTTGAGCTGAAGGCAATCAAGATGTAGCAGACTCAGGGAAAACTTTTACCTCTCCCTTAACTACCTAAAAGAATTTAGATAGGGGCCTATACCAAAAAAAAAAAAAAAAAAGCTATTACCAGTGATAACGTTTTTATCTGAAAAGCCTATTTGCATGGCACAGCAAATTTCTAATTACCAAACATCTGCTCTTCTTATTGTCCTGTGAATCGCACTCCCCCCGCCTTTGAAGCCACAGACCCCTATCCCATTCCTTAGCTTAGGATGGCACATAAGCTCAATTGCCTGATTTGTCCTTGAGTCTCACATCTTTGGGACTTCTGTACATATGAAATTAAATTTGTTTTTCTCCTGTTAATCCGTTTTATGTCAATTTAATTATGAGACCAGCCAAAGAACCTAGAAGGGAAGAAGGGAGCATCTTCTGCCCCTAGAAGTGGCAGAGTATGGCAACTCTGTAATGTCACCACCTGCCTTCTCTCTTTCTGTGTCATCCCTATAGTTGCAGGATGCTGCTGCTTCTTCAGGCATCACAACCACAAAGGAGCGAAAGGAAGAAGGCGGAAGGCAAAGGGACACAGAGCGGGACACAGGCGGCTACCCTCCCCAGGGATGCTGCCTGCATCTCATTGGTCAGAAGTGAGTCACACAGCCAGCCGCCAGCTGCAGGGGAGGCGGGAAGTGAGCTTTCGGTTTTTAATTATTTATAATGGTTGAGTGAAGTGACACTGAAAACCCCAATTCAGGTTCTGTTAGTCAGTCGGAAAGGAGAACAAATGGGGAGTTGGCAATAGAAGTGTCTGCCACAAAGGAGGCACATGCTGAAGCTGGGGAGACTTAGGGGACATCTTGGCTCACCCACAGTCTGTGGAGAAGCTGCAGAGTCAAGTGCAGAGAAGTGAAGCGAGTCTGAGCAAAACTAGACCCCTCCCCTTCCGCTCACTCTACCCATTGCATAAAGTGTCCAATGCTTACCTCTGACAGAGTTAGAATGGCTTCATTTTTTTTACCACCCTCCCCCCCTTTTCTTAACCATTTCAACCATTTTTAAGTGTACCAGTCAGTGTCATTAAGTACATTGACAATGTTGTGCAACCATCACCACTATCCCATCCTTTACTTTTCATTGCTAATCTAATGTTGGTTTGTTCCAGCATGGGGGTTCAGAGATGGGGATTGGAAATAAAGGCAATGTAATTTTAACTGATCGAAAAATACAAAGTATTTTTACTTTTCAAAGTGGCTAACAGTTTAGTAACACATGTATTTTCTGCCTGGAAACATACGATTTCTTATCTGGATTATTTATCCCCTCCAATAAATGTTGCTACATGTAATTCTCTTGCACAGAGAGCCAGCATCAGGGCTATGAGCTGCTCCATCTTTTATTCAAGGGCATCAGTATCAATCCCCCTGTGTTCTTACTCACAATCTACAAATAAATTATTTCCTTTGAATGTTCCCAGGGCCATTTTGTGATTTTGGACGGATGAACATTTCTCTGGATTTCTAAACCCTCCGAATTGGGCCATAACCAGAACAATGGGGAGACATTTGGGGCAGGTGAAGGCAGCCCCCAGCTCACAAACAATCTTCCACTCCTGGAAAAATTCCCACCGAGTCTCACAGGCAGAAAATCGAGTCCTGTAACTTCAGTAGACCGTGGAACTCTAGAGGGAGCCAACTGGTGCAATTTCCATCTCTTGAAACATTTAAAATGTATCTGATCAAAGGAGGAGAAAATTAACCACAGTGTAGGAAGCTGGCAGGGGGACGGACAAGATGACCTAATTTGCCTTTCCCATTACTAATTTCAGTAGGAGTCTTCTCTGGGAATTCCACACTGAAATTCCAAGGCAAGATCACCTCAATGGGATTCTGAGGGCTGCAAGCATGACAATCAGGACCTGTGATTTTTGAAGCCTCTGCTGTTGCATCCTTTGGGGTTTAGCATGGAACTAAATTCTCCTCAGATGGATACACTGGGCCCCATTCTTATCTACATAATAACTATGGAGAAATTTTCCCTTTGGGTTTCAAAGGACGTGAGTTTGGTCTATCAAATTTGGGGCTGTGCAATGAATTTATTACTCGCTGAAATAAAAATCAACACAAATATGTCTTTGCCTTAAGAAAAAGAAAAAGAAAAACCCACACCACTTAGTTAATTTACCAACCTCTGGATTCAATTAATTTTTAACATGGAAGTAAAGTTCCCTTTAATTTTTTTTCTCCTTTCAAGCCAGACATTTATTTTTAACAAGGGATGAAATCATCTGAGAACAAAATGGGACATCTGTTACTTTATATCTGTTTATTTTAAGTACTTAAATCTGAGTTTGATTTCACACAATTTTGACATTGTTGCTTCATTAATAATCCTTACGTAATTGTGACCTCGGAGTGCGCCCTGTGATTGCAGCATTCACTTCCCATTAGGGCAGAGTCTGATAAGAAAGCCAGAATCGCCCTGGAATGGGCGAGGCTTCCATGTTCAAAGCTGGTCCAAATGCTGACCTCAGCAATAGCAAGAAACCACCTCAAAAAGTGCAAGGAGAAGGCTTCTAATGGGGCCCAACACGGCAAGCAATGGTCTATGGTCTGCTGTCAAGGTTGGCACCGTCCCATTTTGCAGGAGTTGTTGGATGGGCAAACTAGAGGCAGCATGTGTTGCAAGAGAAATAAAAGACTGAGCATGAAATGTGTGATTAACACATGCACACGTGTGCAGAACACTGTGTTGGAGCGTAGGTACCCTTCATGCCCAGGTCAGCCGATCTGCCTTTCAGGGGCACTGGGATGCTGGTGGAGCAACGGGGAGGCCGGGGCAGTGATGGGCGGAGATGGAAGCGTGAGGGCCTCACAAAGAGGCCACAGAGGGGTTGGCAAAAGGAATGGCCTGGTACTTATGACTGAGAAGCAAGGTACCAGGGGGCCCAGAGATGGAGATTTGGAATAAGGGCAGTGGAATTTTTTTTTTTTTTTGAATTTTATTTTATTTATTTTTTATACAGCAGGTTCTTATTAGTTATCTATTTTAGACATATTAGTGTATATATGTCAATCCCAGTCTCCCAATTCATCCCACCACCACCCCCGCCACTTTCCCCCCTTGGTGTCCATACGTTTGTTCTCCACATCTGTGAAGGGCAGTGGAATTTTTTTGTTGGGGTAGGTCTGGGATGGTGAATCAAGCATTCCGCTTGGGACATGCTAGCTTTTACACGTCATATTGGCAGTTGAATATCTGAGTCTGAAGTTCCTAAGAGAGGTCTGGCTTGGAGATAAAAATACAGCATTGTTGGCTAGTAGATGGTTTTTAAACCAAGACAATGAATGACGTTACCTAGATTTTGAATAAAAGTGGGTAAATGTTGTGCTGGCTAGAGGTTCTCCGGAGAAGAGAAAAAGATACCACATTTACTTCACAATATGTTTTTTTGGATTTTAAAAGTAAGTTATAGACATGCTATTTCACCCCTAAAATCTTCAGGCTTCAAAAAATCAGGGTGTATTCCTACTTAAGTAAAATCCCAGGAAATGAATAAGGTGTGACTGGCCCATTCTACCAGCGAGGACACTACAGCTCGGAGAGGGTTAGTAAGCTATCCACAACCAGATAGCTAGAGACTTGTGGATCCAGGACCCAACCCCAAGTCTGACCAGCTCCATAGCTTTCCGTCTATCCCTCCTTAGCTGTATACAGAGGCCTAGAGACCATCGTCATGGAAGGCATATAATTCTTCTCCCTCTCTGAGCCATATCTTTATCTTGGCCTCTTATTCTTAGAGAATCATCCCCTCCTCTGAGCATTTGACCCCATGGTTCCCATTCTTTGCTGAGGTCAGAGAACTGTGCTCTCCTTTGGCCAGGCTGCAGTGGACCACTCCCTGAAGACATTAGGGGCCAGGAGGCATCTAGCTGCAGCCTTCACCCCAATTATCATAGGTTTGAAACGCCAACTTTCATTCAATCCTAGGCTGCCCACAGGATGCAAGGGATGGGGGCAGTGGCCTTTTCCCAGAGCTTGGCAAGGGAGTGGTGATGGAATGAGGGTTCTGATGCAGTGACAGGATGGGGCAGGATGCCTCACCATTTTGTCTTCTGTAGTCACATCAATGCCTCATCCTCCCAGGGCTGCACTCCACAGGAAAGCTTGGGGTTGTGCTCCTGGGGGCCCTGCCTCAGCTTCCTGCAAGCCATGGCAGGGAAGCTATGGGGAGGGGGCTGTTGGGTCAGGCACACTGCCAGTTGTACTCTCCCCAGAAAGAGTATTCTTAGCTCACTCCCACCATCACCCTTATTATAGAATTTAAATGTAGAGAGGCCTCTGCCATTCAAAGGAGCACCTATGGACACAAGGGCACACATGGGGGGCTCCCCATCGCTCTCCAGCCCCTTACCCTGCATTATTTTTCTTCACATCATTTATCATCATCTGCTGCTAGAATTCAAGCTTCATGAAAGCACAGCCTTTACCAGTTTGGCTCCTGATTCACCTACAGCACCTACAAGAGTGCCTGACACATAGTAGGCATTTAATATACACTTACTGAATTAACAATTGAATCAATCAATCATATAGAGTAAAAATACTTCATAACACACTTCTGTCTACCCACCTCCAACAAAACTCTAAAACACTTCTTTATCGCACAAACCTTAATGACAAAAAGAATGATGAAAGAAAAAAGGGAAGGAAGGAAGGAAGGAAGGAAGGAACGGAGGGAGGAAGGGAGGGAGGCAGGAAGAGAAATAGAGGTGAGAGTGAATACAGAGAACATCAGAGCACACTAGAGCGAGCCCCATTCAGAGCAAAATGGAGACCCAGGCTGGTTTCCAAGGCCTGGGGGTGGGGCACGTGAAGGTCGCATTACTCTAAAGCCAGGAAACCTCAAGGAACTGGAGCTTTCAATCAGCAACTTATTCCAGGCTGGCTTAGAGGTCTGGGGAGGACATTCAGATGCTCTGAAATACAGCGATAATCAAGAGAAAGAGGGAGTCTTAAATTGAGGATGGAGAGTAATATCGTCAGGTTAATGGAAGCACTAGCGATATCAAATGAAATTGCTCTACCACTTCTTCATGAGGTGGCACTGGGGAGCCTGCTCTTTGCATAAGTAGGGAGGGTCCTGGGATTTAGCGGGCAGGTGGAGGAATTGGGGAATCAGTCATGCAGCAACCATTACAGTTCACGCGAGCCCAGCTCGCAGCCCCTTGGCACACCTGCCTCATATTTACCCAGGCCCACACAGGAGCCCCACAAATTTGGGCAGGATTTCAAGGGAGCCTGGAGCCGGGGGAGCCTGCTTTAGTCCAATTAAATGAAGCAGTATCAGGTGGAAAGTAATTCTGAGTATTCACCATTACGGGGAGTTTTGTGTTTAAGCCCCTCTCTGGACCTTCTTTTAATGAAGAACTAAACTGCAGGGTCTGGAGGTGGGCAGGAGGAAGTGCTCCAACTCACAGAGCTGAATCTCCTCCCTCAAGGAAGGCAGACAAGGGCCTGCAAAGTTTCCGAAAGGCTGCATCTTCCAGCTCCTTCAAGCACGCCCACGTGGGCCCCGCGATACCTCTATGGATATGTCACTTCCATTTTGTAAAGATAATGGGAACCTCGCCAGGCCTGGGGGTCTAAGAACCTGTATCTAAATGATCATAGGTGGAGCCAACTCAGTGAAATCTTTGGGGGTCTTCTTTCCACTTCCTGCCTTCTTTCTTCTTTCCCCTGCGTCGGTCTTCCAAGGCAGTGGAAGCTGACGCAGTGAAACTGAGCTAATAGGGTTGCAGAGAATGAAGACTCTTACATAACGGTGTTAGGGAAGAGCAAGCCCACTGGTGTAGGTAATAAACGCAAGAGGAGGAGGGTGCGATTCACTTCACATAGCACAGAGAGGACGAGTTGCTTTTAAACTGTTGAAAATACTGATTAGAGAAATATTATCAGTGGACATTTACAGAGCAGTAAAGTGAACCAAGCACTGTGCTACACCCAGGGGGCAGGCAGAGGAGGCGGGTAATACAGAGAAGCGCAACAGGGTCTGGGCCCTCCAAACGTCTCTAGATGGCAGCGCCCTGAAGACATCTGTAGAGCTAAAGAGACAAAGCAGAAATATGTGGAACGAAATAACAATGCGTAATTTTACCCTTCAAACAACATAGACCCTTATTTCAGGCCCTAATTCTTCCTTGCCTGCAACAGTCCTCTGGGCATATCTGAGTACGCTCTCCTGCTTACCACCCCCATGATGGGCCAGCAGTGGCCCCCGAGGGTAGCAAGAGCAGAACGGCACAGCTACAGGTGTGATGTTGGTCAACTTTTATTTTCACCATGTGCCAGTGATTCTAAAAAGTGCCAATGACAAAATATTCCTCCTCCCACCCCCCAAAAGTCTTTTGATGGTCTAAGTTAAATAATTGTTGCAGTTACTGTTGAGTTTTAGTTTTATATATATATATATATATATATATATATACACACACATATGTACACATATATATGCACATTTTTATTGCTTATCACTTAATAAATATCATATTTTTCATGGAAGCTAATTCAGAAATTTTCATCCATGCAGCCTCTAATAGAGGCAGACACACATTCATGTTCCTTTTGGGAGTCAATTCTTGGTTACGGAGCCTTTGAGTTCACACTGGGTGCTGTTTATGTGTTCAACTCCTGTGATAGAACATATCCCTCCATTTAAACAATAGAAGAAAAAAACAGCAACAGTACCAGATGGCAAAGATGAAACAACAAAATTCTGTTATTTTACGCGACCTCTTAGAGTTCTTGTTTTAAAAATTCAAGGCCATGAAACAGAGTGCAAACTGTGAGGTGTAATATTTTCTTTAATACACGTACATTTTAGTGCACACATGAAGTATTTTGCTGACTTTGAATAATATCTTTAAAATTGAGATTTCCCTTTTTAAATTGCTAATTGCTAGTTTTAAAACTGAATGAGAAATAGAAATAATTACTGTTGAATACTACATGCTGATTCCTAAAAATTGATGTTGTAGCATAGAGGAGAGGGTGATAAATAATGCCCTGCTCTTCAGGTCAAATACACAAGGGACACCACGGCTCTCCAGAGATTCCAAAACTTGTCCTGGAAGGATAGGGCCTGAACTCACCGCCTGGATGTCGCTTGGGTTGGTGGGGTTATCTCATTTTCATACACCAAGGCAATTCAGCTTCCCTTATCCCATGTCTTCTCTACTTTTCTCCTTCTTGTTCCCCAGTATTTTCCACTCTGAACCCCTTTTAGTTCCCCTATCTCATATTCTCCCCAAAAGAATTTAGGAAAACAGAGTTGGCTATTTTTTTTCCTCTGAAGCCTGCCACTTGGTTTACTCTACTTCCACTCCCAGATTTCTTTTGGCCCTGCCTTAGTTCTTTGATATCTACAAAGGAGGCCTACCCAGGAAAGGGTGCCCTTGGAAAGAGTACAGATCAGTAGATTTGAAGTAACTGCCCTCCCCAAGCCCAAATTAGAAAACTGATCAAAACAATTGCTTAAGAAGCCCACTTATTAAAGGACTGAAAACTATGAATCATGATCAGGGGATTTATCAGAAGTATTAAAACAAGACATGTGGGACTGATTTCCAAAATAGGAAAGCATTATCTCCCTGGAAATAATCCAGGGAAAACAGAGAACTGGGAATTTCACTATTTTGCAAGAAAATGGAACAAATCTTAAGAGAGAAAGACAACAGGGCAATGAGAAGTTAACACAGAGTGTTTATGAAAAACCGAGCTTGCCAAACAAACTGGCTATCTTCTAACATTTCAGCTTCAGGATTAGCAAATGAGGTGGCTTCGAAGCACTCCATAGATCTTCGTTTTTTTTGTTTGTTTGCTATAAATTATTTTTGATTATATTTTATTTTAATTCTATTTTTAAATTTTTATTTATTTTGGGGGGCTGCATTGGGTCTTCATTGCTGCACGCGGGCTTTCTCTAGTTGCGGCAAGCAGGCGCTACTCCTCATTGCGGTGCACGGGCTTCTCATTGCGGTGGCTTCTCTTGTGTGGAGCATGGGCTCTAGGTGCATGGGCTTCAGTACTTGCAGCATGCGAGCTCAGTAGTTATGGCTCACGGGCTCAGTAGTTGTGGCTCGTAAGCTATAGAGTGCAGGCTCAGTAGTTCTGGCCCACGGGCTCAGTAGTTGTGGCTCACGGGCTTAGTTGCTCTGTAGCATGTGGGATCTTCCCGGACCAGGGATTGAACCCGTGTCTCCTGCATTGGCAGGCGGATTCCCAACCACTGTACCGCCAGGGAAGTCCCAGATCTTTGCTTTTGTGATGGACTTATATGAAGACTAGAAAAGGGTTTGCAGTAACGGGAATTGGAAAGTGACTAAATGACTCACAAATAGGTGGCACTGCCTCAGACCTGGACAGGAAGTTTCCAGCAAAGTGCCAAAAGGATCTCTCTTTGGCCAGGGTTGTTTCACTGATGTTCTGGAAAGGGAATCAGCATCTTACTGGGTGGAGGAGTCCAGGCTTAAGAGCAATCTGTGTGATAGAGACCGGGGAGGATTAGTACAGTCTGTGGTTAACACGAGTCAAGCTCTGCATACCCAGGCAGCCGGGAGTGTGGACTCACCGAGCTGACATGAAGTAGAGTCTTGGGCCGAGGGAGCGGGTCCTCAGAGCCCAGCTGGCAGACTGCCACCCTCTCAGCCACTGACAAAGAGAGGGGTGTGTTCGGAAGAGACTCCCAGGACCAAAGAGTCTGGCAAAAAGCTGGAGGTTTTTTAAACAAGAAGGAGAAGCCTCAGGGAAACACAGGGCCCTCTCCTTATGTCTGAAAGGCTGATGTGCAGAAGAGGGACTGTTATGGGTTGAATTGTGGCCCCCTCCCGCCCCATTCACATGTTGAAGCCCTAACCTCCCCACCCCCGCCTTCACCTCAGAATATGACCTTATTTGGAAACAGAGTTGTTGCAGATGTAATTAGTTAAAATGAGGTCATACTGGAGTAAGGAGGGTACCCAACCCAACATGACTGGTGACTTGATAAGAAGAGGAATTTTGGAGACAGACACGCACACAGGTGGGATGCCAGGTGAAGTGAAGGCAAAGATCTATAAGCCAAGGAATGCCAACGATTGCCAACGAACCACCAGAAGCTAGGAGAGTGGGATGGAGGAAATTCTGCCTCACAGCCCTCAGAAGGAACCAACCATGACAACCCTTTGATTTCTGACCTCCAGACTCCAGAACTGTGAGATATCACCCAGGTTGTGGTACTTTGTTATGGCAGCCCCAAGAAGCTAACACCGGGGCTGAGGTCCTTTGGTGGTAGATGTGAATCTTGATGGGTGTGGTAGGCAGGCACTCAACACGAGGCAGTGGAAAGAAGACCTTTCTAACAATTCAGGCTGCCCAAGAGCAGGCTGAGCTGCCTTTGGTGCAGTGTGCTTTCTAGCTTTGAGGGTGCTTAAGCAGAGATGACCACCTGCTTGGGATACCATAGGAGCAATTCCTGCCTTGGCAGCAATGTGGGGATGGATCACCTCTGAGGTTTCCTCCAGTTGCAAAAATTCTATGGTTCTGGGGCTTCCGTGGTGGCGCAGTGGTTGTGAGTCTGCCTGCCAATGCAGGGGACACGGGTTCGAGCCCTGGTCTGGGAAGATCCCACATGCCGCGGAGCAACTAGGTCCGTGAGCCACAACTACTGAGCCTGTGCGACTAGAGCCTGTGCCCCTCAACAAGAGAGGCCGCGACAGTGAGAGGCCCGCGCACCGTGATGAAGAGTGGCCCCCGCTCGCCGCAACTAGAGAAAGCCCTCGCACAGAAACGAAGACCCCACACACCCATAAATAAATAAATTAATTAATTAAAATTAATTAAAAAAAATTCTATGGTTCTAATTCTAAAAGTATTCAATGACGACAAAAAATTAACTTAAAATTTAAAATTGGAAATTGTTCTCTTCTTAGAAAGGACAGAATCTGAAGAATCTTAAAATCAAAACCAGTATTCCACACGAGAAGAAGTACAGGTATTAACAAGGGAGATATTTTAAGAACACAATAGGCAGGAAGTACACGAAGAACAGTGATGCTGAAAGTAAAGGGGCACTGAATTACATTAAAAATGTGTTTATGTGATGTGCCTGCAAACCAGGGTGACTTCATCTGGGCATGAGCTGTAGGGGTTAAAAGCATGGAGTTGCAAGTCAGACAGGTTCCTCTCCTGCCACTCAAGAGCTTTGTGGCCTTGGCCTATCTGCTTAACTCTTCTGAGCAAGCTTCCTCACCTGCAGAGTGGGACAATATCACCTGGCTCCCAGTGTCAGAAGAATGACTTGAGATAATCAATGAAAAGTGTGGGGCACATAGTAAGAATTCAATAAGGGATTACTATTTTTGTTATGAAATTACTGTCCCCAGCACCAAAACAGAAGGCTGATTACACACACACACACACACAGAGATGACAAAAATCAAAGATTTAGAGGAAATTTTTTGCTACATCCATGACTTAAAAAATGATCTTTCCGATTGAATGGGAATGTCTCACTCTTACTGATAATATATCTAAGTTAAATTATTGGGAATCACGCTTTGTTACCTCCTTCCACATACATTTCAAGTAGAATGGTAGACAAGATTTTAGGGGTGACCAGCTCATTTGAGAGTACACACTGAAGGCTGGCCCATGGTTGAGACCTTGGTCTGGTGTGTGGCCTTCTCTTACTCCTGGTTTTCTTGTCTGTAAACTGGAACCAGCCTCACCTACTTTCTCAGCGTGGGAGGACCAGGTGGAGGCAGGCCGGGTTGAAGTATTAGGGAGGGGGCAGGGTCAGCATTGCATCCGTGTAGCTTTGGGATGGTGACTGTAGGCACTCACTCTGCCCCCGATGTAAACGCCCTAAATCCCAGAGGAAGCCAGGGCCTAGTTATCCTGACAGAGCCAGTCAAAAGGAGAAGTAACGCATGAAATTAAGGTAGATGAAGCTTTAAAGAAAGGGAAAACTTCTGTTCAGCAGGATCTTTTAGATAATGAAGTGGTCTCTAAGGAAGCCGGAAGAAGCCCTACGCTGGAAAAAACACCGAAAAGGCAGTAGCCCTGCCTACTGACACGTGCGCGATTCAGAGCACCACCGTCCTCTTAGTCTTCGCCGCTTTTCCCCAGTACGTTTCCTGATCTGAATTGCTCCTCTTTTGAGGCTCCGATCCATTCCTGGTGTCGTTTAAATGGGCCCGTGTTTGTAGTATCCGGCAATGGCATAGTGGTCTCCCTCCTAGGCCGCCCTCACTGCCTTCTGCCGCCCCACTCCAAGTTCATGGCAGGCCCTCGCAGCAGCCCGGCTGACTCTTCTGCCTCCGTGTCAGCCTCCTCGTTAGGCATGCTCCGTAGCTGGCGGGTGTCAGAGCTGGCCGCCGCATCAGAATGCAGGGCATGCCTCGGGCTCCTGGGAAGCTGCACATTCCGCATGAAATATGAAGGCACCAGCCAGCCCAGGGGAGACCCAGGGTGAATTTAGTGGAATAGCAGCAAAGGTGGCTATCGGGGGAGGGGGCCCTGCAGGGTCAGGGAGAAGACGCGGGCATCCACAACATATTTTAAAGGCACCGTTTGGTGGTGGAGAGGGGAGGCATGCAGCGTGGGGACACCTGGTTTATGTATCATCTTGGCTGCTCCTGACACACACTCCCCCATTCATTCTTTCTGCATATGCTCACCGCGTACCCGTGATTATGGTGATGTGCCCTTTTGAGATAGGCAGCCGGCTCCCTCTCCCGCTGTGCTCATCACTGATTCTTGAGTTTCTCTTTTGGGACAACCTGAAATCATAAGAGCAGTCCATGTGGATTTCGGAGGACCTGACAGTAGGAAGCATAATAAAAGTAATGATTGTCCACAGGCCCTGGGGAGCCTTGTCGCACAGCATCTGGGGCCTGCAGAGGTTAAGCGTGCTTAGTGAGCGGTGGCCTCAGACGGCTCCGAGGCCTGACACGGAAGCCCGCCTTCACCTTTCTCCCATACCTCCTGGCTTCCAGTCAAGCCTCCTTGCTGGGGCTTCAGGCAGCCATTCTGAGGTGAGGGGGAAAACCATCTGTTTCCACCATAAGCCCTAACACCCACCGTGCGTCTCGGACACACGAGAGAGCGTCATTTGCTTGCCGCTTCCGCTAGAGGCGTTCCCGCCGTAGTGTGGTCCTTGCGCTTGTCACTCTGTCACGAAGCAGAGACGCTGGATTCTATACACCAAGGGATCGGCACATAGTAGCTACTCAATAAATACTGAATAGCTTATATGAGGTGAGTCCTCCCTCCCACCCTATCACACATCCAAGCCACCAAGAAACACGAATCTACTGGTCTCTCCACATACAAACATTCTGAGAAGCCATTTTTTCTCTCCTAATCTAAAACCACAGTGCCGATTACAGAACACTCCACCAGGGAACAGGGTTGAGTCCATTTCTGCTGCTGATTATAGAGCATCCTGCCTTCTTCTGACCAGAGAGCAAATAATTATATATATACATACATATATGTGTGTATCTATAGTCCCCCTTTATATATATATATATATTCTGCCCTCCCCGTGAAAAAGAATACTTGGTTTTTAAGGTCTTCATGAGCTCCTCAGGAGAAACTGACAATTCAGCAGAAGCTGCATGACTCTCATCTCCGGAAACCTCCTGCAGCTGGATAAGCAGGGCAGATGCCACGAGCGGCAGGGCCGTCCTGCTCGCCCCTACCAATGATGGAAACCATCTGCATTCCTTGTCCGAATTTTCTGCAAGAAACCCCAAAGCCATGACGTCTGCTCAGAACCTAAGCCGTTCTGGCTGCCTGCCGCTCCCCTCTACCCTTCACGCTGAGGCTGCCCTGCCGGTTGGGGTGTGGAGAGGCCGCAGCACACGTGCCTTATGTGTGGGAACCTTTAGCACACAGAATGGTACTTGGTGACTTTCTGTTAGTTTTGCCAAGGAATTGGCTTCTCGGTGAAGAGAAAGGACCCTCTTTCTGTTCCGTTCCTGACAGAGCATAGCGGGAGGCAGCAGGGTTCCACTAAAACGTTGGCCTCCCAAGACTGTAAGCTCCCTGGGGGCAGGGAGCTCTCGTGCTCACTGGTGGGTCCCCAGTGGCTAGAACAGTGCTTAGCACAGAGCTGGTGCTCCGCCAACATTTTGGTTGACTTTGGCAAAATATAGTACCTTATCCTCTAGCCAGTGATAAGTTCGGGGCTGGGTCAATTAGTCTCCCCTGGCTTTGATATACAGAGGTTGAGAGACAGAATTTCTCTCTCTGCCGAACTGCTAAGGTGAGAGTAGGAAGTTAATCACAAAGAGAAGAGGATGAGGCTATCAGACAAAATGAAGAGATGGTGAGTGAGAGAGAGGGGGAGAGAGGGGGAGGGAGGGAGAGAGTGGGGGAGAGAGAGAATGAGCAAATGAGCTAGTCCTAACAACATAATATGACTGTTTATTCAGCCCCAGCTGAAGATCTAACCCAGAATGTCTCAGTTATATGAATGCCTTAAGTTAGTTATTTGCTTAAGGTCATATTAGAAGAGGGTTTCTATCACTTAAAACCCAAAGTGGTCTGACTAATACACTTGTTTCATATTATATCTCCTTTCAAAGCTATTCATTTACTCCGTGCTAACAGCTGACTCTCTCTTTACGTCTTATGCACGTGGATCTTCTAAATGTCCACTTTCACAGAGCGGTCATCTTGCCCGTCTCTTTTGCTTTGGCTGAAGCAGAACAGTGTTTCAGCCACGCCTCTCAGGGCAGATGGATCTTTCCCATAGACAGAGGGAATTCTTCAAATTCCCTGGATAACAGATGTAACAGTTCCCACCGGTGACAGATCCTCAAGTCCCTAGTGCATACAGCACCCCCTCGGCAGCACCCACTAACTGTGTTGTGGACCTCGGCAAGGACGCCCTGCTCTGTGCTCACCTCTGCTGGGACAGCACTCAATTATCTGTAGCTTATTCCACAGGAATGGGGTTTGTCTCCTCAGCTAGACTAGAGATGGGCGGTTTTCAAAGAACAAAGGAGCGAACCAGATCCACGTTCCTTGGACATTTACAATGTGATGAACCCCATCCCCGGCACTGCACATCCCTGTGAGATAACTTTCCTCGTCCACAGTCGCGGACACAGGCTCAGAGTGGCTCAGCTACCACTTGCGCGTGGACTGAGGTGCTAAGTGACAGAGCAGATCTGTCTGATCTGAGCATCCATGCTTTCTTTCCCTCCACTAAGTTGCCTCTGGGGCCATGTTTTGATAGGTTTTGCACAATCCAGACCACTCAGTACCATGCCGGCCACGCTGTAAGGCCAACGACGACAGCACTGTGTTTATCGCCATCTCATACTAACCTAATGAGAAGGGAATGTTACAGACCACCCCCTCCATGGTGTGAGAGAATTGCTTGACATGGAGATGCACAGAAACAAGAAGATGTCTGGAGTCCAATTTCCTTCCTCTGTGGCCCACCCAGCCTCTGGGGTTGAGAGCGCGGCCCGGGAAAGCGTTCTGTTCCCAAACAGGCAGGGATGCCTCTGGCTGGGTGTCAGCCGCGGACCCACCTTATTTTTGTTCTGCAGGTGTTGGAAAGAGGACGCAGCCATCCCCAGGCAACAGGGAAGGGTGGGAAGAGTGCGTGCATGTGTGTATGTGTGGTCCGTGGAGCGAGGGCCGGGTAGAGGCCAGTCTGCAAAACAACATTAAGAAACCGAAACATTTTCCACCGAGAAACAGAATTACTGCCCATGGAATTCTTACCCAGCCTGAGAAGCAAGCAGCCCCTCCTTTTCATTAGTTAAACAAAGAGGGTTATTTTTCAAATGAAAACTTTCAGTGTGGAAAACAGTCTAATTCCCGAGGCTTTTTGAGAAGCGAGATTCTCAGTGCTCGAATAAACACGTCTATGTGGATGAGCAGCTACGAAGTGCGGTGCGGGTACCCCGATCCAGCGAAGGGGCAGGCCTGGCCGGTGGGGGGCCCAGGCCTCTGCTTCAGGCCTCTCGAAATAACCCCAGGTAGGAAGGCCAGAAGAAGGCACGAACCATGACTTGGGAAGATTAGACTGTTCTGCTAGGGGAAAAATTAGGTGAAAATAAAAGTATTTTCTATGTCCATTAAATGATCCTCTTTTTTCCTCCAGCTTAATGAACTCCCTCCGGTTAGAAAATACTCTGCAGACTCAAGCCCTGCTTAGTTCCACGGGGCATGCCCAACTTTTTTGAACTTCCAATTTCTCTCAAACACAGCTTCTATTCACAGACCCAAGTGGTGGCATCATGGCTTTCTCTTGCAGTGTTCTCTTCGTGAAAGCTCCTGGGTACTTGCAATTGTTTGCATTGGTACCTGCAGACAGGTACCAATATGGAGGCAGATCGCCAGGGTTCAAATTCCAGCTCTGTCACTTAAGAGTAGCATGCGCGTACTCCCGCAGGGCTTTAGCTTGCCCATCTGCAAAGGGGGATAGCAACGGTACCCACGTCACAGAATTATCAGGAAGCCTAAATGATGTTTGTAATGTGCCTTAGCACAGTTTCTGGACAAAAGAAGACCTCCTTACAATTGTGGCAAAGCTTATAAAATTAGAGGTACGTGGCATATGGTCATAGGCCCAAGCTTTTTAAAGTAATAAATACTGTTCTTTGAGGTTCCTACTTTTCTCATCTCACTTGTGGAAAGCGTGTTGTTCAAAAAAATAAAAGCAGGCACAAAACAGCCACTCTTCACATCGGAGCTTCCTTCTCCACTCAGTCCGTGAATGTTTTGGGGAGAGCTCTATTTAACTTGGCCGGCCCCTGGTTTTGCAGTGAGTAATATATTGGGCTTAATTTCAAACTCCACATAGCCAAGATCACTGGATACCTGAGCTTCTTCCCCAAGCTGAGTTGATACAGCTGCTCTGCCCCTGGTCACTGGTGAGTTGTCCCCGTGGGTTCCAAAGGGTCTTGACACTGACAGGTCAAGGTGCGTGGGCCAGCGCCACAACACTCAGGGACAAGGGCTTCCACAGAGAGGTTCCTGAGGGAGACAAGACCCAAAAGCCCAGAGGACGAGTGACACAAGGCTGAGACAGGAAGAGGATGGCCGGAGATGGCAGAGAGAGGCGGCTCGATGCAGGCGGTGGGGAGGGCAGGGCTCCTTGGAGCATCCTTGCTCCTGTGAAGGGAGCATGGGAGGTGAGAAGAAAACATTCTGAATATGAAGTTACCATGGTGATAAAAGAAGGGTGTGAACCCCTTCCAAATCAGGATTTCTGAGACCAATTAGTGCAAATGATGGACACTTGCTTTAAAAAGGGTTGAGTGGAGCTTTCTTTTAAACACAGATTTCATTTCATACTAAATTTCCTTTAGACATTTTTTCCCTGGGACCTTAGCTCTGGCCTGCCCGTGTGCAGCCACTACAGAACGCGTTCTGTGAGACAACGATGCCCGTGGACGGAGCGGAGTGTTAATTTGGAGGCCAGTCTAACCTCAATGACAGGCAGGCTGGTAAACAGACTGAAGAAGCTAATGACTATTTAGTGCTCTCTTTCGAGGTTAGCAAACGCGTCTTTGGCTTCTAAGGTGGCAACACCCTTACATTAAAAGGTTTGGACTGATGGACCTAATAAAAGCCCCTTCCCAAGTCTGTTGGGAAACACAAGCATTTCAAAAGTGAAAGATAATGTAGATGTGCTAAGAGCAATGTGATTATGAGTATACATTATAAATGATAATTACAATGAATCATATTAGCTTTCGTAGTCTCCCAACATTATAACCTCACACTGATAGATTCATATACCCCATGTGTTTTTGAAGAAAAATTTGTCTCAAACTATAAAATTTCCCCATTGATCTCTATCTCTTGAAGATAGCCATATGATGGGGAGTGGTGACGTTCTGTAAGTTCTAGACCTTCATAATCTACATGGCCCCTGAATGAGGTTCTCAAGGTCACTTCCATACTGTCACAATCCATTTACGCCCCTGCATGCCATCCATGGTAAACATTCCCTGACCCCTCCCTGCTTTCTAAATCAAGCTCCTTTTATTCTCTCCCATAATCCTTTCTTCTTTTGCCCTGACCACTAATCATGGTTTTTTAAATCATTTCTTTATATTTGTGGGACGTTTAGCTCCTCTTATAGATGTGAGCTCAGTAGGAGAAGAATCATGTCTCTCTTGTTCACCGCCATACAATGAGTACCTGGCACGAGGCCTGACAAATGGAAGGAGCCAGTGAAGAATTGCTGAATGTAAGAAAGAGGGAGTTGCACAGCTAGGAAGACAGGCCCATTCAAATGAAGCTCTCTCTTCTCTTCCCATTGACACCAAACATTTGCAATCTCCTTAAATACCACGAAGGTCAGCAGTGATTTCCCACACACCAAGCCCAGTAGCTTTCTCATTCCTCATCACTCAGCCCCTCTGTGGAGGCTGATACAATGAACTCTCCCCAACTGGAAGCCCTGCTTTCTTGGCTTCCAGGGCTCTGTACTCCCCTCTCTCTCCCAAGCTCCCTGACTCCATTCTCTTTTTACTTCTTAAAGGGAGCTAGTCAGTGACTCTGGACTCAGCCTGATCGTCTCCTTGAGCTGCTCCCTCCCTTGATAACCCACTCAGTCTTGGCTCCAGCCTTCTGCTTTATGCTGGTACCCATGAATCTACATTTCTAAACATTGAAATGCTCTTTCTCCTGCCTGCTTTTTTTTTCTAGAAATGTCACCATCCTCCCAATCACCAAGCCGGAAGACTTGGAGTCTTTTCTCAACATCATTCCTCATGTTTACAAATAGTCAAGATATCAAAATATTGAAAATATTGTTTTCTCATTGTCTATGACTCAAGTCTCTTGATAGTCTGGACCTTCCCATCTTTCAGACTTCCCACTTTCCCCAGTTCTCTGTTACACTTTACCCAAATGATTATTTCCAAGTTTTCCTTTTGCCAACGATGCCCAAATGCTTCTATTTACACTGTCGAAATCCTACCTTTCCTTCAAGGATTATCTCAAATACTTCCCACTTTATAAGTCTCTCTTGAGCTTTCCAGTCAATTATAATTTCTTCTGCTTTAAACTACCAACTCATTATATACATTTCAGTTGGCGTTCTCTTAATTCTTTATTGTATAATGGGTTTCTGTGTATTTGTCTGTATCCTTTAGAGGAAGACTAATAAATAAATCTCTGGAAAGAATGAGCTAGATAAAAAGAGAGTTGGCATAAATTACCAAGACACACTGTACAGACATTAAAACATATTAAGTGGATATTAGAAATAATTTTATATTTGAAAACATAGATAAAATATGGATCATAGACTTTAGTGTAAAAAGTTAAACAATAAAGCTTCTAGAATGTAATGCATGAGGATATTGTCATCATTTTGGTGAAGGTAAATTTGAACAAGACATGAAATTCACTAGCCCTAAAACAAAAGATTACCAAATTGGTCTCATAAAATTGAATGAAAGAAGAAGAAATAAAAAAGAAATAAATATTGTAAGACTCTGTGTGACTTTCACAAACAAGCAGGCTAATCTATGACGGGTATCTGACGAGAGGTCACACTTGGGGAGCAGGAATAAAGACAGTAGTTTTAGGGGCAATGGTGATGCTCCACGGCCACATCTGAAAGGGGGTGCTCACTCTGAAAATCTTCCAACTGTACACTAATGATAGGTATCTCAGTTACACTTCACTTTACCGAAGTTTATCAAAACAACAACAGCAAAAACCCTGGACCGGAGGAACTGTGTAAATGCAGTACGTCCTAGCACGCATCTTTTGCAGGTTGCTTTATGTCTTTGTAGCTCTGACACTGTCTCCATTCATGGTTTCCATTGCTTCTGTCTGTTGACATGGTTCTAGCACTTTCCTCTATTCTGCCCTTTGCTTTCAACCGGAATTTGATATACTGACCCTGATCCCCCTCTAGGTGTTTTGCCCTTGGAGCTGATTTCTCGTTCTCAACTTCTGTTTCAATATTTCACTAATAATTCCCCATTTCAGGTTAGTTCTTCTTTTGTAAATTTTGTTAAGGCCTTGTTTAAATCTTTACTCTTTCTTTATTTAATGTTTTCCTGTTTCTGCTAACGATTTTTTATGTTCTTGTTATCTATAATTTCATAATTACTATTAGATTATTTGCTTGGCCATCATTTTCCTGCTCAAATCCACAACTCTGAAGAAAAGCCTTCATCTCTACTTTTTTGTCCAATGGGGTGAAGCGGGGAGGGAGGTTTGAATAGGGGAAGCTCTTTCTCATTCTTTACCCTCCAGCTCCAGCAGTGAGGAGCCAGGTGATCTGACGCATAATAGGAAAAGAGAGAGAGAGAAAAAAAGAAGATTCAAAAATGATAACTAAAACAATTGCTTCCCAGCTGCCCACAGTGGTTAAACAGATTACTTTCCTTACAGATTTAGCGAAGAAGCTGTCTGACCAGAGTCCATTTATGGAACTATTTGACCTCGCTTTTATTTTTTCTTTTTCAGAATAAATCCTTTAGTCCTCAACTGGAGACACTGCAGAAACAAGGGAGTGTGTATTTTTTTAATCCATATGAAGGTTTGGGTCGGGAATTTTTCAAACACTGGAATAAATTTTTAATTTGGACTTTGATATCCAGACAAGCCCAGCTCATGTTCTCTTGGGTCTCCTTCCCAAAGACCAGACTTCAAACAGACACTGCTCGCCGCCTTAGCAGAGGCAGCAGAAAAGCACCATGCCAGCCACAGCGGCAGCAGTCAGCAGAAGCCCTGCACCTTCGGCCTGTCTGGGCTGAACCCTGGTTTGCTACCTCGCCTGGAAACCAGCACATACTATTCCATGGGCCTGAAGCACAGTTCCTCAGAGGAGAATGAATGAGCCTGTCATCCATCAGGGCAGGGGATGCTGGGATGTCACGCTGCCACCTGGGGACCCTGTCTGGAGCATTCTCAATAACACAGGATTCACCTCTTGAAGGGAAATGAGCAAATAAACGTTATTTCGTTTGGCTTGACTATTTGCTTCTTATTCTTTCGGTTTCCTACTTTGCCTTTTAGAGTTTGGACTGTGAGAGAAATAGATGTGTTTCTTACAGATGAGACCCCAGAGAATGTTTAGTTTAACTCTTAGTTTAACTTCCTGAAAATTGACAAAACAGAGAATGGGAAGGAGAAAAAAAAGAAACTGATTTTCTCTGACAACTATAGAAGCAGCTCATTTCCTTTTGGAGACCTAGATCAGAGACTATAAGTAATTGAAACTTAATACCCAGCCTCCCTTGGAAAAGTGACCACCCTGGGGGCGGTTACCATCATTTCCTGTTAATTGTCACCTGAAATAACCAGTTGTGGAAATGGCATGGGGGCCCCAAGCAAAGGAATGTCGTTTGGGGAACGGCTAGCCCACTCATGTCCCATAACAAAATACAAATGATTTAACAGCAGTACCGACAGGGTTCTCAGAATAAATCATTTCCATTCCCACCACTGCAAATCACTTACTGTGATGGCCTTGAGACAGATTTGGGGAGTTGGCTATTGGTCACCCAGGCTCTGGGACAATTCCCCCTAGTTACCTATGGAGATAAATTGCAATTCTGACCTAATTTACTGCTCTTCCCCATGGCTAAGGGGCAAGTATTCTCTGTACTTCAGGAAGTCTAGAAGCTAAAGGTGACCAGAATAATTGCGAAGTCTCTCCAAGAATCCCCCGCCCCCAGGCAGCGGTGTGGATTCTTGAAAGCCTGAGCCCGCAATTGCGGTACTGTGGCTGGGCCAGCCTGGTTTTTCTACCAAACCAAGTGCCTGATCAGACCCAATCATGCGCTTCTGTGTATTAACCCCACTTTTTCCCAAGCTTTCTCTCATCCCATTGCAAGGAATCAGGTTTGGAACCTCTCTTTTCCTTTTTTGCAGAGGCCAAGTTCCCGTGTGCACTTGACCAGTCCAGAGGTATGAGCTTCCGTGAGCTGTACCTCTCATTTGAGTTAGTGACATTGTCCCCTTGGCCTCCTCAGCACCTTAGCCATGTCTGTGTATCAGTTTGCCTGTCTGCTGTAGTGTGAGAACAGCTGGCAAGAGGGACCTGGTGCCTTGCATCTTTGTGTGCCCACTACCTGCCGGAGCGTGCATGGGATGGGTATCTGAGGAAGCAAGAACGAGGGAAGGACGATGGGAGAAAGTCTTGGCTTAGTGATCCGGTTCTCTGGATCTGGTTGCAAAGTGAGAACATGCACAGAAATAGAACTTCCAGGAAAGCTGCCTGGAAAGTCTCTATTCCAACTGAGAAACTCTGATATGAATGCCACCCCAATATTGGGAGGGTCGGGACGGCTGGGCAGCCTCCCCGGAGATCTGCCAATATTGTGTAATTTCCTTGTCTTGATCCCCAGAGCCTTAGCTCTGGCCCTCGTTACTCCACACCAGGGTGGCCGCCCCAGACAGATCACGTGTCCGGACTCCCTGTGGCTCATTCATCACCATTCCATTGTGGCCAAGGAATCATTCCCAAAGGAGAGATCCTGCCAGTCTCCTACTGAAAGAATCCAATGCTCACTCCCGGGCTGCATCTGCCATTCAAGGCTCTCCGACATTGCTAGTGGCCCCAACCAACTCTGCAGACTCCCTGAGGCCCCTCAGGCCAATCCTCTTATCACATCTTGCTTGGTCCCACTTGAGTCTTCTCTGCCAGTGGGTATTTATCTGTTACTTCATAACCCAGTTAAAGTATTCTTTCTAGAAACCTTCCTAAGGGACCATAATCCAGCTGGACCTTCCTGCTACTTTGCATCCCCTCCTTCCTTGCTGCCCCATCGGCACCATATCCTCACCATCTGCCTCTTCCTCATTCATTCCTTCTGTCAATGCATATTTAGTGAGTCCCACTGGATGCTGGGACCACACATTTTAAGTGGCAGAACTGAGATTCAAATCCAGGTCTAAACAACTGGAGAGCCCAGCTCTCCATCGCAACACCACTTTGCCCTGCCTGAGACAATGGGCCCTGTTCCCCTTGCTCTGGCAGTTACTTCCTGTCTCAGTGAAAAGAGAGGTAGCATTGGCCATAAAGGTAGGAGTCTTACAGTCCCCAGGGTCCCTCTCTTCAATTGTTACCATGCACCACTTTTGAAATGAAATTGCTATGCAGGCCAAGGGGATGCCCTTCTTGGAGTGCAAGACAGCAGCCCAGCTTCAAAAAGAGATCTAGATGGGGATAGAAAAAGAGAAGCATTCATCCCTTCTCATCTAGTGATTTCTCCCTTACACACTAAGTGGAGAAACTCAGACTGGGGTGTCTGTCCCATCCTTGGGTAAGGAAAGAAAGGAAACAAGTAAGGAAGTTGAAGGCAGTGGTGATGAGATGAGGCCACGGGCCAAGGCACAGTGGCTGGACCAAGAAAAGAATCTGGATTTGGACACAGGGGCTGTGCCCTCCTTGCCTTCTATAGTGGTGTCAGCCTGATCCATAGCTGGCTGGGCTTGTGGAGAAGGAATCTTTGGACATGGGCCTAAGGTTTTGAGTTCACTCATAGTGGGTGACAAAAACGAGATGGTTATTTGTTTTATGGTAATGATCTCCACGAGGCTCCAAACTCCGGGGCTGCCGTCGGCACGCCACACGGCAGGTCTTCCTCTGGGTGCAAGAGGATTTCCTTGGTTTGGTGGGATTCATTTGTTTTTTAAACGAGGCTGTTTATTTTCTCTTCTTTTAATGTTATGATTTTTTTTTTCAGACTCACAAGGAGGATACATAACATACAGCCGACTCTGCACTCTCCTATTTTGTCAGCTGCTTATGTTGATTAAAACTTCAATAAAGATCCTGTGATAAAACAGAGCTATGTTCAAAGGATCTTGTTATGTTTTTAAAAGGCTGAGCTTGGCAGAAAAGATGTAGAGTATAGGTTTGCTACCTCGCTATTTTCCCCCTTTTCCAGGTTAGAAAGGGAGCAGACTGGGGAGAAACTCACAGTGGGTTCTAGTACCTGCGGGATAGTTCGAGAGCATGTGTTTAACTGAATCCCAAATCATAAGCGAAGTCCAATTTAAGTGATATGGAAATTGTTTATCAAACTAGTGTTAAACGTGTGACCCAGTTGCCCTCTCCCCACCCATGGGTCCGACACACATCCTCTCTCTGCAGGAGGCCTTAGCCTTACACTGGAGTTGAGGACGTGAGCCACGGGCCAAGTGAGGTCACAGAACTCCAGGAATTCCATACCCAGCGATTCACCCACCTCACCCGTGATGACCAATTCCAGCAAGATTCCACAGAACTGCCAGAACCCATCGCTTTAAAGACCTGGGATCACTCAAGAGTCCCAAGGGGTGAATGTCGGCTGTGCCCACCTGCTTCCCACCCCACCCATCCCCTCCCCTCCAGAAGCAGAAGTCTCTCAATTCTTCTTCTGAAAGAGGCCGAGAAGTGGCTGTGCGTGAAAATCAGGCTAGCCAAAGTCGCTGACTTTATGCAAAGCAAGCAAGTGCAGTCAAAACACTTAGCGCAATCAATTCAAGTTGTTGGGTAAAGTTTTTTCCGTGTCCCATACATTATTGAACAGTTAATTTCGTCTTTGTGCCTGTAAGACATTCCAGCTCTCAGATGACAGCTTTATCCATTAAGGAGCACTCGGCGACAGGCGTACAGTGAGAGCGGGGCAAGCCCGGCATCACCGCCGAGAAATGCTGGGACACTTCAACATCTTAATCAATATGCGAGAGTCAATTACCGGGGAGGCGAGGGCTTAGGCAGGAGATGATGATGAGGTTCACGTGCAAATGGGCTGGATCAACATGCAGTTGAATCTCACACGTGGATTCACATGAGTCCTCCTCCCCGAGCACCCAGTTCCCACACTGGCAGGCCGACCACGCCCTCTCCCAGCATCATTTCCAACCTGCCAATTACCTGCTTTACTGGACTTTCTTTGATTCGTTTCCTTGACGGATGCATTGGGAATGGAGAAAGCAGGGTTGAGGGAAACAACCAAAGCCAGATTTGGTCTTTGGATACACAAGCTGGGCTCTTAGGATTGACTATTCAGTGTCGAGAATTCTTCCACAGGCACATCCAAGGGGACAATTAAACCCAGCATGTCTAGCTGAGAAGGGGGCCCTGCTAGGACCCCTCATTCAGGCCTTGACCCTCTCACCTGGATGGCTACAGTCACTTCTTAGCTGGTCTCTGAGCTCCTCTTGTACTCCTCCTCTAATCTATCCTACACTGGCTGTCCGCTTCTGTTGGATTATGTCACCTGTGTCGTCAAATACCTTCAATGTCTGTCTGGGTAATAAAATCCCAGCTCCAGGGAGTGTTTTCAAGACTCCGCCTGGTGGAGGCCCCCATTCTCGATATGAGTCTCGTGATAGTACTCAACCGCACCCCAACACCAACATGCTCCTTTGCACCCCCATGTGTAAAGCCTTAATCATCTCCACCTACGTCATTTCTTAAGGCTCCTGAAGCCTTCTCTGACTTCCCTGGTCAGAAGTTAACGGCCCCGCCATGACTGGTTTGAGGTCATTGTGTGTGGATTCAAGTTGGGTGTCTACTTATTTGTTTTCTCCATTAGATCACCTGCTCCATGAGAACAGGCATCGTAAAGTTCTTCATGACTGCCAGGAAGGTAGGTAGTTCTCAGAGCGTGTTGAATTTCTTAATGAGCAGGCTGTAAGGAAACCGCCATGGCTCTGACTCCTGTCCTCATTATTGTAGCTGTGGTCACCTTGGAAGCCAGGTATCCTCCAGATCCTGCCTCTCCTTAAGCTCTATGGTTGTCCTGCACCAACCCTGTGCAGAATTCAGCTCCTATGGGAGTTCCCAAGAAAGAATCCATTGGCACAGTGCTTTGGTGAGCAGTGCAGATCTTACTGAAAATTTGGTAAGGGTCCACAGGGACTCTACGGCAGACAGTAAAAATCTCCATCCATATTTCTGGTCTCTGTTGTCCCTCTTCAGTGCCACCTCTGGTTTTCCTCTCCCCCCTGCCCCCGTGCAGCCTCCGCCCACTGAAGACATTCTTCAGCTTCTTGTTCTTGTTCTCAAGCTGTCACCCTACTGCTTCCACAACATCACACCCGTCCTCCAGAGGCATTGCCATGCACACTTCTAAGAGAACCGAATGCTGTCACATTACAGTTAGTGTCTGTACCCTCCTCCAGCTCTTCCCAGCTGCTTCTTCAGGACCTTGAGAGTCCCAAGGATGTACAGTAAGAAATGCGGAGGGGCCACCGAAGAAACCAGAAATAAGAGGCTGGGGAAGGAAGACAACACTTCTCTCCTCTCCCTTCTCAGCGGGTGAGGAGAACTTGTGCAGGCTCGCTGGGCGCAGAGAAACAAGAGTGTGGATTCAGAAAGCCTGGAGAACAGGCACCAGCGGGGCTGTTTCCAGTGGGGTTTTTTGGATCTTTAGAGAGGCGCACTGTTGGCTCTGAGAGCCAGAAAGGAGCCTGGTGGTGGGCAGAGAGAACAGGCCATGCTGGTCCCTTCTGACTGCAGGCTCTCAGGAGCTGGGACCACCACGCAGACTTAACAGGGGAAGACAGGAAGTCAGGACTTGGGGGAGGCAGGGCCCGCTTTTGGCCCCTATGCTGATGGTCCAGAGAGCTAAGCAAGTGCTCATAAGAAGAGTCCTTTGACCTCTTATGGGATTCAGAAACTCATAAGGACGTTTGGATAGTGCATGGCAATTCTGTACAGGCCGAGAGTGAAATCCCAGCCCCAGGAGGAGGACTGGGGCCTCTCTGCAGGACTGCTTCCTGCCAGTAGGGGAAGCGGGGGTGGGGTGGGGGGGGAGGAGGAGTGTTAAGAAGGGCAGGCAGCTGACCGCTATTATGCACCTCCTCTGCAGAAGGCCTGTTCATGAATGCTATCTTCTTTAAGTGAATCTTCACCACGTCCCAATGAGATGTGCATTGTTAGCGCCATTTTATAACCACGGAAACAGAAACCAGAAAGGAGAACAGGTAAAGTGGCTTTACTAGGATCACTTGGCTTTGCAACTGGGGAGGTAGAATTCCAACTGGGGCCTAAAAGGTGCATGGCGAATGGAGTAAGGTCAGTTCTTTTCCATGGTAGACAGTGAACACGACCCTAGAAGGGTCCGAATAAAGTTCAGGTTGGTGGGCTGGTCACACTTGAGCACGAGGCGAGTGAGGGCCCATCTGATGATGAGTGTGAGCAGGTGCTCCGTGTCTACCCTCTAGACTGCCAGCCCTTTGAGGCTGGAGACAAGCCACCCATCGCAACTGCAACAGCAACGGTGACATCTACCATTTATTGGATTACTCTGTGCCAGGCTCTATGCCAAGGATTTTACATGCATTATTGTATTTATTCCTCCCAGTCACCCTGGAAGGTCAGGATTATAATTCTCATCTTACAGATAAGGAAACTGGAACAGAGAGGTTAAATAAGTCTCCCAAGTTCACACAGCTAATAAATGGAGGAAGATTCAAATCCAGGTCTACCTGACTTCCCTCCTTGATCCCTTGAAACTCTTAACCTGGAGTAAAGAACCTAAAGGAAATAAGGTTTTAATGGAATTTACCTTTCAGGAGATGCAAAAGTGTAGGCATGATGAAAATTTTAATAAATATTGTAAATGGCATGATCTCTACATTAATTTCATCCAAAAGCATTTCGTTGTTCATTCATGTGTTCTTTGAACAAATGCTTATTGGGAGGCTACTCTGTTCCAGGTACTGTCCAGCCCTGGGATACAGGTGGACAAGGCAGGCCTGGTCATCTTGAAGCTGACCGCCAGCTATACTTAGCACATTGTCAGGCTTTGAGAAGACCTGGAATAAAGAAATGTATTTAGTTTCCTTTAACCCTATGTACACCTATAAACACCCTATGGATCTTCCTAAAAGGAGCCTCCCTGACCAGCAGACTAGATGAGATTAGCTCACTTTTCAGGGGTTTCCATAAGCATTCTGTGCTTTTCCTCAAAACATTCATCACCTCTGTAACTTTTATTTAATGTCTACCTTTTTTATTAGACTGAAAGCTGTCTTGCCCCCATCCTGGACCAGAGCAGACTCTTGCCCCTCCAATGAGGAAATGTATGTGGACTGTCCCAGAGCACATTTTGGGTAAGGCTGCTCTCATGGAGAACCACTAGAGGTTGGTTCTTGCTCAAAATAGTAAACACATATCTTAATGAGGTGAGCACTTGATAATGTTTCTGATGGGAAAAGCCTGAATCCAGGGAAATCATGGTTTTAGGAAATCAGTCTAGGAGAAAGAGGGTGAGGAGCTGGGTAGACTGGGAATAGACCAGGACTGATGACTTCAAGAGACATTTCTTAGGAACTCTGGTCAGACTCTACCTGACTGCCACATAATATAGAGCGTTACGTGTGGGCTCTGGAGAAAGACAGACCAAGATCTGAATGGAAACCCACTACTTGTAGTTTCACTCAGCAATGTAACCTTGGGCCAATCACTTCCCACCTCTGTGTTTAGTCCTCATCCATAAAGTGAAAATAACAATAATATCTACTTCATAGAATTGTGACTCAATGAGACTATGAAGCCAAAAAAGGCAAAGCACATGGCTATTGTTTATACTAAAAAAGACTAAAGACTGGAGAGTCAGAATGGTCTAGTATTTCAGATATGGGTAACTGGGAAAATGGAGACATTGGCTAAAGCAGGGAACACTGGGAGAGAAAGAGTTCATTTGGGGGCATGCTGAGTTTGAGGTGCGGCCACCAGGCTTAAATGTCCCACAGGCAGCTGGGCACACAGGACGGATGCCCTAAGGAGAAGTCAGCATGGGGCATAGAGATCAGCAAAGAAATCATGACTGAATTTAGAGTTGATGAGCAACTCCAAAGGGAGAATAGAAAGAAAGGGCGGAGAGCAGGGGGCTGCCGTGGGCAGCTGCCTTACTTTGGGAGCAGGAGAATGAAAAGAAAAAGTCGACCTCATTGCCATTACCAGTTGATGCTGTGGTTCTCAGTTGCTTTAGACAGTTGAGTAGCATCTCACCAGCCCAGGCCAAGGCAAGCCTGCCATGTGGGCTAAAGCTTAAGTGGTATCCACGGCACATGTGGAAAGTTCCTGTGGCAACTTCTTGCTGAAAATCCTCACCCCGGTTATTTTCCATTCCTGCAGAGACATCCCTGTGTCCCTCAGGTTAGGATATAAATATTTTACTAAGTACAGAGACTTGAGATATCTTAACACTTTGACTAAAAACTTGTTTTTCTGAAAGTTAAAGGACGTATTTTCCACTTGCAAAAATATGAACCTCTAGATTAGACAAAGCAACGGAAGTGGCACATTGCAATATTTTATGCAGTGCTTCTCAGGGTTTCAGGGTACTTAAAATATTAATACCCTTCCTTTATTCATGAGGTTTATAAGATTTGTCATACAAGTTTAAAATTGAGTAAGGACTAAATGCCTCAAACATAGTAGGTGTTCAATAAAAACATGTCCTCTTCCCTTCTTATATGATGAAGGTTAAAATGTGGTCTACAGACTTGGGGAGGTGAGTCATTTGAGATATTTCCAGCTATTTCTAGACTAAACTTTCATTAGCTGGAGTTAGGGGAGAGGAGAGAGAAGAAACTTGGTTAGTAGCAGTAGAGTAGAAAACAAATTCTAAAAGGTAACTAGAGGACTCTGTGATGGGGTCAAATTGCAGGAGTCCAGGATAGAAAAGATGACCCCTAGTTCATGAATGGAGTGGAGTAGACATTGATACTAAAAAAGGATCCTTTTGATAATTGCGCAGAGAGAGTTGAACATCTTTTGCCAAGCCAAATTTCTGGCAAAAACATCTGAGGGACCACAGAGTTCCAACTCTCCCTGTGGATCACAGTCACACTATAAAGAAAAAGGACAAGTGAAGTGACCAGGGAGTAAATGCCACCAGGCTACATCCATCCTGCTCCCCTTCACCATCTCCATGGAGTCCCACCTGTCTTATTCCTTAATTCGATCTGTGGCTTAGGAAATTAGGCAGCTTTGGGGAAACATGGTTTCTGATACTAAAAGAGCATCTCACAACTCAACATCTGTGTCCTGGCCTTGGTCTGCCTTCATTTTTATCAGAAAAGGGTGGGTAACATATGAGAAAAAAAAAATTGGCCCTGTAAAGAGATCCCGAAAGAATGACATATTTGTCTGTTAAGTATAAATATGAACAGCCATGGAGATATGGTCCTGTGGTGCTAGGTTTTCACTTCAGTAACATTCATCTAGTGCCAGGAAACACTAGATTTAGTACCTGAGGGACTGGAGTTTCAAATACCTTATACTTTTTTTTTTAATACTCTGCCAAGAATTTAAATTGGTAAAAGCTGGGGACTGACAAAACTTGATCCCCAAGAGCTTTTCTGGCACTGGTTTATCAGAGAATATGGTGCCATTATTTTTATTGTAATTATTTTTTTTTTCTTTGGTGGTGTGAGAGCTCATTTATAACCCAGTGACTTCTACTCCCAGATGTATTTTTCTTTAAAAAAAAAAATCCCAATGCTTAAATAAACAGAGGCTTTGCCTTTTGTGGTGGCGTTAGAAGCTGTCATTGGACTTACATGCAAGGGAATTGCAAGCCTTTTCATGTTTTTAGATCGGATCAGAGAGAGTTCAAAGGAGAAAAGCTAATTTTAGGATCTGTGTTGTCACTAGCTTCCCATGTATACATCCCCTTCCCAAACTCCCCACTGTGCCCTGACACCCAAATCACTTAGTGGGTTTTGCAAAGAGGGCGCGCTGCCCCAAAACAGGGACATGGCAAAGGCCAGAAATGAGTTAGAAAGTCCAAGTTTGAGCCCCAGCACCATCACTTTTTAGCAATGTAACTTTGCACAACTCTGTCTTTCTTGGCTTTTTTCATCAGTAAAATGATAATTGGATTTTCCAACGAGGTGTGTCAGGAGGATTAAATTAAACAAGTAAATTATGTGAAAAGGCTTGGCACGGCGAGTTTTCTAAACAACAGTCTACAAAAGATGAGAGCCGGGAAGGGGGAAAGAAGGAGAGAACATCATGGGGCAGCATGTGGATTCTGCTCCAAGGTTAGACTCTTGACATAGACATTCGAGCTGAGAAAACAACTGCCACCATGGAGACACATAAAACAAGAAGATGCTGTTTACGGCCCACCATCTTTACACTCCCTCATTGCTCCCTGCAGCCATATTCCCGACTCCCTTCAGTCCCCTGTCGGATTTTACCCACAAGCAATTTCCAGGGTCAGCTCACCACTCTCCTGCCCCGGGCTGCAGCCCGAGCTTTCTTGAACCGACCTGGCAGGTCCGATCCCGCTTGAAATGATTCGAGTTTTATTATACAATTAGATCAACTCTCTTAGGTGTAGTAGCCCTCCTCATACTTAGAAGAATAGATTAGCCATTAGGACTTTGTATATTTTTCCCAGTAACTGACACCACATCCCATTTTCCTCACCAAAGGGAAAAAGAACCACATAAAACAATCATGATTTGGGGGGTAGGAGGCAGGGGCCGGGGGCACTCAAAATGCAACAATGTCTGGGTCTTCGCCTCCATCTACTTCCCTCCCCAGCTCTGAACGCTCCAGAAGGCAGGCAGAGTGAGCCTCGTTCTGTTTTGTTTGGTGGTTGCTCTTCCATTCCTGAGCCCCGGGGCTCACGCTCCCCAAGCACTTTACTAAGAATAAACCAGGCATCATTCTGCCGCCGGTCAACGGCAGCCACCCCTGGCTGGCAGCTTGTGGGTTCTTAAAAAGCCCATGGAAGCATGACCAGGATGTCACCGCTCCTTCTCTTTTTATCCTTTTTCTTTTTTTTTCCGTGCTTCCTCCCAGGACAGCTCCTTTACACACCCTCTCCCTCAGCATCACCTTTCCTGTCCTGGTCAGGGAAGAAGGGGGGTTTGTGGGGCGGTCCAAGCAGCAGTGACCTGAGGCCCATTAGCATCCCCAGTTGGGAAAAGGAGAGAAAAAAGGCATTCCAAGCCCAGAGAACAGCTGGTGCCCAAGACACCCAGGTCCGTTTGTGTCTTCTCCCTTCAAACACGGAATGTTTACATTTGGAATAAACCAGGAAGAAACTTATCTTATTGAGGGATTTAAACAGGGGAAAATGCAGTCACCTATGTTGACCTTGCCCATATTTGGCACTGCCCATGTTTGCAAACGGGTGTCCATTTTGCATCTCAGCCAGAAGCAGACACCTCAGGCCAAGCAGGCTGCATCCACACAAGCAAAACCAAACAGATGTCCTCAGCTGTCTGGTCAAATATTTGTTTCCTTTGGTCATGTCCTAGCAGCCCGAGCGCCGATCCCAACTACAAGGCCTGGTGGCACCAGCAGACACTTCGCATGTTCCACCCTCCTGCAGAACTTCTGTAAGCTGAAGGCCCTTCCCGACTGCAAGGATCTTTGTGCCGAGGCTCAGTGGGTCCCTAACTGCCCGGAGGCCTGCTGTGAGGTGCCGGTGCTAGAGCAGTCTGCAGAGAGAGGTGATGCCAGCCCCCCCGACCCCCCGCTTTCTTCCCGCATGGCACATCAGACGATTCAGCCAGTAGCACCAGCACCAGGAGACATGAAATGTTTTAAGCACGTTTTTCAGTTTGGGTCGATGTGTCCAAAGGGACTCTTTGCTGACACGTCCCGGCTGATGCCCTGGAAAGAAGCTGAAGTGCCCATTTTCCAATAAGATCAATAAACCCACTCATCCCTGATTATAGAAATTTCTTCAAAGTACATCTTCAGGTACCTTCTGACCGAGTCAGGCTGTGCTGAACTCTTATAACGGTAAGGTGACCCAATGTGTCACCCAAGACTTATATACTTCACCCAGGTTGTGCTTTCCTGAAGAAAAAAGTCCTAAAGCTTTCCATTTGGTCCCCAAGGACCATGGAAAATCATAAGATGGAAAGTGACTTTTCTTTGGCCACAACTGGTGATGACTTGTGAACATGTCTCTTTTGCCCAACTTGGCTTCAGCTAAAACCTACTGTTTTGAATAAAACTTGGGCCAATCTCCACCCCTTTAATATGCTACCTCTAGGCACCCCCTGCCAAGTCCTAACTCCCATCCCCACACACACTTCTTGTAACTAGGAATCCAAAATGAAACTGTAGTCATACCCTCTCTTGCTGGTTCTGACAACAGGCCGATTTAACTCTCTTTTTTTAACCTTCTCAACATACACATGTCCCTTTATTATTTTCTTAAGTTTCCCGCACGCGTCCCCCAGCCCCTGCTTTCGCTGCCATACGCTGGGGGCCGCTGCGCCGAGCACACCTCTGCACCCAGCGAGCACCTGAGGGGGACAGGCTGCCGTGTGCCTTTCCCCCCGGGCCCTTCTCCTGTTGCCAGAAAAAACCCAGCCGGGTGCCTCCACCGACACAGGCCCCTAATTTAAGTTTAACAGTACAGCATTTTTACTGCTTTCAGCCAGGGCGTTTTGAGAAAGGTTAAAATATGTGAAAAATACACGCTAAAAAAAAAAAATCTGTTTAGAAAACAATTCCAGTGTAAGTGCTGCATGCTCCCAGCTTCTGGCCCCCTTTCCAGGAAAGGAACTCCAGCAACAACACAATTTAGTTCCATTTGGGGGGTGGGGGGTTTCCATTTCCTTCCTATGGGATTTTTTTATTAGCTTTTTTTTTTTAACTGTTTTTCTTTCCCTATGCTGGTTTACTGCCTTGTATCTATCTACCCCCAAGGAGTTTAAAAACCTCAAGTCAGTATTATTGGATTTTTCTTAGTGTATTTTCTGATTCTCCTGGTGTGAGAGCATGTGGTCCGGATCTGTGCATTCGTGTGTTGGTGAGGATGGAGGGCTGGGTGCCAAAGAGATGATGTCCATAAAGGCCTGGGGAAGTGTTAGCTGAGCCTTCGAAGTGTGCACCGAAAAATGAATTGCCTTGTTCTTTTCACTGTTGTGCAAACCTATTGGTTAAAGATCAATGCACACAGTAGGCACTGAACAAGTATCCGTTGTCTGGATAAGGGAATAATTGAATACTAGGTACTGTTTCTTGAACTTTTACTCTGCTTATCATAATTGATGCTTTACGTAGTTTATCTCATCCAACCCTTGCAATAGCACCATAACGATGTTGATCTCAACTCTGTGGAGGAGTAAACTTCAAAGGTCACTTCCTATGGGAGGGGGATGCAAGGGAGGGGATATGGGGATATGTGTATATGTATAGCTGATTCACTTTGTTATACAGCAGAAACTAACACACCATTGTGAAGCAATTATACTCCAATAAAGATGTTAAAAATAAATAAATAAAAGGTCACTTCTTCTAATCACATGTGGAATAGGGCAGGATTCAATTCCAGTCCTGTCTGTCTACTGGAAATAACTTAACTGGGAGAAATTATGCATATATCATGACCCCCGTCCCTTCCCCAAAGATGAAAGATATTGATGAGCAAATGTCTGGACCTGTTAGAAAAAAGCTTCTCGTGGTAGAACTACGGACTTAAAACATTTGAATGGTCCAGTTAATTTCTCTGGGCTTCATCTTCCTTTGGGAAAGGAGCAGGTTGGCTTGATCAAAGAGGCCTCACAAGTCACTCTTAGTTTCCCCCAAGCCTGCCTGGTGCCCCAAGGCAGGCATCACTAATAGATAACACATGAGGCCTCAGAATCCTTCTCAACACAAAATTCGAGGCAGCTAGTAACAATCTCCCTGCTTTCCTGCTCTGTGAGGCTGTGTGGTTGACAGCAGAGTTCGCCAACCTCCAGTCATTCGGTTGGCCTCCTTTGTGATGTTTGCCTTGTCTGCACTCTCCACCGTCTCAATATAGTTTACTTAATTGCTTTACATTGCTTCCCTTTCTTTTTAACCAAAAAATAGCCCTTCTCTAAGAATAATATTCATGAAATAGGGGATTTAATGTGGTAGCAGTATAATTTTGAATATTGGTTAAAAAGAAGCACGTAATTATATAATTTTTATAAGTTTGTCTTTGGTATGTTTTCCTCACTTCTTGGGACATCAGGATGATGGGAAGTCCACAGACTTTGGGGTTCAAGAGACTCCATCATATGCCAGCTCTGCAACCTTGGGCAGATATTTAACTTGTTGAGTCTCACTTTCCTTTTTCATAAAATGGGAATAATGACTTTCTTTGCCACACTGTCCAGAGGATTAGAAGTAATTTAACGCAATAATGCACACAAAGCAAGTCTTTGGTACATAGTGAGATGTTCAATAAATGGCAGCCACTGGGACTCTCACAGGCTAAGGTGCTGTGCTGTCAGCATCACCACACCCAGTACTGTTTGAATATCCCCTCTCTTCCCTGACTACAGACTAGACCACCTCTGCCTGGAGGCCTGGAAGTCCTGGAGTACAGCACCACTGATAGCACTTCAGTGGCAAATATTTACCCAAAGAAGGAAGAGCTTTGAAGAATCTTGCTCTCGCTGTCTTCTCAGAGGAGTATCGCACCCCTGTCACGGAAACATGGCTTCAGTGATCAGACTCCCTCGTAATTAGGAAGCCATTTTATTTTTGTGGTCACCATCAGCCCCAGGGCTCGGCACACCTGATTACATAAGTGGGTCTTCTCTCCTGCCTTGTCTCTGTTATTACTTCTAATGTTTTATCTTCTTCGGAGGGATGGGGAAAAAGGAAGCACATCATGAACAAGGCCTCGAAGGCTCAGGGCCACAAGAGAAATGACTAAACAATCCTCGCCTGTCCCTGGGACCAGAGGCCTGTGAGGCTCCACCTTTATTCTCCAAACCCAGCTGAACACACCAGTTTTCTCAGTTGACTTTCTGTGGATCCAAAGCAGCAAGTGACATTGAAAAAGCCGTATTTAGAGGCCCCTGTCATCCCGATTTATCTATGAAGAGTGGATGACAGAGGGCTAGGACCCTCCCCCATGCTTTAGTGTGAAAGAAAGACGGCGTTTATTTACTTAGAGAAAGGGAGGGGAAGCAAAGGCGGGCATGTCACACGCCCTGTGAAGGATGTCAAGCTTTTCCTGAGCTGGGCTTCTGTGAACTGTAAAGGTTGGGCTGAGACTCAGAGACACGAGACAGGAAGGTGTGTTTCCTAAGGAAATGGTAAGCCCGCTTTCAGGTTGCCCTGGGCACTCTCTCCTTCCGATGGCCCTGGGACCAGACAGAGGTCCGAGGGGGATCATTTCTGCCAGGCAGAGGGGAGGGAAATTCCTGATAAAAACAATATGACTCAAAGTGAAAGGCAAGAACCAAAATCACGCCCGGAATGTAGGGAATTCACGGGGATCGGAAAGAAGATGTATGAAAAGAAAATGTATGAAAAGGACGCTGGTAGACCAGCAAGCAAGACATCTCTGACTCTGAAAACCAGACAGCAGTAGACACTTGGGCAGCACTCTCCACCTTGTTTTCTGACCATGAACTCACACCCTCGCTTTGTGTGAGCATGTGTGCTTGTGTAGGCAGAGCAATTAAAAAGGAAGCCCAAAGACCGAACAAATCAATGTTTACAGATTCATAATAAGTTCCTTTCCATATATTTATTTATTTTCTCTTTAGCCGCTAAAGAAACAACAGCAAACTTGCAGGGAGCAGTTGTTGCCAGAGGGTGAATCATGGCTATATTGATTTGATTATGTAAAAGCTCAGAGGAACCTAAAGCCAGATACAGAAATATCTCATAGCCCTGAACCCTATGGGATACACACTAGTAAAAAAGCAATCTTTATATTGTTCCTGATAAAAGCATCATTAGTTTCCTCATAGTGAAACCATTTCTCTGCTGATACAGTATATGGTTTTCTTTTTCTCTAGAATCCACTCAGACATAATTAACACTCAGTTACTAGACTTGAGGTTCCCTGGGGTGAACTGCTCAACTTGGGGAGGGGGCAGGGGCTAGAGGTGGGAAGAAAGAAAGACTGAGAAAGGAGAGGGAAGGAGGAAACACAGGAGAGGGCGGCGAGAAGAGAAGAGACGGGAGCGGGAGGGAGACAGAGGAGGGGGTACGGTATTGAACCGATCCATCTTTGGCCTTCCTGAGCATTCCCCCCATTTGCCTGTACCGCGCAGTGAGATGAGAGTCAGCGCGGTGGCGCCCTCTGCTGGTCATGCTTATCATCCCAGCTGCCCAGCGATCTGGTGGCCCCTTCCTGGGGAAGATCTCCCTTCCAGGGAGAGAAGCCTGGACTGACACTTCTGCAGACAGACAAATGCCCACAGTGTGTGCTAAAAGGCAGCAGCAACAGCGTTCTCTGTTTCCTTTCCCCTGTCTGCTTGTCTGCTTGTAGGCAGCAGCAACTTGAAAAGCCTCGTACACGTAGTGTTTCTGGGCACAGCAGGGCTGGTCTTGAACGGGATCTTCACATTTTAAGGGTTTGGGGAAATAGGACCTGGAGGGCCCTCTCAGGTTCCTAGCTCCTGGCCAGATGGTTAGTCCCCATGAGCCAAGGGGGTAAAGTCCTGGCTGCCCACAGGAGGGGCTGTGGGTTTGAGGGGCCAGCACCGACTCTGTGGTCCTCTGCAACTGGGCCTCAGCTTCTTTAAAGAGGTGCAAAAATCGCCAAATGTACTGCTCGTGCTATGGACTTCTGAGCAAATAATGGCCCTTTCAGGAAAAAAAAAAGTTTTAATTTAAAAATTCTCTCTTTACTTCTCCTCTCAGCTTCACTTTCCCTTGGCTCAAGGAGAAGGGTGATCAGAGTCACTCAGGAGACAGGGAGGGCCAGGCGCTCCTGAGGCAGAATGAACCCAGACGTGGATACGGACGAACTAAGCAGGCAGAAACCAAGCCCCTTTAGGAGTTTATTCTAGCACCTTCCGTGTGCATTAGCAAGCCCACGGGTGCATACACACACACACACACGTACACATGCCCACAGTGGGTATAAAAACATGAATGCGTAAACACTTTCACACACAACCAGAACCCCGTGTGCAGACTTCCAAACACATATATACATATGTCTTCATGTAATCCCATATGGACTGCGTCTTCACATCCTCAGCCTCGCCCTCACCCACATTCCTCCCTCTGATCCCAAAAAACCTGACGTTTCTGTGGAAAAAAATCTCATCTGGGTGTCTTGTGTTGCTCTATTGTTCTATCCTGAGGACCCTTCAGGGACCCCTTCCCAGCCAGCGAAGGCTCTGTGCTCTCACCAGCACCATATCACCACATTTTCGTTACTTTAGGTGGATCACAGGGGATTACAATAAAGGCTTCTGGAAAAACAAGGGGCAGAGCTCTGTAGTCAGGCTGATTTAGTCGTTACCAGCACAGAGTCTGAGCCAGACTGTCTGCGTGCACCCCAGCTCTGTCATGTTGCTAAGCTGCGTGTCTCAGTTTCCCCAGTTGCAAAATGGAGATTCCAATAGTACCTGCCCCAGGGGGCTGCTACCATCATGAAATGGGTTCATATTCAGAATCTGCCTGGAACAGTGCCTTTCATGTAATAACTGCTATATAAATGTTTGTCAGACAAAGGTGCATAATCCAGGCTGGTTGTGTTATTCTCAAGAGTAATCCTGGGTAATCACAAGTAATCATGAGTAATTCCTCTTCCCTATTTCTTACCAGGTAAAAGAAGAGAAAGAACACACACTAAGGTGATGACCAGATGGACACATCCTTCAGACTCTTTCTATCTTGGGGATCCTTTTCCTGGATCTCATTGATTATCTCTTAATTATTGGGTTGGCCAAAAATTTCATTCGGGTTTTTCTATAACATCTTTTTGGCCAACCCAATATATGTTGTAATGGCATTGTAACCTGCAGCAAGTCACTTTGGGCAGCAGTCTCCTCATCTGCAAAGGCTCTTAGATCATTTTTAAGATCCTTTTTAGTACAGATTTATTTTAAAACCAGATACAGGCATTTTCAAAGCTCATTTTAAACACCAGTTGCAACCTCTTCCATTCATTTTCCCCCTTCTTAAAAAAGTTAGAGCTTTTAAAAAGTAGAATACTTGACTGCTTTTGATCCCTTTTCTTCTTTTTTTAAATCATTCCCACTTTCTGATGAAAGCATAATCAACAGTGAAACAGCAGAAAGTGGGGTGATTGGGGTCACGAGATAAGTAACCCAGTGAGCTTTAGACAATCAATGCATTAGGAGCAAAGCCAGACAGAGACATGACAACCTCAGTGGGAAGCCTCATAATTCAGTGTTCCTCCAAAATAATTTCTTTAAATATCTGTTCAATATTATGTGGAGGGGTGGGAGGAGAGGGAGAGGATAACTGATAACAGCCTTAGGCACCTCCTCTGTTCTCGGAACAATTCTGTTCGGTCCCAAATTTGCAGACCCCACTCAGATAAAGAAAAGCTCGGCAGCAAACCAGACCCGCCCTCTTTTGAAGACATTATCATGTAACTATTATGAAACCTCAACCCCTTCAAACAATATTTCTTTTAAATATTTCAACTGCACAAATACTTCTGATAAATACAACTTTCTCCATCTTGTTATATTTCCAGCAAGATCTAGCACCCCAGCGATGCTCTAGCGCTCTTAGGAAGCAACACCTCTAGAAATTGCACTCTCACCCACCTCCAAAGCTGGTTTTGATTAGCAGGGAAGTTTTCAACAGATGTCTTTCTAATTATGGGTCAGGAAGCTCCAAGACTCTATCTGCGGTGGCATCTTTCCTCTAGCGTGGCCCTGTGCTCCTCTTTGAAGGTCTGCTCATTCCAGGAACAACCTGGAAGATGCATGATTTCCTAAGTTGACCTCCACACTCAAAGGCCAGAGCAAGCTTGGTGGTTTCCACAGGAAAATATTCTTTGCCCTCTTTTTCCTTTTCAACATCATCTACCTAACCTTACCATCATAATGTGGACTTTAAGAACCCACAACATCTGTAGTGCCTTTGAGTCTTCATAGAAATATTAAATCATGCACAGACTTATTTTAGAAAAAAGTGGTGCCTTACTGGATTCTAATTCTTTGGAAATTGGTAATGTATGGATGATTTCTGTAGTAATCCTTTGTTAACCAAAATATTCAACTAACCACCACAACCTGACTTAGTTGGGCCAGACAGTAGTTTGCTGTGGTAATAATGTGCTTCATCATGAGTTTCCTTCACGCAGAAGGATGGTTCCTGTCATTAAAACATGCATTAAGATGTGCTTCGCATTCACCCCTAATAAAGTGCATGAGGTTTAACCACTGAGCGTGACCAGCCAGACATACCAGTGGGACAGCTGGTCAAGTCAGAGCTGGCCGTGGTCACTGTCTGTGGCATGGATCAAAGAAGAGCAAACTAGACCACGTAGGAAATGAACTTAAGAGGGCAACCTCATTCCCTGCCTGCTCTGAGCAACATGCTAACTAGACACAGGTAAGACGTAGACATTTTTCTCTTTCTTACACACCCACAACTGTCCCCTTAAGGATCTATTTGGCGCAGGAGTTTCTGTTTGGGGATGGACCAAAACCAGACCGTGGGCATGAGCTGTGTAAAACTCAGATGTGAATTCCACAAAAAGTTTGCTCATAGCCACCAGAACATATGAGAGGACTGTGGGAAAATTCCAGCAGCTCTCTACACCCTAGACTCAGCGTTCACAATTCACTATCCAGACTGTATTCTTATATCACTTTTACCTTGTCTTCTTAAAGAACTCCTACTCTTTACAGCCCAACTCAAATATTTCCTCTTTCAGGATGACTTTTATGACTCTTACCACCCACCACCCAGGCAAAAGGAGGCTCCTCCTCTCTGGGCTCCCTTGGCTCTTGGCTCATGTTCCTTTCATCTCAGCTCCACCAGTTACTAATTGAGCTCATAAGTCAATTTGGGGTCAAATCAGTACCTACCTCAGGGGGTTGTTGTGAGCGTTAGGTGACTTAATACACATAGAGCCCTTCTGATAATGATAGGGTTACAGTAAGTGCTCAATAAATCTTATGGTCATGGTTGTTAGCACACCGGATGCAATGTACTGTAATTATCTGCCTGCTGTATTTGTGACTGTGTGCTTATTAGAAGAATGACCGCATCTTTTTCAGCACTCCATCAGAATAATCCCATAACCCACCCCTGACTGGGTGCATTGCTAAAAGAAACCCTCATCCTTCTGCTTCCATTACCTGAGTGTTGTTAAGAGTCAGGCATTTCTTGAATGTCATTAAGATTCCTCAGTACTCTAGTGGGCCTGTGTGGTGGGTGTAAAATACGTCCACAAATACCTTGATACTCCCTCCTTAGGGCAGTAGACCCTGATTCCCTCCCTTAAATGTGAGCTGTACTCAGCAACTCAGGTGTAACAAATGGAGCATGACAGAAGTGATGGTGTGACTTCCAAGACTAGGACATGAAGGGCCTTGGGGCTATCTCCTTGTGCTTTCTCCTGGGTCCCCTGCTCTGGAGGGAGCCAGCTGCCATGTTGTGAGGATGCTCAAGCAGCCCCATGGAGGGTCCATGTGGTGAGGCTGTGGGGCCTCCGGCCAACAGCTGTGTGAATGAACCATCTCAGAAGTGAATCCTCTAGCCCCAGGCAAACCTCAGACGCTGAAGCCTCTAAGAGACCCTGAGCCAGAAGAACCAAGATAAGCTGCTCTAAACTTCTGACCCACAGAAAGGAAGATAATTAATGTTTACTGCTTTAAACTGCTACGTTTTGGGTTAATTTATTATGCACCAATAGGTAACAAATACAGACGGTGACTAAATCAGCAATACACTTTGGGTGAGATTTCTGTTTCAAAGTGATATACCTTCGAGTAGAAAATGAGAAGGCAGAGAAGAGGGGTGGTAATTTCCTGTAAAGCTTCCTGTCTTGGGGACAGAGACAGCTCACGTTACGCACTAGGGGTGGCCAAGCTGCCACTCACCTGGGGGCACCATGGGCTCCTGGAGGCCATCCTCAGGGAGTGGAGCTGGCCTGTCCATGGGGATGGGAGGGCCCACTGCCTGCTACTGCCCTGAACCCTCCTGGCTGCTGGCCACTGGCTAAAAAGCTGTCCTAGAACAGTTTGTATCTTCAGTTCCCTGGAGAGTCCGCCTAGAGTAGAAAAAATAAAAGCACTCAACCCAAGGACGTGAGTCATATCTAGACTCCGCTTCTTATATACAGACTTCAAAAAAGTCATAGAATCTCCCAAAGCCTCAATGTTCTCATCTGAGACTTGGGAATAATAAGAACATCTATCTTATCTATCTTTTGAGTTGTTGGGGAGATGAAATGAGATGATATATGAAGCATTTAGCCAACCACAGATTTAAAGTGCTATGGAAATATTAGAATTGTGTTTTGTTTTTCTCCACAGCTCACATAGATGCCCAGTAATCTCAAATTCACCAGTAACTCTCAACTTCTCTAGAGAAAAAGTTATTTGATATGTTTAAATAAAGATCAAAAGAGGATGCGTGGAGATGTGTAACCCAAAGAAATGACTTTCAATCTACAAAATTTTAGGCCACAGTGGATGAGAGAGTCAAAAGAAGGGCAAATACCTGGTACCCCATTACTTAGACACCATGTAAGATCAACTCTTCTTGGCTTAAGTGGCTTTTGGTGACTTGAGATGGATGAGGAAAAATGAGTGGTTATATATATATATATATATATATATATATATATATATATATATATATATTCACTGCAAATTTGAAACAAAAGGCACATCTACCCCGGTTTCAAGGCAGCCCTGCCAGCAAACAGAGACTGTAGTCTCTGACCCCTTGAAATTCTTCCTGTTTCATGGCTTTGTCTTCACTACATCCTTTCCTTTCCTCCCCTCCCCACGTCTATCTCCACGCATTTCTACTTTGTCAGACAAAACCCAGAAATATTGAAATGTGGTTTGAGTATCAAAGCAGCCAGGAAGTTGAGAGAACAAGTTAAAACTATTTTCTTAACTCACGGCTTCTTTCCAGGAAATATAGCACTTATAATAGATAGATAAATAGCCCGGGCCATTTAGATAATTTCACTTGTCCTTTCCCACTTGTCAAAGCATTTGGCTACAAGCATGACGGGCCCTATTTAAGTGAACAGGTACCTCCCTCAGCTACAAACAGTGGCTGGTCTCCAGGGATTTGTTCATAGAATTAGGTCACAGGCAATTCAGAAGATGATTCCCAACCAAGCAAACTTTGAGTTTCTCCTTAAAGACCTGAAAACCCAAAGACTGCTTTTCTGAATTAGACTCTTCATTTAAGGTCATGGGATGTACCCCCTCTCAGGACAGTTTGTTCTTAGTAATAACAGTTTTCAGACCACAGCCAAGGTCACGCCAAGTGAGGCCAACTTCAGTTTCCAGGCTTCTGAGACACATTGCAGAGAGAGCCTTTCAAGGTCTCTGCCTCTGAATATGTCCGCATAGGGTGAAACATGTGGCACCCCAGACACTACCAGGGCTGAGATACTAGGGTTTGGCAGCTTCTAGGGCAAGAGTGGGCCAGAGAGCCTTGGATCGTAGAGGAAAGGACATGGAGACAGGTGCTGGGGTTTGTGTTTACCCGGATTCATCATCGTGATGCATCTAGACTTACCAGCCTCCCCTCCTCATTTGTCTGTCGTGTGATTCAGACCCCTTGGATTGCAGAGAAGAGACCAACTCTTAGGAAAATGAGGGTTTAATGTGAAGATACACAGGATCATGTACAGGAATTGGAAAACTGTTAGCCTTAGACAGTTTTAGGGGCTAGCCTTTCTCTCTCCCTCCCTCCCTCCCTCCCTCCTTCTCTATTTCTCCCCAGGCATCTTTCTCTTCTATCCTTTCAATGACCAGTTTTCACCCTGGACACCATACCTTTTCTCTGCCTCACAGCTCCTGCTTCCTTGTGGTGTCTGCTTCCCCACCTCACTCAGAATTTGTTTTCCCAGCATCTTGTCTAGCCCTACTCTACCGCATAATATCCTTTCTGCTTTGCCTCCATCAATGACACTTCATTCTCTCCTCTCAGCTGAAATAGATATCTTGGTTGACTCAGCTCATCTTTTGGGGGGCAGGCTATGTCTTGCGTCTTTGGCAAGCTTTAGCTTGGCTTCCTTGGGTCAGTGCCTACCCCTGTTCCACTCCACTGTGCCTGGGGTAAGTCATATGATATAAAATATGGCTGCCCAGGGCTGTCTTCCATCAGGAGCTATAGGCATAGAAGCACCGCTAAGAAGAGGGATGGGGGCGTGTAGGTGGTCTTAGTGCTGTACCAAGGTACTCATGGTGAGGCAGGTGACTAAGGCAGAGGGACTGGCCTTAAGCCAGAGCCATTCAGGTTTCCTTCATTATCCCAGTGTTAGAAAGTAAAGGTCTTTAAGCTATCCCAAACTTGGCTTTTCATCAGGCACCACTTGCAAGTTTATAGTGTTCTAGTTAAAAGTATATTTGGGACTGAACTCAGGAGAACAGGATTCTGGGCTGGTTAACCCCAGGCCTTAGGAGTGCTGAGTCTATTCACCATTCACAACTGGGCACCTGAGTACCTTGGCACTCACAGAAGATCCACAAGCTCCCTGAGAATGCAGCTACAGATCTGAGTCTCTGTGAGGCCTGATTTACTTATTTGCTAAACCCGATTATCATATATGTGGGATCAGGTTCCCTGTGTGTCATATAATGAACCCATGGTTTAATTTGGAAACTCCTTGAAGCGTAAGCATATACCAATGATGTCCCAAAGAAAAACAGTTTTGTAACTGTCAGGCACATGATGGAATGGTCACAAGGACATGAAATCAGCTATGCAAATTGTGAGACGTAAGTCACACTTCTATTTGTACCGTGACAGTGTGAAAATTGGAATTATTTTTTGTCAATATAGAAAAAAAGTCAGAGACTATATGCACTGTCTTATGAAGAAAACGACTCTACGATGTCCAAATTATCTGTGACATATCCCACAACACATTTGATTTTTTTTCTCACTTAACCTATGGCTCAAGGACCATCAGCGTTGTGTTTAATTTGATATTTTAAGAATCTAATATAATGAAAGTATGCATGTGACTATTTAATAAACACCCCACTGGTTGGTTGATAATGAAGAAATAAGTCATGCCATTCTGTTGATAACTGATTAGTTTAATTTTGCCAATTCAATTTCAAAGAAGTAGAAAGTAATTTTTAAAAAGGTGTAAAACGTTCAAATATGTCACCATCAACAGGTACATTGGTTAAAAGACCCAGAGCACTGTGTTAAAATATAAGTTTGATAGGTAGGAGTGGCATTAAATTGCCTTTTGGAAGAGGGCATAGTTTTGCATTAAGAATGTGGGCTCAGCAGACGAAAATCTTCTGCCAATTAAGTAACTCTTCTAACTCCTGCTTTCCCTATGTGTGAATTGCTCTGGAATTCTTGCAAGGACTTAACGAAATTTTATTTTAAAAATTCACATGAGTGTTGAATTCCACTTTATAATATATTTGTTTTAGTTTTAAAACAAAATAATATTAATTTTCTGTCTTTGCATAATCCCAACACATTAACCCAAATGTCAGTGTGTCAGTTAACAATGCTTTCAATTACAAATAACAGAATATTCAAATACAGTGGACTAAGCCATAAGTACCTATATGATTACTTCACATGGCTAGAGATGCACTTCTATCATCAAGGACCTGATTCATTCCAACACAGGTTAATCCACCCTCTTAAATGTGTTGGCTTTTTATGATTGTCCTGTTTTTTTTTTTTTTTTCTTATCACAAAATGACTGCCAAGCTCCAGGCATCTTCTCACACCATCATCCCAAGAATGAAAGGGGAAGAAAAGGAGTCCTCTAAAACACATATCTTAAAGTGTCTTTGGCCAGAACTCATCATGACCCTCCTTAGCTACAAGGAAGGCAGGAGAGCAAGTTCTGGCAAAGGGGAATGGAGTTTCCATGACTGGCTCAGACTAATACTAACTCCTCCTCCCAGTATGGCTAACTGGGAATAAGGAGGTGGCAATGTCCACTGAATAGGCAAATAATAGCATCTGCCACATTCAGTTTAAAAAACATAGAGGTAGGAAGTTTTGCTTTTCCTGCCTCCTCTGAGTCCTCTCTCTTCAGGTATCGAAGAAGAAAGAAATTGCATAGCTTTGTCTTATAAATCTATACATCTCAATCTATCTCTCTCTCTGAATCAGAAAGAGATAATGTCTTCCTTTTTCTTTAAAAAGAAAAAAGAAAAACATTTTCCTTCCCAGTAGGATTTTCTAGCACTAAATGGTGTCTTAGGAGTTCATTTCAAATACAATTCCAGGAGAAGACTCCCTGCTTTAGGGATGCATCCTTCAGCTTAAGGGAGGTCTATTGCTGAGCCTGGAGGGAATCTGCAGGGTTTGGCTGGGAAGAGAAGGGTTCTTGAGAAGAGGGGCAGTTGAGGGGCTAAGAGGGGTGAGCCATGTTTTCAGCCCTAGGGGGTTGGTGGGAAAGGGAACTGCAGGTGTGAGCTGCCTCTGAAGGGCTCTGAGGCAAAGACTACCTCTCCCAGGGCCAGGCACCTGAGCCATGGATGCACTTAGCACAGACAATGGAACTGCACCATCTGCTGGGTGTACAGCCCTGGGAAGGCCTCTCATCCCACTTACCCTGGCTGCCTTCAAGGGCAGCACCAATCTTGGAATGAACAGCTTCCCTTCTATGGCTTGGGGACAGCACATCCTTGTCACTAATGGAGACTCATAAGATCCTAGAGGGCTGCCCCCATAGCCCGGGCAACAGAACTCAGTTCGCTATTCTGTTGGTAACTGGTGGGGAAAATATTTTGCTTTCCCTATGGTTACCTGCCAATCTTCCACCATACGTGTATGGCCAGGAGACACTGGTAGCCCTACCTACAGAGGTGCCAAAACAACTCACATATGCTAATGTAAGTAAGCAAAGAAACATTGCAAATGAAATCAGTAGCCTCCAAAATAGGAGACCAAGGTGAAACCAGAGAGGTGGCACATATTAAGGATGATCTAATGATAGAAATAAGATACAATATGATACAAAAATAAAATAGAAAACTAAAATGAAAACTCTTAAAGTGATATAAAATGATGTTGCAATAAAACAACCCAAGAGCATAAAAGTTTCTGAAAAAAATAATAACCTCTAAATGTTAAAATAGAGCAAGGAAATTGAACAATAGACTGGACCATGATGAATATTCAACTAGTGATTTACAAGATTAAAAGGACAAACTGTCTCAGAACACAGAGCAAAAACACAAAGAAATGGTAATAATGAGTGAAAAGATAGTGATACAGAGGACATATCCACGAAACCTAATGTGAAATAATAGGAGTCCAGAAAGAGAGAAAGGAACAGGTTGAAGAGAATAATCAAATACATTACAGAAGAAAATTTTCCTGACCTAAAAAATGACTTGCATTTTCGTATGAAAAGCAGGACTTACTAAAAGCCAGGCAGATTTAAAAAGAGAAAAAAACAGACCAAAAAATCTAGCCATATCTGGGTAAAGTTTCTGAAATCAGAGGATAAAGAGAGAACCATTTACTTACACAGAGAACAGAATGAGACTGGCATTGATTTTCCTGTCTGGTAAGTAAAGGACGATAATTTCAAAACTATCCACCTGACCAAGACATTGGGAAGCCAAAAAAAAAAAAAAAGGCATTTCCACACATGCAAAGACTTTTGTACTTTTTCTGAAGGAATTACTTAATGAAATGTGCAAGTCAAATAAAAATAAAATTAGAATACAGATCTCAAGGTAGCAGATAATGTAGTACAAGAATTAGGGGAGACCCAATGCCATAATGCAGTAATTTCCAATTCAATCTAATTGAATGAAAATAATATTGTCTTACAGTTTTTGCCTGCTTACTGTGTCTCAGGTATTTTTCTAAGTATGTTATATGTATTACTTACTATTACTTTCCTCACATTATAGGAAAAAAAATCACATTTTACTATTACTTTTTTGGGGGGCTAGGGGTTAACTTACCCAAGGTCATGGAGCCAGGATTTGAACGCAGACAGATTGATTCTAGAGACGGCACACTTACCCTCTACACTATAAGACCTCCATAAATAGCCTCACAATAGTGCAGGCATAAATGATAATGCCAGTGTTAACAAAGAGTATTTGAAAAGAATGAGATAACTGGAATAAAAAATTTAATAATTGGTTGGAAATAAAATGCCATATTAATTAAACAATACCCAGAAGTGGGGTAGAGGCATAGGAATAAAGAGTGGGGAAGCAAAACCCTGCTAAAAATCTTGTGCTTTTGGGGCAGGGGCAGGAGTAGAATTATTATTTAATTTTGGTAGAAAGATATGTTTAAATATGACTGCTAGAAATATGAAGTTACTTAGGAACAAAGTAAGATACATAACTGAACTTCATATTAAAGAACAGAAAAAGGATGTAAAAAATATGAAACCAGAAAAAAAAAGAAGAAACAATAAGTAAGAATAAAAAAAAGAAAATCTAAAATAAGATAGATGGCATATGAGCAAAAATGTCAGATATCACAATTAATGCAAATGGCTTTACTTTTCTTATTGGCAGACAAAGACTCGCAGATTAGGTTAAAAAAAACAAACCAACCAGCAAAAAAACAAAATTGAGCTAGGTTTGTAAGGTATCTACCTTAAATAGAATGAAAAACAAAGTTTAAAAATAAAGAATAGCTGCAGCTATATTATACAAATACAAACCAAACTAAAGAAAGAATGGTAAATTAATGTCAGATAAAGTGAAACTTAAGGCCAAAACATGAAATTAGGTAAAGAGGAAAAGTCTGAATTGTTGAAATCGGTAAAATGTATTATACAAAAACTTTTAACCATATAAGAATAATTTGATAAAACCATAATCACAGTGAGGGACTTTGGCTTTCTCAGATTCTAATGGATAAGTTGTGGGGTTAAAAAAAGGATATAAATGTTTAGAATAACAATCAATAGAGTCTATCCAGTATATGTGTGTCTTGTGTCTATCTAGTATATGTGTGTATAAGTGTTTTTGTGCGTGTGTGTTCACATGTACATATATATGCACAGATACAATACATGTTACAAAGAATTACTTTTTCCTCTTATGTCTAATACACACTCAAAAAAAATTGACAGTGTTCTTGGCCAGAAATAAAACTGTAAAATTCCAAAATGTTGGTCATATTCTCTTATCATGATGAAAGAAAGCTAGAAACCAGAATTAACAACAGTGAAACTCACTCATTGGTAATTAACAGAACCCTAAACAATTCCTGAATCAAAGAAGAAGTCAAATTGAATGATAAATTACCCAGAAATTAGCAGAAAAATGACACTCTATACAAAAAATTTATGAGCTGTGGCTAAATTTGTATTCAAAAGAAAACATATAGCTTTATTAATCAAGAAGATAAGTAAACTGAACATGCAACTTAATGGAATAGGGAAAAAAACAGCAAGAAATAAACTAAAAGGATGCTGGAAGAGGAATTGTAGGGGGAAAAAAGCTGGAATTGATTAATTTTAGAAATTTAAATAACAAAATATAAATGACTAGTAAAATCAAAGTGGATTCCTTGAAAAGACAAATAAAATTTACCAACGCCTAGCAAGCCTAAGAAAGATAGGAAACAAAAATATACAACATGAGGAATGAGAAAGAAAAGGCACAATTACAGACACCAAAAGGACTAAATTCACTTCAAGAGACAAAAGCAATCATATCTCTGAGCTGCTGAGGTTGCCTTGGAAAATTTCAACTTAATAACTGCCTTGGATAAAGACTTCTTTGTCTCTAGCTCCTCAGAATCGGTCTATAAATGGATTTGTATTTCTACCAGAATGAACCATTTAAAAACTGCACTAAAACAAACCATAACTAGAGTTTAAATAGAGTGTTGTGGGGAGTTTACTACATATGCTCATACAACTCTGTTTTAAGTGACATCTGTCTTCTCTAGAGTTCCAAGTGTAATCAAATGCCCTACGCCTTGCTTTGGAAAGAATATCAACCTGTTATTTTTATACTCAAATCCCATCTAGTTAATTGCCGGAAACAGAGCCCCCTTGAAGTGTTTCTCAGTTATTTCTTGGTGTCCCTAAAGGGATGCCTTGCATGTCCCAACCTGTGACAGCAGCTGCCGCCTGGTGTTGGCAGGGCTCTGTCTCTCTGTTACCTGCTTCTCAGAGAACACCATGCTTTCTGCTGGTCCTGCCATCTGGTTTTTCAACCATCTTTTTTTCCTCTGGGGAACCACCTGACCCTCCTCCCTCAATTCATGTACTTGGGTGGATTTTGTTTCTCCTGGTTCCAAGGGTGGGCCTATGACTCAGGTCTGACCAATCAGAGCATTCATTTCCTAGACTTGGCAATGGGTTCAAGAATGGTCAGGTGGCCCAACCAGAGGCAACAAGATACAATGGCAGGGCTCCCCTGGTGGCGCAGTGGTTGAGAATCCGCCTGCCAATGCAGGGGTTCCGGGTTCCAGCCCTGGTCCAGGAAGATCCCACATGCCACGGAGCAACTAAGTCCATGCGCCACAACTACTGAGCCTGCGCTCTAGAGCCCGCGAACCACAACTACTGAGCCCACGTGCCACAACTACTGAAGCCCGCGTGCCTAGAGCCCGTGCCCCGCAACAAGAGAAGCCACTGCAATGAGAAGCCTGCGCACCACGACAAAGAGTAGCCCCCGCTCGCCGCAACTAGAGAAAGCCCTTGTGCAGCAATGAAGACCCAACACAGCCAAAAATAAATAAATAAATAAATAAGTTTATAAAAAAAAAAAAAGATACAATGGCATTTTTGCTGGGCATCCTGGGAGACGGGCTAACATTCTTTCCACTGGACTCCAATTGCTGGCGGCCATGTTGCCGTGCCATGGAGCCTCATCATGAAACTATCTGGGACAGAACAGAGCCAAGAGAAGGAGGATGGTGACATCATTTGGGCCCCTGGGACTACCTTATAGCTGAAACCAGACTATTCCTGAACTTTTCAGTCACATGAACAAATATGTTCTTTTTCTCTATTCCTTAAAGCCAGTTGAGTGAGTCGAGTTGAGTTGTCACTGGAGCCAAGAATCCTAACCGAATAATTTGTCTGGCAGAGTAATACTAAGTATTATCTATGGCCCAAAGCAGCTATGCCTGGGTCTAGCAATTCGCCAAGTCTCTTTTGAGCTGTTCTGATGGTTTTGCTTTTTTACCTGTCTTTCCAGAGAAACTTACAACCAGCCCAAGGAAATGGCTGCAATTCTATCCCCTCTCTTCATATAGCCCCTTGGTTTGCACTTCCAACCAAAATGCCTTCCTTTTCTTCCCATTTACACTAGCTCCTATCAGAGAATGCATATAGATGTGGGGAGCAGGGGAGGAGCAGAGTTGGGGGGTTGTTTACAAAAGTAGCACCTAGGCTCTCTCAAAGCCAGCCAAGGTGTCCTAATTCACCACATTCTCAACCTGCATGACAAGAAATCTGTCCCTTAAGCAAAAAAAGCAAGGGCATAGAAAATGACCTTAAAAAGAAGAATGAAATAGAGACGAGAATATCTCTCCAAGTTAACATCAAATATTTTGGTTTAAGCTTCATATATACGTCTTTAAGGTCTTTTAAAAGTCTTCCTAACATTTAAACATTTTCAACTCACTGACTCAGATTTTTAAAGATTAATAAACCTTCGCAAATCTCTTCTTGTCAACCATTTTAATAGATTTGTCCTGCAGTGGTCTTATCCCCACCCCCTCAAAATAAAACAAACCAAACAATAAATCAAGACCACTGAAATGAAATCCAGTCTCACATCACAGAGCAACGGTTTTATGGGTGAAACGTGTGCTTGCTAATTTCAAGAACAAATTATTGTGCTTTATTTAGTGCAGTTCAATTTATACACTTTTAGCTACAGGAAATAAAAAATAAAGCCCACAGGCTAGTTTTAATTCGGTCAGTTTTTTCTTTCACAAGCATCCCATGGTAGAAGAAACTGGCTGACATCAAATTGGAAAACCCCTCTCTGCTCTCTTGCCTGAGAGTAAGCTTAGCCACTCAAACTGAGAAGTTGTCTCACTTGGAGTATCAGTGATGCTTGGTAGACTTGCATTATTAACAGAATAACGTTTCTGCCTGGAAGAACTGGAGTCAATATTTAATAGATTTAGGTCCTGTTTAGCCACTAGATTTTGGGGCAACCTGACAAAATGAAACTCAGTATGAAAGCTAATAGATTCAAAGATTACAGAATGAGCATTTCCATAAATATGCATTCCTCATAAATAATTGAGGCAATGAATGGAAGGCGATCCAATATCCTTTAATCATTTCCTAATGAATATTCTGTAGATAGGGCAATCCTGGGTAAATATTAGGCCTCCTTTAAAGAGTTCTGTTAAAAAACAAAATATCCAACCAAATGTTTTGGGGTTTTTTTTCATTGTTGTTAAGGAGGTATTAGCAAGATTTTTCTACATAAAACAACTTGTTTAGCTTCAGTGAGAAGAAATTCCTTCCTATAATCGAATCACCGTTAAAGAAAAATGGAAGGAGCATTTGTTCTAATGGCCAAGAGAGGTGACTCTCCAACTCGTAGGCTCGGATGAGCCGCCAGAAGGACCTTCAGGAATCGCCGGGCCGAGCGCTACACTCTGCAGAGCCTCAGAGCTAAGCGGTCTAGACTTACCAAAAAAGAACAGGTTCCAGACTCCACTCTGCCCCAGCCAAATATCCTTGGACATCTCTTAAATTCTGAGAGTCAGTTTTCTTGTTTGCAAAATGGGAACGATCATTCTTATCCTGCTTCCTTCCTGAAGCTATATTAAGGAATGAGTGAAATAGCTTTGCAAACTCTCTAAGGTCTCTAAACAAAAGTCGTGCTGCCTGGGCCCCAAGTCCAGCCATACTAATTGACCTGCTGAGTAGCTATAGATGAGTCATTTAAACACCCTGGGCCTCAGTTTCCTCAACTGTGAAATGGGGATAATAATAATAATATCTGCATGGCAGGGTTCTTGAGAGATTTGACCCACACAAAACACTTAGGGGGTAATAATCCCGGACACATAAGAAGGACAGCATAAATGTTAGCACTTCTTCTTATGATTAGTATTGTTGTTATTGTTGTCTAACATGAGGAAACTCAGTTCCAGGGGACTTCAGAGGCTTAGTCAATGTCACAATTCCAGACAGAAAGTATGCTGAACTGTTGCATTTAAGCCCCTTGCTGTAACGTGATGGGGTGCTTCATCCTGGCACATTCTGGCAGGGCGTCACCCAAGGTGGCATTGCCGGTGCCCTCAAGGGAGAAAGCACTGACTGGAAGCTGTAATTGGTTGAACTAAAACCAGCCACAAGAGCCCCCAGGATGGGTCGCCGCCTTCACAGCGAGGACTAGACATCAATAATCAGCAGCTAAGAGTAGACAGGAAAAATCCTCCATGAGGCGTGGTGGGAAAGAGTGCAGCGGGGTCACTGAACATTCTCAGAATGAGGGAAAACAAGAGAAGCCCAACTGCCCTCTGGCTGCCCTTGGGCTGGGAAGACAGCCATAAAAAATGTCATTCTGATGGATGAAGAGGTGATAAGGTGTGGAGTGATGGACCCACTTCATTTCAGGGTTGGTGTGTGTTCTTAGGCGCTTCCTTCCTAAGGGCCGGGCTTGTAAATCTCAGGCAGAGTTGGTCATTATAAATATGGGGCTGGTCTGGAGCATGACAGCTGCTTTATCTTCTCATGTGAGTACTCCATGTGCAGGGACCCTCTGCAGGGGCCGGAGAACTTTCTGAAGAGAGCATAGGAGTGTCCAGGCCTACTTCCCAGCCCACCCACTTGGCCAGAGAGTCTTCGACCTCTCACCTTTCCAAGCTCCATATACCGTTCTCCTCAGCCCCCTACAAGCAGACTCCCACCGGCTCTCCTTTCATAACAACTGGGGGTCTATCGCTTTTGCTTCCTGAGGGAAAACAGTCAGGCATCACCCAGAGATGCTGAGGAGATGCAAAGGGAAACATCAGCGTTTCCTTGCCTGTGGGCTGAGGGCTTTCACAGTGGCTCACGGGAACCATTCCTCGTGGCCAGGACAAAGCACTGGGATACTGGGGAGGCAGGCATTGTGAGGACTAAGATACTGGTGTGGGAGCTTCCTTGTTATTCTCGTCAACCTCTTCTCTCTCTCTCATCGCCCTGTCCTCTTCTTCTTCTCTCCCAATCCTCTCTCTGACTTTTCCTCCCTTTCTTTCATATATCATTTTCTCCAAAATGTGAGTATTCCAGAAAGGAGTTTCACAGAGATCAAGTTATTTTACTTTGTTTTCTACTGTCACTCCAATTACCTTGTATAATTATGTACATCATTACATAAGCAAACATTAAAATTCTTTTAATTAGCTTGATATACAGCCCATGTTTTTAGGCTGCTCTGTAAGCTGAAACTCCTCCTTGTCAATAAAGAGGGGAACTGACTATATGATTTCTCAAGTTCCTTCCAGCACTGATTTCCCAGGAAATTTTCAGAATCCACTCACTCCTCTTCCTTAATGTGGGCCTCTCTGGACGTGCAGTCACTTTCCCAAAGGAAATGTACCCCAAACAATGTGAAATCAGGGAAAGGCACCAAGAAATACAGGAAGGGGTGGCAAGTCCTTTGGGGACAAACCCTTTTCATGTTTATCAGGGCCTGCTTCTTAGGAAGGTGCGTCATGAAAATACTGCACAGGGTATCGAACAGAAGCTGTGCTGCACGGCAGCAAGACACCCCCTCCCTGACTCTTAAACTCTCTCAGGCTGACCTCAAGACCTTTTCGACCCTTCAGTGACAAGGGTGAGTTTCCACAGTTCAGTTGGGCTTTATTTGAGGCCAAGGTAATAGCTCAGACATCCCACAACCAGAATCGATTGAGTTTATCTACTAAGTCACCTGCCTCTGAATTAACAACCTATGGGTAATAGGATATTCCCTGGCTGGTGTCCCATGTGTTCAATGTAGGCCAAACCCACACCAGTCATCCCTTGACCTCCTAGGAAGTAGGCAGAAATGCCAATCTTCTTATTATGATGCTGAAAAACATACCAATGACTTTGCCCCCGTTGGAATGAAAACACACACAGCAGGTACTATTATTGCTATTAACAATACACTAAGTGGATCCAGAAGTGCCTGCATACAGAAACAACAATCACAACCCCAAACCAGTGAGAATTAACTTTGAACTTTGAAGTAGAGTATATCACACTCACACAACCAATTAAAAAGGCATGTCATCTTGTTTGGAAAGTATCTATTGATTTCCCAGTTCATCAGATCAGGTTGATGTTCTTTCAATGGCCTCGATGATATCATCAATATTTTTCTATTTAGAATAATGACTTATTTTATATGCCAACAGCTATAAAAAACAACCCACCTATATATATTTCTACCGACACCAGCTTAAGAGCCATCTGGTTTTCTCTCCTTAACATATGATATTGGTAATCTGGGGCAAAAGAAATGTTTTGGTCTTGTCATGAGACTCATTTAGAGACCACAGTAAATTTGTTTAGTTTAAAATCCAACCACTAAATCATATTTTCTCTATTAGAGGCCGATGCTCTCCACAGCATTTGGTGTCCAAATTACATTAATTTTAGAGTGAATTACATTCATTTCAGAAGCAGCCCCCAACTCCCTTCTCCCTCCTGTCCAAGAAGGCAATATACTGACCAGCTGTGTGATCTTTGGCAAGTGACTTAATCTCTCGGAAACTCATTCTTCTCATTTATTAAATGGAAAAAAAAAGTGCTAGGGTTCTCAGGCATATTACCTCTTTTAACCCTCATGGTTGCCCCAAGAGATTGACACTGTTATCAGCCCCATTTTACAGGTGGGAAACCGAGGCACAGAAAGGCTAGGTAACTTGCCCCAAAACAACACAGCTGGTATGTGATGAAGCCAGAATATCTGACCGCAAATGTTCATAACCGATTGCACCTGCCTCAAAGGACTGTGTGGGGATTCAATAACATAGTCAAAACACCACACCATCAATTTGGGCACTTGGTGGGTGTTAAGGAGGTATTATGACAGGGGGTAGGGAGTCATACCACCAGAGTTCAAATCCCAACCTTACTGTTCAGTGCCTATATGACCTTGGGCCAACCACTAACCCCTATGTGCTTTAGTTGTCTCGTAAAATGGCGGGGATAGCAATGACGCCTGCCTTCTATGGTGTTGTTTAGGATAAAATAGCCTGTGGCATACAGAGTGCCTGACACAGAGTTAGTGCTCAATAATGGTAGTTATCATTACTATTCATTGGTACTCCATAAATGCTAGGCTTCCCTCCCCCTACATCCTTAGTGTTGCCCAACTGTTTTCAACATACAGTCAATCTCAACCTATGACTTGTGGTTGAAACATTAAGTGCCATCATGACTTTGCAGGAAACTCCCTGCTGGAAGAATTTATCTTTCTCTGTTTGGCTAATCTCTCCACCCCGTTTTTGTCTTCCCTTTTCCAAGTCCAAGCCTCAAGGATTCAGCATTTGCCTCTATAAAAATGAGCCCAGCAGCCCTTTCTCTTCGATTAAGCAATGGAGGGAAAGGAGGCTGAGGGCATGAGGCCTTGGGAAAGACTCCCTGGGGGAAGAAAATGAAAGCAGAAGGCTGGGGTCTCAGTCTTAAATCTGTCTCTAATCATCCAGGTCACCCTGGGCCAGTCCCCTCACCTTTCAGGACCTTAGTTCCCTCCTCTCTAAAGATGGGAGATTGGAGAAGTAACATGGTCTTCACGCGGTGTCCGATGGAGCCTGGCGTCCCATGGCAGTGCCCTCGGGGCTGCCGTAGGGGCCTGTGGCAGAAGTCAAAATCAAGCAGGCAGCTCATGGTCAGCTTACAGATGAGTTTTTCTTGACCTGTACAGTGGTTTTGTTTTCCTTACCTATTGAGTTAGTGGCTAAGCTTTCAAAATCAGGAGTTTTTAAATTAATAGACATTTTTTAGGTTTACAGAAAAATTGATCCAGAAATCAGAGTTCCTAGATACTAACTCTTCCCTCTCACCTCTCTCTGGCTCCCAGTTTCCTTTATTATTAGCATCTTGCATTAGTGTGATATACTTATTGCAATTGATGAATCAGAATCGATACATGATTATTAACTAAAGTCCATGGTTTACATTAGGGTTCACTCTTTGTGTTGTACATTTTATGGATTTTGCAAATGCACAATGCCATGTACCCACCATTACAGTATCACACAGAATAGTTTCTCTGCCCTAAAAATCCCCTGTGCTCTGCCTGTTCATCCCTCCACCCTCCCAACCCTTGGCAACCACTGATCTTTTTACTGTCTCTATAGTTTTGCCTTTTCCAGAATGTTATCTGGTTGGAATCAGACAGTATGTAGTGTTTTCAGATTGGCTTCTTTCACCGAGCAATATGCATTTACGACTCCTCCATGTCTTTTCCTGGCTTGATAGCTCATTTCTTTTTAGCACTATGGATATATCACCCTTTATTTATCCATTCACCTACTGAAGGACATCTTGGTTGCTTATAAGTTTGGGCAATTATGAATAAAGCTGCTGTAAACATTCACGTGCAGGGTTTTGTGTGGACACAAGGATTTCAAATCATTTGGGTAAATAACAAGGAACATCACTGCTGGAGCATATGGTAAGACTATGTGTAGTTTTGGAAGAAACTGCCGGACTGTCTTCCAAAGTGGCTGTACCATTTTGCATTCCCACCAGCAATGAATGAGAACTCCCGTTGCTCCACATCTTTATCAGCATTTGGTGTTATCAGTGTTTGGGATTTTAGCCATTCTAAGAGGTGTGTAATGGCATCTCACTGTTTTTACTGGCAATTCCCACGGGTCATAGTATATGATGTCAAGCATATTTTTATTTGCTTATTTGTCACCTGTATATCTTCTTTAGTGACGTGTCTGTTCAGATCTTTTGCCCATTTAAATTGGGTTGTTTGTTTTCTTACTGTTGACTTCTTTGTATATTTTGGATAAAGTCCTTTATTGGATATGTGTTTTACAAATATTTTCTCCCAGTCTATGGCTTGTCTTTTCATTCTTTTAACAGTGTCTTTCACAGAGTTTTAGAAATCAGGAGCTTTCACATATTCTAGCCTCCTGGCTTCCCTTGGAAGTAGAAGATCTGGTAACACTGGGACCCATTCCTGCGGGGCTGAAGCCACCTAGTGGCTGCCTCTTTAGACCAGGGACGTTCTCTCCAATTCAACAGAGATTCACCCAGCCCAATTCTCTCGGCTACATGACCTACCTTGAGATATTTGACCGGTGTGACTCTGGCCTAAGGAAGTTCCACCTTTATCTGATTTCTACATTGGGCTGCACATAGGTTTGCTACGTATAAAAGAGATGTTTAAAAAGAAAATTAAACTTAGATGATCTTCCCGCTCTTTCACACAAGAACTACCTACTCATTGTTGCATTTGACTTGCATGAGAAAAGAAATAATTTCATAAACACTCTCTGCATGGCATCTTCAAATTGGCCTGTTGAGCCTCTTCTAATCCACGCCATGGAGCACAGCACCTACGTGGGGGTCACACCACATGCCACTGTGCCCACTGGAAGTGCCCCACGCCAGCATTTTTGTGGGGTCACCGCCTATGTAGGGATGGGTGTTAGAGTCATCTTATAAGGCAAGGTAATTTAAACCCCAAATAATGAAAACTAGGCATCTTTCTACAGAGGAATCACCCAGGCCTGGGAAGGTGCTGTCACATGAAGGCAGGCCAGAATCGAGAGCAGGTGGAAACAGCAGGTTGGAGCAGCAACTCCTGCCTCATGGCTCCTACTCATTCTGAAGCATAAACCTATTGAGTGGGATGGTGGGCAAACTTGCCAGCATCATTTAAACTGCTCTCTTTCTCTTTCTCCCCCACACTGGTGTAGTCAAGTTTTTTGTTTTTTTTTTTTTAAAGTAGTTTTTTTCTTTTTTTTAGAAATTCACGTTCTTATTGATTGATTGATTGATTGATTGCTGTGTTGGGTCTTCGTTTCTGTGCGAGGGCTTTCTCCAGTTGTGGCAAGCGGGGACCACTCTTCATCGCGTTGCGCGGGCCTCTCACTATCGCGGCCTCTCTTGTTGCGGAGCACAGGCTCCAGACGCGCAGGTTCAGCAATTGTGGCTCACGGGCCCAGCTGCTCCGTGGCATGTGGGATCTTCCCAGACCAGGGCTCGAACCCGCGTCCCCTGCATTGGCAGGCAGATTCTCAACCACTGAGCCACCAGGGAAGCCCTCAAGTTTTTTTAAGATATATGTGTATGCCATGAATCTCTTTGACTAGGGCCATTGGCGCAGCTGGGAAAATGATTCTCAGATTCTAAAAAGCATCAGTAAAAGACAAATTCTTGGGGGCCTAGCACAGGACTTCACAACAAATTAGAGGGGAGGAAATAGTTTTTGCATAAATACCTTGCCCTCAGGCTAAGTCTGGTATCCTGTTGTGTATACCTGTTGAAGTGATGTATGTGGAGGCCTGTAAAAGTTTGCTAGGGCTGCTGTAACAAAGTACCAAAAACTGGGTGGCTTAAATAACAGAAATTTATTGTCTCTTAATTCTGGAGGCTAGAAGTCTTAAATCAAGGTGTTGGCATACAACTCAACAACAAAAAACAGCCCAATCGAAAAATGGGCAGAAGACCTAAATAGACATATCTCCAAAGAAGACATACAGATGACCAATAGGCACATGAAAAGATGTTCAACATCACTAATCAGTAGAGAAATGCAAATCAAAACTACAGTGAGGTACCACCTAAAACCAGTCAGAATGGCCATCATTAAAAAGTCTACAAATAACAAATGCTGGAGACGGTATGGAGAAAAGGGAACCCTCCTACACTGCTGGTGGGAATGTAAGTTGGTGCAGCCACTATTGAAAACTGTATGGAGGTTCCTCAGAAAAGTAAAAAGAGAATTACCACATAATCCAGCAATCCCACTCCTGGGCATATATCCAGACAAAACTATAATTCAAAAAGATACATTCACCCCAATGTTCACAGCAGCACTATTTATAACAGCCAAGACATGGAAACAACCTAAATCTCCATTGACAGAAGAATGGATAAAGATGTGGTACATATATACAATGGAATACTACTTGACCAAAGAAAAGAATGAAATAATACCATTTGTAGCAACATGGATGCCACTAGAGATTATCATACTAAGTGAAGTAAGTCAGACAGAGAAAGACAAATACCATATGATATCAGTTATATGTGGAATCTAAAATATGACACAAATGAACCTATCTACGAAGCAGAAACAGACAGATATAGAGAACAGATTTGTGGTTGCCAAGGGGGAGGGGGTGGGGGGGCAATGGACGGGGGGTTTGGGATTAGCAAATGTAAGCTATACATATAGAATGGATAAACAACAAGGTCCTACTGCATAGCACAGGGAACTATATTCAATGTCCTGGGATAAACCATAATGGAAAAGAATTTAAAAAAAAGAATGTATATATATATACATATATATATATATATATACACACACATATATATATATAACTGAGTCACTTTGCTATACAGCAGAAATTAACACAACATTGTAATCAACGATACTTCAATTAAAAAAAAAGGTGTCGGCAGGGTTGCTTCCTTCTGAGGGCTGTGAGAGAAGGATCTGTTCCAGGCCTCTCTCTGTGGCTTATGGATGACTGTCTTCTCCTTCTGTCTTCTTACATCATCTTCCCTCTATGCATGTCTCTGTGTCCAAATTTCCCCTTTCAATAAGGACATTAGTGCTAGTGGATTAGGGCCCACTTTAATGACCTCATCTTAATCTAACTAAGTACAAGTACAATGACCCGATTTCCAAATAAGGTCACATTCTGAGGTACTGGGAGTTAGGACTTCAACATTGAAATTGGCAGGGTGGGGGGGGAAGGGGGACACAGTTCAACCTATAATGAGGCCTCTGGTGTAGGAGGACAAAAAAATCCCTTGTCACCATGAGCCAGCTGAAAGCAGGTCATTGGGAAAGTGAATTAATGAAGAAAGACCACAGAAGCAAAGCTTAATGATGGCATTCTCAACTTTCTCCATTGTTCTAGAGTCTTGCTCGTCTTTTTCAGCTAATATAGACAAGGTAGAAACAAAGAGATGCTAAAAATTAAAGGAAATTTATTGTAAGTCCCCAAACCCTGTTCCAGTGTTTCCCCAACCCCCATGATATCTGTTCTTAACAGCTGCACGATGAACGGCCCCTTCCAGCAGCGGCCCTGACCAGGTAAACAGGGCTCTGGAATAAAGGACAGTCCCACCCCTTGCACAGCATTCTAAGTCCCAGAAGATGGTCATCTGACTTCCTGAGCTCTGCATTATTCCTCATTCTATTGTCCTGACAAGGTCCACCACCTACCCCAGCCACCACCTCACCCTGCTATTCTATCTATGCCTTGTGCCTCCAGAGACTCACGATGCCTTATCCCAGGCAATCACATTCCACCAGCTTCTCATTTCAGTTCTGTTTCGTCTCAAGCCATTTGATTTACTTGTGGGGGCTTCTGGCCTTTAGGACATCCCTTTCTGTGCAGTCTCTCTCCTCCACTGGGACATATTTTGTTTCCTTTTTCTAGTGAAATAGTGAAGGCACAAATTAAACAGGGTGGGGGGGGTGGGGAGAGAAGGGGGGAGGATCAATTCACAATGGGTCTGAAAAGACAGATCAGCAGTTCCTGGGAGATGGAGTACTGGATCGCTAGTGTTGCCTAGTGGGGAAAGCATAGGCTTTGTCATAAACAGACACGTGTTTGGGGATGTTAACTACACCAGTAACTGGAATAAGGTCACTATATCTCTGAGCGTGGCTTTAAACGTCATCTAAACACTGACAACTCCCCAATTTGTATCTCCATCCTCAATCTTCCTCCCAAATTGGAGGTCAAAATTCCAACTTCCTTCTAGACATTTCTATTTGGTGTCTGATAGTCATCTCAAGCTCAATATGTCTAAAACCAAACTCTTAATTTCACACCAAAACCTACCCTTTACCCAGTCTTTCCTGTCTTGGTAAATGGTAAGTCCATCCTTTCAGTGCTCACATCAAAAATTTTCAGAGTCATCTTTGACTCCTTTTTCTTTCTCTGACACCTCGCATTTTTATCCATCAAGAAATCTTTCTAGGGAGGTACAAACTATTATGTATAAAATAAGCTACAAGATTACATTGTACAACACTGGGAATATAGCCAATATTTTATAATAACTATAAATGGAGTGTAACCTTTAAAAATTGTGAATCACTATGTTGTATACCTGTAACTTACATAATATTGTACATCAACTATACTTCAATAAAAATTTTTTAATTAAAAAATAAATATTTTTAGCTTTACTTTTAAATATACCCAGAATCTGTATGCTTTTCACCATCTTCATTTCTGTCACCCTAGCCTGTGCCATCATTATTCTTTACCTGGATTATTAAAGTCACTTCCTAACTAGTCTCTTTACTTCCATCCCTGCCCCTCCAGATGATTTTTCAAGACAATGCTTAGAGCAGTCTTTTAAAAACATAAGTCAGATCATGTTACTTGTCCACTCAAAACCTTCTGTGACAGACTCCTAGCTGTCTCCCAACATCCATTCTCCCTTTCTTCCTTTGATAACAGACCCGCCAAAATGTACCTGAATAATGACTAAAGACTCTATTTTCCACCTGCATTGCAGTTGGTGTGCCCTTGCGACTAGGTTGGAGTCATGTGACTAGGTTGGAGTCATGTGACTAAGTTGGAGTCATGTGACTAAGTTGGACCCTATGTCCATGAGCAGATGCAGCAAGTACAATGTCCAGACAAAGCACTGAAAGAAGGGGATGCACCTCTGCTTCTTTCCCCCTTCCGGCTGGTGCACTGATGTCCACACTCACATGGCCACCCTAACAACTCTGGGTTTCCTACCTCTGGATATCACACGAGAGAGAACTAGACTTCCGTCTCATCACATTATTACAGCAGCTGAACATGTGCCCTAGCTACACACCCTCCAGTGCCTTGCCTTTGCAATTAGAATAAAATCTAAAACCTTCCCGAGACCCACAAAGCCCTGTGTAATCTTGCCCTTGACTAGCTCTCTACCTTCATTTCTTATCCCCCTCACCCTTGTTCTCTGTGCTCCAGCCACCAAGGATACTCGCCCTCAGGGCTCTGCTTACATGTCATCAGGGAGCCTTGTCCTGGCCCCCAGTGGCACCTCACACCCTGCTTTACTGTTCTTTTGCTCTTATCACTACTGGACATGTAATTGTTGTCACTCTCTGCCCTGCCCATGAGAATGAGACCTTCGTGGTTTTGTTTGCTGCTTTAACTATGCTAAACTCTCCAAAATATTTATTGGCTAAATAAACGAACAATGTTTCCTCATCTGTAAAATGGGGACAGTAATTTCTGCCATATAGGCTTGTGGTGAGAATAAGGGGACATAATGCCAACGGCTTCAAGTGGTTTCTGACACTTGGTGCATCCTCAGGAGACATTAGCTACCCAATTTGAGAGACTAGCTCTGGTGCACAAATGGGTGTGTTCTCACAGGATGTTTTCCTATTTAAACCTAGAAGTTTTATTTTTGATCAGAGACATCCCTTTCAATTAATATTTTCTGTGTTATCATATCTCTCTGTTCATCCATTACTGCCTCCCAATTTCTCTCACATTTGCCCCCGTTCCCTGGCAATATCCATTTGTTGGCTCTGTCATTGATCCAGACATCTCTGAAAATTGGGGATGCTGTTTCTTGTCATCACTATGATCATATCCAAGCCTGGAACTTTCAGAAACAAGAGACATCCCTGAGACGGCAACCTCAGGGGATGCTTCCTGCTGATCATCTCATTCAAGCTGGCGGAAGGAAAGTGTATCACGTCTTGTATTTCTCCAATTTGAACAGAGTTATGCTGATTTAGCACAAATTTCCCAAAAAAAGCTGACCCCCAGGGAGCAGAGATTGAACTTGGAAAGTTTTATCCCAAAAGGAGAATTTGTCCTAAAGTTATGAGTGGCTGAAATGTGAGGGGCTGGGGCTGCTGGAGTGGGGTTGAATGGCCGTGGTTTTACAGCTCCTGTGACTGCATTTCTTCCCATGAACACTTGACTATTCCCCCACGTGCCACACTTCCCCATGACCCTTGGCCAGAAGCATCATTACCCTACTCACCCGCTGAAAAAGAAGATTAGGACTGTTACCAACAAAGCTACTTCCCATGGTAAAAAGAGGATCTTGGATCAAGTTATCCCTCTACGGTCACTGATAGCAACAATTCATTTCTTCCCCACTAGCCAAACGCTGTCTCCTGATGCACACGTGTGCATCCCACTGAAGTCAGAGAGGCCCCAAACACATTTGAAGTCTCCTCTTGGTGACAAGAAAGTGGAGCTGTAAAGACAATCTCTAGAGCGGGAGTGTATGTGTGTATGTGTGTACGTGCATGCATGGGTGGAGGGTTCTTACCGAGGTCTGAAACCCATTTTTGAATCTTTATAGTTTATTTATTTATTATTTTGGCTGCGCCAGCCTGTGGGATCCTAGTTCTCAGACCAGGGATTGAAACCGTGCCCTCTGCGTTGGAATCACAAAGTGTTAACCACTGGACGGCCAGGGAAGTCCCTGAATCTTTACAGTTTAAAAACAACCAACCTGATTGTCCTGGGACTCCTCTAACATTTATGCTCCAGTGTAAGAGCAAAGATGATGGAAAAGTTCTTTTGATAGCAACTGCCAAATTTACAAAACCATGAGATCTGCAGGTCAGGAAGCAGACACAGAGTAGGTGACAGCAACATACACAGATTTTGAGGCCACAGACCTGTGTTCAAATCCCAGTCCCAACACCTACTACCTCTGTGGTCCTGGGCAGGTTCCTTAATTTTTCTAAGCTCTAACTCTCATGCATTCCTGCCTTTCGGTCTGTAAAATGGAGATTAATATATGTAAACGACTCACTTGTAATAAGTGCTCAAATGGAGGCCATTATCATTCCATAACAGGAGCTAGAAGACTTCATGAACATGGCCCCCTCCAACACCATCTCAAACACACACAAATTGCACACACACACACACACACACACACACACGCACACACTTAATTGACCAACCAAGCCTCCCAAGTGTGCTACACTCTTGTAAGAGCTGATTTCTGGCCTCCAAGTCCTTCTCATTCATAAAACTGGGACCTCTTCCCTCTACCTCAATGGAGAAGTTTCTGGAGGGCCCCCTAGTAGCTTACGCAGTTCAGCCTCCAGCCATTCTCAGTGCCTACTCCCACTTGGAAGTACAACTGGATTCTGGTATGGCTTCCACTCTTGCTAGCCGTTGTAAACCCTGTCCGTTCTGGCTTTAATATGACACATGCTGATGGATACTTGTCTGCAATCTTCACAAAAGTGTAAAACTCAAGTAAAATAAGATGTAATGATACCGTCCTAATATTCTGTTCCTTTTATGCGTAACACTATTTGTGGTTAAAAGCATCTGTGCAGGGCTTCCCTGGTGGCGCAGTGGTTAAGAATCCACCTGCCAGTGCAGGGGACACGGGTTCGATCCCTGGTCCGGGAAGATCCCACATGCCGTGGAGCAGCTAAGCCCGTGTGCCACAACTACTGAGCCCATGTGCCATAACTACTGAGCCCGTGTGCCACAACTACTGAAGCCCACGTGCCTAGAGCCTGTGCTCCACAACAAGAGAAGCCACTGCAATGAGAAGCCCGCGCACTGCAATGAAGAGTAGCCCCCGCTTGCCACAACTAGAGAAAGCCTGCGTGCAACAACAAAGACCCAATGCAGCCAAAAATAAAATAAATTAAAAAATAAATTGAAAAAAAAAATCATCTGTGCAATGATTCATTTAAAATCTGCTTCCTCCACTAGACTGTAAGCACCCTGAGGCCTAGTTTGCTCCGTGTAGCACACTGTAGCAGAGTGATTAGAACAAAGCAGGCTTCAGTAAGTATTTGCTGAATAAATACAAGAACAAGAATGTTAAAGTACTTTGAAAACTGCAAAGCACATGCTAATGTCAGATACTTTTACTATTGTGAGACATCATGCAAATACCGAGTGATTGGTTACGGGGTTGCCCTGTTCAACCAATTTATATATGTATTTTAAAAGCTTTCCACTGTACAGTTTTTAGGCATATCATTTCTATATAAATGAGTATGATGTTTTCAGTCATTTCTAAAGAAATTCAGCCAAGGGCCCTGATTCAGGAGTATAAAATCATGCATTTTAATCTGGTGTCTTTGGAAAAATAGATTTTCTTTTTGACTGGGCAGGTATATGTGGGCTACCCATATTTTATCTTTATTTATCCACTCATCAATTCATTCATAAACTGAAGAACTATTTATTAAATTTCTCTTTTGTGCTGGGTACTGTATCGAATATTGAGGAGACAATGATAAATATGGCCAATGGCCCTTGTATTCAGCTCACTGTCTACTGGGGGAGCCCAATCTGTATGCGCAGTTATGACAGTGTGGTATGAGCTACACTGGAGAGGTACAAGGAGTGGTGGGGGCACAGGGGGAGAGTGCTGATTTTGGAATGGGGGAAGGATTGTAAGGACCCTTTCAGAGGAGACATCTGAACCCAGTCTTGAAGGATGAGTATGGGTTTCCCAGGTAAACTAGGTAGAGAAGCAGTATTTCAGGCAGTGGGAAGAGCATATGATTTGATGAATTAAAAAAAAGATGAATAAATGAAGGGATAGCTGAAGTCACAAAGGAAATAAGCCTAAATGATCTGCCGCTTTGTATTCCAATTGCATGGCTATTTGTGGATGGAGGTGGGTGTAATGACCTCCTTTTTACTCCATATGCTGTCCAAGTAGCCAAGAAGGGCACCTGGAGCCATGAAAATAGGGGGGATATCAAGGAAGGAGTTTTAGGCAGATACTAGCCACTTGCCCACTTCCAGGAGGAAGAAAAGAAATAATCTTCAATTTGGTTTCAACCAATCTGAAGATGTCAAAATGCTACAGAGGACTTCATCTTCAAATGTCACACAGATGTTCCAAAGAATGCATGGGGGGATGGCCATTTTCCTCCTCTCCAGGATTCACAAATGCACTTTGGTTCAAAGCAGGGGACATTGTTAGAGACGACATTATTCTTCCAGAATGCCAAACCAAGTGCTTTTGAAAGCCTCCGACTCCATTCTGAACATAATCTATGCATTTAAAATCATTTTCTGAGCTGGGACAATGACACAAACATCCACACAACACAAGCTGCCTCCGATAAAGTTGGGCTGCCTGGTCTCGTTGAGCTGAAAAGTGCTGTGCAGGGAGTTTTCATTTAAAAATTCTTCTTATTATTTTTTAAAGAAATCTTGTTATAAATAAAAAAAAATTATTATTATTCAAGTGCATGTTGAAACTGAATCACGCCATTCTTACATAATTTTTCATTGGATTGTTGCAACCCATAAAGAAATCCAATTAAATTTCCCTTGCAGGCACAGGCCTTCATTCAGGGGGCCTTGAAAAAGCTGGTTTGTTGTATTGTATGGCAGGTCGATGAATCGAGAAGCAGAGAGGGCCTGTCCCGTTTCTTGTCTTGTGTGACATGATGTGAAGAAAGTCTGCCAGCAGTGTTTCAAAGAGCTGCATTATCAGACAACATAAAGGCCCTCCGTCCAGCCTTTCTGCTCTGTACCACAGAATATGCACGCGCCGGTGTCTCCGTCCGATGGGCAGTTCTGAGTGCTGTATGGTTAATATACTGCTTTCTGGATCTTGGGAAGATCCTCATCCTTATCCCAGACATCGGACCAAGGTTAAGCGGGGAGTGAGCCAGAGATAAGATAATGTTTTTGAAGATACTTTAAAGGGAATGTCCTGGAAACCAGACTACACAAACATGTGTTTTCATGACCTACGAAGAAGGCAGAAGCCAATGTGTCACCGAATTATATTATTTTATGTTATGTTAATCTGTTTCTCAGTTGCTATCGAGATCGTTTATGCGTTTTCCCTCATTGATTTATATATTATGTGGGGTCTCAATTATTTCCAGACACACAGGATTTTTGTTTTTAAATACAAATTCTGCCTGAGCAGACGCACAGACACAGACACTGTTTTCCCCTTATCTTCCCTCTAGTATAGAAAAAAAGCTCTTCTAAACTTCTACCATGGAACTGAAACTTCCTGTAAGACATCAACCACATTGAAGAATTCAGCCTTCTCGCCATCTATCACACTAGATGTGGAGAACTGAGGTCAGAGTCAAAACAGAGAGAGAAACAGGGATGGGCACGAGGGAGAAAGATGCTGCTCTTCTTATTCCTTATCCAACTACTACCTGGCAACGATTTTACATTCCTTTCCCCTACTGGCTTTTTTTTTTCTTTTCTTTTTGGTTTGGTTTTTGTGTTACTTTTCACGGTCTTTCAAAAAAGTAGCAATTGCCTAATTCTTGTCGACCATTATTTATCAGCAAACATGAGAAGCTTAGTTCAGTAAGCTGGGGTTTACAGGACATGGATGGATATTCAACTCTGTTCTTTCATATTCTCTCTCTCTCTCTCCAGGCATATCTCACAATCAAATTTTCAAAATAACTCACTTATGCTTTTTCCTCATGTAAGGATTACATTTGTCTTGCTTTAACACCAACCAATGATTTGACTGGTGACAAGACACACAGGCAGATATAATCGTTTTCTGTAAAAAGAACCCTGGGAGCAAAGCAGGCATGAGTGTTGGTCTGGGCTCGATAATTGGGAAGCCACACCAAGCTCTTCCAGATCCGGTGTTTGCAAATTATTTATGTGTCAGAAATGTTTCCTTAAAGTTGGAGCTCCGAAGTGAGCACTAGTGATTAGCACCCTTCCTCCCGGAGGGGTCTAGTTAGAGGAGGAAAACGGGGGCTGCCGTAGCCCATGATGGGGTGCAGCGCACTCTCTCCTTTGTTTCCAGTTTCTGAATTTCTTACCGCAGAAAATGTCCCCTTTTACTTTTAAGGGTAGTTCTTTAAGCCTGAAAATATCTAAGTGAAATGTAGCTGGAAGAGCCCCTCACATGCAAATCTTATAAAACCCAGGTACAATGTCTGTCTGTCTGTGTGTGTGCAGGCCTGTGTGGCTTCCCTTGAGAGGAACCCTAAATTGTTCTTCAGATCACAAGTAAACCCTCCTCGCCCATCAAGTCATAATTGGACACAGACTCTCTCCCACAAACTGACCCGGGGTCCCCCAGAAACCAATCCTGATGAACTATCAAATTTGCCCAGTCCTCAAGGGTCACAACCGCAAATCAGGCTTTTGCTGAATTTGGCCCATGCTTTGGGTTTTCAGTGAAACTTGAGCTCCGGGAAGAGCTCTTAACTTCAAATTCAGTTACAAATGTTCCCTCCAAGATGCTTGGAGCTGTGCTCTTCTCACCAGAACCCTGCAACACACACACGCATACAGCACAAACATATCACACATACCCACAAACACACACAGCACAAACACATCACATGTACACACGTATCACGTTGACATACATAGCACAAACACAGCATACATACATACATACACACATCATACACATATACATACAGCACAAACACGTCACACATACACAGTATCACACACACACCCTCCACAGTACAAACACATCGCAATACACACACACATCACACACACAGACACCTTATAGCACAAACACATCACACACCCACACACACCCACACACACGCACACCAGCTCCAGGGTTACAATTTCACTAAAAAGGATAACTTCAAAAGGAATTGGGTTTCAATGAAACTATCTTACCCTTGAGAAGAACCGTAACAGACTGTTAACTAAATTATGTCCCTCAGAAAAACAAGTCACATTCTGAGAGCTTATTAGAAGTTTAAAAATTAGATAAAGGCTCAAATGTTGTTGCTCTTTGAAATGTGAGGTTTTCATTTTCATCAGATAGCATTTATAAAATGTCCACCAACTGGTAGGGGAAATGGAGCAGAACAGAGACTTAAAAAAATGGCTCCTCTCTTCTGCACACAGAGTGGGATCGAAAAGAAACCCGGAGCTCTAGGGAATGTGGCCAAATGACTCACTCACTGGAAGATTAACTGCACGTCTAATCAAGTCACTCATTTGTTCTGAGGAATCTATCTGCATCTCATTTTGCCATTTGTAAACCAAAGCTCCTCATTACTGTGCAAGAAAATTAAATTACCCCAGTACCTGGAGCCACAGGAGCCAGGGAGCGACGTTAGGTAAAGGCAACATCTGACAGTGAGGACTCGGGCACAGTGAAAACCCCAGGACGCTGGGAAGTCACACACCCTGAGGGGCAGGCATTTGGCAAGCAGGAAAATTAAGGGATTTTCATTATGCAAAAGCTGAGGGAGCTGGAAGGATGAAAAGATGAAAAGACGCGCGTGCACCGTATGTTGAGGTAAATCACCAGCATCCCTCCAGTGGGCAGAATGGTCACTGGGAAGGAAGTGGGGTTTCAGAAAACCTTTGACAAGTAAAAGCAGAAGCTGGGCACACGGTAAGGAATAAAACGGCATTTCCAGCACAGGACCAGAAAGAGAAAGTGGTGATGCCCTTTTCTTAGGAGAAAAAGAAGGGGAAAGAGTATAGGGCTACGGAGTCCTTAAGGACTTTGAAGTTGATAATAGGGGACTTGGTCTCTCTCTAAGTCTAAAGGAGGAAGAATTTAAGGGTCGAGTTTGGGGATGAAGTTGTGTTGAGAAGAACATGTTTCCAATGCCTGTAAGAAATTTGAAAGACAAAATCCTAAAGAAATAGAAGAATGTCTAGGGGTAACCGGCATTGAAGTAAAACATCAGATAAAGGATGGAGTGATGGGCTCATCCTTGTTCAGCCATTTCTTAGGAAATTTTCACGATGAACCAAAAATGCATTAGGAACACAGACACACACACAAAACTCAGGAGAAAAATCCTGAAGTCCTGATGGTAGTAAACATTTGGGGACTTCATTTCCTTTGCTGCCGGAGATCTAGGATGACTTTAGAAACCTGAGACTTCCCTGGGATAGTGATATATTGGATTAAAGGGTCTATTCTGAAGGGATTCGCAAGGCACCTTAGAGCTCCCAGCCATTCTCCTTCACCCCAAACGAGAGAATCTTCGGTTAGGAAGGAGCAGAAACTTTGACAGACTGACTGAGATTCACCTTCAAACCAGGCTTTGCCAGATGTTCTAGGGCCAGAAGACCTGATCTAGACTAGGGAGTGGGGCAAAGGGAAAGACAGGCATTCTGAGATGGTCGCCATTAGAAGATGCCATCAAGCCATTCAAAACACTATTCCGAGCCAGGCCGGTTCTCCGAATGAGCCCAATACCACCCAAAAGACAGCAGGCCTGCCAAGCAGTGACCAAACATTATAAGCAAAATTAGCCAATTAATGGGCTCTCCTGTCTCGTGGCTGGATTGCTGTGCTTGCTGCTGCTGACCAGCCTGGCCTTGGAGCTGCAAACCTGCCCACCCCCCATCCCCAGGCAGGCGCTCCACCAGGTGAGCGATAGAAGGGTGGTGGGGAGTAGGGCGGCCAGATGGCTGAGCTGCAAGGAGCTGTGCTAAGCTTTTTCTCTGCTGCAAGTTACTCTTAACCTACGCACTCCATAACCTTCCGGAAGTGCTTCCTGATCTGTACATAAGCGGCCAAGTGTTACCTGAATGAGTGATTTTAACATGATGTCTCTCTTTTTTCCCACACACAAAAACTAGTTTTTGAGAGATTTTCCAACAATGAACTGAAACCTCGACTCATGCTTTGGGTTGCTATGGCAACTTTTTTTTTTTTTTTTTTGAGGAATTGAAAGTGTTTGAAGGATTTTCTTTTATTCATCTTTACAACGCAGCTGACAAATGACCATCAGGAAAATGAACACTGTCCCCAACTTCCAGATGGAGAAAACCCGGTGAAGAAGTGTTAAGGAACTAGTCTCTACAAGTCCAGAAAGCTAATAATGGACTCCTGATTTCATTTACAAACTGAACAAGGTATTCCAACTGCACTTTGGGCTCTCTTAAAGAATGCTTTTAAGCAAAAAGAGGCAAAAACACTTCACCCCTAAATTAAGACAAGTAGAGCTGTTTGTTTTATATGGCACAGACAGAATAAAAATCCTGCTTTTTGTGACATCTGTAATGTGACTGATGTAGGAGCCTGAATCAATGCTGCTCCCAAATAGGAAGTCATTATCATAATAATATAATTTGTAATATTAATCAAAATAGTCCAATAAAAGGCAAGAAGTACGTATCACATGCTGACTTTTTGCCAGATATTGGACTAGGCTTTTTAGAGATTGTATTTTATCCTTAAGGGGAGGTATTATTCCCAGATTTTATACATGGGGAAGTGAAGAAAGTAAAGGCTTAGGAAGGTGTAGTTGACAGAACACCTTACTTCCTGCCCCATTTCCCACCTCCCACCCGGAGCTAGTGAGGAAAAGACCTGGTCCAAGAACCTAGTTTGGCCATGACCAGCTCTGCATAGGAGACTCTGAAGAGAAGGGCATGACCTCCCATGAAAGAATCCAGGAGTTTAGAGGCATTTGTGAGTGCAGGCTCATGGCAGAGCAAAAAGCCACGGGGGCAGGAAGGAGAGCAGAGGTTGTTGGGAAGAGGGTGACACCACCCCTTACTCCTCTCCCTCCACCATCACCTCCAAAAAAAAACACCATCACTCTCTGCAAATACATTTGAGGGAGACAATCCCCAAGGAGGAGGGGACAATGGACCCAAGTTCCTCAGGTGCAGCAACCACGGCTCAGTTTCTCCATGGAGTTGTGTAGAGACCCCTCAGTCAGTGGGGAAGGCATGGAATCCCACCTTTGGAAACTCCGGAGCAAACAGAAACTCCAGGACTCCTAAGGACATGCAGGGCATGAATGATGGAAAACACACCACAATCCGGAAAGGGCAGGATCCATCCGCCATGGAAATATGAAAGCTACACAGGTAACTCAGTTCACTCAACTAAGTCTGAACTTTCCTGAGGCTTTTTAAAGCCAGACAAACAAGGAGCCAGAAGCTTCTCATCCAAGTCTCGTGCATTGTTTCCTTTGAAAGAGCCCCTCCCTTAAACACAGGCCTCTTTCCTGACTAAATATGTCATTTCAGCCCCGCTCATTCTTCTTGTTACCACGTTCGTGCTAATTCGAGCACGGCTCACTTCAAAGTTGACACTGATCCTCCTCATAAGCAATTGTTTTGCAGCCAGACCCATCAGTGGCTCCCGTCAGCCCCTTGCAAGCATGGCGCCAGCTTTTCAAAATGCTGACAAGAGTGCCCCTCTGTTGCCTAGGACAAGCCATGGTTGTCCTATTCAGAGCATGTAATTGTCTCCTGCAGCGAGCAGACCCCCTCCCCATAGACCCAGCCACCTGTCTTTCCCATCGCAGCAACTGGGGGCTCAGACTCCAACAAATGCTAGGGAAAGTTGAAATAGTTTTAGAGGTTGAAGCCAGAATATAGTTATGAACCAGAAAACAGGACTAATTAGTGAAATCCACTGGAATCTTTAAACTGCTGCCCTGGAATATACGACCAATGGACTAGAGGGGTTTCCTTTTCCGTTTCTAGGGAGGACCAATCTGTGCCACTCCAATGGCAATTTGGTTTCTTTTTTAAAGCAATGGTTTTCCAACTTTAATTTGCATTGGGGAACTTTTCAAAAACACAACTTTCTGGGCTCCAACCCCAGAAGTGGTGATTCACTGAGTCTGGGGAGAAGCCCAGGGAACTGCGTGTTTGATAAGCTCCCCTGTGATTCAGATGCAGGTGGCCTTGAACTACATACTGCAAAACATTGCTGTAGAGTCTTAAGCAAACAAAAGCCTTCTCCCTCCCTTCAGAACTCATTTGGGAATTTCAAAACCTTCAGAAAATTCTTCCTTGTACCTATTCCCATGGGTGTTAGGACTCAGAATGACAGTCCTTGAAAATAAAATAAAGGCATTTCTCTAAGCCGGAGGGAGATAAGAGCCAGATGTCAGCCCCTACCTCCCTTCCGCAGCTCTTCCCATCCCTATTTCCTCCCAGGTACATCTTCTGCTGGGCTCCTCCTGCAAGTCCTGTTGGACCTGCAACCAATCAGGATTGCAGGAAAGAATATGCTGTAGCCTCAATCCCCCACTGGGAGAAGATGGATCTGGAATTGAGTTATCCATCATCCAGACCCAATCCCCAGGGACAGCCCTGGGGTAGGCATGGCCACTGAGATGCAGCACGCCTCTCTGCAACCTCGGGCTTCCCACCTCCACTTTTCGGGCTCAGTCTCAAATCCTGGGCTTCTGCCTTGGCCCCTCCATTCCCCATTCTCCATATTGTCGCCCTCATTCTCGCAAACTCCCCTGGATCTCCAGCCCTGACTGAGACAACCCTCTGCTCGTTATTTCCTGAGCACCCCACAGGACCTGGAAGAGGTTGCATGAGTCATTAATGTTATTCACCAATTGTTTCCAGTTTTCAGCCCTCAACCTACCCGATCAGCAGGATTGTACTTTCCCCTGTGTAGGTGCTGTGAAACTAGTTCTGGCCAGTGAGCTGTAAGCAGAATGTCTGTGGGTCACTTCTGTGATAGAGCATTTCATTACCAGCGCAAGACCCCCCAGAGCCCTCTTTTCTCTCCGGCAGGGTGACTGGCAACATTTGAGATGGTGAATGCTCCACCAGCCCCGGCCCCTGAATGACCATGACCAGCTAAGCCTCTTGCTGATGTGAAATAACACAAACAGTATGAGCAAGAAACAACCCTTCGTGGTCTTAAGTCAGTGAGCTTAGGGATTATTTGTTCCCACAATGTAACTCAGCTTGCCCTGGCTATGAAAGGTCTTTGTGGGTTTTCAGCTCTTGCTCATCCCTTTCCTGGGCACCTGAGTCCTTTCCTTTTATCCCCAACTATCAGCTGAGACATTTCCATGAATCAACAGATAGATTGACCAGAATAAGAGTGCAGCCCTGCTTGCCACTGGGGTCATGATTCTCTCCACCGTTCACTAACTCCACTGCCTGACTCAGTATCACCTGTACCTTTGTACCCTTGGGATATTGATGACTCTCCAACCAGGTACATATCCCCCTTTCACACAGCACGCTGGTAGGATGACTCTTCTTTCTTTCCTCCTGTCCAGAGTTGCTGTTGATCAAAGCTTCCTCAGAGCCTGTTTTCACAATGACAAGGAAAGGAGCTAACATCATGATTTCTAGAGATATCTTCATCACTAAAAGTTTTTGCCTAGAGTTGGGAAATTATTACAAGTAGACCCAAGCTTGCTGCCTCTATTTTTCATGACAATGATAATAATATAACTGCTAGAAATAATTCATTCCCAGCAGTTGCCTTGTCTACCTTGTGTTCCAATTCCTAAGGACAGTTGGCAAGTGAACTTCCTCTGCTGCAGGCTTTGGCAGTTCACGTGACTCTCTGGTTTTGCAATGATGACAAATGAAATTACTGCAGGTCCTGGAGCCTCTGTCCCTGGAAACCATCAACAGGATGACAGCTCCTTCTATTTGGCTTGTAACAAGCTCTTCCAGGCAAACTAATCACCAGACAGGGCCTTCCATCCAGAATGCAGAGTTTCTTAATCTTATTTTGAAGAATTAATTGTGTGACCTCAGCACTGGGATTATTCCTCATAAAGAATTCCAAAATTGCAACTCAGTGTAAAAGAGTAATTATAATCCCAAAGACAGGGTGATATAAAAAGGAAAAATATAAAGGAGTGACAAGCTTAAGAACCAAGTGAAATTTCAGAACATTATTTGAGTGTAAACAAATAATTTCTCATGTAAATTTTGTGTCATAATTGCAATAAGTAAAACAGATTTAGTTGAGTCAATAGAAAGGGGTTTTGCTGGAGAGAGAAGAGCATTTTTGTTCCTTTTTCTAGGACGTTCCTCTTATTCCTGCACCTGGTAGAGGACTTTGCCCTAAGACAGTGTTCAATTAATGCTTAATGAATTTGAAATGACCTCATGCCTAAGCATTTTGTGCTTAGTGTCTGTTTGATGTGTGGTGTGTGATGTATGTGTGTGTGCTTGTAACAAAAATATATAGAGTGATATAAAGATATCGAACACTAAATACAAGGCATTCATTCCTTTCTTCTACAAATATTTATTGAATACCTATTATGTGCTAGGCACAAGTCTAGGAATACAAAGAAAGTTACTAGCCTCATGATATCTATATGTGTATGAAGGAGACTGGAAATAAATAACAAAAATATTAGTTTTATAAAGAAAAGATGAGATAATGGAAAATGATGGATGGGGTATTACAGGGTGGTCAAGGTTCTCTGAATAGAAATATGAATGAATCAAGAGTTAGATATATGGCGATTTGCCCAGAAAACATTCTAGGAAGATAAAACAAGTTCAAAGGCCCTGAGGCAGGCCCTGTTTTGTGTATTAGAGAAACAAATGTGCCCATGTGGTTAGAACAGGGTGAAGGACAGAGAATGGTAGGAAGTGAAGCCATGGAGGTTGCAAGGGTCAGATCATGTAGGGCCTTTTATGCCATGTTGAGAATCTTGAATTTTATTCTGAAAAGGAAGGGAAGCTACTGGAAGATTTTGAGCAAGAGAATGACATGATCGGATTTAAGTTTTGGAAAAAATTTCTGCTACTGCAGGGCCAAAAAGAGAATGCAGGTTACAAGAGTTGCTTAAATCTGGTTATATTGAGTTCCATTATTGTGATTAAGATTACAATTGGACTTTCATTTCAAGGCAGGATGATCACCAGAGTCCTGCTTGTTTGATTTTCAAATGAATTCCTGCCTTTGTGTGACCACCCTTTTCTCTCAGAATCTCACTATGGGAACACTGCAATAAAATCATAGAACCAGGACACCAAAGATCATTCCATATGGATTTGAGAGCACAGGGGAAATTTCTGGGCTCCCAGGAGAAGGGGGGGGGGAATAAAAGTAGAATCTGTGTCACCCTTTTAGCCTATCTACCCTAAATGCTCTATCTAATAATTCTCAGCTCTGAAAAATGATGACACAAGATAACACCCACATTTACAGCATCTCTGGTTTGGGGTATTAACCAAGGGTGAGCCTTCTCTGATGTCTGGCTCCTTGCCAGTTTGAGTTGGCATCAAGACATTTTCAAAGGAAGGATAAAGTATGTCAGAGGCTCTCCAAGTTCAAGTTTTCTTCTGCCACTTAAGAACCTCACAAGATAGTTTGCCTAACGTAGGCATGCCCTTGGAGACATTTGCAAAAGACAAAAGACCTCCAGATCCTTTGTTTTTAGAGCACGAGACTGGAGTCAGAGAGATGGAAAGGTGAAGAGAAAAGGTAGCAGCCCATGAAAGGAGATGAGTTCATGGAGCTGGTAGTGGCCCCTGAAAGGTTTTCATGCTCCACTAGGAAAGAGAAGCCCTCTTCCTCAGTCTGAAGTTGCGACTGGCTCTATTTCTCCAAACTCAGAATTTAGGACTTGTCTCATCTGTGTGATAATTTTCAAGAATCTTAACTTCTCTGGCCTTGGTTTCCTCGTTTGTTAGAAGAAAAGGGAATTGGACTAGATGGTTTATATGTGATGCATTTAGCTTTAAAATTCTGTTTCTCAGAAGCACACACAAAGATAATCCAAATCAACATATTCCAAGACCAGTGACCTACTCCTATAACACGATGATTCAAGCATAAATTCCAGACCTACTCTAAGTGGTTTTGCTTACTCTTATTTATTTCATTGCATTGTTCTATTTGTTCTATTTTCTGCATTGTTCTATTGTTCTATTTCATTGCCATATTGTTCTATTTTCACCAAGGAAATGAAAGCGGAAGGAAGAAAGGAAGAAAGGGAGGGAGGGAGGGAGGGAGAGAGGGAGAGAGGGAGGGAGGGGAGAAGGGAGAGACCTAAAAAATATGCAATTGATATCCACTAGATAGAGAATAGCCTTCTTTTCCAAATATCAGTGGAAGTATGAGCTTCCTGCTATCCTCCAGTGTAACCCATGTGTTGCAGGGCTGGAAAATTTGGTGGCACTGGCTCATGTGTCAACTTTCCTGCTCACACCATTTTCTTTAGCAAATAGTTGTTTTGAAAGACATTTTCTTCTTCTTTTGCATTTTCCTCTGACACAAGTGGAGAGAGTACACATGACTACCTTCTGTGGTAGGTCTTCACAGGGCAAGATACTCTTTTGTGCTCTAACCAGCTCACTGCAATAAGAGACAGCTGGGGACTTCCCTGGTGGCCCAGTGATTAAGAATCCACCTGCCAGTGCAGGGGACACAGGTTCGATCCCTGGTCCAGGAAGATCCCATGTGCCGCGGAGCAACTAAGCCCGTGCACCACAACTCCTGAACCTGTGCTCTAGAGCCCGCGAGCCACAACTACTGAGCCCGCGTGCCACAACTACTGAAGCCCACGTGCCTATAGCCCGTGCTCTGCAACAAGAGAAGCCACTGCAATGAGAAGCCCATGCACTGCAACGAAGAGTAGCCCCCACTCACTGCAACTAGAGAAAGCCCGCGCACAGCAACGAAGACGCAACACAGCCAAAAAAATGAAATAAATAAATCTTAAAAAAAAAAAAAAAGAGAGACAGCTGGCCACCAGCAGAACCCTCTAATGGTTCGATGTTTGTCTTGCCCTCAACTAGTGCTCTCAGGAGAGCAGATCTCATGATGAGAGGGATCCTCCTGGAGACAACATTATTGGGATAAAATGCTATCTAATAAGTTCTCTGATAAAGAAAATGGAAAGGAAACTCAGGTTTCTATGCAGAAGATGAGACCAATCAATTGACTTATTCGGACCTAAGTAGCAACTTCGAGAGGCCCACACCCCACCACCTAGGATTTCACATCTCTGCCCATAATGAGGTTCTGTCTCCTGTCGTAACTTGACCATCTTGGCTCAAGTTGAGAAACACCTGTGGTATTAGAATCTCGGGGAGCCAGTGGCTCCTAGAACTCTGAAACCTGAGAAGCAACATCTGTCTGCCTTTCTCCTCTTCAATCAACCAGTCCGTGGCACTACCAGGGAGTAGATGCTGAATAAGGGCCACTGGCTGGTACTGAACAGGAGAGACCCAACAAAGCGGTAAACACAGCACCGTCAGCATGTGGGGCTTCCTGTCCAAGCTGGCCGGCTTCTCTCTTTCCTTTCCCCCTCACACAATGGAAAGGAAATTTATTAGGCAAATTCCTCCACAACAAAGAGAGTGTGGGAGTCTCAACAGTTGCTGCGTACTTGACTTTGGGTGAGCAACTTGTCAGGATCATGATTTGTAGCGGCCAGAGCCATTTGTCTTGTGCTTATGTATGGGCTGGGGGACATCAGCTGATAGGAGTTAGGGTGGTCATTTCGCTGACCCTCTTCGTCCAGCTCAACACAGAAGGTGGAGGCCGAGGGGGAAGAGGCCCAGAGACCAACGGGAGAAGGAGCCGTGTAAGGGGGTGGCTGGCAGACAGAGCACAGAGCAGATGATTTCTTTCTTGCCTCATTTTCTTGGGTTCTGCATCCTTCTCTAGGGGGCCTGAAGTTGGAAAAGAAATTTTGCTTTCCAATTCAAACTCATCATTTTTCAAGCTCTTCATGGGACTTTAAATTTCTTCTTTTCTCTCCTTACCTTTGACTAAGAGTTAGAAGAAGGATGCCTGGTTTTCCAAGCACAGGCAGGAGAGTAATGGGGCCTTGATCCCCAGCAGGGAAGGCAGGAGGTAGATGGCCTGGGCCTCTGGATGTTGATGGGCACCCCAGCTTCCAACCCCTGGGAACCCGGCCACTCAGACAACCACTGTGATTGGTTTAGGAAAGTAGAAGCCCCCAATCTAACCGGAAGCCTTTTGGGAATCCATAAGTAAGTGAACTTCTGGGAAGGGTCTCAGAGAGGCAACGATCTGAGAATGAATGTGCTTATGGAGTGTAATATAAAAGAGAAGAGAAACCACAAATGTGCAGGCATTGCCCCCAGCGCTGGGCATCCCCATTAATGCCAGTCAGGTGTCGGTGCTCCTGATGGGAAAGGTTGAAAACTGCTGACCCCGTGGGTAAAAGATGATCAACCAGACTGATTCAATAGCATGTCCGGCTCATCATAGATAATCCCAAATACTTGAAAGGTGGAATGAGCAAGAAAGTCACTGATCATAATTTAACAAGATACCCTTCCCAAGCACATGTGGTTTTAAACAGGGTCTCTGGGAATGAAAGCAGGGAGGCAGTGCAGTGCAATGGCTGAGGGTGGTCTCCAGAATCAAACGATCCCGAATACGAGGCCTGGCTCTGTCACCTGCTAGTTGTGTTATTTCTGGCAACTTCTTAACTTCCTTTAATATCATTCAGGCCTATAAATGAGGATTACACTAGTGGCTGCTTCCAGAGTTGTGAGGATAAAAGAAGTAAAGTATGGGTGATGGTTCATTTTATGTGGCAACTTGGCTAGGCTATAACGCCCAGTGACTTGGCCAAGCACCAATCTACCTGTTGCTCTGAAGATATTTTTTAGATGCAATTAACATTTAAATTAGTAGGTTTTGAGTCAAGCAGATTACCCTCCAGAATGTGGTTGGGCCTCATCCAATCAGCTGAAGGCCTTACAAGAAAAGACTGAGGTCCCCGGAAGAGGAAAGAATTGTGCCTCCAGACTGTCATTGGGCTAGAGACTGCGACATCAACTCTTCCTTGGGTCTGCAGCCTGCCAACCTGCCCTGCAGATTTCTGACTTGCAGACGCTGCAATCATGTGAGCCTGTTCCTTAAAATAAATCTCTCTCTCCCTTTACCTTTAGATGGATGAGTGGATGGGTGGATGAGTGGATGGGTGGATGCATGGATGCATGCATGGCTAGATCTCCTATTGGTTCTGTTTCTCTGCAGAACCCTGATTAACACAGTATGTACAAAGTACTGAGCACAGTTCCTGGCACAGTATGTGCTCAATGAGAGTTTTCTCTTATTATCACTAATTCCCTAAGTGATAAAGCTTTCCACATCTGGACAGAATTCCAGGTGCCTGTAGGAGGGTTACTAAGGGGCTGGGGATTAGGGAGAACAGAAGATCTGCTCATTAGCCCTGAAGCATACAATTTAGGTAGCACCCACTCTGGGAGAGGCATCGGCTGGACACCTGCTGTTCTGGGGGGCAAAAGGCTGGGCCCTTCAGCCCCCAGTCCAGCTAGGCCTCCCTCTCCTGCCCTCCTCACAGCTCCTCAGCCCTCACCAGGGAGATGATTTGTGATTCAGGCTCCCTGGCAGCTGCGCCCGTGGATGCCGGCCTCTCGCTCCCCATCCCCGAAGCCCAGCCTGCAGATGGTTTCTCGTGGCCTTTCTACTTTTAGACGCTGTTCCCTAACTGACCCAAACTCCTGGCGAGGCTTTTTGGTAAGCTGTGCTTTTCCTCCAGAGTCTCTTTGACTCTTTTATCATCACTAAATCATCTGAATCATCAGCTCAGTATGGAGCCACTGACACAGGACAGAGACCCCCAGCTCACCCTTCTCCCCCCTTCCTCCCCGGGGTGGCATTTATAGGAGGAGAGTAGGAGAGGGCAGACACTGCACCACTAAAAAGCCTGTTGTTCTCTGTCCCCGAGCCCAGAAGAGCCACATTTCCCCACCCTCCCCCGCCCCCCGCCTGCCCTTCCTCAGTGGCCCCGCCTGCTTCGGGCTCTCCTTGCCTTTCTGAGAGGAGCCCTGCCCTGTAACTGCCCTCCAGCCTGGGCCTTCTCCATCTCAAATCTCCAACCTTCTTCCCTTGCTCTCTGGTTACCGCTCCAAGGACAGATGTCTCTGCTGGCTTGAAGCCACTCTGCTGGGCTCCCTCATTGCCTCTTTTCCATGAGCTGGAAGACAAGGTTCAAGATTCAGATACTTGATAACTCAGCTGAAGCCTCAAAAGAGTCTGTGGCTTTCGGTGACTGTGGTTCCTGCACCAAAGGCCAAGGGTGTGACGGCTGTGGCACCTTCAAAGGCCACTTGCAGAGAACCATATTTTGATGGGCTCCAGCAGACCACCTAGGCCACACCCTCCTTTGACAGAGGCAGCAGCTAATGCCTGGAGAAAGTAGGAGTCCTACTTAAGGCCACACAGTTAACTGGAAACCAAACTGGAGCTCAAGAGTGGGTCTCCTGATTCCAGCAGAGTGCTCACTATAGACTGCCTGGAATATGCGGTGGAGATGGTATTCACCTTGGTAATGACCCTGGATGCTGTATCTGAGGGTTGTTGATAGGTTGATCCAAATTTTGTTCATTCAGGAAGTAGGAGAGAGGACTTCTGTGTAGCTTGTGGAATTTGTATACAGAGATAAAGGAGAGGGAAGAGCAGAACAGCCCAGCACAGATCTCCCATCTCATCTGTTCACTGAGTCATTCATTGATTCATTCACACAGTCATGCTTTTATTCCACTATGGATCTACGGGGTGCCCTGGCTAGCTCCCACCAAACAATGCCACAGGTTCTCCCTTGGAGAATTCCTAGCCATACTCCAGGCATAGAAGGTTTGAGCTCTGGGCACATAATGGCCTTCACACAGATACACACACAGACATATAAGACACAGACACAGACACACACAGCTTTGGCCAAACTGAAGCCCGTCCCATGAAAGAGAGAATGTTGGTATTGAAGGGTAAGGGGCATCTCCTTCTTCCCACTGATCTTGGAGTCACAGACTGCTCTCTCTTTCTCCGCTTCTTAGAGGACCACTAACCTGGAACCCCAGTGGCTGCAGTGGTCGTGGCTTCTGGGGTCCTAGCTGGACTATGTGGGTGGGTCCTAGCCCTCCATGCTGCCTCACTTCTCAGACCCACTCCTCAGGGCCCGATTGTGTGACCTCTGCCCCCTCCCTCCCTGGCCATTTTCACTGGCTCCCACAGCTACTGGAGCTTGGCCTACCAAGTCTCCCTGAGTCATCTGGGTCTCGCTGTCCAGTGTAGGTGGGAAGGACATGGAGATGCGGTCAGCTCAGTGGGAAGGCCTCTCCTGGGAGGCAACACTCTGAGGCCCAAGCCAACCCCACCCTGACTGAGTGGTATTTTCAACAGTCCCATGAGGAGCACTGGAAAGGGCCTTTGGGCAACAGACCACTGCTCTTCACAGCCCTGCTGCTCAGAAACCCGGTAGGGGTTCTTTAAAGAGCTCCAGAAGCAAGCGCACAGGCTGAAGGGAAGCAGAAACAAGGAGGCAGCTTCTCCCCAAGGAGAGGCCGAGGGCCTCGTGGACCCTGAGGATTTAGAGCTGCTTGTGGTCAGTCCCTGTGCAGCCCCCAGAGACAGAGAAAAAAGAGGACAGAGAAGTATTAGGAGGCTATGGGTTTTCTTATGACAAGCTTAGACTTAGGAGTTAGACTGCTTCTAACACCGCCTAGCTCTGTTACCTTGGGCAAGTTGCTTAGCTTCTCTGTGCCGAATCTCTAAAACGGAGATAATGGTGCCTTTCCTGCTAGGCTGGTGAAAGGATTGGAAAAAACATGCAAAGCACCGAGATAATACCCAACAGTACCTTGATAATGAAGATTACAGCTAAAGTCTGGGGAGCACTTATTATGTTGTCAGGAGCTGGTAGTTATTAGGTTATTCTTCTTGGTGGAAGAAAATGGATGTTACAGGTACAAGCATGTACTGGGTCTCTGACTTTGTGGCTCAGCTTTCTACCTTCCCTAGGAGACTTGAAGCCCCATCACCTTCTCATGGAGGCAGGTGACTCAGAAGAGGGGATGCCAAGACATGAGTCACAGGCCCCATTGTCTCAAAGCACCCTGGTCCCCTGGGGAGGCCTTTGTAGCACCCAGAGATCAGGCCCAGCCCTGCTTTGCTTCTGCAACCACAAGGTGGTATGGCCGGCAGCCACCGGAGAGTTCTTCTTTTTCCGAAGTATGTTTGCTGTATAAACACAATCGTAAAAGGAGAGCCAAGTGTCGGAGATGGCCAGCCGCGCCCAGCCAGCCCCGGCCAGTGGGGGAGGAGAGGTCCTGCATCCCATCATGTTGTCAGGCTGCACAAACCCTACTCTCTTCAAACTCCACTTGGCTGGAGCACTTTAGAGAGGCTTAGGGGAGGAGAAGGCAGCTGGGAGAAGAGGCGGAAGAGGCAGCCAGGGAGTTATGCTAAACTGCTCCCAGGCTCCAAGGCTTTGCTTGACTCAAAAATAATCCGGTTTCCGCTTGTCATTTGACCCATAAAATGCATTGTTTGGGTACTTAAGATAGTCCCCTGGGGCTGCATCTGTGTGATTCAGATTCAAAAGCAGAATTACTGACCATGGAGATGGCTCCACCATCAGTAGCCTGAAGGATGAGCAGGGTTCTCAGAGACCCCCTGGCTGTGTCTTCATGGGTAGCAGCAAGTGGAAGACTGGAACAATGATTTTAGGCAACTCAAGCCTCTGCCCCTTCAAAACATGAACCAAAACTTGCAAAAACTTGTATAAATCAGGAGGAAGTAGGTATACGAGTTTGACTTAACCAAAACAGCTGTCTCTACTCTCAGCATCACATTGGCTACAGGATTCTGGAATTCCGTCTCTTACATCCCCTGACCCCTGGCCCTGCCTGCTCATTCTCCCCCACCCCTACCCCTACCGCCATGACTTGCGGACTTTAAGCTTCCCCCCAAAATAATTCCAAATTACCACCGGTTCTAGCCACCCTACATTCCATCTCTTGCCCCTTCAAGCTCCACTTGCTTGGAGAACTTTGGTTCTTCAAGGAGAGTGAGGAGTAGGGGGAGGGTGCAAGGGTTCTGGAAAGGGCATGCTAGGTTCAGAATCTAATTCATATATACTGTACTCTGTTTGCTCAGAAGGAAAACTTACGACTCGCAGCTGCGTTACAACAAGCACAGGGATGAAGCCATCCAGGGCCCCCGCATATTTTCCTTGGCCTCAGCACAGGCCGTTGACATCATTGCAGGCTTTGCCATTCATCCACTGCTGTTTGGAGCTTGTGGCTGCGTGAGGCTGTGTTCCAGGGTCTGGGGAGGGTCTGACTGCAAACTGGGTGGTGGTGGGGATGAAGGTGGTCTCATTGAGTTTGTAAAAACAAACAGAAATGCACTGAACCTTGCCTTTCCTCCACTGGAACCATGAGTGAAACTAACTCCAAGCCTCTCTGCCCAGCGCACTCCCCCAGGGCAAACAGGCCCAGGCCAAGGCTAGCCCAGAGACCCAGAAGCTTTTGTTCTGTCTGCGCTATTTTGGGGAGTGATGACGAATGTTCGCCACAGGTAAGAAAAGTGGGGTTCCAGTAGCAAATTCTATCACATCCTTCCAGATGTCACTCAGGCTGCTCTGGGCCCACTTGCATTCTCCTGCAAATCCTGGGCAGCACGAAAACCCTGTTAATGGTTCTCAGAGGTCTCAGAAAAGAAAATGGCAAAAGTAGGAAATGTGAATATTAGGAAACAGGGCATATGCGTAGGTGCATGCGCTGCAGGCTTAAGAATCATTTTTAGAAGACAGCTCTGCAATATGGGGGACGTTGTAAAGGAGAGCCTTTTCGCCGAGCTTGCTAACTGCTCAAAAGCTCTCAATTCTGCTGGCCTGGAGACCAGCTAGGGCAGTGGTCAAGACAGGGAATGCTGTGAGGTAACTTAGCGCAGGCGGAGAGTGCCTCTGACCTTCGCAAATGTTGTTTCCAGGTCGAGAAGGTGAGATGTTGTGGGCACCATGGGCACAACTCTGGACTTTGTCACTGGGACAAAGTGTGGCTTAGTGACAAGCACGCAGCCTCCAGAGGCTGTGAACTGAATGTGACTCCTGGCAAAGGCCACTCTTTGTTCCTCTTTGTTCCTCAGGGCCTGCTCTTCTGCACAGACTCCTGAATAGGATCACTTCTTTCTCAAACATCATTTGACACAAAGTGTTTGAGGAGAGCGCTCAGCCCCAGGGATGCCCATCTAACTCAGAGCTGAAGGGGACCAGGGATGTTCCTGGAAATGTTTAACAGCCAGTTGTCTGGGGGAAATAGTCCTGATTTGTAGCAATTACTGATTTCTGAGATGTAAATACTCCTATTGTGGCCAATTTCAAGCTACCAACTTTTGGGAGACAATTCATTGGTCTCTTGTATTTCTGCACATCTCGTGAGCAGAGGTACTGACAGCTTTTGTTCTTGTGTGTATTCTCTCCCTTTCCCTCTCTCTCTCTCTCTCTCTCTCTGTCTTCCTCCAGTGCTGGAAACATGGGACTTCATGTCACTAGAATATGAGACGTAGGCAATGGAAAGAGTCCTGACCTCTGAATCCATTCTCATGGAGGAGCCACCCAGGAGAGCCGTCTATCCAAACCATCAATGTTAGACTCTGTATGAATGAGAAATAAACCTTTCTCATGGTATGACATTGGTATTTAAGGTTGCTGGTTATGGTACCTAGTACTACTTATTCTAATACAAGTCGTCACTATTATTATCTCCATTTATTGATGAGAAAACTGAGGATTGGAGATAATGGACTAGGTCTCATTACCAGTAAATGGCAGAGCCAGGACTCAAACCTAGGCCTGTCTGCCTCCAAATCTTTTTTTTCTGCTTTGCTGACTCTTCATGACAAAGGCCCATGTGTGGCAGAGGTTCTGAGGTCCACAGATTTGCCCAGAGTGGGAAACAGGTCTCCCTGCCAGAGAAAGCCAGTTTTCTTTGGTAATCAGTCCTGCCTCCAGGGGAGTCTGGAAGGAAGTCTGACCATCTGTGGCTTCCAGGAAGATTAATTCCTCATGTCCAAGCCTCTGCTGTTCAGAGCAAGACAAGGACCCCCTGAAGAACTCTTAACCTGATGAGCATTGCGCATTCAGGACAGCTGGCGGACTACATGAGGGCCCCCCATGACCACTGAGAGACCCCCGTCACCATGGGATTGCAGACATTGCAACAATTCAGTAGGAACTCACACCATGAAATTGCTGGACACCCGCAGTCAGCATCGGATGGGGGCTCCCGGGGCGTCACAGCCAGGATGACAGGGACCCTGGGAAGCAGCTGCCTGGCTTTACCTTTCAGAGGGTCCCATGTGACTCAGGTTAGGCACAGTTTAAGCACTTATTGAGCACCTGGTGTGTCCATTACAACTACAATGATTACTTCTGAGACCTTGCTTCAAAGACTGACGAAGGATTTGTGGTTCTGATTTCTGGAGATGTTTAAGAGAAAAATCTGACAACGGTACTAAAATAAGGTCACATTTGGTTTGACATATCATAAATCATCTCTGATGAAAAGGATCAAAATACGTAAATTCAGGACTGTCTTGGAAAATAGTTGACATGGAAATGCTGCTGGGTGATAGGAAGGGATCGGAAGAGGGTAAGAGCCTCGTCTGTCTCATCTGCTTCTATGTCCCAGCGCCAACATAGAGTCAACACTCAGAAAGTACTTATGAAATGTTTGGCTTATTAAACAAGAGTTTTTTTGAGCTGTCTTGGTAGTTCTTTCATCTTTTCTGGGCCCTCAAGAGATCCGTGAGGTTCACCTAGATGCTAACTCAGGATGGCGTGGGGGGCATTTCTGCCATAGTCTTTCCTAGGATTTTTGAGAAACACATGAGCTGCTCAGCATGGGTCTAAGTAGCCATTCACCTTCTGAGCCTGTGCCCTGTGTTTCTACCATCACCACTTCCAGGTTCTTGGTGCCTCTGACGCAAACTGAAGAACACAGCCCGAGGTGAGGGTGAATGAGCGTAAAATGACTAGCTGCAAGGCTGAGGGCCTGTCTGCTGAGCTCTGGAAAATGCAGACTTCACAGACTCTGGGTCCTGCCCAGCTCCTCCCAAGCCTTGGCATTCAACAGTCCAAGAGTAGTAATAGTAACTAATAATAGAAATCATTTCCAATCAAAACACAAGGCCTGATCTTACTAAAGAGTCACAGGGATTAAAATATTCTCTGCATGAAAGAAACTGTTTGTTTCACAATTCGACCTTTGGCCAACACAGCTACTAGATCCCCGGCCGGCTCCCTGGGCTGGCCATTGCTTACGTGCAGTGGGAAATTCCAGTCTGCGTGTAATCACAGGGGCCCTGGCCCCTAACATGACTAGTCATCTTACTCATCTTACCCTTCCCTCCTCCACACTGCCACCATTTACGTTCCAAAAACTTGCACGTGAGATTGTTTCTCCCCTACTCAAAAGCCTTGGGTGGTGCCCCATTGTTTAGGTAATAAAATCCAACTCCAACTCCTTTGGCATTAAATGTCCAAACTGTATACCAGCCTTACATGCTACTGTATTCTACCCCTATTCCCCCATCTAGAACCCAGGCTTTAATCAAAATTACCCATTCATTTTGCCAGAACACATTCTTTTTTTTTTTTTTTGGCTTAGTTAACATTAAAGTAAAATTTATGTACAGAGAAAATCTTCAGGGTACCATTTGATGACTTTGGATAGATGTACGCAACCATGTAATCACTCAATATTTCCAATCTCAATATTTCCATATCTCAGAAAGTTCCCTCATGTCCCCTTCTAGTCAATTCTCTCCCCCCAGAGGCAACCACTATCCTGATTTCTGTCACCATAGATTAGTTTTCCTGTTTTGAACTTTATGCAGAGGAATCACACAGCATGTAATCTTTTGTGTCCCGCTCCTCTCACATGACATAATGGTTTTGATATTTATATACGTTGTCTCATGTATTGATAATTCATTCTTTACCTATTAATTATTGCCAAATAGTATTCCATATATGAATATGCCACAATGTTTTTATCCATTCACTTACTGGCAGATACTTGGACTGTTTGCAGTGTTTGGCTATTACACTCCAGCACAAGTCTTCTGTGGACATATGTTTTCATTTCTCTTAGGTAAATCCCTAGGAGTGGAATTGCCAGAGCATAGGATTGGTGCATTTTTAAGTTTGTAAGAAACTATCACAGGGACTTCCCTGGTGGCGCAGTGGTTAAGACTCTGTGCTCCCGGGCTACCCTGGTGGCGCAGTGGTTGAGAATCTGCCTGCCAATGCAGGGGACACGGGTTCGAGCCCTGGTCTGGGAAGATCCCACATGCCGCGGAGCAACTAGGCCCGTGAGCCACAATTACTGAGCCTGCGCGTCTGAAGCCTGTGCTCCGCAACAAGAGAGGCCGCGATAGTGAGAGGCCCGCGCACCACGATGAAGAGTGGCCCCCACTTGCCGCAACTAGAGAAAGCCCTCGCACAGAAACGAAGACCCAACACAGCCATAAATAAATAAAAAAAAAAAAAAAAAAAAAAAAGACTCTGTGCTCCCAATGCAGGGGGCCCAGGTTCGATCCCTGGTCAGGGAACTAGATCCCACATGCATGCTGCAATTAAGAGTTCACATGCCACAACTAAGGAGCCCACGTGCCACAACTAAGGAGCTGGTGAGTCGCAACTAAGGAGCCCACCTGCCGCAACTAAGGAGCCCATGTGCCACAACTAAGGAGCCCTTGAGCCGCAACTAAGGAGCCCACCAGCCACAATAAGGAGCCCATGTGCTGCAACTAAGGAGCCAGCAAGCCGCAACTAAGACCCAGCACAACCAAATAAATAAATAAATAAATATTTTTAAAAAAATAAACTATCACGCTGTTTTCCAGAGTGGTTGTACCCCAAATATAGAACATTTTAAAGTCAATAACGTCTCCTTCTTATTCACATAGCGTTCAAGGTAGTTCCATGGTAGCAGGGCGCTGGGAGGAGGTTCTTGCACAGCCACTTAGAGGCCAGGCTGCTGGAAGCCCTGCCATCCCCAAATGAGGCTCATGAGGTAACCCTGAGCAACAGTGTTTGGCCAGTGGATGGAGAATGAGAAGATGGAGAAAGAACACTCCTTTCTTTGCTGACTCGGCCCAGAGGTAAGTGTTATCCTTTTGGTTGACATTTCACTGTTGAGAGGTAGTCTCCAACCTCACCAGGAGAGCTGTGAAATGGAGACCCCAGCTGGACAGCTGCTTACCCGCCACGAGCCTGTACCATGGGAGGGGAACGCCAGTCTTCGATGTAGAGTTGGCCATCTCCACCACCCCAGGGGTTAAAGTCTTACCCTCCTTTCCAGTCTGACTGTGCCCATTGAAACTGTCCCATAATCTGTGTGGAATAAATCCTTCCCTTCTCTATACTCCTGTTGTACTTGCTGTCCCTCTACAACAGCACTTGTTAAGATCTGCCTTTCATGATTTATTTCCATGTTTTGCCCACTAGATGGCGTCCTCTTGGAGGCCTCTGAGGTCTGGCCAGGTTGGACCCCGGTGCTCGGCCCACAGTGGGATCTCCGTAAGTGTTTGCCGAACTCACTGTGGTAGAGACACAGGGTGCCCACCAACTCCTCCTCCGGACACACCACTTGTCTGCACTCCCCAGTTCCCCTGCATGGAGCTGAGGCCATGTGACTTCTCTGGACAATGCAACATGAGCCACAGCTCCGTGGCAGCCTCCAGGCTGATGCAGTGAGAAGTGGGCATGCCTCCTGATATTCTTGGTCTCTCTTCCCTCACCTGCCAGCTGGATGAGGAGGCTCCAGTGGAGCTCCCAAGACCTGACCAGCAGAGCCTGTGTCCTGAATACTTGGCGGAGCAGAGTCCCTCTGCTGACCTCACTGCTGAGATTGGGTACTGTTTGCTAGATAAGTCAGCCTACACTGACTAACCACTCACAGTGTGTGAGCCCAGCCACTAAACTCAGGAGGGACGATCGGTTGCCTCGTCTTTCCATCACCTTTCCTTACTCGCCACTAAGTGCCGACTGTGTGACATCGGGCCCTTGCTGGTACGTGATGCCAGTGTTCAGGTAAAGAGAGTTTTTAAGGTACATGTTCAATTGTGATTTTGTAGCTAAACTTGACAATGATTCCCTGAGTCTTAAATGCTATGCATTTCTTCTGTACCTCATTCGACTACAAGCTCTTACAAGCCAGGTACTAATTCTTGCTCTATATCCTGGGTATATAGCTATTCATTCACTTAGTAAATATTTACTGAGTGTCCGCTATATCACTCACTCTTGTAGACAATAGAGACGAGCAGTGAATCAAACAGACCAAGTCCCAGTTCTCAATGAGAGAGACAGATAATAAACAAATAATGTGATTGTTGAAAAGGCATGAACAGGAGACATCCCCTCATATAGCATCATGGCCTTCTTCCCAGCTTCTAACATATCGGGTCGATAATTAATTAACGTCTGTCTCACCCAGAGAACTGTGAGATCCATGAGGCTGGGGTTCCGCTCTATCCCCGGCATCAAGCACAGCGCTTGCTCAGAGCAAACACTCCATAAATATTTATTGAACCAAAAAAATGAATAACGATGATTATATCTACTATCTGCTGAGAGCCTGTTATTTTCCAGGTACCATGGGAAAAGTTTGCTTGCATTATCTCATTTAATCCTTACACCATCCCTGCAAAGTAGTTATTACTACCTCTATTTACCTGGGAGGGAATTGGGGTTCAGAGAGGTTAAGTGACTAGCCCATTGTCACATGGCTAACAGTAAGTGACAGACCTGACATTAGAATCCACACGCTTTCCTCAGGACCACATTGCCACACACAACAGCAACAAGGGCTTTTTTTTTTTTTTACATCCCATATATTCTTTCTCAACAATGAGGAGCAACCACTATGGGTCACCGTTCCTGTGAACGGGACAATTCATCCCCCTCTGCAATTTGCCCCGACCAGCCCAAGGCTGCCTTCCCCAGCAGATGGAAGATGTGCGCTTGTGGTAATTACAGACTATGCTGTCCTTTTCATTTATGTCTTCACAATCCAGCTTGACATCGTGTCATAAAAGTTTATGTACTGTGTTCTCTCTGCTCCTTACTAATATTCTCTGGCTTTCTCCCCCGGCCATCCAGAATCAATACCATAGCTCCTCTCTCAGTAAAGTAGGGAGCTATGAACAAGACCCAAATGGGCACAGTGACTATTTGTGGCAATTAGACGTCACGCTGAAAAATGGTCACGCTGAAGGAGAGTGGGCAAGATCTGAAGACCAGCAGCATCACTAATGTCCCTCACCAGGGACCCTGGAAACTGGACTGCTTAAAAAATACCCTCTGTCCTCTCACCTCTTCTCTTTTTTACCCTCTGCCTCTTTCTTTCTCACCAGAGATAAGGAGAGAGAAGCGCATTCAAATTAGGGACCCTAGCAATCGATTTTAACTTGCAGTTGGTGGATTGTAATCAATGTTAATTAACCAGATTCTTTTTCAGCAAAGTTTGGGACAGGAGAGTAACTGCACAATATTTCTGACCACAACAGTGGGTATTAAGGGGCTTTGGGACGGCCTGAGGGAGGAGGAGGGTGGTGCTGAGAGGCTCCACGGAAGAGAACGCAAGCACAGGAGGAGGAGAGACTGGGATGATTTTAAAGTGGCCCTATCCAGGGGCCTGGCAGAATGTTTTGGAAGCTGGAGCAGGGAAGTTTAGCTATTTGTATGTCCTTCACCTTCTTCCTGCCCCAGGAAAAGTGGGCGTCATCAGGGGATGATTCCTGCATTGTCAGCTAGGTCAGTGGCAGCCAAGCATCCATGTTCATCACTCCGGAGAGCTAGTCGTACCTGGACCATGTGGCTCAATGGGAAGAACAAGGAATTTAGCAACAGAAAGTGGGTTTGAGCCTTAGGAGGTGCTTCCTGGCTATGGAACTGTGGGCAAGTTACATAACATCTGGATCCTCAACTCACTCACCGACAACATACGTGATTACAGCAACTGACCTCAGGAGCATTGACGCAAGATTCAAATAAGATTCTATGTGGAGGTACATTGTAGGTAACACGCTAGAGGAATGTCAGCAGCTACCACTCTTGTAAGTCACAAGGACAAAGTTCCGGAGCCTCTGGTCTCAACCAGACAGCATACAAGATGGGACCTGAGGTTCCTTTCCAATCTTGATCCATCTCTAAGGATGTAGGAAGTTGCCTTGGCAGTTACCCATGCCACTTTTTATTCAAAAGATTACTTATTTCTGAATATAAGTGTCGAATTGAGAAGAGGACCCTCAAATGTGCCAATGCTACTTTTCAGTATCCCAGAGGAAATAAAAGAAAGGTATAACAGTGGGAAACATGATAGAGCTGCCAAAAATAAAACCAAAAGCTGTATCTGTTTTGAAACAGCGCACGCATTACAACTTCTTGGTCAAGATAGAAAATAGAAACCGAAGAAGCCGGGCACTGTCTCCAGGGGATACCCATTGCAGCCAGGTTCGTGGGGTTCCCTCCACACCATTTTACTCAAGTGGTGCCTCAACCTCCAAGAGAAGCTTTCAAAGCCTTCAATCAAGAGAAAGGCACCAGTATTTTTCAGGTCTTTCAAGTCCCCTGGGAGTGAGGGAGACTATTGGGGAACATGATAGCAGGTCATATTGCCACGCAAGGAAAAGATTCCTAATTGCCCTAGGTGGCCCCTTGGCCTCTGGGACAGGGAAGTCCCAACCGTGGTGATACACACTAGCTTCTTTTTGCCAAGGCACCTGTAGGCATCTTCCACTTAAGAAAGGTGAATGAAAGGAGAGGAGGCTGGGAGAGAAAGGAGGAAAGAAGGCAGAAAGAGAGGAGCAGGGAAGGTAGTCAACAATTCACCGGTTCAATAAACAGTGCTGAGTGTAGGCCATGAGGTGGTCCCCCACCCCCATGTGCAGCTCACTCTGGAGACCCAGAGGGAAACACGTCTCTGCCCTCAAGTTGCTCACAGGATCCTGGGTCGGCTGGAGGGAGAAAAATTCACAGATAATCACCACGCGGGGCCTGGGTGAGTGCAGAGGAGGGGCGCGTCCCCCGCCCCATAGCTGAGGATGTGGGGAAAGGAGTTGTCTCTAAAGAAAGGACATTGTCAGTGAAGAGAAGGACAAAAGAGCAGAAGGGAGAATGAACTGAGGAAACAGAAAGGGAGGGAAAATCAGGAGATAGCAGGGACAAAATTATTTCCTCACCCCAGGATTTATACACTCAGCTCAAATGCAAATCTTGTCCCATTGATCTGTGATTTCAGTGAATAAAGCTGCCTTTTCTGGAGCTATCGATTGTGATTGCTGATTGCGAAGCAAGCTGAGAAGGCCTGGGCAGTCCTGAATAGACCTGGGGAGTGAGCTCACAGTGGGTGGGCCTTGCACTTAATCAGAGAAGAGCAATTGCTCACAGTGATGAAGGGTCATTCTTGAGGGAGGAAGTATCTTCAATCACACCTCCCTCCCCAGTGCAAAAAACATTCTAGTTTCACAGACAGGGCCTGCTCCACCACCCCGGAGCGCTACAGGACGGGGCCCTCTTGGCCCGGCCTAAGGGTGGGGAACCTCTTTCCTCACAGGAGTGCCATACAGAAGCACATCCTATTTCCCCCAACTGTTCAGATTCATCAATGCTCAAGGCTTGGCCTCTCTTCGGTCTATGTTGAATCCCACTGGTTTCTGGGGAAAGAGTCTGGAAGTCAGCCTGACTTAGGAGAAGAGAGACTTCAGTTTTGGCCCCACTCCAGCTAGCACCTGGAAGATACCAGGGGCCAAGAGAGAGTTCGGCCTGGGGCCAGGACCTGGGAATCTTTCTTCCGCAGGAGCATGAAAGCTGCGAAGTAGGGAAACCCAGAGGGACAGGGTGTGGAAAGAGAGAAGCCTGGGGCTCAGGGCTGAAGCTTCAGAAGTTGCCATATTTAAGGGTTGGGAGAGAGAAAGATGGATCTTGGAGATGCTGACAGCAGGGCAAGAGAGAAGCAAGAAAAGGAGATCATGAAGGGACACAGGAGAGGAGAAAAATTCAGACACACCTGAGCAGGTGAGCTGAGTAAGAACCAGATGATGATAAATGCATTCAGTGCTTATCCTTGAAACCGAGCAGGACCCTGTGGGTCTCCTGGGCACGGAAGCCTTTCTGCGTCCCCTGTTTCTTGTAGGGAACAGACTCCAGCCTCCATGACCTTCCCTGAGTTTCAAAGGGCAGATTCGCACAGTTGCTAATCCAGGAAGGGAGGGGATGCAGAGACAAGGGAGGAACAGCCAAGAAACAATAGTGCAGCCTTGGGGCAGGGTCCTGGTTCTGCCTCAAGGGATAAACACAACAGTGTCCTTAAATTCTTTATAGAATTAAAACCCAACAAATGGAAGATGTCAGAATTCTTCATACCAGAGAAGACCACCTGAGGCCAGATTAAAGGAACCAGAGAAACTCATCAAGAAGACTACCTGAGACCAGATTAGAGCAGTGCAGGCCCTACACACACCCTAATCTTATCAGCAACCCCACCCTTGAACCGTTGCTGTAAAACTCCTCATCATATCCTCCCCGGTTGGGACACAGAGTTTCTGGGGCAGGAGCCTGCTGTGTCCCCCTTTGCCTGGCAAAGCAATAGACCTATTCTTTTCTACTTCCTCCCAAACTCTGCTTCCAAGATTTGATTCAGCACTGGTGCACAGAGGCTGAGTTTCCAGCCTCATCCTGACTCAAAAGTTCACGAAGCACGTCTTCATTAGGCATTGTAGCAGGACCCATGAATACAACAGAGAGCAAAGCTTACCTGCCCTCATGATGCTTGCAGTCTCATGGGGAACATAGAGGACTGTGGCAGGCAGGGCTTCTCAAACTCTGTGGGAAAGACCAAATGTTATTGTTTTACTGACTGTCCATTGTGGATAGATACCACATCATGTCAATGTCAAGTTGCTATAAAAGTCTGTAAGCTCTTACGTTTCCATACTTATCTGCTCACAGACGGACATGGCCTGCCTACCACATCTTGAGTAGCTTAGACGACAGAGATGCCAGTTGCCTACCAAACAGCTCTTCTCTCCTCCTACCTTACCAAGGGCATCCAGTGTTTTTCAGGATGCTAAGAAACTACATTTACCAGCTAAGGATAGGCAAGTGGATGTCTTTTGGTAGAGCTTGTAGGAAAGTTTCATAAATGGGTCTGACTCATCTGGTAGACATTTCCTTTGGTTCCTGCCCCTTTCATAGATGTGATGGCTTGTATTCCAACAGCCGTCTTGGAATCAGGAGGCAACATTAAGGATACTGGAACTCAAAGCTTTAAGGATCTGGGTCCCTGTTGACCATAAAGCTACCACATTGACTCTGGAGAGCATATCTCTATACTTTCTGTTACATGAAAGAAAAGATTTTATCTGGTTTAAGCCATTCAGTTTGGGGACAAACATCAAGTATATTTTTTCATCTGTCTCATGAGTTAACAGGCACTTACCATGTGGGGTGGTAAATACTATCATCACAACAATTAGGAAAGTTCAGAGAACGTGTCTCTGACACAGCTTGGAGGAGGGTTGGGGAAAGCTATCTGAAAGAGGCAAGGACTGAATGAAAGCCTGAGGGAGGAGGGGGAGTTAACTAGGGAAAAGGGTTAATGGGGAAAAGAGTTTTCCAAGCCAAAAAAATACACCGAGTTTATGCAAAGAGCAGGAGGTGAGAGGGAGCGGGGCCATATGAAGAACTCAGAGTAGCTTAGTGTGGCTAGAACAAGAGTGTAAAGTGGGAGTGGGAAGGGAAGAAATAATGGGGGCTGCCAAGGGGTGGGAGGTGGTTTCCACATGAAGGAAGCAGACGCCTGACCTTATGGAAGTCTCCACCCCAACCGAATGCAGCATCTTTCAGAAGACAGTGTTCCCTGCTAGAAATCAGCTGGCAGACATTGTCCCTGGTCTCATCTCCGAGGGGGGAAGTCACGTTCCGTTTAGCCAAGTCACTCACCTCTTGGGTTTCCATTTCCAAATCTGCACAACAAGCCTCATGCTACTGTCCCATCAACCTCACAAGGGATCTGTGAACAAGAGGTTGTGATATCTTACCAATAAGGAACATAAAGGCTTCCTGTTCAGCCCTCTCATTTTACTGATCAGGACCATGAGGCTCAGAGAAGTCTTCCCACTTAGGTGGGGAGAGCTGAGCCTGGAATTTCCCTCTCTCCCAACTCTTAGGCTGTTATTCTTTCCCTGTAAAGAGCCGAGTGTTTTGCACTTGAAGTAGATGGTTATTGTTCCTGCCAAAGGGAACACAGCAGAGCGAGATGATAGAGTTTCTTATTTCAAGAAACCTAGTACTTGAAGGTGCTTTGAATAACACATACTTTCGAAACTAACTAAATATTTGGAGTGTGTCTTCCCATCCTTCCTTTCTGCTCTAAAAGCAAAAACAAGTCTCTGTAATTTGGTGGGGGCGGGGAGGCAGGGTGTTGAAATAGATAAAAGGGAAAATTTAACTCAGTAACCACAGATGTGAAAGTGCCCCAAAGTATTTAGACAGGATTCACATCTTTGGAGGTAACTCTTAAGTTTCCACTGAATCACTGAGAAAACAGAGCTAACCCCCTTCGGTGACTTCACAGTTTCCCTCTGAAAAGGTCATTGTAATCCACCCTCTTCATTCCATAAACGAACAACTGCTAGAGCCCTGTTGGGATGACCATTGTTTGGGGGACTACAGAGAAAGTTCATAACCCAATGAGATGATATTACAGGAGTAACTGTTACTTATGAAAAGTTTGCCCATTATTTCGCTTAGTGCTCATACTAACCCTGAGGGATGGGAATTGTTGTCCCCATTTTTAGATAAGGAAACAGTGCCTCCTGACTTCCTTCACATCCAGTCAGTCACTCAGCCCTGCTGAATCATCCTTCATGATGGCTCTTTGGTGCGTCACAGCTTTCCCTGTGCTTCCTGGAAACTCTGATGCCTTCTCCTCTCTGGTAGTTCCCATCCACCCAACACCCTCCATTCCCAGATAGATGTGGGATATTTCTTCTGAGGTGTCATGGCATCACTGCAAACCCCAAATGTCTAAACCGCCAGAACTTAATGTTCTTTTGCAAACTCACCCTTCATCTTAACTTTTTATTGTGAGCCAATTGCTCAAGATGGAGACCACAAAAGTTACACTTCACCCAAAGATGTCTATTCACAGACCCCCGAGTATACCTTGTAGTTTCCATCCTTGTTCATGCCATTCCATCCTCCAGGCTCTACTAAAATTCCACCATTTCTCTGAAATCTTCTCTGATCTTCCCAAGAAGTTGGTTTAACAACTGCAGAAAAATACGTGAACAAGGATGTTCACTACAACATTGTTTCCAATGGAGTAAAAAAATCTCAGAGAAAGCAACAAGGATACATTGTACAGCACAGCAGAATACAGCCATTATTTTATAATAACTTTAAATCTAGTATAATCTACAAATATATTGAATCACTGTTGTACACCTAAAACTAATATAATATTGTAAATCAACTCTATTTCAATAAAAAAATAACTCAGAATTGAGTCCTAGTGTCAATAGGAGACAGTGTGATACACACATACAATGGAATAGTACACAGCCAGTGAAAAGTAAGACAAAGATAAGATATAACTATAGGTACTGATAGAGGTTAAAGAACAATAATGTATAATATGATCCTCCTACATAAAAATACATGTTTCTATATATATAAAAATTCTGAAAGACTCAACAAAACTCTTAATAGTGTCTATCTCTGGGATGAGAGATGGAGAATTAGAAATTTCACTCTCTCCACTAAATACATTTCTAGGTTAAATTAATTTTTATGGCAGTGAATTACTTTTGTAATAAATTTTTTTCCATTTTGGAAAAAAAGGTTTTTGTTTTTGTTTTTTTCCTTTTTTGAATTACTTATAGCCCATAGTATACCTGGAGGGTCTGAATATGTCTTACATATCTTTTATCCCCTATGGCATGTAGCACACTGTCTCACATGTCAAGTTTCCGTAGGTTGGGATATTTTCATTGGTTGTACAACACTTGACACAGGAGATTAAATTTAAAAGCCCTGCTCTCTGGCATTCCCTCGATTATATTATGGATGCTCCTGACACCTAAACACACACGTAATTCACCACCACCTTTACATACCTGGGTGGAAACTAAATAAGGCAAAGAATGCATAACCATCCTTCAAAGGGAAAACCTTCTCATCAGATTTGGAGAGAAGAGCTAGACCACTCAGATATATAAAATAAGGAGGGAAAAAAATGAGGACAAACTTGATTGATTCTTACTCAATCCCAGCTTTCTCTTGGTTTTAAGGTTTTAAAATGTTTTCTCTGGGAAATACCGAATTATAGCCAGAGTCAAAATCCAACACCAAGATAGGGGAAACTATGTTCAAAGTGCCACTGAAAAATGAGAATGTATAGGTCCTTATATTTACCTCTCCCTGGTTGTTTGTTTGTTGGGAGCTTGTGTAAATAATTTAAACTGCTGAGTTGTATTTTTGAATCTCAGTCATGTGAAAAGGTATGAAGCACCGGCAGCCGGAGTATCTCGCCAGAGGACCTTCTATGGGACAGAAAACAGGGTGCCAAGTACCCTTTCAGCAAACAGTAGTTGTGACTGGGCTTCTTTTGAGACCCAAAGGGACATACCTAAGAAGTAGAGCTTCAAAAACAGAAATGTCTGGTATATTGAGAAAGAAAACTAGGCTCCATAACTACCCACAGATAATAGCAAAGTAGTCTCAATGGCTAAACGAGGATATCAGTGTGTGGTGTCACTTCCAAAAACAGTTCCCCATCCCAAAAGATACTGTTTTTTTTTAAATTTATTATTTTTTCTAATTAATTAATTTATTTGTTTTCATGTTTGGCTGTATTGGGTTGCTGGCGCGGGCTTTCTCTAGTTGTGGCGAGGGGGGGCTACTCTGTTGCGGTGCGTGGGCTTCTCATTGCGGTGGCTTCTCTTGTTGCAGAGCACACGCTCTAGGCGCGAGAGCTTTAGTAGTTGTGGCTCGGGGGCTCTAGAGCGCAGGCTCAGTAGTTGTGGCGCATGGGCTTAGTTGCTCCACGGCATGTGGGATCTTCCTGGACCAGGGCTCGAACCTGTGTCCCCTGCATTGGCAGGCAGATTCTTAACCACTGCACCACTAGGGAAGCCCCCCAAAAGATACTTTTAAATGTTAGTTCTACCTCCACCACACTAGCCCTTGAGAGATTTAAGTTCACCAAAATCACTTTGTGGAATTGTGATCTGTGGGGAGACAATACTTTAATATTCTCATCCATTAGTCATAAAGGCTTTATTGATGCCAACTCTATGCCTATAGGAGAGAAGAGAAGGTACTCTATGTCTGTAGGATGTAGCACAAAGAAGAAGAAGGTGAGAAATTCTGCCATCAAGGAACTGAGACAAACATGGAAGAGTGCATAATGATGAAGTTTGGTAGGATGTAATGTTATGCAAGGTTTCAGAGGATTAGTTCATCAGGAAGTTATTATGAGCCCTCTATGAGCCCTACAAATGCTGGGAATCACATGGGATACCAAAGAAATATGAGAGAAGACTCAGATGCTGTTCTTCAGAACCTTAACATCTCCTTGGGGAGTATAAGACTTTTAATGGGAATCAACATGAGAACCACAGTATAGCGTAAAATGCTAAATTATGTGGTACAAAGATAAGTGATAAATTGAGGGTTAAAAAAGTAGTTGAAGATGTCAATTCAATTCAATTCACTTCAATTCAACATTTTGGGAACTCCTTATTATGTAACAGGCATTAGGTAGATCCTTTGGAGATGAGAATAATAGGACAATTTGGGACAAAATGACTTCCTCCCCCAGAAGAACCTATAGTTTAATAGGCAAGACAAGACATATAAATATAATACAATTAGTTCCAGATGCCACCAATTGGACTCAGTTTCTGGGCCCTACACCGTCAGTCCAATCAAAGACTGGTACTGAGTTACAAATCAGTTAGAAAGATTTTGGCAGCAAAAAGTAAAAAATACAAGGAAAACAAGAAAGAGGAAGACAAGAAGAAGCAGAGAAAAGAAAAAGGAGAAGGGAAGGAAAGACCTTGAATCAGATGGCTTAAACCATGAGAAATTTGCTATTCACATAACTTCAAGTCCAGATGTAGGAGGATTCCAGGCTGAGATTACTCTCAACTCTCTGCCCAGGTGTCCTCATTACTGGCTTCTGCCTAAAGCTAGTGCCACGTGGACAACAGGATGGCTGCAGCAACTCCAGGCATCACTTCCAGATATGACACCAAGGAGAAAACAAGGGACAGTGTGTTTAGAGGTTTCTCTTCCAGAGCCTCCACACTCCCCTGCACTGGCCAAAACCAGTGTGGCTGTGGAACCATGGCCACTAGAGTCACCTACCATGAGCTGGGCCCTGCGTGAGGTGCTATGAACAAGATGAAGTTTCTGTCCTCAAAAATCTCATTCACAAAGGGGGAAAACAGATGAATAACCAAATTACAGGACCATGTGCTATCAGAAAATTTAAGAGAGGCATTTGGGAGAGATGAAGAAGGAGAAAATTCACAGAGCAGTAAAGCTACTTGGTGGAAGAGGAGGGAGTTATGGGCAGAGAGAGAAGTAAGTTCTGGGGCTAGAGGTGGATTCCATGAGTTTTGGTCAGATCATGTTCTAGGCACTACCCGGTGTGGTATATTTCTAGTGTTTGGGGAACCTGCTGGAAAGTCAGTGACAGTCTGATGTCTTAAATGAGTGAATTAATGAACTCAGAGTGTAAAAAGTAGCAGGCAGTTTCAGTCATCTTGTGGGATAGGTAGGGGTCTTTCATGCTGTGCTAAGGAGTTTGAATTTTATTTTGAAGACCATGGGAAGCCACTGAATGTTTTAAGTACAGGAATGGCATGACCAAAGTTTGCTTTTGTAAAAGATCATTTTTGCTGTAGTATGGTGAAGGAAAGACTGGGGGCAGCTAGAATGGTTAGCAAGAATCTGCACAATAATAAAGGCCAGAGATGATTAGAGACTAGTCACCACCACCTAACTGTAAGTCTACCACACAGAAACTCCTGGATCTCCCTTCTCGTTCCATCCATTTGGCAGAAACATCTGCGGACAGGGAATTTTTGCCTTCATTTCCTGAGCTCAACAGGACTGAAGTTTGAATAAGCAGTCCTCCTTGTGGCCTTTGCAATTACTTAGGTGTAGTTTCAATTCTATTTCTACATGACCTGCAAGTATCCTCTTAGAAGAGAACCCTCCTGCTAGTTAAAACAGACAAAAAAAAAACCTGTTCGTTGACCAGCGTCTGGGGCAAGGTATTATATAAACTGGGACTTTTTAAATGACTGTGATCCCTTTCGTATGTCTATGCTGATTGAGCATGGGGTTAGCCAAGAGATTTTCTGCCTCCATAAAGGGCTCTTACCAAATCAGCTCTTCCCTGCCTGCTTCCTGTTACCCCAACAAGCTCACTCCCAGAAACCAATTGCTCTGGGCTGTCATTTCGTCATCTATTTAAAAAAAAGGCAGGGAGGGGGGAATCAAAACCTGATTTAGCCTCAGGGAGTGGCTGAGGGTGAAGAGCATCCTGTCTGCTAAGTGCTCTGAGCTTTTCCAAAAGGGCAAAGGAGAAAGCGTATTATTCATGCAAGACAGTGTTTTCCACTCTCCTCATTGGGGAGCCCTCGCTGGGGGAGGGAGGAGTTGGAGCGCGGTCCTCCCGCACCCTCTCTGCACACTGTCTCCCCAAGCCCGGCCTCAGGGAGGCTCCGGGGGGGAATAAATCGCCGGCAGCACAGCTCTGAGAGAAGAGAAGCCGAGTGGCAGGTGTGCAGTAGGCAGTCCTGGAGGAGGCGCCGGCCCTGGGCCAGGCGCAGAGGCTGCCTGCTCCGGGGGCCAGCTTCTCTCCAGGTCGGAGACTCTCCCACAGCCGCCATCTCGCGTCACATAAGCCCCACCTCCAACCCGGGTCAGAACTTGGGGCCCATTAACAATGAATCACTGGGACTTGAATTCAGTTCAGCCAATGCACATTCATCGGGGTAATAATCAGGGTTTTGTTTTGTTTTTTTAATCCATCCTACATATTGGCCTGTTTTTCCTTTTTGCTACAGTCACCACCTGAATAGGATTAGAGAAAGCAAAATACTGCAATTCACTGGAGATCACGTTTCCCTTTCCTCCACCTTTACCTTTGCCTCCACTTACTGCTGAAAAACAAACGATCAGAAAGGCTATGGCTGGGGCTCTGGGCCGACCAGGCTCAGTTCCACCTGCTCGTAGGCCCAGGCACTTAGTTATTTACTTAGCCAAAAGAGGGCACTTGGCTTCCAGAAGGCCTGTGCGGGGGCCAGAAGACTTGACGTTTTTGCCTTGAAGCAGAGACCTCTGGGTGGCAAATGTTCTTGCAGAGAAGTTGTGCTGTGTCTTGTGTTTTTACAGGGGTGAGCAAAAGGTCTAACGTCCTCAGCTATGCTGATAAGGGGACAACAGTGGGTCCCAAGCGCCATGACAAGCAGCCTTCTCTCTCTCTCTCTCACTCACATACACACACACACACACACACACACACACCCTACCCCCTGCCTTCCTGATTAGGGAGAGGAATTTGATGAACTGTTTTTGTGGGCGCCCCGGAATGGTTTGGGGGCATTTCCCAGATTGTTTCTTCCCCGGGACAATTGTTGGATCTGCTCAGAAGGGAGCCTTGATGGGATATTCAATATCATGCATTTGTTGCTTTAAAAATACCAGTGCCCCAGCAAGAGAAGGTCATGTACTTCTTATTGGCACGTGTCCCCAGACATGGTGTTTTCTTTGTCTTGGAGAATCGCTTAGGTTTAATGGGTGTTGCATACAAAGAATGATGGGAATTTGGTGATCATTTTTGAAAAACAGAAAAACAAAAATAAGAGAAATCAAGCAAAACCAGGCCATTCTCAGTGCTGTACAGACCCTGAGAAGCCACTTGGAACAGTTCTTGTCCTCCCTCAGGAAAAGCCTTTGGTGGCACCAGGGAACCTCTGGGTGCATTTGGTGTCACAGAAACCTTTCTCTAATGCCCAGGTCCTCATCTTCCCTCCACAGACCACATGAGCGATTTCATTCCACCTCTCCCACAGGCCTCCTCTGCTACCCCCTAACCGAACCTATTCCTCTGTCCTGTGAACTCTGGGAAGTGATTTTACTGTGGACATTTCCTGGGTGACCCCACAGAGGTAGGAAGCTCATTCCAGGGTGTTTGGCCCTAGGATGTCCCAGCTGATTCTTATACCTCAATAAGCCACATTCGATCCAAGAAAACAAGGTAATAATTATTGGCTAAATTGAAGAGTGGGGTGTTACCAATGATCACTGTGTTCCTCTCCCCCAAGCAACCTGCTCTGTGGGTGCCACTTTTGGGGCATGTCGGCTGGGCTGGGAGGGCTCCACCCCTACATCTGAGAAGGGACAGAACCCCGATTCATAAAGAGCCCTGGGCATTCCACCCCCAGCCCTAACTTGCCTGGCCTATACGTACTTCAAACAGGAATCTTTTTTTTTTTTAAATCAGGGCTGCTGGCTTTTCAAGGCAATGCTGGGAGCATATGCCTCAGCAAGTTCTACTTTATCCTCCCAGACCAAGCTCCTTAAGGGAAGGGCCTGGTCATATTCACCTTTGTATTCCCAGCCCATGGCATATCATAAATGTATGTCTGTAAATCATAGTAGTAGCTACCACTTAGTGAGTCCTTTACCTTGTACTAAGTGCTATGTAGATATCATTTCTCACCATTAAGTGTGCTGAATTGAATTTAACTAACACACGTAGTAGGAATGGCATTGCTTTAAGGTAACTCAGTTGTGGAATCAGAGAGACCTTCATTCAAATCCTGACATTGTCATATGTTAGTCACTTGACATTTGAAAATAATATCTGCCCTATCTGTTCCATAGAGCTATTGTGAAGGAATGTGAAGAGATATATTTGTAAGCTATTTCTTTGTAAGTTCTAAAGTTCCCTACAAATCTAAAGTTTCCTGCAAATCTAAGCTGTTGTAATATCAACATCCAGATCACACCATGGGGCTGCCACAGTTTATGAAGAGGTATGGTAAGAGGAAAAGTCACATTTCCCCCATTGATCTATTATAAATTGTTCCCTCTCATCTAACTCATAATTCCCATTACTGGCATGAGTGATAGCTTGGACAGCAAAAGAGGTTGTTGCCAAGTTACCATATTAGCTATCTAATGCTGCATAAGAAATTAGCCCCAAATTAGGTGGTTTAACCACAGTAAACATGTATCACCTCACATAGTTTGTGTGGGTCAGGAATTTGAAACAGCTTTGCTCCAGGGTTCTCGAGATTTGCGCAGTTCAGATTTTGGCTGGGGCTGAGCTCATCTGAAGGCTTTATTGGCGCTGAAGGATTAACGTTCAAGGTAGTTCACTCACATGTTGCTGGCTGTTGGTAGGAGGCTTCAGTACCACTTCATATGAGCTTCTGCATGAGCTACTTGCATATCCTCAGACATGGTACCTGGCTTCCCCCAGAGTTAGCAGTCCAAAAGAAAGAGCAAGCACGAAGCCACAGTAACTCTTATGACTCTGGGCTACCAGGTCATAAAGTAGTTAGGGGAAGACATTCATGACTGTGGAACATCCCCTGGGAGAGAAGTTGCCCTGGTCTTGGCTAAAGGCTGACCAGAGGTTTTTATCCCAGAGCAGTTAGTCTTGCTCTCTCTTCTTGTTGAATGGCTTGTTCTTCCTATTGGCAGGGAAGCTCGTAGAATCACTTCTGGTAGATTTGGCTGGTTTGGGGGATGGAGGCGAAATCTTCTTTAAAAGGCATGTATTCTCTTCCTGTCTGTCAGTCCTATTTTCTTTCTGCTTTGCCTACCCTATTATAAAAACCCTCACTCTATAAGTCAAGGAGTCAATGTGGTGATTCTACCAGTTGCTGAGTATATCTACTCAAACTACAGACTACCTTGGTCCTAACAAGGATTGAGCACAGGATTAGAGCAGGGGATCATGAACTCGAAGGCCTCCAGGGGATAGCCAAATGGAGCATAACAGATCTAAGAAACAAATAACAGTGGTAAGCATTGTGGCAGACTACAAAGCAAGTTATGGATAATTTCACACCAGAGAAAGAGAAATATCTGGACCTTTCGGGAATTACTGGACATTGATTCAGAACTAATACTAATCAGTAGGGTTCCAGAAAACCACCATAACCCATAGATAAAAATAGATGTTTATCAGATTCCATTGATAAATGGAATTTGGGGCTACTTCCATCTCTTAGTGAGCCCACTACACCCACAGACATACTCTTTTGTTATTTCCATAGTTCCTGAAAATGTAGTTTGAGTAGATATATACTCAGCAACTGGTAGAATCACCACATTGGCTCCTTGATTTACAGAGTGAGAGGTTTTATAATAGGATAGCCAAAGCAGAAGCACCTGCAGCATTCCCCTCTCTCCCAAGATAATGAACTAAGCGTAATATCACATGCCTGGGGGACTAGCACAGGTTTGTAAACCAACAAAAAACTCTAAAGCTATAAAGGTAATGATCTCTATCACATCTCTATTCAACTTGCCTATTTGGCCTCTGAAAAAGACAAACAGGTCTTGGAAAATGATAGTGTATTATTTTAAGTGTTACTAGGTTATGGCTACAATTGAAGCTGCTGTTCTAGATGTTGTTCCTTTACCCTATGGGTCTGCTATATGGCTATTGATCTGGTGAATGCATTTTCTCTATTAGAAGAAGTTTGCTTTTACCTTACAGGAATAACAGTACATATTCACCACCCTGGCCTAGGGACTATGTTAATTCTTTTGCTTTGTGCCATAATTTAGATCAGGGTGATTTTTGATCCTCTTGTTACCCTACAGAACATTATGTTGGATCAAAGTCTAGATGATATCAGGCTAATCAACCAGGTAAGCAGGCAGAAGAATATATCCCAGTAAAACACATGTGTGTCATAGTCTGGGAGATACATCCATTGGAAATTCAGGGATCTCAGAGACATTTCTAGAAGCTCATGTCTCCATAATATTACAACATTTCCTCCAAGGTGAAAGAAAAATTGCTGCATCATGCATATATCACCACTAAGAACGACCAATACCTTTACTGGCTCTCTTTGGGGGCCAATACATACCACATATGGATGTCCTCCTCTGACCCTGTTGCTGAGGAATGCATAAGGTTGCTTTTCCTTTGAGTGGAGTCCAAAGCAGAAGCTGACTCAGGCCACAACACAAGCTATTCTGCCAATAGGTCTTCTGACTAATGAATCTAATGGAGCTTGAAGTGTTGGTGGCTGTTCAGGATGCTCATTGGAACCCATGTCAATCCCTGAAAGAAGATTCACAATGGAGAGTTCAAGCCCTAATAGAATCACCAGAATGCTTCCTTATGCCCCTTCACACCAATCCCCATCCCAACTCCTGGCAACCACTAATTCTGTCGTTATAGATTTATCTTTTCTGGAGTCTTATATAAATGGAATCAGGCAGCATGAACTCTTTTGTATCAGAATTTTTTTCATTCAGTGTAATATTTTTGAGATTGTTCCATTCTGTCACACGTATCAGTAGTATCAGTAGTTTGTTTCTTTTTATTAATGAGAAGTTACACATTTGTATGCGCATACCACAATTTCTTTATCCATTAATAAACATTTGAGTTATTTCCAGGTTTTGATTCTTATGAATAAAGCTGCTATAAATATTCTTACAGAGTGTCCGTGTGGACATATTTGTTTCTCTTGGGTAGATACCTAAGGAGTGGAATTTGGGGGGCATATGGTTAGTGCATATTTAACTTTACCAACAAACTGTTTTTCAAAGTGATTGTACCATCTTACAATCTCATCAGAAATATAGGAGAGTTCCAGTTGCTGTACATCCTCACCAATATTTGGTATTGTCAATGTTTTAAATTTTAGGTATTCTAATAGGTGTATAGCAGTATTTCATTATGGTTTGAATTTTCATTCCCTGGTGTCTAATGATGTCAAGCATCTTTTGATGGGCTTATTAGTTATTTTTATATCTTTTGTGAAGTGCCTGTTCAAATTTTGCCCCTTTTGGATTGATTTTCTTATTATCGAGTTGTAGAAGTTCTCTATGTGTTCTGTAAACAAGTCATTTGTCAGATATATGTATTGTGAATACTTTCTCCTAATCTGTGACTTACCTTCTCATTTTCTTAATAGAGTTTCTTGAAGAGTAGAAGCTTTGAACTTTGATGAAATTAAATTGTCACATTTTATTTAATGGTTTTCTTTTTGTGTCCTGCCTATGAAACTAATTTTTCAACCCAAGAAGTGAGGCAACAGACTAAGCTTATGGTATCCATGGTGTTACTACAGATCCCATCGCCCAGAGGCAGCCGGTCTCACGGAATGGTAAAATGGACCCGAACACTCAGTTCCAGCTCCAGCTGGGAGATACCATATTCCAAGTTTGGAGTGAGTCCTGCAGGATGTGACACATGCTGTGAACCAGTGACAAATATACAGTGTTGCTTCCATAGCTGGAAAACATGATTCCACTAACCAAAGCACCAAAGTAGGAAAGGAACCTCTAGTATTTCACCCAATGCTCCACTTTTTAAATGTTTACTTCTCATTCCTAGAACTCTGCTGGTTTAGAGGCTGTAGTACTAAAAAAAATAAATTCTCCCACCAGGGGACACAACCATGTTTCCAGTGAATTGGATGTGGAGATTGTCACCTCGAATCTTAGGCTCCTCACTCCACTGGACTATTGTTTACTTCATGTAAGCCTGCCCTCCAACCCTGACCCTGGACTTACCCAGTTCAGAGATGTACATTCTCTAGCTGATCAATATCTCCTGCAAAATGACTGAAGAGTTCTCAGAGTTTTTAATCAGCCAGTTACTTTGTATCTTCTCCCTTTTGCTGCAAGTATAATTTTTTTTTTTTAAAGAAAAGCACTTAAAATTTCAAAAACAGTTGAGCTTACCACGAGGGAGGGAATTTTTTAGATTATATGCATATTTAATTAGTTATGGCATCATGTTATATGAATAGACTAACACATTGCCTATTTTATTCATTGATATCGATTATTTTTATGATGAACCTATTGGGAGCCATTTTGCCCTAGCAGATGAATGGGGCTATATGGGAGTCAGACACAGGATGGGTATGTTTCAATGGAGAGAGGGGTTTGGAAAGTCTAGTGCATGCAGCACCACTGTTAGCAGGAGAGGGAAAAGCCTTGCTGTGGGGAAGAAAAGGGTTCCAGTGTATACCCTAATGTGGGCACGCTGGGGCTTAGAGAGGAGATACTCACAAGGAGACATGAGAAGGAAGTAAAATCAAACTTCACTTGTCCAAAATACCTAGCCCCACCACTACGGAACAGTGTAATCTACTAGAAACTCCACAGATACCTTAGTTAGGAAAGAAAATCCTTGTCCAAACTCTTGCTAGATCTTCAAGGAAAGTCACAGTGCCAACACTGCCTGCAACTAGACCCTATTTTTCTCATCTGCAAAATGGGGAAATTAAAAATGGATGAGGACACCTATTCTGTTTCCTAGTCTCTTGAGTTTAATACGATATCTAATTGGGCCCTTTGATCATCTCAAGCAATGGTGCATAAAGTATTTAAATTTATGAGACCGTCTCTTTTGAAGAAGTGGAAACGAAACATATTCTCAATGATTAATCTTTACATTTTCCAATGAGTGCACTTAAAAAACCAAAGTATCCTAGTGCCCAGACTAGGGGCTAAACTTGGATTTTAGTCTTAGCTCTGCCACTAACTTGTTCTGTGACCATAACCAAGTCACTTCCATCCCCAGGGACGTTATTTTGTCTACAGCATTACAGGATGAGATATCACTCACCCAGGTCCCTCCAGCTCAGGATTCAGTGATGTGGGACCTTCTGCCGTAACTTGTTTCAGCCCTCACAGTGATTTGTCCCTGGGTGTCTTGTCTCAGAGTTTGGAAGTTGTGAATAGCTTCTCCTGGCCATTTGCTGTAAAGGAAAGGAAAGGCACAAAGTATGGAAATATCAATTGTGAACATTGTTATTTTGACAAAATTAGTCTTTGATGTATTCTCACTCTCTACCCACTGAACCTCACAGCCTATTCTCAGCTCCCCCAACCCAAGCTTTTCCCCCCAAGTTCGGGGACTCTCACATGGTATTTAGGGTAACCTGGCAAGCGGGCTGCATGGAATGCAAGAGTCTCAAGGACACAGTGAGGTTTGGCAGTCTTCAAGAAGATCAAGAAAATGTTTAAATAGTGGTCAGAATAGCAAGTACTAGCAAGTTTTTTTTTTTCATTTATGCTTAGGACTATCAATGTTTTATTATTGGTAAAATTTAATTCAGCAAAATCATTTATTTTAAAGTAAGTTAACCTGACATACATATTTTACATGTTTTGTACATCGTCTACATGTCTTGTGGGATGGGTATTTATTCATACCAAGTATATTCAGACCTCTGATGCCAAATTCTTGGAATAAGTCTTATTTGGTTCATCCTAGTCCCTGGAATCTTGTTCTCCATTTGCTCATTCTAGAATCCATGAACAATCAGTCCCCAAAATACCCCATACAATATTAAGCAATGACTTAGGAAGCAGCACAGGGCACAATATGTTGATATCCATTTTGCAGTCAAGGGAATCAAGGCAAATATGGGTTAGGTAACTTTTTTTTTTTAGCACATAGAAAATAAAAAATGAAATTCAGGAGCCTCCGATAGCTGCTTGTCAAATGGAAGGCTGCCAATAAATATCTGTGAGCGAATGCAAGAAGGTAGGACAGTGTTTGAGTTACTGTACTGCAGTGCCTGCCAAAGAGCAACACAAATGCTGAGACCAGGTGGCACGTGCCAAGCTCAACCGACTCCAAGCACCATTCTATGACACTGACATCAGGTGAACAGTTTCTTGTCTTATTTACTGTTTTTGAAGCAACTTTCAAAGTCTGTAAATTTTCAGCCCAATTTCTTCCAGCTTCTGAAACGACAGAGTACTTTGTGATTGAAGTTTATACAGATGACCCTGAGCTTTCCATTCATTTGTAAATCAAAATGTGTTTTTGCATTTTTATGTATGGCATACGATATTTTACATTATGTATTTTATATTAAAAGAAAATTTTATCATCATAGCTATTAAATTTTATGGAAAGTATATTGAAATGCATGGCATATGCTATATTCTAATGAAATGTATTATTTCGTAATAGCTCCTTCTATATGCCAGGCCCTATCCTGGTACTTAGTCTCCAAAGATAGTTAAGAAACAGGTTGTAGACCTTGAGAAACTTACAGCCATGTGGAAGAGATGGAAATGCTTAAAAAAAATTTTTTTTGTTAAAATGCAGAGAAAGTCTTTGTCTACAAGAAATGCTTTCTAAAATATTTAGCATCATGCCTGCAAGTTACTATCAAACAATCCAGCAAAAATATATGTATACTGTGTATAGGTATAAATACATGTGTATATTTATATGTATATATGTGATACATGTAATATTAATATATATATACACACATTTAGAGAGACAACAATAAAGCAAATATGGGAAAATATTAGCATGTGGGGAATCTGGGTGAAGGATATATAGCATGCATTCTCCATGAGGCAATATTGTACTCACTGAAATGGAAATTGTTCTTGGGGGCAAGGAAACTCACTCTTTTTCCATGTAAAGCTCATATATACAGAGTTCACAAGTATATTTACAGTAAATCTGTGGTATTAAAATTTCACAGCAGAAGCCAATCAGGAAAAAAAAATCTAGAAAGGGCTGGGGAGATGGGGGGCAATAATGAGAAAAAGGTTGAGAAACATTGGAATACAGGAAATCTTTATCCTCTTTTTGCAATTTTTCTGTAAGTCTGAAATTATTTCAGAACAAAAAGTGTAAACATTGCCACATGCCAGTACTGGGAGAGTTATGAGAGCTCAGATGAGGCTGCCCCAATTCTGCAGGGCTGGTGAGGGCAGTTCTGGGTCAGGTGACAGGGGAAGTCCCCACCAGAAAGGTGACATTTGCCCCAAGTCTTGAAGGAGAATCATGAGTGTGCTGGGTAGATAAGGACATGGCCTAATCCCAACAAACCTCAGAGGAAGATTAAATTCTATATTATTTAGTTGTATTGTTTAGCATATTTTACCATATTTTAATGAAACACAAATTGATAAGGCAAGTCCTTTCTAAAGGATGACTCACAATTAAATAACAATCCTTTGTTAGGCAGAAGCTCCAACTACTAACCTTTCTAAAGAAATGGGAGTTTGAGGGAAAACCTTCTTTCCTCTAGGATTCACTCTTTTCCCAAACTTCCAGTCTCCGAGGGAATGTTTCTCAATTCATAATTTATGGACTTAGGAAACCCTTTGGGATTTTGGACAGGGAATGTGCCATCCTGTGAAATTTGCCTTTAGCTCTGATGTTGCATTGGGTCAGGAGGCTTAAGAGAGGCAGAGGGTGGCTTTCACATTCCAGAGCAGCAAACCCTGCCTTGCTGTCAGCTGGAAATCTGACACTGAGCTGTGGAAATGCACAGAGTCAGAAATCATGCTGTGAGAAGAGGCACAGAAAGGGGCAAATGCTGGAAAAGTTGTACTTTTCTCCCCATGACAGTTGCCTTTTGTTTGGACAAATAATTTGAGGAGAGAACAAAAAAGCAGCTGTTTGCTTAATGCCAAGCCACAAAAACATGGAGCGTTTGTGGCTCCAGCCAGGAGAAAATTCCTTGTCCTAGGCATTCCTGATGATTCGCTTTCTGGTGCTGCAGACTGAGGTGACACAGAAAGCACCCATTGTCCCCAGAGCCCCTTTCACTGGGCAGAGGCCACCTCATTCATTCATCACTCAGTAGGACAGGAGACCAGGGAGGCAGAAATCTCAATGCCAGGTCAGGCCAAGCCAGAGGGTGGCTGTGATGGGGAAGGGTGACCTGAAAGCAAGTCATTAATGCATATGGATGCCTTGCCTGCTAGTTGCCTGTTTTCTTGGCCAGAACAATCTGTAAAAAGAGCCCAAAACCTTGTGCTCAAAGGTTTTGGAGTTTGTAACATATACAGACTCATACACACGTACACACATGCCCAGAAACACACAAACTGCTTGTGATACATACATTTGGTGCCAACATAAACAGGATCTTGGCCAAAACCCGTGTCGGTTAGCAACTGGCCAATGAAGTGTTTAAAGTTAGAGGCCAACAGAAAAACCCAAACAGTGGTGTTTTTCCTAAACTCGAAGTCACCAGTCAGTATTGCTTTTCCTTTGCAGAATGGTTTTCTAATATCTTCACTCAGGAAAGATCCTGTCTGCAAAGAGGCCTGTGATGGGTTTAGCTATTAGGTGAGTTCATTACCGTAAATCCGTCCAAGGCGAGTTCCAATAACAATTACAAGGCCATCGAGCCATGAAACTCAAGGGCCGCTTTGAATTTGTGACCAGTGCCGGTGAGAGGGAGGAGGGAGGTGCTGGGTTTCTAGAAGGACTAGAGGCCCCAAAGTTTATGGAAGGACTGAGGCCCCAAAGAAGGAGGGAGCAGCTTGCTGGGCCAGCCAAACGACACCTGGAAGAGCAGGCTGGGGAGGAAGCATATGCTGTTCCCGCAAACCCTCAGAGTTCACCCCTAGCACCACGTAGATGAGCACATCATCCTAGGGACACATCCACATACTAGAGATGACTCTTCCCCACAATCTCCTACCTTCAGGTGTCAAATGCCCCTTCTACCCCCTGATAAAGTCTGTTCCCAGGGAAGGACTGATGACCATTATTTACTAGTTAGACTGATTATACTTAAGTCACTGTTACCAGGTCACAGGATATGTTGCACTTGAAGCCTATGGCCCAACGGCTTTGACTTCTGCTAGAAGAACTAGAGTCCTTGATCTGCAAATGGGAGAGGATTTGGTAGGGATGAGGAGTGGCAGGCTTTCTCAAAAGCTATGCCCACTGCCTGCATGTTCTTCCCTCTCAGCCTAATTCCCCATTCCTAAGTAGGTCACATCCTGATGAGATGGTCTCTTGGTACCATACACCTCTCCTTAGTCCTTACTGAAGTTAAGACTCATGTCTATGCTGGATCACCATTCTCTCCCAAGTGCCTAGCCCAGTGCCTGGCATATAACACATTTCAACAAATATTTGTTGAATGAATAAATCCACGAATGATTAAATGAAGGTGTGGATGGATGGATGGATGGATGGGTAGATGGGTGGATGAATGGATAGATGGATGATGGGTGGATAGATGGATGATGGGTCCATAGATGAATGATGACTGATGGATGATGGAATTCCAATACAGCTCCACCTGGGTCCTGTCCGTCTTCCTATGATCCTGTCTCCCTGAGAACTCCCTTGCTTTCATGCAAGCTTAAAGAAATCCAGTCAATAGGTGATAGTGTTACTGGACGATCATGATGAATTACTGCAGTAGCAACTGAGAAAGGCCAAGAGAGCAACCAAAGAGGAGGGCTGGGAAGATAAAAGGCAGAGAGGGGGAAATAGGTTGAGAGGTGTACAGAAAAACAGACCACGGGCAGCTGGAGGAGAAAGGCGGAAGCTTTAGGGACCTGAAGGAAAAACAGAAGGAAGAAAGGCACTGAGACTAGCCATGGGGAGAGAGATGCAGCTGAGAGGGGCGAGCCATGGAAAAAGAATTTGTATTATCAGGAAAACAAAAACAACAGGGGCTTCTCTAATAGGACTGTAGGGAGGTGAAAGTGGGAGGCTGGTAAGAGAGGAGAGGAATCTTAACCAGAAAAATGTAAGTAGCAGAGAAAGAGAGAAACAAGACGAGAGAAAAATTCTGGCCCTGAAAGCTACAGAAGGGGTGCCCGGCCTGAGACAGCCAAAGCCACAGCCACCCTGCCAAGGGAGGAAAACTTAGGAGACCCACCCAACCAGAATCCTGAAGTCTCAGACTTTTTCCACCTTATGAGCTGTAAATTGATCTATTCAGTTAGAGAAACCTGGTTTTTATTGAGTAATTTCCTCTGAACGACCTCCAGTTTTGAAAATGTCCCCAAAGTTCTCTGACTCCCGCCTCCCCTGCCGGGTCCCTGCGTCAATGCCCATAAATCACGGGAGGCAGGCCCCCCTTGCTGCTCGTCAGGTCCCTTGGCTAATCCTGACATGGCACTGGGTCCTGCTTGGGGCAGAGACCTCGGATCTGTTTGTTCTGCCAGCCAGGTCCCAGCATGCCCCTCGCTGAGCTCACATGCAGGCGGCAGCTCAGGAGCCCCCAGCCACAGAAGGGAGTTCTAACTGGTCCTGAGCCACGTCCTCCGCCTGGCCTCGATATCAAGGAAATTTCTCCATTTTTCTTCTTAGCCCTCAAATGTGGCCTCTTGCAGATGCACACAAGGGGCTCTTTATGGGAAGCATTGCCCATCACTTGCTTTTACATAGCATCTTTTATGCCAGTATCCCTCAAAGCATTTTCACAGACAAGTGTCATTGTCTCCCCCTTACAGATGGCACAGAGAGGAAAGCACAGAAAGTTAAGTGGTTCAACGAAGGTCACTCGAAAAGTCAGAGCAGAGGTGGGAAGAGAACTCAGAGCTCCCTGCTCCCAGGCCTATCACCTGCCACTCCCAGGCCTAGATGGGAACAGCCAGCCTCTAAGAGGGCCCTTCCCACACTCCCAGTAGCAGCATGCAACCTCCCCATCTGTGCTACTAAAGTTCAGAACTGAAACCCCGTCTTCCTAACCAGAACTGCACAGATCTTTGGATAGGAGGGGCCATCTTGCAAAATCAACTGAAGGTCAGTGGACTTGCCAAGACCCAGTAGGGTGGAAGGGGGGCCTGAAAGCCCCCTCAGGAGGTGAGATACAGGTGTCAGGCTCAAAAAGCAATTGCGTTACCTGTGTGGCTAAGGTTTTACTGCCTGTTCAATCTGAAAGTTAGCAAAGCAGTAATCAATGAAAAGGAATTATAATTGAGAAGATTAAAAGCCGAGGGTGGGTATGGACTGGGGAGGGAAGTGGTTGCTAAAGAGGTCCATTTGTATAATTCAAAGGTCGATGCCTCTCATTAAACTCACACCTCCAGACACTCAGGGGATGAAAGAGAATCTCTCCATGCTGACTGGCTGACACCTAAGAGTTTCCTCTGGCCACTTTTAAGGGTAGTGTGAGGCCAGAGGGACAGAAGAAGCTGTTGGAAAGAGAATTTAGGGAAGAGAATTTAGGGGAATCCATAAGCAAAAGAACATTTGGAGAATTGAAACACAAAACCAAGCCTTCTGACCCTTTTAAAAATGATATCCAAGTTTCTTTGAGACTCTGAGGGCTTGTTTACATGATCTGAATGGAAGCTGAACTGATGCCCAAGGAAGTTCTAGACTGGCACAGCCCTCACCTTCTTTGTTTATATTCACACCCACCCTCCAACACACACACACATACACACACACAGATTTTATCCTTACATGAAACACATGTGTTTCTATAGCTTTGGATAAGTAATGGGCTCTGGCTGACACCACATGTTTAAGCGCAGAACTAGTAACTGTATCTGTCTCTGAGACAAGTGACAAGCTTGTCTTCCACATTCCTCCCTGGGAAAGAAGGTGTATAGGTGTGTGTGTGTGTGTGTGTGTGTGTGTGTGTGTGTGTGTCTACAGGTCTAAACTAAGACTTGGGGGCTGTGGGGTCCAGGAGGCCAGACCACCTCTGTCTGCCAGGACACGAGCACCAGAGCAGTCAATACTATGGTTTGCCTTCCTGCCTTTGCTCTTTTTCTATTGAGGTTGCTAACAAGAGGATGCCCAGTATATCCAGGTCTCCCTTGTCCCGTCAACCATCTTCTATCCTTGCTACCTACACCAGGAACCCCTACAAGTGTGTCTTAGAGACCACAGGATACAGATAGAGCTGCCAGATTTAGCAAATGTATTTATTTGTTATTGCTGCCTAACACATTACCACAAACTTCGCAACTGAAAACAACAAAATTTTTCTCTCACAGTTTGCAGGAGTCCAGAGTCTGGCACAACGTGGATGGGTTCTCTGCTCAGGGTCTCCCACAGCTAAAATCAGGGTCAGCCAGCCTGCCATCTCTCCTGAGGCTCAGAGTCCTCCTCCAAGCTCTTTCAGGGTGTTGTCAGAATCCAGTTCATTGTGGTACAGGACTGATGTCCCTGCTTTCTTGTTGGCTGTTAAATGGGGACTGTTCTCAGCTCCCAGAGGCTGACTGCTGTGCCCTGCCATGAGGCCTTCTCTGCAACACAAGAGTGTTCTCCTTCAAAGCCAACAGAGAATTCTCTACTGCTTAAAATCTTGGACTTCTTCTGTCTCTGGCTTCTAGATCCACATTGAAAGGGTTCATATGGTTAGGTCCAGCCCATACAGATAATCTCCTTTTGATTAACTCAAACTCAACTGATTAGTAACCTTAATTACATTTGCAAAAATCCTTTTTGCCATGTAATGTAAGACAATTGCAGAAGTGATGTCTCATTTAGTCACCAGTGTCACCCACACTCCAGGGGAGGAGATTATTCAAAGGTGAGGGTCATTAGTGGTGTCTAAGAATCATACCTAACACAACAAATAAAAATACAGGACACCCAGTTAAATTTGAATTTCAGATAAACAATGAAAAATTTTTTAGTATAATTATGTCCCATACAACATTTGGGACATACTTATACTGAAATATTATTCATTGTTTATCTGAAACTCAAATTTCACTGGGCGTCCTGTATTTCATCTGGCAACGCTAGATGCAGAGCCTCAGGGCCTCTGTTCCACATACAGGCCGAGACTGGCCTGCAGTAGAAGAAGGCATTTCCTTTGTGAAGCAGGCAGCAGTAGAACTTTCTTCAGCTGGGGGCCCTTTGGTGATAAAAGAAGGCCTCTGTGGCCTTCTTTCTACAGCATCACTGTTTCTGCTTCCCTCCCCCAGCTCCCTCAGCCCAGGGCTGTCAACGCCCTGCAAACACAAGGAGAGCAATTGCTGTTCCCAGGCCATGTGCAGAAGCGACCCCGGAGGTCGGCCACGGAGTCTCACTTGCCTAGAATCACAGCCTGGTGGGTCGGGTAGGGGATCGGGGAGGGGAGCTTGGGGTGCAGAGGGAGGCAGAAGCAGCCCTAGGCTCTCTCCCTTCAGCCCTGTATGGAAGACTCCTGCCCCAGAAGAAGCTCTCCCCCTCGAAGTGGGCCCTACAGGCTCTTGGGGCAGTGGAAATCTCCCCTCACCAGCAGAGTTTTCCTTGTGAGAGACGCTTGGCTCTCCTCACGGCTGCTCCAAATCCTTGCCAGCAACACTTCAAACTCTGGCCGGCCCAGTGTTACATTTTAACAGGCCAGGCCCTATTAGCCTGATCCTAGGATGGGTTATTCTTTCCAGTTTTCACTAACAAAAATCCCCTTTTATTTGGACACTCAAGTGGCCTCTAGGAACGAGGCTTTCATGAGTTGCCAAAAATGTTCGGATGCGGCAACATTTGTGTGTGTGGCCCATTACATCGGTACCTCTGGGGCTGATCCCACAGGCTTTTCTCAGGCAAAACTTCTATGAACTTCCAGCAGACCCCCCACCCTTTTTCCTGAGTTCTATCTGCAGGAGCAGGCCCTGGGTGGCTGCCTGGGCGGCTGGAGATGAGTTTATGCATGGAGTTCTTACTCTTATGAAATCAATCTGAGCGGGGAGAGTGATTTATATGAGCACTAGTCGATGCATTATTAGAATTAATATCAATATTTCGCTGCTTCCCTTTTTAGGTTTTTCCTCTCATAAATCAATTTAGTTCGATAAGATTGGGCTGAGTTTTGGCTGCACACAGACTGGAGTGTTCTGCGTGGTGGACGCAGAGGACTATCTGGCGAGGTCAGACAATGCCTCCATTGTTTTCTGATTTATTGAAAGCTCAGGTTTTGTGCGTATTACATGTACTCACTGATGTTTTGCAAAGCAGGGATTAGTGAGAATTTTTCTGACCTGAAAGCCATCTCCCTACGGTGCTGGTTTCTTAGAGTCTCTGGTTTGTTGTAAGCTGCCTTTTCCATGGCCCAGTAAGGGCCACTGAAATGGTGGGTAGGTGTTTTTATAATCATTCTCTCTTTCCATCTTCCTATTTGGCCAGCACACACTAACTTGTCTCATGTCTGCTCTGAGTTTCCTAACTGCCTGCAGAAGATTATCTGTTTGAGTCTTTTCCTTCATCATCACACTTATAAAATATGTTGGTTGTGCAATCTGTCTTTCTTGTCGATGCTATCCCCTCTGCCAAGCCAGTGCAGGCTGGAGACTCCCGTCAGAAGCCCATGAATATGGGTATCTGGGGCATATTCATTAGGGTTTAGATGCTCTCTTTAATTAACCTCTTCATGCACTTCATATAAACGTTCCCTCCACTACCTGCTTCTCAGAAGTCTGTTGCAGAAGAAGGCGCTAGGGAAACCTAAGGTATATTTCTTATGATAAGGACAATATCAGAAATGTTTAGCAGTTAGTCTGCAACAGGAAGTCAGAAAGAGCTGACTCAGCTTCAAATGCAGTCACACTCACTTTGCCCTTCCTCTTGTTCACCCACCACTTCTTCGCCCTTACATCGTTACCCACCTGCTTGTCAGCCTCTGCAGAGCTCCGTGCAATGGCTTTTGCTATCTATACTTCTTGCCTGGGGATTCCTGTGCCTCTTTCCCTCTTTTCTCTGAAAAGGAAACAGGAGAATAAACTTAGGAGAACAGGGTGCAGTCTCACTGGCACATGCAGCTGCTCCTCGGAGGCGTTTGGGTGTTAATCCCTGTAGCAGTGGCCAAAAGGCTGGTCGTGCTTTGCTTTATTAACTCTAGCAGAAATTAAGGATTAAATAAGTCTTAAAGAGGTGGGGCTTCCAAACCCAGGGTCTTACATAACAGTCACTCACTAAACAGTTGTGGAATCAACTAGATTTGATATTGATTAGTGTTCTTCTGTTTTAAGAGAAATTATTAGAAAACAAAACAAACCTCCCACAAGTGAAAGCTTTCCCAAATAAGGGCTTATCATTATATCCTTAGTGACAATCCCCTGTCAGAGCTACAAAATGAGCCACCCTGCCCTAGTACTTGGCGCTGGGAATTCGCAGAGCAGCCTCGGTTTTCCTGGAAACATAACATGCGCACATGTGAGCACAGCACATCATACCACCGTCATCCCCAATCCCAGTTCACACACCGTCTCTGGCCAACACATGCCAAGTCTATTTCTTCTAAGGGGAGGACATTAGAAAGGAAAATGAATCAAGAAATTGCTTCTGGAAACTGAAAGAGACCTATAAAATGCTGGTTCTGGAACGCACGCCACTGAGATGGAAATCAAAGGTGGCAAAAACTCCACAAGTGCTGTTACAAGTGAGGAGCTCTTACTCCCTTAATTCCATGTTCTAAGGCAATGGTCCCCAACCTTTTTGGCACCAGGGACCGGTTTCGTGGAAGACAATTTTTTCGTGGACCGCGGGGAAGCAGGGGTTGACGGTTCAGGCGGTAATGGGAGCGATGGGGAGCGGCAGATGAAGCTTCGATCACTCGCTCGCCACTCACCTCCTGCTGTGTGGCCCCGTTCCTAACAGGGCCGCAACTGCTACTGGCCCGCAGCCCCAGCACTGGGGACCCCTGTTCTAAGGTGCTACGTTCCATTTCATCTATGTATATCATTAACTCAATATTCTGGGGAGCTGGCACGTTATTAGCCCCATTTTACATATGCCAAAATTGAGGTTCGGGGAAACTAGGTGGCTTGCCCCAAGACTAAAGGGTATGAACCAAAGCTGACTCTCTTGTTCTCCTTTTGAAAAACACTGTTCAGAATGAACACATTTTTTTCTAAATAGCAACTCTTAGTTGCATATCCTTCCAACCAGGCTGTGAAGTCCTTGATGATGGTGATGACGACGATGGTGATCATTTATTTCAATCCACTACATTTCAAGCACTGTATTATACTTAAAGGTAATTTAATCTTCAAAATGACCCTGTAAGTTATGATAATAATATTAGCACCATTTTATTAATTAGGAAAGAAAGGGCTCAGAGATGTTGATTAACTAATCCGAAGTCACACAGCTAAAAGAGAGGCATGCTCTGATTTGGACTGGGCTCTCTGTGCTCTCAGTAACTGCTGGATTGCACTGAAGAGAATGCTTGGTTAGAAAGCCCAGGGTGATTATGTTCACGTCTATTTCCCTTTAAAGCTCAGACTTTCTTTCTCCTCATTTCTCATAGTAGGCAATTCCAGCTGCCAGCCCCAGAGAATACGTCCTAGTGTGCAACTAACTCACTGATACCAACCCAGGGCTGACCATCTGGAGCACAATGCATGGGGTACAAAGGAGGGCAAGAGGTAAGCCTCTCTGTCTCTATCTCTGTCTCTGTCTCAACAGCTACATTTGAGGCTCAACATTGTCCTACTTCTGGCTTGTCACTAATAACATAGATCAGGGCCATTAAGAGAGATCCACTTATATACTTCCATGAGTCTCTAGCAGAGCCTAGAAGTGTACAGTCATGCCTCAACTACTGGAAATGTTCATGGATCACTCTGGATAAGGATTCATCATTTTTGAGTTAGTGTGGTTGCTCAGTGAAATCAGAAAATCTGTGTTCAGCTCCCACCTCTGAAACACACTAGCTGTGTAGCTTCAGGCCAGTTACTTAATTTCACTGAAGCTATTTCCTCACCTATAAAATGGGGATAATGCTATTCTACTTTCAGCTGCTATGAGGATTAAAAAACACCTGTTCTGGCAAGGAGTAGGCCCTCAACAAATATTGTTTTCCCTTTTGGAATACATGGAATATAATGCAGATTCATCTCAAGATGCTAGATTATATACTTTTTAACCATCAACTCCTAGACTGTGTCTTCACACAGTGAAGCACTCAGAGGTTACTGCCTTAAGTACAACTCAATTTACCCTTGCACTATGCACTCTAGCCCACCTGGGTGGACCACCTTGTGTGGCTTTACCTTGACACCTGGGAGGTTCTCAAGGGCTGCTGAGTCCAAGGGTGAGGGGTGGTCCCAGACCGCTAGGCTGGTGTTTCATCTCTTTGCCCCACATATCACTTTTCTGCTCCGTTGGTGTGACCCACAATTTATTTCTCACCTTCTCTACTCCTCTGTCCTCCAGTGATACTCTCCATCACCCCCATACCCTCCCTGCTTTCTGATTTTCTGTTTTTTCCTTTTGCCTCCTTTCCTCCAGTTTTCTCAGTCTTTAGTACCAGTGAGACTTGGCTGGTATCACTGCTAACTGCCCAGCAGGAAACAGATGGTGCACTCAAATCCAAAGAACTCTCAAAAGGTTTAATTAAAGGCGTATTTGCAGCGTGGGCAGAGTGTACCACACGAGGGATGGAACAGTACCCCAGGTCTAAAGACAAGGGAGATGTTACCGTCTCTAGGCCCAAAGGGGTGGCGGGAGGGAACCTCCCCTCCAGGGAACCTCTGGAACATAACTTCTAGAACCTAGAAGGAGAGTGTCAGAGAAGAGAGACCCACTGGAGAGAGACAAGAACCTCAGTAGAGAGAATCAGGGGGATAAATACCTCAAACCTTCTCTCCTCCCTCCCTCCCATATTCTACAAGGGTTTCCCATTGGACAAACCCAACGCGAAGCTGGAGAGAAAGGCTTCCAGGGCCCAGAGCAGGGTGAAGAAGGGTAGAGGGTCTGGAGGGACACAGACACTAAAGAGACCTTGCCTTGCTCTGGCTCATGAACCCAGCGCTCACCAGCATTCCAGAGAGCCCACAGTCCTGGGTAGGGGGTGTGTGTGGAATAATTGGGGTGTGGCTGCCATTTTATGCAGACTTACAGGCTAAATTGTGTTTTCCATCCTCATGCCATTTCCCTTCCTTTCTTTAATTTACTACGGCCTGCTCTACATTTTATGGAGCTATTTTAAGCCTACACAGGAGATCTTGCCATACACAGGGAACAATCAATGTTCTCACTTAATAATTCATTCTTTCATTAAATGCCCCAAGTAATTAAATAAAACATGAATAAATTCCACATTGATATTTGCTAAAGTTTTGTTTCTAGAGAATTTTACCTGTTGGCTCATATGCTGGGACCATGATTTACTATGATGAACAATGCACCAAGAAAATCTCAGAGTGTGTAGTCACAAAGTACCAAGTTCATTCTCATTGTTATCAAATGCTTACTAAACGCTCAATATTTTATAGACATCACCTCCAATACTGAAATAGTCCAATGAAGTTTTAAAGAAACTGAGGCCCAGAGAAGCTCAGTGTCTTGCCCAGGGCCACATCGAGTAGAATTTGACAGCAGGTTTGTCTGGCACCAAAGCCTGACTCTTTCTACTATTCCCCCCCACCCCCCAACTCCATCTTTCTTACACTTCTATGGGGAAGTAGGTGATACAGAAAAAATATCCTAGTAAGTCAGAGTTGTCCATATTTCAACACACAGGTACACGCGGTGTGTGTTAAAAAAAAAAAAAAAAAAAGAGAGAGAAAGAAAGAGAGAGAGCAAGCCAAGTGTGAATTTCAGAAACTTGGGAGAAGGGGAGAAAACTGGCAGAAAATAGGATCTTCTGCTCTACCTAATTCCCCTGAGCATCCTTTCCCAAAAGAAGTTTGGGCAGTGTTTATCCACGGGCCCAAATGTTTACCTCAGTTCTCCAAAGAAGCCCACCCTCACTGAAGGTGATTGTGTCCTGGCCCTGCTATGGATCTGTAAGAGGTGCAACTGCTCCTGAAACTGCTTTCAAATCAGTACTGGGGTCACACTCCTTTCAAAAACTTGTTTCCTTCATGACTTTTCTGTTAGCATGTTCTGATTATTTCACATCATCATAAAATATACTTCTTTGCTTTCACATTAGTTGTTTTTTGTTTTTTGTTTTTGGCCACGTGGTATGTGGGATCTTAGTTCCCCAACCAGGGATCGAACCCATGCCCCCTGCAGTGGGAGCACGGAGCCTTAACCACTGAACCACCAGGGAAGCCCCCTCACATTAGTTTTGTAGATGGTGTGGATTGATGCTAAACCTGTGGACTGTCTCTAATGTTAGGATAGCCTCATTACTTAAGGAGGAAATTCATTTCCATATACATCCTCCCCACTCCCGTGCCCCTACCCCAAAGAGTTCCTCTTCCTGCATGTCCCTTTCGGAATAGCGGCCCTTGTCAGTCCTTTTGTGGTCTCAGTAACCCTTGAGTCCTGCCCCTCCCTCACACCCCAGCAAATCAGTCATCAAGTCTTGTTGGATCTGCGTCGTGAAGCCCTTTCTCCTTCTTTTTCACAGTGACCTCCACAGTTGAAGCTCTTATCCACTCTCCTTTGACACCCAATGAGCACTCCCTATAGGATTTTTCTAACTAACTGAACAAAAGAGCTATTTGAGAGAGATTCTCCTAACCACCTCTCCATTCCCGATCCATGTTCCACTGAGCTGCTAGAGTTAACTTTGTAATACTTGGATTTGATCATTTCACTTGCTTAAGGTACCTCCTAACATCTGCCAGTTGCCTAAGAGAATATTCCAGATCCTTTAACCTGATACAACAGGGTCCCCACCCTTCTTTCCCAGTGCTCCCTCCAGCCTACTTGCACTCTTTATTCATTTAATCCTCCCTGCTTTGCTCATAGTGTCCTGTCTACCTACAACACTTATGGCCCTACTTCTTATGGCACCTCTTGCATGAGCATGAGTCCATGTTCTTAACGACTACACTGTGAAGAGAAGGAATTCATTGGCCAGATTGGCTCAGTTAGCTATGGCTAGGGGAACAAAGCCACTTATTATACACGTGGCTGGGGGGGCACTCATTTGTGGGGAATGGGCATGGAAGGGTGAGCCATTATTAACAGGCAGCCACCCCAAGTTATCTATTATATTTCCTATGTTGCCGTAGGAACACAGAGAGGACAGGCTCCGTGTCCATGAACTAGTGTGGCAGATAGGACCAAGGCATCCCATAGACCTGTCTGCCAACTAAGAGAGGCTGAGGCAGGGGAATCACTTATTATACTGGTTAGCTAACACGCTTTTCTTGTCATTCACAATCTACAGAGACATAATTCTTTACTAGTTCTTTCTGGCTCTTGATAACTCAACCTTAAATTACCATGCAAACCCTAAAGGAAGGAACAGAGGGTGAAAGAGGGAAATGGGGGGGAGGGGTGACATCAGAGAGAGGAGGGTCACAGAAATCAATGCACTTCTTGTGAAACTGTTCTTTTCTCCTCCTTTATTCACTGGACCCACCCATTAAAATGAAGGTGAGATCAGAGTAGATTAGAATATTCTTAATGTCCTTTACCTGCAGAGTCTTTTCCTCAAAGGATATTTTAGTGGCACTATACGGATGCATCCGATAGACATGGAGCCGGCTGGTGTGCTGCGTGGCCCCTCCACAGTGGCCTGGGAAGCGGTAGGGCTGGAGCACGACTGGAAAGCCCTGGAAAAGACCAATATCAGATCGATCTGCCCACCACAGACGACTGAATCTCAACCTGGTCAGAAGAAGGGCAGATAAGGGAGCTCTCAGGCCAAGCCCCAGTGGAGTTTTCTGTATTCATCAAAGAATTCTAACAGAGCTGTTTTTCTTTCACCTTTGCAGGTCCCTTGCTTGAGAGGAGAAAATGGCTGCATCATTTGTGGCCTGCATGTGTTGTGTCTGGTTCCCGTGGTTTGTTTTCCTGCTTTGAAAGCGAAACCGTGCATGGCTCTGAGATGGAAAGCAGACCACGGTTTGTCAACGCAGCCATTCGTCATGTCCCCCAGAGGGGGCTGTGAACTTCTGCAGCCTTGAGCTCTGCCAGCGCTTGGACCACCCACCTTACAGAGCTCAGAAGGCCACCAGGCAGCGCGGGCACGAGGCTCTGCTACCCAGCTGGCCCGAGGCTTCAGCCAGCTCCCACCCACCCCTAGGGACGCAGGCCTGAAATAAACCAGTGTGATGGACCCTGGACCCAGCAGTCCAGGTCTGTTGCAGGGTGAATCTGAAGTGGGCCCAGGGTAAACGTGCAAAAAGGCCCAGAGTGAACAGAGCTTCTCAGATCCCCTTCAGAGCAGAGCCGGGTAGGAAATCACTTTACTGCTCCATGAAAAGCCATTTGGCTATGTTTTTAACTCTTTTGTTTTTTACTGTACTGCAGAAAGCTAGTTGTAAAACGCTCTGACGTACAGCAAAGAGCAAATGTCTGCACCTGTCTGGGTGGGGAGGGTAGGGGTACAAAGGAGGCACGCAGAGACATCGCTGCAGGAAGTTTCTAGTGCAGCGGTCCCAGGCAGGTCGGCAGTGCTCAGCAACTCCATCAGACTCACCTGGGAACTTATGAAAGAGGCCCTGGTCTGCAGCAGCCCACCTAGACCTTTGAGGCTGGCAGCCTGGAATCGGCATTTGTAACAAGTCTCCCTGGTGAATGTTCTGCCAACTCATGTGAGAACCAGAGCACAGGGCCATATTGATTATATGACTCCATATCTGGGGAATGTTTCTCCGACTGAGCCCAGAAGGTGCTCTGGTCCCCGGGGGGGTCAGAGGCAGCTGGGGCTGGTCTCAGAGCTGATCAGCAGGGCCAAAGAGGAGGATCCCGTTTGCTTTGCCAGGTTGTGTCAAGACTGGAGAAAAGGAGCTTGGCACTCAAGCCTTCTGAATCCGTAAGAGCCTGGTATAAATATGACACCTCGACCAGGAACAACAGCATATGACAGAGCGGGAACCAATTGTGTCTGGGCTCAGGGAGGAGTAAGTGGAGCCTAGAGCCTGTATTTAAGACTTTGTTTACTCTTATGTTTGTGTTCATTTTTGTAGGACTGTCTCACCTTGTAATTTTAATAAAGATAAACCTGTAATAGAAAAACATGGAAGTATGTGCTTTCTCACTCTCTCTCATTTAAACCTATAGGACATCCCATTTCGTTCACCGTGGGCATATGCATCCAAGACCCTGTACCATGACCCAGGGTAGACTCCAGGCGCTTGGCATCAATCAACGGCATGGACAGGACTTCCCTTGCAACTGCAGGGACACCAAGGCCCCAGTTTATCCCAGTCTTTCGGGGTTTCCCAGAATGTGCTCAAGTAGTCCCAAGCCCCCAGTCTCCCGCCCACTGACCCCTGCCCAAGAAAGCCCTCAGATCAGGCTTGGGCTCCAGGGACGGGTGGGGTTACCAGTTGTCCCAGACCACGTGGTGCTTCGTCAGCCCTCAAACTGGATGGCGACTCCTGAGTCAGGTTTCCTGACTTCATGACTTCAGCATGTGTGGCCAAAGGGACCGAGCGGTCATGCTCTCCACAACACCTGGCAGGCTCTGTCTCTTGGGCTTCGTCTTGCAAATTTTCTAAGGAAAAAAAAAATCCTAATCATCTCATTTCTTTCCCATTGGGTATCAGGGTGAGTTTTGGTGGGAGGAAGGTATGCTGGAAAAAAATGGCTCTTACTGCTTCGTGTGCATTATCTGTCTTTGCAATCCAGTGATGAAAATGTCTGTGGGAGGGAGGAGGGGCTTTGGCAGGAGAACACATTCCAAGACCTACTGGCCGGAGCGGTCGGCTATCGTATGCTCTCCACAAATGATTTATATTAACACAGTTAGTGTTCCTGAGTGGGGGGGATGACCATTACTGGCTATGGCCAAGTCTCCTTGGAAAAACAAAGAAAAGGAAGAGCTAATGGCACAATTGGTGTGAGGAGAGAAAGAGGGATTAGAGAAAAAGTACATGATGAAATGGGGATTAAAAAAAAGAAATAGCTGGAGGGAAGAGCCAGAAGATGATTTTCTACTTTACAAGAATTATTATTTCTATTTCCCTGATCATCCCCTTTTACTTTTAAAAGGAAAGGTGTTTTTCTTCATTGTATTAATACTCTAGAAGTACTTCATTGCATCAGACATTTTGAGAACTGTTGATTTAGGAGTCTCTCTCCTTATGATAGAATAGACAACTCTTAGTCAATATCTGAAATTCATTCAGACTTGGTAAAGACTCAGGGAGTAACTGGAATGACCCATATGAATTTTTTTTAAATTACCTCCACTGGTGAGTGAAGTTGTTTGCTTTGGGGACAGAAACGTAGGTCAAAGTGAAGCTATCATTGGTTTCCTGCTCACTTCTTTTTTATTTCCCTACTTTTTTGCTAAAAGAGCAATTTTTTAAGAGGATAAAGACTACTAAATTCATTCATATTTGTGATCGTCATGAGGCCTTGGACTTGCGCATTCTCATATGGTAACAGTGTTTTTCACGTGGTGAGGACTGAAGAAGAGGTCTTTAAAATGGATACAGGCAATGTCCTTGGTTGTCAGCTAACTCAGCATCAACACCACCTCCTGCTACATTCTCCTCTGCATCACAGGGGAGAAGCCTGGAAACACATTTCTCAGAAGTCTTCCCCTGTATGGTTGTGAGTTAGACTCTGCCTCTCAGAGGCCCTTGCACAAAGTTTGGAAGCCAGAGTTCTCCAGCAAGATTTCCAGGCATACACGTCAGCAGATACGGGGGTTTCCAGGCAAGCTCTAGAGAATCACCTGCTCTGGAGCTGTAGGCCAGCCGTGTCGGCTTCCTGGAGACTTGAAATTCATCGTGACTTCCGGGCAAGCTTTTGAGCACTACCGGCTCCAGAGATGCAGGCAGCTGAGATCTGCAGTGGGAGATGACCTTAGCTCCCAGACCTTCCAACAGTTTTGCAAGCCTCTAATTCTCTGAATTGAAGTCATTACTGCTTATAATACTTCGAGTGGCTTTTATTTTCCTGAGCAAGCTCTGAAAAATGCAGCAAGCCGTTGGGATGGGACAAAATCACTTTGGGAGGGAGTGCAGATCGAGTAGAGGACAAGGAAGCCCATGAGCTACTTCCTTCCTTCCCCTGCCTCACACTGTCTGACAGGCTGCCCTCCAGCTCAGTGGGCTCATTCCCAGCATCCAAGACCACCTCTGATGCTCCTCAGAGTTAAACAAAAATGGCGCCCAGGCCCCAAAGATACTCCTTCCCCATTTTAAAGAAACAGCCTTTATTTTAAGCATCCGGCTTTACAGATTTCAAATGTTAATAGCACAACTTCTAGAACATATTGACTCAGGTTTAAAAGGAACAACCGGTGTCCAACACTGACTCAATGGAATATTCTACTACTTGAGCAGAGTATCTCAAGTAGTACAACAGTGTTTCAGTCTCTTTAGTTTATCACTAATCTCAGCAAAATCAACTGCTTGCTTCTGAACATAGTCCCTGTAAACCAGAAAACATGGTGAGATCCCCAAAGGGAGGGGCTGAGCGTTGCCAGCATATATAGACACTCAAAAAATTCACTGAATGAGTTCTTGAAATCACAGAGAGAATTCCAAGAGATGTGGTAATCAGGACAAAATGGTATCTCTAAGATGCAGAAAGAGCACTGAAACTTTCTAATTCTTCCATGGGGGAGCTAACAACTCAAAAGATCCTTTCAAAACCTAAACCTAAAGAGGTTCCATCCCCAGAGAATCTGAATTTCTGGGTCTCTAAGAAAGAAAGGAATGTGAAGCTATGTCCTTCTAGAACCACCTCCACCCTTGCCCTAAGAAGTATTTAACAACACAGAAATGATTTAACTGGCATGCCAGCCAGAGTACCCAAATAAACAGTTCCATTTTCCAACAAAGGGAGTTACTTAAAATCCCCTTGAAATATCTCAAAAAATTAATGTCAAGAACAACACAGGCAATAATTTGGAATGATCTCAGAGTACTGTTGCAACCTTTGTTTCTTCCTCTGGCAAAAAGAGAGCGGAATTTAGAAGCTCTGATTTTGAACCCCAGGACTGGCCACTTTTTAACTGAGTGGCCTCAGGAAAAATCACTTTGCTTTGATTTGATTTTCTTCAACTATAAAACAGTGATGATGGCATGTACGCATGTACCTTCCTAACCCCCATGATTACTGTGAGGATAAAACGATAAGTGTGAAATGTCTTAGAAAATAGTAATATTCTCAGCTACTAAAATCTTGTATTCCTGATTATGATAACACTATCTAATTGCTCCAATTTTAAGTTATCACTCTTTTAATGACAAAATAAAAACCCTTGATAACCGATTCCTATGATGGGAGTGGATAGCGATTTTATTCCACTGACTTACAAACAGTAAATCTGCAACCACACAGCATAGCCATTACACAGACATACTTACAAATAGGAAAGTCCATAGCAAAGTTGTTATGGCAACAGCTGGACGGTGAGTATGAGATTGGAGTGGACCATGTCCTCACTAATAAATGTCAGCTTGATTTGAATTACTTACTAAAGTAGAGCTTAGACAAAGCCAAAAAGGAAAACCAAAGCTTTCTCGATAAGATGGAATCCCAAAGCATAAATAAAAGATTCCACCTGAGAAGAATGATTTATTATCTCTCACTCAAGAAAAGGATGCATAGTCCATTCTATGTGACCACATCTCTTAAGTTGTTTGCTACTGGTTTATAAAAAGCTCAGGCATGTGTGTACATAAACACACAGACACACACAAGTACACACACACAGACACACACACACACACACAAATATAAGTTCAACTGAAAGAAAAACTAGAAGTCATTGGTTACTTGAAATGAAACTAGGTACATCTTTGCCCTAAAAAAGCAAATTACCCCGCCTTCAGGTCAGAAACACTGATGAAAGTTTACATCAGCCAAAGAGAGCTTGGTATTCAGGAAACCCGAGGCATTAAAGTGAGGCTGTCACAAAAGAAAAGAGACTGAATGTCTAAAACTTAAAAACCCATCACACCTAGCATGAAGATGTGAATGAATTTATTCTGCTTCAAACTGGTTTGGACCATATATAATTCACTTCCTTATAAGGTATTTGATTAGAAATGCTGGAAATAATCATTTTACAGCATAAAACCCTTCATTCTCCAAGTTCTCCAAGCCACCAGAGATATGACACACTGTGAAGAATATTTACATTTTTGTTAGGAAGATACCAAGTACCTTTCCTAAGAGCAGCCATCTTGGAATGAACGGTCATAATGAATTTTTTTTTTTAGTCATACATGAACTAAATGTCTCCCTTTTCCAACATAATTTAGACAGCTGTACAAAATCAACATCAGATTTTTAAGGGTTTTTAAGGTTCTTATAGTTAGGTATCATTTATAAGACATGACCAGATATGACATGATCATCACTACTCTATAATTAAGATAAATAGAATAATTGGGATAAAATACTGGATTGGTGAAGAAGAATTTATTTGAGGGCCCAGTGGCATCTCTGTCTTGTGTTAAAAAAGCCAATCAATAAGAAACAAATATTTCAGTTGCACTATACAAACAAAGCTGACAGTTCATCATTAAAAACCTGGGTTTCCCCCCCATGCAAGCCCACCTCAGGACCTCTACCATACCTGGCAAGAACACAAGATCCCCATTTCCTTAAGAAGCTGCATCAATTTGAATGTGTTTGACTAAAACAGGTATAAACAATGAGGGAATGTATTACCTCACATATCAGGAAGGCTGGGCACATCATGGCCCAGACTCTGATACTCTGAAATTCTCTCAGTTTGGCCCTTTTGTACTCGTTGGCTTTGTCTTCAAGCTGCCTTCCTTCATGATTGCAAATTAGCTCTCAACAGCATCTAGGGCTACATTTTTCTCTATTCATGTTCAGTGAGCAAGAGACAAAAACTCTCTCCTGATTGTGGAATAAAAATCCTTCCCTTCGGTCTTATTTGGCCAACTTGAGTCCCATGGCCACCCAATGGACCAATAGTTGCCAGGGGACCATCAAGTATGAACTGTCCTAATCACTGGTTCCAGAGATAATGACCAGCAAAGGAGATGGGGTGGTAATGATTGGCTTGGACCAATCAAGACCAATCCCTGAAATGAGAGATTGAATGAACCTTTCTTGAGTTATTGGGCTACATTGGGTCAGAGGTCGAACACCAAGAAGAAAATCAGGGTTTTGTCAGGAAAGAAGAAAGGGAGAATGGATGCTAGTAAACAGCTGACAATGTCCATCTTAGAATCCAATGGGCTTACCAGAAGTGGTGAGAAGAATTTTGCCTCTGATGGTGTGTCTGGAATTTATGTGGAACAGTGGTCTTCTGTCAGTAAGAAGGGGTGTTTCAAATTGTAAATCCACATGTTTATACGTAGCCTCAGGAAAATAGATTCCAGGTTCCTTAAGAGAGAGGGCTGCAAAGAAATTTAAATAGACTGATGAAACTTTATCAGAGGCTGTTATAAGAGCCATAAAATCAGTAGAAACAAAGACATCCCCATATCAGCAAAAATAGAAATAGCAGCTACTGATTTAGGATAGCAAGTGGCAGAATGGAGAAACACAGCAAGGTAGCAGCAGAAAAGCCCAAATGCCTTCAAGAAGACAAAAGTCACCCTACCATCGAGAAGAAGGAGACTGGGGTGGCTTTGGGGATCAGTATTTCTATTAGATCAGGGTTCGAAGCTGAAAATGTGAAGATAATTCCAGAGTCCTTGGTTAACTGCTAAGAATACTTGCTTAGCACTCCTCTCTCTCCCAGGCTGGAAAAGAATTGTTTCTCATAAAAGAGGATCTTCCAAGAGCTCCCCAAAGGTGAGTAGACTGGATTTCCTGACTCGCTGTGTTACCATAGGAAGGTCACAGAAAAAGAGACTTAATAGTGCTCATCTTGGATAGATCAAGCCTAGAACAAGGCATGGCCTTTTCATCTGAATGTGCTTCAATATTTCTATTTTGAAGCTAGAGAAAAAAAGGTAGGAAACACTTAAGGAACTTAAAAAAATCAAAGAAAACTGTGGGCAAACTAAATTTTTAAAAACAGGAATACAGTACATACCAACATAAACACACACACACACACACACACACACACACACACACAATTGCCTGAAATTTTCATATCATTAAGACCAAAGTAACTGCTTGGCTAAGTCATCTTGAATTGAAGAGAACTGATAGAACTTCCCAGAAGACTAGCTACCCATAACATACCCCAATGAAGAAATCCACTATACAGTGATAAATGGCCATGAGTTATAGAATCAAGATTCAAATAATTTTGACAGTCTAAATGTTGAAAAACAAATGATCAGTGACAAATGCAAAGTCCATTACTTTGGCTGAAAGAATCAACGGTCCAGACAGGATGATACCGGTTTAACAGCTATGAGTTTTGACTAGGTCTGTTAGGTGACCACAAGTTTAATATGTGATCATTAGAGTAATGTAACTTCTAAAAAATCAATATAATATTTAGATCACGGCAAGTGATAACTCTACCATTTTCCAACTGGGCCAGACCGCATTTGGGGTTCTGGATAACTGTGGTAAATTAATGACGATGTTGACAAAGTAGGGCTTATTCAGAGGAGAGGGCAAAGGGGAAAGCCTCAGGAAACCATATCATAAATGTAGCAGAAAGAGCATCATTTAGAGTTGGAAATAAAGGTGTTCTGTTACTCTAGAGAGCAAAGACCGAGCCAGCAGATTTGAGCTCTCTGCACGAACAAGTGGACATCATTAAATGTCCTATGTCACATGCCTGGAAAGCAAAAGGACAGACCCTGGAGCCAGTCAGCCTGGGTTCATAACCTGGATCTGCCCAATATTGACTTTGTAACCCTGAGCAGGTTGATGGAAACCCCCATACCTCACTTTCCTCATCAGCAAAATGAGGATACTAGGAGTCCCATCTCAGAGGATTCTGATGAGGAATACATGAATTACAAGTAAAGTGCTTAGAACTGCGCCTGGTAAATCGTAAAAACTGTAAACATCTTTGCTATTAATACAAAGAACCGGCTTTTTCACAAACAGAGATTCCATGTGTATTGGTTTGCTAAGGCTACACTAACAAAATACCACAAACTGCGTGGCTTGAACAACAGAAATCCATTGCTTCAGAATTCTGGAGGCTACAAGTCTGAAATCAAGGTGTTGGCAAGGTTGATTCCTTCTTAGGGCTGTAAGAATCAGTTCCATGCCTCTCTCCTAGCTTCCGGTAGTTTGCTGGCAATCTTTGGTGTTCCTTGGCTTTTAGAAGAATTGACCTGATCTCTGCCTTCATCTTCACGTGGAGTTCTCCCTGTCTGAATGTCTAACTCCATATTTTCTCTTTTCATCGGGACACCAGTCATATTAGACTAGGGCTCACAGTAATGACCTCCTTTTAACTTATTTATCTCTGTAAAGACCCTATATCCAAATATGGTCACATCGTGAGGTACTGGGGGTTAAGACTTCAACATATGAATTTGGAGGGACACAGTTCAAGCCATAGCCATGTCGCTGGGGAGATTTAAAAAGAGGCCAGAAGGCCTATAATCAGAGATGTTGCTGGTTTAATTCTCCAGTGCAGCTGATTTAGGACATGTTTTTACAAAACAGTTATAGGTCAAATCAGGACTTGCAGTATGCAATTTAAGGTGCAATAAAAAGCTTGATTTCTCAACCCAGAGACCTGACTTGGCCTCACAAATTACAGTAGTAAAAAGAGCGGGCAATGTTACTGTTACTTCCTTTATTCGTGTTCCTGTAGAGACAGCAGGGGGAAATATCTCCTTATGACCCCTTTAAGGCCGCATTCTTGCTTGAGCATTCTTTTTGCTCCACAAGTAACAAGCATCCAATACAGTGGTGCCTATGGGAAAATAATATTCTATCTCTTCTGGAGCACTGCAGACTTTTTCCATCTTCATCTCATTTTATCCTCCCAACGATGATGGAGACTATGGACATCAAATAGCTTCATGCTCATTTCCACATGTGGGAACTGAGAGGTTAAGCTTTTAGTCTGGGGTCATGTAATTAATTAATGGCGGTGCTGTGATTAGTGCTGTGATAATCTATCAATTACGAGTCGATCTATTGAGCATTTCCTATTTGTTTAGTACTGTATTAAATATTGAAGATTGAGACAGGTTATCAGACAAATCAAAGCTGTGAAACTTCTAGCACTGAAGTAGAAGCCATATCGGTGGAGGCAATAAGGATCCCTGCTCACTCTTAACTAAGCAAGCCATGACCACAAAACTTCTCGGGACATTTTTTTTTGTCTTGGCACAACTACCCGCAGATCATCCAGAGGACTTCATTTCAACCTCCCGCTACAGGCAATGTTCTGAAACACTGTTTTCCTGCTCCTTGCTAGAGCTGCTCTCTCAATTCTTCCCACACCTCAGGAAGCTCTGGAGACCGTGTCTCTGACCCATGCCTTGGAGAAAATGGCACTGCCATTTTGATCGGTTATCTTGCCACAGAAAGCAACAGCTTAGAAGTTTCCAGGGCTCTAAAACCACCTCCACTTCTTAAACTTCTCAAACCAACTCAGCAAAGAGCAGAGTGTGCCTCCCCCCAGCGTCCAAGGGCAACCCTGCTAAGTAAGTGCATCTGTGAGGCGCACTGCATAACAAACAACCATAAAAATCTCAGCGGAGATCAGCAAAAGTCTCTTATGTTTTGCTCACACGTCTATGAGTTGACAGAGGTTTGGCTAGTGATGGAGGCTGAGCTTGGCTGGGCTTGGTTCCAACCTGTGGTTGGGTTTCGAGCTCCCCCACATGTCTCTCATCTTCCTTGGAAGAACACTTTCCTGAGGCATGTCATTTTCATGGCAAAAAGCAGGAGCACAAGAGGGCAAGTCCAATCCCACAAGTGTATCTCAAACCCATGTCCACATCACATCCACACACCTCCCGTTCGCCAAAGCAAATCACTTGGCCAACTCTAAAGTCAAAGGGTGGGGAAGTACCCCCCATCCACCAGGAAGCAATGTAAAAGATGGGCAGGTATAACACCACTCCAAGGGAATGGCGGATCAGACCAGTCATTTGTTTGCCCTGGTAAGGCAAAGGCCCAGTTCTTCAGGTTGCCCACAATGCCTCGCCCCCTAGGTACCTGCCCTTCCAGCAGCACAGAGTTTTGTCTTTGACCTTTGACCTATCCTGCCTTCTCCTTTCCTCCCCAGATTCCATGACACCACCTCAAGAGCAGCTCCTCCTTTCTCATGCTGCTTTATTAAAAGCTTTCTGCCAGCCTGGGAAGTTGAGGAATCCCACCTGCATCTAATAGACGATAATTTACTAATGTAACCCAGCACTGTTTGCTTTTTCCCTCAGTCTGTTGCTTGCCTGTTGCATTGTTTTTGGCCAAGTTCCAAAAATCAGAATAGGAAAGGGAAAAAAGAAACTATTTAAAAGATGATTATCCAAATATCCAAGCCACTCTCCAGGTAATGAATCCATATTGAGGGAGACTAGCATTTGGAACAATAATGTAAGAGGAAAAGAAAATGAAAAATTCCCATTAAAGTAAATAGGTCCTACAAGTCTATCTTTGCAGGCCCACAACATGGAGCCCCACAGATTTAGTTGTTCACACCTCTCCCATATTTTCAGAGCCATTAACCAGGCTGGACTTGTCAGGGTTTCAACAATGTAACTGTTTAGCTATAAATTTCCCTGCCGGCGGGGGCCTGAGGTTTCCAATAATCACAGGCAAAGGCAGAAGTCAAAATAGACAGTGCATGGGAGAAGGGAGGCATGAGGATTTACTGAAGTGGGAGGGCCTGGGGTAGCGTGGATAGAGGGTGAAGGCTGCCAGAAGAAAGGATGCTGAAGAGCAGGGCATGGGACCATGGCGGCTCTGCGTTAGATTGCAAGTAAGGTTTCTGCTTCCTGACAGCACAGAAACAAGCCTGAGACCCTGGCTCCTTCCCACACAGCCAACCTGGAAGAACCACAGAAAGAAGAAGCAAGACTGGATTTGGGGAACTAATACAAAACTGTGGGGAAGCCCTTGGTAGACTGAATATGGGTGAGGACCAACTTGATGCAGCGGGTATGAGTGAAGGGATGGAGGAAGCTCCCAAGTTCTGCTCTTGCCATTCCCTTTGGAGGATAATCGCCTGCCTCACTGTGGAAAAGAAGGCAGTGCCATCAGCCCGGTGGTAGGTGGGACAAGGACAGTGCAACACCCTGTGGGGTGACAAACTGATGGAAAATGTAGACTGGCCAGCTGGCCTTGTACAAATGAAAATTTCACAAAAGAACGGGCTTACTCTTAGGATGCCCTCTACATTTTCCAACCTAGTCTATTCTCCTCTTCCCCCTCCCCCTTCCCTCTCTTCTTCTTTTCTTCTTCTTCTTGTTTCCCCTCCTCCTCCCCGACACCCATACTGGCTGACTCACTAAATTGTTCATGACCCATTAACAAGTTTGAAAAACTTATCCATTGCGATCATTTCCATCCCAGGTTGCTTTCTCAGAACATTTAAGAGAGGATCCTGACCAAAGTTGTGGCCTAATGAAGGGGCAAAAAAGTTGGGGTGATGGGCTATAGTTCTCAGGGACTTGGGGCATTCTGCCTTGGAGCTCACCTCTGCCCCTCTTCTGGGAGGTCCATTACTATAGGAAAAAACAATTTTTATATAGAATGTTATATTCAGGTAAATTGTGATTTAAATCTGGGAGCTCAATAGATATATTCTGAAGCATACAAGGCTTTAGCAGGCTTGCTACACAATGAACTATTTAGACAACTCAGGTAAGAAGTAAATCCAGGAGATTACTAGAAGAAATATGGGAAATAAAGGGATTTAAATAATTAGTAGAATTTTTGTTGACTAAAAAATTTAGAAACAAAGAAAAATAAATAAGTGTATCCATAATAACCCAGAACAAAAGTTTCAAACAATATCAACAAAGGAATGGGAGAAAGGCATGGACAGCAAAGAGATATGAGAATGTGCTAACACGTCCAACTGGTTCAGGGTAAGATTATAGGTGGATGATAGATGATAAATAATAGATAGATGATAGATGGATGGAATACAGATAGATATGAGATAGTTATAGGGATAAGTAAATTTAAGTATAGGAAAGACAGAGCCTCTCACATTAGCTAAAATTTTTTTGCATATATATCAACAATATGTGGTCTGTGAAAAAAATTAAAAGAAAACAGAAAGGTGAAAGGATTAAAAAATATTCAGGGCACATATGAATCAAAGACGGTAAGAGCATCAATTTCAATATCTGACAATGGAATTCAAGACAAAAAATAATATGAAGAACAGTAAAGCAAGAACCATAAAACCATCATTGGGATATATGAACCTCACAATATAGATTCAACATATATAAAGTAACAATGATAAAACTGGGAGAAATAGAAAACAAGGCAACACCTTCCCCCCACAAAAAAAGCATAAATCATATAGTCACATTTGTACTTAGAGCATCTGATGGCTTCCTACTGTCCTCAGAATCACCATCAGGGCTTGTGAGGCTCCACATAATGTGGTCTCTCTTACCTCTCCAGCCCCATTCTTCATACCTCACTCTTTTCAATACGTTCTATATTTTTAAAATTTATTTTTCTTCGTCATATGTGCCTTTCGCTCTTATTTCCAAACCTTAATATTTGTTGTTCTTCTAGCTGGAACGTCTTTCCCACCTCTTGTACCTGGCTAGCTCTTACTTATCTAAATCACCTTAGATTAGATATTACTTCTTCCACAAGCCTTAAATATTTTTGTACTTTCACAGTATTTCTCTCACTTGTAAATTTCCTGTTTGACTGTCTATCTCCCCCACTAGACTGTAAGTGCTGTGAGGAAAAGGCAGTGTCTGTGTTGATCACCAATGGACTTCTAGTGCCCAGGACACTGACTGGCATAGGAAGGAACTGAACAGAGTATTTGCATAGTAATAAAAATTTTTTAAAAAGGAAATCATCCCAACTTCCGGTTCAGCATGGCAGAATTAACATGTGCATTTATCTCTACTTCTGTCCCCCAATAAAAGTTCATTAAAATGCCAGTAAAATGATTTTTTAAATGCATAAATCCTCCAGAACAAAGAGAAAGTTATTGCAGAGAGCTTATGAAAATCAATAAAGATGAAGCCTAACTGGGTGGGGTCGGTGGACATGGAAACCAACAAGAAGCCAGATCAAAGAGAAAAGAACTGGAAAGGCTCAGTAACTGAATGTACTGGGTGTTTCAGAATATGGGGGGTAGAATATATGGCTGAAAATAAGGAGATTGATTGAAAGTCTTTATGGAAAATGTAGACACCCACCCCCCATCCCCTCATCGAGCCCAATGATACCAGGAAACTACTTTATAGCCAAGCAAAAGAAAAGAGGAAAACTACTAACCTAAAAGGTAGAGACCAAAAAGGAATTCACAGGAAATAGAGACAAGTAGGAAACAGAACAAATATATTTAAATATCTTTCTGCTATAATATTTTTTAATGTCCAGATCTTCTTTCTTAGCAATAATAATAATAATAATTATTATTATTATTATCTTGCCAACCCTATTTTGTTCATTCTGACTTGCATACCTTCCCTACAGGGCTTCTATCTTTCACTAGAATAAATGCATATTTTTAAATCAACATAATGAATATTCTAAGAGAGATAAGAGAAGATTCGACATCCATGAAACAAGAACAGAACGTCTGAAAACAGGATTTTTAGTAAATAAGTAAGAGCTCTTGGAATTTAAAAATATAATTGACAGCTTTCCTGAGAGCTGGGACAGAAAAATATATATAAAAATATGCCATGTCTCAGCCCAAATTATCTCTCTGCTGACCTTCACCCAAAGCTCCTAAACCAAACCTGAGTATGTGGATGCTTTTCTATGCAAGGTGTGCCCTCTTGGAGAGGAGGAAACAACCTTGATCCAGCTCATCCATCAACCCCCAGTTCCTCATTTATGGCCTTAGCCCCAGGTCCAGTCTTCAGCTCCAATCTGTGTAACCACTGATCCTCCCTGGGGCCCTCCAGCAAACAGAGATCAAAAGATTTGTGTGCACAAAACAGACTAGACTAGAAGATGATACACAGGCTTAGAGAGATAAAGTGACTTGCCCAAGATCACATAGATAAGGGACAGAGACACTAAATCCTAAATTTCCTGATACCTTCTATTTGTTCATTAATTAATTCATTCAAGAAACATTATAGGAGGGATAACAAAGATAATTAGTTCCTGCAATTAAGAAGCTCACAATCTGCTGAGCAGAGAAAGACGTAAGCAAGTCTGTTCCCAGTGACGCTAAGATGGAGCTCTGGTAAGTGGGCTATGATAGCTCAGGAAGGATGGCCAAGGAGGGTATTATGCTTGAGCTGGGTCCTAATGGATAAAGACAAGAGAAGGAGAAGATGATGGAGAGGACCAAGATAGAGGTGAAAGTGACCATTGTGCTTTGGGGGCACTATAGTGGTTCTTGGAGTCTGGACCGCAAAGATCAAAAGTAGTCACAAGGAGAGAGGAGACTGATGCATTGGGCAGGGAACCAGATCAGCCAAGAGCCAGTGTGCCACGCCAAGGAGGCTGGACTTCATCAAACAGCCAGATAATAGGGAGACTTTTAAGGGTTTTGATCAGGCGGGTGACTCTTGCCCAGTATATAATCCATTTACTGATCTGGATTCCAAAAGCTACCAGGGTATGAGAAGGAAGAGATTGTTGTGAGCGGGTGATTAAGCCTGAAAGAGGCAGATGATTTAGGCTGATGAAAAAGAGAGGGGAGATCACTTGGAAAAGGAGACAGTGGCATGAAACGAAGTTGGGAATGAGAGCATTGAGTTCAAAGAACAACTAGAAAAGCCCTCTACCTCCAGCAAATAATGAGAGACAAGGAGGAGGGTAGGAAATACAGGGCCAGTTGAGGGAGACACCAAACTGAGGAGGTTAGACATGACTCAACACGTTGGTGCTTCTCCAAACTTTCTTCCCAGTGGCAGAGGAAAGGGAACCCCAGAACTCTTGGGTGGTGGCCAGAAGTGGACTTCTACAATCTCAGAACTTCTTTGAAATCTATGCTTAATCTTTAAAATTCATATGAGTTTTGCATTCTTCTTTACATGAGATCTGTTTTAATATAAAAATGTTTTTAATTACTTTCTCATTAAAACACTTAACTTCCCACACCCCAAGAAAGATTTCAGATGAAATTAGTGTTCCAGAAGGATGCTTCTGTGACTTCTCATGCCTCATGAATGCCAATATCTGAGAGGCACAGAGATGCCCAACGGTGAGAAATCCAGTTTCTTCAGGTAAGCCGTGAGGTGAAAGAGGCATTTGAGGAAGTTACATACGCTGGAGGGTGCTGCACAGATGGGACAGTTTGAAATGGATGTTAGAAAGCCAGGTAAGAGGCTTTTGAGATAATCATGATGAGATCTTAGACCAGAAGATGGTGGTAGATGAAGGAAAATGACATAGACAAGAGAAATGTTTGAAGACTTGATAATGCAATATGGGGCAGGAAGGAGGAGAAGAAGTAATCAAAGATAATCCTGACTTTGAACTAGAGGGACCAGATGCCAAGGCTAAAGAGGAGGAAGCTGAGAAGGGGGGCCCTCATCCTTCCCAAGGATCAGGAGTAACATATTGACTTCAGCCAGCTGTGCGTGCCCATGTGCGTGCTGCACATGTGGAAATGTATTATAGATGGCTGGACACGGGGAACAAGATCTAAGGTAGAAACACAAACGTGGGAGTGGGGATCATTCTCACAAAGGTAATAGTTGACACCACAAGAGTGAATGGAAAGCCCGAGTGAGTAAGGAGAAAGAAGAAAGCACAGCAAGCTGAGGACCCAACTTTGGGTGATATGCATAGATGAGGAGTGGAAAGGGGCAGAGGGGCCTCCGTGCAGGAAAGAGAGAAAGGTGTATCCACCTAACATACAGATGTAACACTTTCAATCACAAGTAACAGGAAAAAATTCAAACAATAAAGGAAAAAAGGGGGGAAATTTATTGGATGGTAAGCTTGAAGAGTCCAGGTGTAGACCCTGATCTCAGGTACGATCAGATCCAGTGCTCAGATGATGCCATCAGAAACCCATCTCTGTCCACCTCTTTACTCCTCTCCCCTTTCCGGCAGCTTCACTTTCAGACAGATTTTCATATCCTGATGGCCCCTGGAAGCACCAGGCTCTTATCCTCTCATGTCATCAACCAAGGTGAAAGAGAACTTCTCCATCCCCAAAGTTCCAACAAAAGTTTCCAGTAGAAGTTCCAGGTTTGGTTCTGATTGGACCATCTTGGCTCACAGGACCAAACACCCTGGCCAGACCTGGGTCAGGTGCCCCCAAATCTCTGCACCCAAACCTATTGCGGAAGGGGGCTGCCCTAATTGAAAGATGGTTATGCAACTTCCATAAAAAGAATGAAACAGAGAGAGGGTCCAATGAGAGAGGGGAAGGTGTTAGGAAGCCTGGGGGCGGAGGCGGGTGGAGAGAGGGTGGCCAAACATGGGAAATGCCAAACAAAGACTAAAGGGGGACAATGGAGGCTGCAGTGCACTTGGCTAGACAGGAAGCAGGCAGCTCATCTCTCCTCTACGTCTCCCTCCTGCCTTAGGAGAGTGAGTGTGAGGACAGTGAAGCCCCATCCTCAGCTTTCATTCCCAACCTGGCATCCAGAGCCCTGGCACGCAGCCCCTCACCACCATACCCTTCCAGAGACACGCCACAGCCACTGTGGCGGGAGCCTGCAGGCCTCTCAGGCAATAAAAAGTCCCTCTGGCTTCAGAAAGCGGCCTTGTAATGTGAGATCCAGGTCCTTCCTGGCTGGACTTCTCACCACACACATCATACAATTGCTTCTTTCCCAGCAGGTAATTTTTCCAGTGAAAGAATCACCCCTCCCCTGTCCTTTGCCTCTGACCCACCGATTGTTGGCCGAGGCAGGACCAGCAATGCTCCTTGGCTGGACTTCAGAGTTTCAGTTCAACCGGGGGTGCTAGGCTGGGATTTAACCAATGACTCCGAGGGGCTCACGTTCTATGAATCATGTCTCCAGTGCACCGAGACATCAAACCACACTTCACCCCTCGCTCTTTCTTTCCTGGCCGCTTTAGCTCATTGGCGTTTAAAGCAACATGGCTGGCAGCAGCTCATCTGGAACACCCTGGCATATGCTCCTCTTCCATGAGAACAGGCACCCTTTACCTCAGAGAAAGAGGAACAGAGAGGCAGACAGACAGACAGACAGACAGAGGGACAGGGAGAAGGGAGTCCTGCGGACAGTAAGGATAGATATGGATTTCAAGCTTCTGCAGCGGGATGGGGAGCCATGGCAATCACATCCAAGGTTGCACTCTAGCTCGGGATGGACCAACAGCAGCTCCCCTTAGGAATCTGAGCGGGTTCTTTCTTGTGTGATGTTTTGAAGCACGTCGGCATTCCTGGGCACTATCAGCCTCCTCCAAATGACCTGAGTGGGGGTGTGAATAGCAAGCTCTCGCCGCTTTGGGCTGTGCAGAGGGAGAGGCTGGGAATACTGCTCCAGAGGTTTCCTCTCGCTGTGAAAATCAAGGCAGAAGTGCCTCATCCTCAGTTCCCCAAATGCCCTTGAAGATCAAGGGGCAGATAAGTTAATCTATTATAAATTCTAATGCAACACAGTTCCCTGACCAGAGCCTCTTCTCCTTCGGTGCCCCGAGCGTTAGCCAATGTTTCATCAAAACCAGCTCCCTTCTGCAGGCCCGTGTCCGCTCCTCCCACTCACCCCAAGAGACTCGCATGCATGCGCCTTCTAGGTGCATGTGCTACACACACACACACACACACACACACACAAGCACACATGTTCATGGACAAACACACACAAAGCCAGACCCTGATGATCCTTCCTGATTTATGACCCTACCTTGCCCAGTCTGGCTTAAAGTTATCATTTTTCACTCTCAGAATGTTTGAATCCCACAAAATGATGCTTAAAAACACCAAAAAGTTAACACACACACGTACACAAACACACATCAAGGAGACTCTCAGAGTTTTTCCACGAGATATTCGTTTCTGAGAACTTGTCTTGTGATTTCAGCCTTACTCCTTGTTCCATCTAGGCCTAATCTCCAGGGTAATGAAAGCAAATCTCAAGCCCAGGAGTAGCCCGGCCACGCCTATGGGCAGCCCTCTTCATTTCTTGAATGAAGTCCAGGAAGCAGGAAGTCCACCTCATCTGCTTGGAGACCCTCATAGAGCCACTTCAATACCTGCTCAGTCTTAATTCTCCCTCTTATAAAGTGGGTCTAACAAACCCCACCAGGAGTCAGGCTGTGGGAATTCGTGTGTTAACCCTTTGGAAGAGGAACACATGATTATCACCATTCAGCCAGGGGGAGGGCGGGGTCAGTCTGACCCTGAGACTCTGTCTGGGTGACCAGTTTAAGAAAGCATCAGAGTCTAGCAGCTGGGTGCAAGCAAAGGAGAAACAGCCCCCTTAGGAACCGCATTTCCAGCAGAGTATACTGCCATCACAGACTTCTATTGAACATAATAATAATCCTAAAGGAAAGCCTCTGCAGGGCTTCCTGCGTGCCCTGCACTGTGTGTCACGTGGATTAGCTCATTTGCTTCTCTGAACTACCCTCTGAGGAAGGTCTACCATGAAGCCCTAGTTCATAGATGAGGAAACGATAGCGGAAAAGTTAAATAATTTGCCCAAGTGGTGGAGCCAGACTGCACTTTTAATGCCTACAATATACTGCAGCGAGCTAGGGCCTGAACAAGCAAGCATGGGTGTGGGCGTGGAAAGGAGCCTGGAAGAAAACACAGCACAGTACCCTAGAGTTACAGGCAGTAGGATTACAGATGATTTTTTTTTCCTTTCACTATAGCTTCTATATTTCACCTAGATTTTCTCATTTCTACAGTGAACATGTATTGCTTTTATAAGAATAATTTTTAAATGTTCTTTTGAGAGAGCATCTCCCATTTCTGTTTCTCAGACCACTGAGTTTTTCCAGCCAGAGCAGCAGAGACAAGCAGGGCCTAGGCTCACACGGTTAGGCAGGCTCAAACCATTCCTCAGATACAGCCACCAAGACAAGGCAGAATGATCGAGAAGCAGTTTAGTCTGCTGTTAAGATATACCATCATTAGGGAAGTGGAACGTGGCTTCTCGCACCCCAAATCCACCCGTGCACCCGATGTCTGTGGACAGCATCGGGGAAACAGTGGGAAGGATGGAAAGAGACCTGGATGGGTGTCTGGAGATGAGGCTTCTAGACTTCTCTCTTTCTTTTTTTCACCTGTAGTAGCCAGCTAATTTCTTTACCATCTGAACCAGCTTTCTCACCTTGTGTCCTCTGAGGGCCTCCTGGATTCTAAGATAACCCTAAGAGATGCTGTGTGAGTGCCAGCCACTCTCCATGCTCTTTACATGTACTATCTCACTTCATCACCACAAAAAGCCCGGGGAGTCGACCTTGATATTCCCATTTCACAGATGGGAACCCTGAAGCTCCAAGACTAAATAACTTGATCAAGGTCACAAAGCAGGTAAGCCAATGAGCTTGGATGCAAACGCAGGTACATCCAAGTCCCAGATTTTGGAGTTCTTTTTGAGTTAATCACATTGTCAGAATTCTAATGCTAACATTCCAAAGACAAATCCTTGGCCCAATCCACTAGCCCCAGCTATGTGTCAAAGTGGTGTCAACATTATCCTTACTGTTTTGGGGGTTGATTTTTAAGCGAAGTGCTTTTGTAACTCTCACTTTATTTCAGCCCATCCTTCTCCCCTTCTTGTCACGCAGGCTTCACAAAGTCCTTCAGGGTCTCTCAAGCTTTCCCAGGTTCATCAGAAAGAGAGCTCAGCTCTCTGGCACCCACAGAGAGACAATCACACATTAGCCCCTAGGTGCTGGCCCATAAGCTTTTCCCAGAATGGACCAGAAGTGGGAGGGAGGAGGGAGCTTGCACTACACCCAGCCTGTTAGCTCTTAGGGCAGCCAGCAATAATGGAGAATGTGATAAGCTGTCACTAGAAGCCAGCTCAGTTCTCCGAGACTTAATGGTAGAATAACACAATAGGGTCAGACTAAAAAGGTTCCCTTATGAAAATTTTATCAGCAACTTTGGTAAATGGCTATGCGAAAGGTGTTTTGCTCCCAGGCAGACCTGGGACCCCATTTTACAAGGTACAGGCGGCCTGCATTGCATCACCCCCACAAGATATTAAGGGCACTCAAATTGAATTAACACCAAATCAAGCCGGTGCACTTAACAATACAAATGCACTTAAGGGATGCCTCAGGATGATTTGTGACTAAAGAAAGCAAAGAAGAAAACGGCCTGCAAGCCACAAGGGTGGTGTTGTGTGTCATATACAGGAAAGGCCATAAGTAGAACTTAGAATACCGGAAAACCATGAACTTCGGGGGCTCTCAAATACCTTAGACCCAGCCGTAAAGTAGAAGGCCGCTTTTGCGGTATGCAGGAACAATTGATAAATTACAGCCAATTTTCTTAGCGGCATGGTCTCCATTACCTCTGACAGTGGCGTAACTACTCTGCTAAGATGATAAGAGGTAATAACGGTGTATCAGGTAGTGCCCCAGGAAATTCTTCGCCAGTTGCCAGGTCTCTTCGTGACAGTGATGACACAAAGATCTGCAGTGAGAGCCAAGTGATGAGAAGTGACAGCTCACCAGGCAGACCGTGACAGGTCCTAAAAAGAATCAGCGGAAAATGTCCCTGGCAGACGGGACTCCAGAGTCAGGGCTGGCCCTTTGGTTTCTTTCCTTTTCCTGTCAGCATTCGTCGGCACACATTTTCTCCTCGTGTCTTACTCTTTCGCCCTCCATCTCCCTCACCCTCTTCCCACACCCCTATTCTCACCCCCTCACCTTCTCTCTAAAACAGACCCTGTCTACTGAGCTGGAAGACAATTTGGCCATCCTCATAGATGAATAGCTCTTCTGAGATTATCTTGGAAACTTGGATACATTCTGGACTTGGGAGAATTCAGGGGGAAAAAATGGCCTCACTGGGGATTCCTTTCCATCAAGTGACATACACACAAAAGCATGCTTTTGCTATCCTTCCAGGAAAGAGCTGTCTCCATGCAGGGTCTTAGTCTGAAAACGGGCTCCATTTAGGTTGGAGGTGGCCTAATTTTGTCAGAGTTAAAGCAATTGCTTGTCGAATCATGAGGCGGATGGGAAACTGAGGCAGGCAGGTTCCATTTTTCACTGCAGAGAAAAGTTCTCGAATACCAAGAAGGACCAATTCTAGCTGCTGGTGGGTCCCAGCCGGGACTTGCTTGCTCAGGAGGCAGGCATTATCATAAGAGAAACTGGGAGGACACGAATGTCTCTATGTCTGGAATGACAGATCTTGGGCCCTTGCTCTGCTAGAATTCAGCTGTGTGACTTTGAGTGAGTTACTTGACTTCTTGAGTCGTACTTTCTCCTTTAGTAAAATGGAGACATTTGCATCTTTTCTAATGTCCTCATTGGATTGTCTTGAGGAAGCATCAAAAGTAATTACAGGAAAGGTCTTTGAAACTAGGAACCACCTACACATATAAGGCATTGTTATGATGAAAATAATCTACAAAATACACATGCAGACCCACTTCTTACAAAACCAGTGCTAGGTCCCAAGAAAGAATATTCAAACTACCTGGCTTTCCATAACAGCAGCCTCCTCTCAGATAATCAGAGGAAGAGAAGAACGAACAAATGTGAAGGAAATCCACTGAAATTCCCAAACTTCACGGTACCAATTACGTGCTTGCTTCTCCCACATTGAACTTTGAAGCCAAACAATGAATGGTATCATTCCTGGCACTCCCAAGCTCACCAAATACATCTGAAGGCTTGTGTCAGGACATCTTGCTTCCCAAAGGGGAAGCCAGAGATTTGCCCCATCTTCAGATCATCCTCAGAGAAGTCAGCCAGCATGACAGGTGACAGCATTGCATGATACACATCCTTCTGGGTCCTTTACCTTCATCCTGGGCACCTGGAGTCCCTGCCCATGTTCTGCCCTTTATTCTTCTACATGACCCTTTATGTGATTAGGGATCACTACTTACACATTGCTTATTTCTTACCTATTATTAGTCCTCTTTCCTCAAACAACCTTCTCTGAAGCTCATAAATCATTATTCAACAATGGTTCATCCAGGCAACGAATATTTATTGAGTGCTTACTATGTGCCCTGCATGGTGCTAGGTGTCAGGAATATAGGGGTATATAGACAACATCCCTAACTCAAGGAGCTTACTTTCTGCATCACTGGCCCTTTCTTAACCCCATCTTTGGTTTCTCTATTTAGTCAGAAATGCAGAGTTCTAAGCTGAGCACACCTCTCTAGTGAGGCAAACCTCTCTATAAATTGGAAAGGAAGCAAAATTTGTGTTACCTAGAAGCCTCCATGTATATGTTGCTAACTCCATCCTTCAGGCCCATCCGACAGAATTCATTCCTCCCTCACCTGGGCTCCCTTAGACTCATACATACTTCTATTACATAATGTGTTCAATTATTTGTTTAAGTGTCTCTCTCTCTCCCAAACACACTCTGGGCTTTTGGCTTGGGCACCCTGCTTGTCTTACTCATGCCTGAATCCAAAGCACATATCACAAGGCTTGGTCCTTAGTGGGTACTCAGTAAGCCTTTGTGGAATGAATGAATGAATGAATGAATGAATTTATCTCTTGACTTTCCTGTTCATGACCTTCTTCCCTTTCTTCTTTATTATCCCCAACCCCAGCCTATGATCCAGGGAGGCAGTGTATCTCAGTGGTGACAACTCTGGCTTTTTCTGTAGTGTTTTGGGGTTGGCTCCTATTGGCTTGCATGAGCAGACTGCTAAATATTCGGGAATTTTTTTGAGCTGATTTAAACTGGTAGAAACTTGAAATTGGCTGTGGTGGAAGTATTTACATGATGGAAATCAGTAAATACTCCATATCAGGCATTTAGGGTTTTGTTTTGCTTTTGTTTTTTGGGAGCCTGTTTGTCAGCACACCACTGGCTCTGATTGAGCCAGACTTGGATTTGTGGCTCAGCTTTGCCACTCACTAGTTGTGTGACCTTGGACAACTTGCTTGGTATCTCTAGGACTCAGTTTCTTCATCTATAAAATGGGGATGATCATTATGGCTTCACAGGGTTATTGTGCGACTTAAGTGTCCTAATGTTTATAAAGTGCTTAGCACGGTTCCTCATACATAGTAAGCAGCCAATAAAAGTAATTTATTAGTATTAGTATTAGCATTATTCTCTGGCTTTCAGTTAATGCATTCTTTCATCCAGTTTGTCATACTTTTTCTTTCTCATACCTCAAAGGATTTGTGACAACTTAATAAAGCAAAAGCCATAAAGTAGAAAATACAAATTCAAAAATCAGGATAAGGGAAAATAAAAATCATTCTACAAAGTCAAAATCACAACGTTATCATTTGATGGAATCTAAAAGACTAAGGCTCACTAGCGTGTTAGTTGGAGATTTCTTAAGTTGTCACCAAAAGAGTCACAAAGTGTTAGAGTAGACAGGGCCTCAGAGATCTTCTTGTTCAATTCCTTACCTTACAGATGGAAAACTGAGGTCGGCAGACAGGAAGGAATCATTTCTTGAGCACCTCCAGGCATGATGGCAGATGCTTTCACTTTCATCGTCTCCATGCCGTTCCATTTTACAGATGAAACCATTGAGGCCAGGGAAATTGCAGGCCCCTCCCAAAGTCACTAGGCTGGCAGTGGTAGAACTGAAATGGGACGCAGATTCCCACTTCCCAGTCCACTCCCCTCATCTTTCTAGGTACCATGTTGTCTCCTCACTCCAGGAAGAGCCGTATTGTGATAAGAGCTTCCTGAAGATCAAAAAGTCTCTCAAGATCCAACAGAATCATAGTCAAATGGAGAAACTGCAGGCACTGTGGTGGAGGGGACTTCCCAGGGAATTTCCGAGGTCTGCTTGTGACATATGAAAGAAGGACATGCATATGCCCACTGGCAGGAATAGCTGCTTTTGTATAAAACCCATCCTCATTTTGTGTTGGCTTTTGAAAAGACAGCTGTGTTCTTAATTCATTCATTTGTGGTCCCCTCTGAAGTTCAGGTCTTCGTCTGCTGGTCTTATAACTAGATTTTTTTTCTAACTTCTACTAATAGCTTTAACATCATTCTTCACATGACCTTCTGTTGGAGTGGTTAATAGGCACAGAAATCAAATCTCTTTTCCCTTCTTCTTCATCTGAAAGAAGCAGCACAGAACAAGAAAGGGGTTAAAGCAATAGATGGGATGGACATGGGAGGGCAAGGAAGGGCCTGCATAATTCACAAAGTGAATGAGTTGACAGCAATGTCTCATTTGTTAGGTCACCACCCTTCTTTGGCAGCAAGCAGGCCGGTGGCCCAGCCTGGGAGTTCTGTTTTATGGGAATTGTGTTATTGCCCTCAGAGCTGTAGCTGACCTCACACCAAATAAACATGTCAGCCACTTCTCAAGTCCCCGTTCCCAGGTGTGGCATGCAGGCACTGTGCAAGGACCCTCATGGCTGCCGCTCCCTTCTTCCCCGCCTCCACTCAGAAATGGCTCTCGAAGTTCTGGCGTCCATGCTAACAGCCCTTTTTCTCTCTTTCCTTGTCCTGTTCCCCAAATCACCTGTCACATCTATCCAAGATCTCACGAATCGGACATGCATTGCCATCTGAGTGCAGGGCAAGCCACGTGCCTTTAGAGAAACTTCTGGATATTAAAGAAGTTCCTGGAGACCTTCAACATGGCGGAAGAGTAAGACGCGGAGATCACCTTCCTCCTCACAAATACATCAGACATACATCTACATGTGGAACAACTCCTACAGAACACCTACTGAACGCTGGCAGAAGACCTCAGACCTCCCAAAAGGCAAGAAACTCCCCACGTTCCTGGGTAGGGCAAAAGAAAAAAGAAAAACAGAGACAAAGAATAGGGCCGGGACCTGCACCAGTGGGCGGGAGCTGTGAAGGAGGAAAGGTTTCCACACACTAGGAAGCCCCTTCGCGGGCGGAGACTGCGGGTGGCGGAGGGGGGAAGCTTCGGAGCCGCGGAGGAGAGCGCAGCCACAGGGGTGCGGAGGGCAAAGCGGAGAGATTCCCGCACAGAGGATCGGTGCCGACCAGCACTCACCAGCCCGAGAGGCTTGTCTGCTCAGCCGCCGGGGCGGGTGGGGGCTGGGAGCTGAGGCTCGGGCTTCGGTCGGATGCAGGGAGAGGACTGGGGTTGGCCGCGTGAACACAGCCTGAAGGGGTTAGTGCGCCACAGCTGGCCGGGAGGGAGTCCGGGCAAGTCTGGAGCTGCCGAAGAGGCAAGAGACTTTTTCTTGCCTCTTTGTTTCCTGGTGCGCGAGGAGGAGAGGGGATTAAGAGCGCCGCTTAAAGGAGCTCCAGAGACGGGTGCGAGCCGCGGCTATCAGCATGGACCCCCGAGATGGGCATGAGACCCTAAGGCTCCTGCTGCAGCCACCAAGAAGCCTGTGAGCAGCACAGGTCACTATGCACACCTCCCCTCCTGGGAGCCTGTGCAGCCCGCCACTGCCAGGGTCCCGTGATCCAGGGACAACTTCCCTGGGAGAGCGCACGGCACGCCTCAGGCTGGTGCAACGTCACGCCGGCCTCTGCCGCCGCAGGCTCGCCCCGCATCCATACCCCTCCCTCCGCCAGGCCTGAGTGAGCCAGAGCCCCCGAATCAGCTGCTCCTTTAACCCCGTCCTGTCTGAGTGAAGAACAGGCGCCCTAAGGCGACCTACATGCAGAGGCAGGGCCAAATCCAAAGCTGAACCCCAGAAGCTATGCGAACAAAGAAGAGAAAGGGAAATCTCTCCCAGCAGCCTCGGGAGCAGCGGATTAAATCTCCACAAACAACTTGATGTACCCGGCATCTCTGGAATACCTGAATAGACAAGGAATCATCCCAAAATTGGGATGGTGGACTTTGGGAGCAACGGTATATATATTTTTTACCTTTTTCTCTTTTTGTGAGTGTGTATTTGTAGGCTTCTTTGTGTGATTTTGTCTGTATAAGTTTGCTTTTACCATTTGTCCTAGGGTTCTGCCTGTCTGTTTTTGTTTTTTTTTTTAGTATAGTTTTTAGTGCTTGTTATAATTGGTGGATTTGGTTTTTGGTTTGGTTGCTCTCTTCTTTCTTTCTTTTCTTTTTTTAATTACTTTTTAATTTTTTAAAAATAACTATTTGTTATTTTAATAACTTTATTTTATTTTATTTTATTTTTTTCTTTCTTTCCTTCTTTCTTTCTTTTTTTCTCCCTTTTCTTCTGAGCCGTGTGGCTGACAGGGTCTTGGTGCTCTGGCTGGATGTCAGGCCTCTGCCTCTGAGGTGGGAGAGTCGAGTTCAGGACATTGGTCCACCAGAGATCTCCCAGCTCCATGTAATATCAAACAGTGAAAGCTCTCTCAGATATCACCATCTCAACACTAAGACCCAGCTCCACTCAACAAAAGCAAGCTACAGTGCTGGACACCCTATGCCAAACAACTAGCAAGACAGGAACACAACCCCACCCATTAGCAGAGAGGCTGCCTAAAATCATAATAAGGTCACAGACACCCCAAAACACACCACCGGATGTGGTCCTGCCCACCAGAAAGACAAGATCCAGCCTCATCCACCAGAACATAGGCACTAGTCCCCTCCACCAGGAAGCCTACAGAACCCACTGAACCAACCTTAGTCACTGGGGACAGACACTAAAAACAACGGGAATTATGAACCAGCAGCCTGCGAAAAGGAGACCCCAAACACAGTAAATTAAGCAAAATGGGAAGACAGAGAAATACTCAATGAAGGAGCAAAGTAAAAACCCACCAGACCAAACAAATGAAGAGGAAATAGGCAGTCTACCTGAAAAAGAATTCAGAGTAATGATAGTAAAGATGATCCAAAATCTTGGAAATAGAATGGAGAAAATATAAGAAATGTTTAACAAGGACCTAGAAGAACTAAAGAGCAAACAAACAACGATGAACAACACAATAAACGAAATTAAAAATTCTCTAGAAGGACTCAGTAGCAGAATAACTGAGGCAGAAGAACAGATAAGTGACCTGGAAGATAAAATAGTGGAAATAACTACTGCAGAGCAGAATAAAGAAAAAAGAATGCAAAGAATTGAGGACAGTCTCAGAGACCTCTGGGACAACATTAAATGCACCAACATTCGAATTATAGGGGTCCCAGAAAAAGAAGAGAAAAAGAAAGGGACTGAGAAAATATTTGAAGAGATTATAGTTGAAAACTTCCCTAATATGGGAAAGGAAATAGTCAAGTCCAGGAAGCGCAGAGAGTCCCATACAGGATAAATCCAAGGAGAAACATGCCAAGATACATATTAATGAAACTATCAAAAATTAAATACAAAGAAAAAATATTTAAAGCAGCAAGGGAAAAACAACTAATAACACACAAGGGAATCCCCATAAGGTTAACAGCTGATCTTTCAGCAAAAACTCTGCAAGCCAGAAGGGAGTGACAGGACATAGTTAAAGTGATAAAAGGGAAAAACCTACAACCAAGATTACTCTACCCAGCAAGGATCTCTTTCAGATTGGACGGAGAAATTAAAACCATAATAGACAAGCAAAAGCTAAGAGAATTCAGCACCACCAAACCAGCTTTACAACAAATGCTAAAGGAATTTCTCTAGGCAGGAAACACAAGAGAAGGAAAACACCTACAGTAACAAACCCAAAACAATTAAGAAAATGGTAATAGGAACATACATATCGATAATTACCTTAAATGTAAATGGATTAAATGCTCCAACCAAAAGACATAGACTGGCTGAATGGATACAAAAACAAGACCCGTATATACGCTGTCTACAAGAGACCCACTTCAGACCTAGGGGCACATACAGACTGAAAGTGAGGGGATGGAAAAAGACATTCCATGAAAATGGAAATCAAAAGAAAGCTGGAATAGCAATTCTCATATCAGACAAAATAGACTTTAAAGACTACTACAAGAGACAAAGAAGGACACTACATAATGATCAAGGGATCAATCCAAGAAGAAGATATAACAATTGTAAATATTTATGCACCCAACATAGGAGCACCTCAATACATAAGGCAAATGCTAACAGCCATAAAAGAGGAAATCTACAGTAACACGATAATAATAGGGGACTTTAACACCCCACTTTCACCAATGGACAGATCATCCAAAATGAAAATAAATAAGGAAACACAAGCTTCAAATGATACATTAAACAAGACGGACTTAATTGATATTTATAGGACATTCCATCCCAAAACAACAGAATACACTTTCTTCTCAAGTGCTCATGGAACATTCTCCAGGATAGATCATATCTTGGGTCACAAATCAAGCCTTGGTAAATTTAAGTAAATTGAAATGAGACTAGATATCAATTACAGGAAAAAATCTGTAAAAAATACAAACACATGGAGGCTAAACAATACACTACTTAATAACCAAGAGATCACTGAAGAAATCAAAGAGGAAATCAAAAACTACCTAGAAACAAATGACGATGAAAACACGACGACCCAAAACCTATGGGATGCAGCAAAAGCAGTTCTAAGAGGGAAGTGCATAGCAATACAATCCTACCTGATGAAACAAGAAACATCTCAAATAAACAACCTAACCTTACACCTAAAGCAATTAGAGAAAGAAGAACAAGAAAACCCCAAAGTTAGCAGAAGGAAAGAAATCATAAAGATCAGATGAAAATAAATGAAAAAGAAATGAAGGAAATGATAGCAAAGATCAATAAAAATAAAAGCTGGGTCTTTGAGAAGATAAACAAAATTGATAAACCATTAGCCAGACTCATCAAGAAAAAAAGGGAGAAGACTCAAAAATCAATAGAATTAGAAATGAAAAAGGAGAAGTAACAACTGACACTGCAGAAATACAAAGGATCATGAGAGATTACTACAAGCAACTATATGCCAATAAAATGGACAACCTGGAAGAAATGGACAGATTCTTAGAAATGCACAACCTTCCGAGACTGAACCAGGAAGAATCAGAAAATATGAATAGACCAATCACAAGTGCTGAAATTGAAACTGTGATTAAAAATCTTCCAACACACAAAAGCCCAGGACCAGATGGCTTCACAGGGGAATTCTATCAAACATTTAGAGAAGAGCTAACACCTATCCTTCTCAAACTCTTCCAAAATATAGCAGAGGGAGGAACACTCCCAAACTCATTCTATGAGGCCACCATTACCCTAATACCAAAACCAGACAAAGATGTCACAAAGAAAGAAAACTACAGGCCAATATCACTGATGGACATGGATGCAAAAATCCTCAACAAAACACTAGCAAACAGAATCCAGCAGTACATTAAAAGGATCATACACCATGATCAAGTGGGGTTTATCCCAGGAATGCAAGGATTCTTCAATTTACGCAAATCAATCAATGTGATACACCATATTAACAAACTGAAGGAGAAAAACCATATGATCATCTCAATAGATGCAGAAAACGCTTTTGACAAAATTCAACACCCATTTATGATAAAAACCCTCCAGAAAGTAGGCTTAGAGGGAACTTACCTCAACATAATAAAGGCCATATATGACAAACCCACAGCCAACATCGTTCTCAATGGTGAAAAACTGAAACCATTTCCACTAAGATCAGGAACAAGACAAGGTTGCCCACTCTCACCACTATTATTCAACATAGTTTTGGAAGTTTTAGCCCCAGCAATCAAAGAAGAAAAAGAAATAAAAGGAATCCAAATTGGAAAAGAAGAAGTAAAGCTGTCACTGTTTGCAGATGACATGATATTATACATAGAGAATCCTAAAGACTCTACCAGAAAACTACTAGAGCTAATCAATGAATTTGGTAAAGTAGCAGGATACAAAATTAACACACAGAAATCTCTTGCATTCCTATACACTAGTGATGAAAAATCTGAAAGAGAAATTATGGAAACACTCCCATTTACCACTGCAACAAAAAGAATAAAATACCTAGGAATAAACCTACCTAAGGAGACAAAAGACCTGTATGCAGAAAACTATAAGACACTGATGAAAGAAATTAAAGATGATACAAACAGATGGTGAAATATACCATGTCCTTGGATTGGAAGAATCAATTGTGAAAATGACTATACTACCCAAAGCAATCTACAGATTCAATGCAATCCCTATCAAACTACCAATGGCATTTTTCACAGAAGTAGAACAAAAAATTTCACAATTTGTATGGAAACAAAGAAGACCCTGAATAGCCAAAGCAGTCTTGAGAAAGAAAAACGGAGCTGGAGGAATCAGGCTCCCAGACTTCAGACTATACTACAAAGCTACAGTAATCAAGACACTATGGTACTAGCACAAAAACAGAAATATAGATCAATGAAACAGGAAAGAAAGTCCAGAGATAAACCCACGCACATATGGTCACCTTATTATTGATAAAGGAGGCAAGAATATACAGTGGAGAAAAGACAGCCTCTTCAATAAGTGGTGCTAGGAAAACTGGACAGCTACATGTAAAAGAATGAAATTAGAACACTCCCTAACACCATACACAAATATAAACTCAAAATGGGTTAAAGACCTAAATGTAAAGCCAGACACTATAAAACTCTTAGAGGAAAACAAAGGCAGAACACTCTATGACATAAATCACAGCAAGATCCTTTTAGACCCATCTCCCAGAGAAATGGAAATAAAAACAAAAATAAACAAATGGGACCTAATGAAACTTAAAAGCTTTTGCACAGCAAAGGAAACCTTAAACAAGACGAAAAGAACAACCCTCAGAATGGGAGAAAATATTTGCAAATGAAACACCTGGCAAAGGATTAATCTCCAAAGTTTACAAGCAGCTCATGCAGCTCAATATCCAAAAAACAAAAAACCCAATCTAAAAATGGGCAGACGACCTAAATAGACATTTCTCCAAAGAAGATATACAGATTGCCAACAAACACATGAATGAATGCTCAAAATCACTAATCATTAGAGAAATGCAAATCAAAAACACAATGAGGTATCACCTCACACCAGTCAGAATGGCCATCATCCAAAAATCTACACACAATAAATGCTGGAGAGCGTGTGGAGAAAAGGGAACCCTCTTGCACTGTTGGTGGGAATGTAAATTGATATAGCTACTATGGAGAACAGTATGGAGGTTCCTTAAAAAACTAAAAATAGAACTACCATATGACCCAGCAATCCCACTACTGGGCATATACCCAGAGAAAACCATAATTCAAAAAGAGTCATGTACCACAATGTGCATTGCAGCTCTATTTACAATAGCCAGGACACGGAAGCAACCTAAGTGCCCATCAACAGATGAATGGATAAAGAAGATGTGGCACATATATACAGTGGAATATTACTCAGCCATAAAAAGAAACGAAATTGAGTTATTTGTAGTGAGGTGGATGGACCTAGAGTCTGTCATACAGAGTGCAGTAAGTCAGAAAGAGGAAAACAAATACTGTATGCTAACACATATATATGGAACCTAAAAAAAAAAAATGGTATGAAGAACCTAGGGGCAGGACAGGAATAAAGACACAGACGTAGAGAATGGACTTGAGGACACGGCGAGGGGGAAGAGTAAGCTGGGACAAAGTGAGAGAGTGGCATGGACTTATATATACTACCAAATGTAAAATAGCTAGTGGGAAGCAGCCACATAGCACGGGGAGATCAGCTTGGTGCTTTGTGACCACCTAGAGGGGTGGGATAGGGAGGGTGGGCGGGAGATGCAAGAGGAAGGGGATATGGGGACATATTTATACATATAGCTGATTCACTTTGTTCTAAAGCAGAAACTAACACACCATTGTAAAGCAATTATACTCCAATAAAGATGTTAAAAAAAAAAAAAAAGAAGGTCCTGGGAGGAGGAACACCAATACACAATTAAATACAAATTCTATTATATATTTCTTTCAAAGTGAGATCAGGCACTTTGTTTTTGTAATTATTCTTTTTTACCAGTTTTTAAAATATGTTTCTTATGGTTCGTTTTTCACACAGCAGTATTAACTGCTCCAGAATTAATCCCAGGTTGGCTCAACCACAAGCATAATTTGGAGCCCCATCACGCTGCCACCTGCTGGGTGAGCTTGGGTAATACTGACTCACTCCTGAGTTTTTAAATGAGGCAAGCACGATCAAAAAGAAGATCTGTGACCAAAAATGAAACAAACCCCCCACAATCCACTGGAAAGTGAACTCTAGGGGCCCGTCTGCAACATCCACTGTGCAGAAGGCCTCTCGGGACTGTCCCTCTCTGGACGCTGACGTGCTCATCTGGGAATGTCTGTAGTTGGGCCACGGTTCCCACAGAAGATTGATGTGGATTCCAGCTCTACCACTCACCACCTCTGTGACCTTAGTCAAGTCCCATCGACCTTAGTCCTTTAAGTGTAAAATGGGAATATTAATAGCTGCCTGACGCCCTTCACGTAGCAAACATGAATGTGCTTTGTAAACAATGATGTGGTTTTTAAAAATGGCAGCTGTTGTTATTGTGATAAGATCAAAAGTGAGCTGAGCGTGTGTTTCATTAGATAAAACCTGGGGCGCCGGGTTCTGGAAGCACTTCTTTTGGAGCTGGCGGCAAGGCCGCTGTGGAGACAGCACGGCCTGACCTGCGGTGCCTGTGAGAGCGGCTCCAGCTCGGGATGGAGCAGAGCGATGCATTCTGGGAAAGCCCACAGCTTGCCCGTTGCCCAGACGGCCAACCTGAAGCCACATTCTCTCTTTCTTTCTTTATTTTAAATTTTTATTTTATATTGGAGCATAGTTGATTAACAATGTTGTGTTCGTTTCAGGTGTACAGCAAAGTGATTCAGCTATACATATACATGTATCTATTTTTTTTCAAATTCTTTTCCCATATAAGCCATTACAGAGTATTAAGCAGAGTTCCCTGTGCTATACAGTAGGTCCTTGTTGGTTATCTATTTTAAATACAGCAGTGTGTACATGTCAGTCCCAAACTCCCAATCTATCCCTTCCCCCGACCCTTCCCCGCTGGAAACCATAAGTTCGTTCTGTAAGTCTGAGTCTGTTTCTGGAAACCATGCTCTTTAGAAAGAATTGCGTGTACTCCCTGACAAAAAGGATTCCAACCCTTGGGCTTACTCTGAGATGGTTTTCCCAGGGCCAACCCTGCCTTAGAACTTTGCTGAGGAATTTACTTTCCTCGTTACTTGAGGGAAAGAAGAAATGCAGTTGAGACAATTATGACTCTATTCTGGAGGTGAAACGACAATTCTGGTCTGGGCTGTGTTTTACCCACACCTCGCCTTGGGGCTTTACCTGAAGTCTCCTAAGGGAAACAGGCCTGGGAGTTCGTATTTTTGTGGGCCTATTACGACGTCTTTTTGTAATAAACTTCCCAAGTTTCTGAGTCTGTAACTTGTGAAATACAATTTGCAAAGTGCCTCTTTAGGCAGAAGCACCCTTGAAATTCACGACCTCCTCCTCCTCTGAGGACCAGGGGGCAGGCATCCACATGGAGGAGGCCCTCACCCTTGCAAACACGTCTGGACCGGGTGAGGGTGACTTGTGCAGGCCAGCAAGGAACTCCCACATGCCAGGCTGCCACTGCAGGGTAACAGGCAAGGGGCTGAGAAGTGGAGGGAGGAAGAGGCAGGCGAGTGTTCTCACGGTGGCCAGTGAGGGGAGAGTGGAAGGATGTGGTCATGGGGAGAGAGGAAAGAAAGATGAATGGGGCCTGAGTCAGTCATAGGCTAAAGCAAACAGGAAGGTTTTAAAGTGAGATTTGAGGAGAGGAAGTGGTTCTGAGCAAGGGAGGAGGAGAGTTCCAGAGATCTGTCTTGGAAAAGAGCTACTCTTCATTTTTTTGGATAGTCCTACTCATGTGAATATTTCTTGGCGGTACTGACAGACGGGTGAATGAATTTTTTATTATTTTTTTTTTTAAATCACAACTGGCTCCAACCTTCCCCTAGAACTTGAACCAAAAAGGATTAAGACTTTCAGTTTGAAAACGTTCAGTGTATTCATTTGTGTTCAGTTGCGCTGCTGCCTGCTGCTCTTAGCAAACATTCGGGGCCACCCAGAGGAAGGGAGCACGGGGATGGGGGTGGCCTATCCAACTGAGGTCATCTCTCGAATACTATGTCCACTGCGCCTCCCTGGTCCAGGGAACATGATCCCGGGAGAGCTCGGCATCTTTCTAAATTGCCGGATGTGGAATTACGATTGGCTAGCTTTCCACCCGGCAAGAGGGGCAGTGCGTAGTGGAGGGAGGGGAGAGGGATGGAGGTGCAGGGCAGGGGCGAGGGGGGTAAACTCACATGAAAGGCTAAGGGTTTTTTGCTGGCATTCCCATGGAAAGCCTTAAGACACAGATGCAACCAAACAAAGGGCAACCTTTGATAGATGCACAGCGCCCTGCCTTCTGCGAACTAGTCAGGACAGTTTTAAAAGCCAAAACAAAGAACAAAAAAACTTCATTTGAAGGACTTAAAAACAGCAAATCGTTCCCGCTCCTTGGGGAAGTCCCTTTCCCAAGACAGTTTATCAGAAATTGTTTTGTCCATATTGTGAAAGATAATAAAATCCTCTGGGCTTCAAGAGCTAAGAGGCATTGCTTTTGCTTCTTGTTTTATGACTCTGGGAACTAAACCTTCATAAGCCTCATTTTTCTCATCTATAAAATGGGGATAACAAGCTTTGTTCCCACCTCAAAAGATATTGCATGCTTTGAATTTACATAAAGATCTGGACATGTTCACAGAAGAATATTATTCACAATAGCAGAACTTTCTGCAGAACAATAACAAATAACATCCAGGTTATCATTTGTTTCTTCCTAGTCTAAAACTGAACTTGGGCATGACCAACCTTAATGCTGGATCATTTTTTATTGAGCTAGAAAATAAACTATTTAAATAAAAACCCCAGTGTTTTCCTGTGCTCTGTCCACATTCTCTATTATGAAAATCAAACTCACTCCACATTGCAATAAATTTCAAACCTTGGTATAGTGAGCACATTTGAAATGCTTATATTATTTTTAATAGCTTATTGAGGGCTTCCCTGGAGGCGCAGTGGTTAAGAATCCACCTGCCAATGCAGGGGACACAGGTTCGAGCCCTGGTCCGGGAAGATCCCACATGCCACGGAGCAACTAAGCCCGTGCGCCACAACTACTGAGCCTGTGCTCTAGAGCCCACGAGCCACAACTACTGAGCCTGAGAGCCACAACTACTGAAGCCCGCACGCCTAGAGCCCGTGCTCCGCAACAAGAGAAGCCACCACAATGAGAAGCCTGTGCACTGCAACGAAGAGTAGCCCGCGCTCGCCACAACTGGAGAAAGCCCGCGCACAGCAACGAAGACCCAATGCAGCCAAAAATAAATAAAATAAATAAATAAATAATAGCTTATTGAGATATGATACATGTTTCCTTATATACAGGTTTCCCCACTATCCGAAAGGACAGTGTTCCCATGAAACCTTCCATAAGCCAAAACGGCATAAAGCGAAGAAGCAGTTACCTTAGGACGCACCTTGCTAACCAATGCATAAGATAAATCAAGATAAAACACAGATGCTCACAGACACAGTTCAAGGCTGTGGCGGCTGGATGCTGAGATGCTGAGTGTAGAAGGAGCTTGGCGGGGCCGCTCTTCCAGCCCCGATAACAGCTCGCTGCAAAACCCATCTCTGAACGTTATTTTCACTTTCTGTCTTTTTCTGTAAAAGTGAAATCGTCTTTGGATTTCTTTTGGTTAGCGAAATGGGTACTAACACAGGTCTTTCGTAAAAATGAAGTGGCGAAAAGTGAACTTTTGAAAAGCAGAGGATATCTGTATTATTTTGCACTTTAAAACTTTACTGTCAAATATAGTAGTCACTAGCCTCAAATGGCTACGAAAATTTAAATTTAACTTAATAATTTGGTACAATTAAAAATCCAGTTCCTCAGTTACACTAATCACACTTCAATTGCTCAGTAGCCAAATGAGGCTAGTGGCTATGGATTAGACAGTACAAAATATGGACTGTTTCCATCACTGCAGAAAGTTCTAGTTTAGAAACATTGTTCTAAAATAATGTCAGGCATACCTCAGAGATACTGTGGGTTAGGGTCCAAACCACCACAATAAAGAGAATATCACAATAAGGCGAGTTACCCAAATTTTGTGTTTTCCTGGTGCATGTAAAATTTATGTTTATACTGTACTATAGTCAGTATATTAAGTCTGCAATAGCATAATGTCTAAAAAAAGTACATTCTTTAATTAAAACATTTTACTGTGAAAAAAATCTAACCATCATCTGACAATGCAGGATTGCCACAAACCTTCAATTTGTAAAAACCACAATATCTGCGAAGCGCAAAAAATAAGGTATGCCTGTATACTCATTACAGAAATGTGGAAAATACCTAAAACCATGAAAAAGATAAATATATTTCTTATTTTCTTACCACCCAATGAAAACCACTATTAGATTCTTTACAATGTTTTCCTTTTTCTGCACATCTGTTTCTTTTGTTTTGTTTACATTGCATGGCTGTGATCTATTGAATATACAGTGTTATAGCCTGCCTTTTTAACATTAAAATACAAACATTCTTCCGCGTTATTTTCTACTTTTCAGAAACATCGTCAATGGCTGGAGAATATTGCATCAAGTAGCGGTGCCATTAGCCTATTGTTAGGCATAGAGAGGGCACATGTTTGAATTTTTTAAAATAAAAGTAAACTTTAAAAACTCAATACCATTTGCTAGCTTAAAGGGGGCAGAGAAATTGCTTCATTCTACGGTAGTTTGTCATCAATTGTATTTTACTAGAAACATGCACACAATCCAGAACAGCTGACTGATATCCAGGAATAATCCACCTGAACCAGTGGGGGCTTCCTCTCCCTGCCTGAGCTCCTGAAAATGGTGGAGGCTGCATGCAGGCCATCGTGCTTCTGAACACACATCTCCCACTACTTGAAGGCTGTGCTCTGCAGATGCTAAGTAAGGGCAACATGCTGCAGAATGAGGATAATCATCACCAAATTATACGTTTCATTTGCCAAAAGCTAAGGCAGAAGGATTACGCTCCAGCAGAGCAGTCTCTGTGCAGTACCCCACGAGCCTCACGGGGCTAAGAGGTGAGGTACCTGAAAGGGCCCTCCACAGCGCCTGGCACACTCTCCAGCAAGCTTCCAGAAGCCTCCCTCTGCTGGCTCTTCTCCTCATGCACTGGCTGCTCCTTCTCCATCCCCTTGGCAGGATCCTCTCCGCTTCCTGAACTCTGAGTGTCCAGGGCCCCAGGCTCTGCCTCTGAACTTCGCTCTACTTAAACTCTCTCCCGGGTGATCTCAGCCAGCCTCGTGGCTTTAACAACCATGAGGACCCCCAAATTTCTCTCTGCCTCCTGACCTCTTTTGGAGCTCCAGTCTCATAGACCCCCTGAACACCTCCTTTAAGCATCTCAAAAGTAAAATGTAATTTTACCCCATTCTCCCCAACAAACAAATGAAGAAACCTAGGGAACAGATTACAAATTTTCAAAAGGGTCCTCCTTGCTCTCACCTTTCTCTACCACCTCGTTCATCATTAAATCCCACTAGTTCTACCTTCCCCACCTCCACCTCCCTGGCCTAGCGGCCGTCCCCTAACTGGTCTCTGCTTCCACACTTGCCCCTCAGGGCATGACTTCTCCACCCACCCCCGCCTCCCTGGGGTGTTTGGAAACACACAGGAGCATTTGGGGTTATCACAATAATGCTTGTCACCTTTAGTGCCTAGGGACTAGTATCCCTAGTTAGAAGAGTCCCTCACAGCTAAGTATTATCCCTCCCCAAATGCCAAGAACCTATCACTGAGAAGCTTGGAACTAGAGTGATCCTTTTAAAACCAAAGTCAGATTTTGTTTGGCCCTGGTTAAAACCTCCCGTGGGTCCCCATCCCATCCAGAATAAAACCCAGTTGCTTGCCATGACCTAGGAGGCCCCCCACCTCCCCGATCCACCCTCACCTCTCAGCCTCCCACTCCCCTGACTCTAGCCCCCGCCACGTGGCCTCTGGCGCTCACTGATCTGGGCCTTCACACTGGCTGCTCTGGCTGCCTGGGGGCCTCCACCTGGCCCCCTCCCTCCTGCACTCAGGCTTCTGCTCAAATGTCACCTTGAAGGCCTTTCTACCATTGATGTCTCTAATAGACCCCGGCCCCAGCAATCCCCTGGTGTCCATCCCCTTTGCTTTCTTTCTCAGGGAGGCAGCACAATGGGTTCCCAGGGTGTGGTTCCAGGAGCCCTTTGCCCTTTCTGGCCACGGTCTGGCTGTTGTCTATGAAGCCGTATCAGGATCAACCTCCAATATCCAGGCAGGACCCAGGGTTCAGAGCGCGGATCTGGAGAAGGACCACATCCCTCCACACACTCAAAGATGCGAAGGCCTCATGAACACACTTTGCAAAATAGCAGAAAAAGGAAGGCATGTTGTGCAGGAGGCCAGAGAGGGCATCGTCAGGCGAGGCTACAGGTGCTGGGAACTAACGCCAGGCCCCTCCCCCCTTGACAACGGCCAGCTCAGCCCTGGAACTAAAATGAGAGCACTAACAGGGGCAAGGAAAGAACGCATCAATTACACGAGAGGCAACACGCCCAGGGAGAAGGATGTCCAGATTTACACTCATCTGTGAACCCAAAAATCTTCTGGTGGGATAACTTTGAAACTGTGCCTTAAAACTCAACACTCTAAAAAGCTCGTAAAATGAAGAAGTGCAGCCACGGTGAGGCAGCCAGCATCTTGAAGGCCGCAGCAGGTGCCAGATTCACATCAGGAGCGCTCCCTGGCCCAACAGTGCAGCATTTGGGGATTCAGCCTTCGTGACAAATAGCAGCTGCTGTCACCATTGATGGTGAGGGACCATACTCAGGAGGCAGGCTGACCGGCAGATTGCTTTTTGGAGAGGCAAAGGAGCGTGAGGGGGAGAGAAGAGAGGCAGGCGTTCTTTGACCTGAATCTGCGCCTTGCATCCCGCTAAGTTATTTACATCCTCACATCCTCAAAACAAGTCTACAAGGACAGGAGACCGAGGCATGGATGGGTGTAGTAACTCGCCCAAGGGCATGGTGTCGTTGGCAGAGCTGAGATGGGGGTCCTTACTTGTCCCCACTCCCCCAGACCCCTCCCTGTCTGTCCGTTACACTCTCCCTCACCGAAAGCGATCTCATGAAGCAGGAGGTGGAAGAAGATGCAAAATGGGCAGAAAGATGCCAGGTGCTGCCCGAGGCTCAGCAGACCCGGGGGCTGGTTCAGGCTCAGTTGGCGGGTGACTTTGGGCAGGTCCCCTGGGCTCTATGGTCTCAGATTCCTCATCTGTCTCCAATGGACCCACCTGGAGATCCCCGAGAGGCCTCCCAACTCTAAAATTCTATGATCTTCGGAACTTAAACCCATGGGTGAGAATTTGTCCAGCTACAACTCTGAGAAAAATTATTCCTGCAGATACAAGACTCGGATTGTTAAGGCTTTGCAAACGTTACCGTTGCAGTAACAATGTGTGCATAGAATAATCTTGGCCGGGGAGGGATATTTGGGAAGAGCGGAAGTCCATCTGTCAGCAGAGGGCTTAAATGGGCTGAATGGCGAGGGGGGTGATGGGAGGAGGGAAACTGGAAAGGCTCATGGTCTGTTTGAAAAGAAAAAGGGTTTTAAGGGTTTTAATGTGCTCACTCACTCTGGATTTTAAGGACCTCTCAGAGTGTGACTGGGGGAGGAGGAGAATTAAGGGTTTGTGGTGTGAACAGAGAGGAAGAAAGAGAAAGTGATAAAAACAAATTCAACCCATCAAGCAGAGGGCAGGGTCTACAAATGAGCTGGCCCCTGGGGAGGGAGGCACACAGTTGGCTCTCAAGAATATTTTAACACCAGGTTTGAAAAGCAAACATTTCATTTTAAAAATTGAAAAGCTCTAATGTATATAAGGCAGGTTGGTTAGTTAACCTCTTTAGGCCTCAGTTTCCTTATTTCTGGTGGGAGGAAAAGTTTGTACCTCATAAGGATTTTGTGAACGTAAAATGAGGTGGCGCACATGTAACCCAGCAGAGCCTTTAACCTGCAAGTGCTGTCGCTCATTCAGTGAAAGAAACAGCTTCAAGGAGCAATAGCCTCATGGCAGCAGCAGATGAGGATGGTCAGATCGCGCAAGGTCAGCCTCCCCAGTGACAGCCCTGTGGCCACACGCTAGAGAAACTGCAGCAGGAAACTGGGACCAGGACTAAGGGTGGTCTCCTCAGAGCCTCTCTTTCTCTGTCTGTTGGCCCCTTTGGATGGAGACGGGCAATTCAGAGGGATGGAGAGGCCCCAAGGGAACATAGGGCTTTCCGCTACCCCAAGATGGAGGAGGCTCAAGTCAGGTTCAGTTAGAAGATGAAAGAGATGTGACATCACTTGTACCCTGAGACGATGAGTATAGTGTAAGTGGTTGAGAACTCTGGGTTTGGATTGCTGGGGGTGGATTTCAGATCTGTCGCAGCGCACACAAGATGGGTAACAAGGAGAGTTTGATAAAGAGATTTTTTTTTTTTTTTAACAGTAGTGTGGGCTGGGTTTAGGGAAAACAACAAAGGATGAGGTAGGTGGTACCTGACAGCTGGACATAGCAGAGAACTCTTACCAAAAGAGCCCCAAAAGTCAAGGAGGACCTGTCCGATAGAACCCTGAGAGACAGCTCCCTAGAGATGGGGAAACAAGAGCAAGCCCACCCAGGCCACCGAGAACAGAGGATGAGTGTGGATGGCAGGGAGAGAGTGCAGCCTGGGACCCTCCTGGGACAGGGTACAAACCGAGGCCTCCTGGGGCCTGCTGGCTGTGGACATACATTGTCCCAAAACTATCTGTAGATAAAGGAAATGGAGGTCAGAGGGGAGAGGTGATGTGGATAGTCAGAGACACAGATGAAACCAGAACCCAGTACTTCTATCCCTCGGTCTGGGGTTGTGGCCTAAATGCCTCAATCATTGCTAATACTCCCATCCACAGCACTTACCACGTGCCAGGCACGGTTCTAAGTATCTTGCATGTAATAAGTCACTTAAATCCTGACAGCAACTCGATTAGGTGGATTCTATTATTACCCCAACTTTACAAATGAGGAAACTGAGGCTTAGAGAGGTAAAGCCATTTACCTAAGGTCACACTGGCCAGTCAGTGGCAGAACTGAGGTTTGAACCCTGAGAGCTTCCCCCCAAATCTGTGATCTAATGGATAGCCTCTAACAGAGAACTGTCAGAGGGGGACCCTTGAAGAAACCAAGAGGACTGTCACTGGTACTGAGGTAGCAGGACTCGAGGTCACCACTTATTGCTAGAATGGGGCGCCCAGTGCCTCCAACTCACTCTGCAAGGCGGGCCCCTTAAGGAGACATCCCATCCTCTCTCTCCCCCAGCCAGCTCTCCTAGAGATTTCTGGTGGGGGGCCTGAAGCACACATGAGGACCCATGCCAGCCTGCACCTTCTCTGGCCAGCCTAGCTGCCACACAGAGTGCCATCTGTATAAAATAAGGGCTCCACACGGTCTCCAACAGTTCAACTGGTCAGGCAGTGTGTCCTGGGCACACCCTAGGCCCCTTAATTGTGCTCCCCAGGAGGCTCACGGGACAGAGTGATGAATTCTTGGACAGGAGGCAGCTCAAGCTTGGCCGCCAGTGTCAAAATTTGATGAGTCAGCTGGTGCTTGGCCGAATCATAAGAGCTCATCGCTGGACACAGCACAGACTCAAAACTCTGTTCCTCACCCAGGCACCCTCCATGTGCCCTATTCCACTGGGGCCTTGCCTCCTGAGTGACGTGCCGGTGCTGGCGACGTGTTAATCCTTATGCATCCCCACTGCCTACCCAGCCCAGAGCCAAGGATTCTGCGTCACAGATGAGGAACAGGATGCAGCAATAAGATGATACATTACATGTTAATGATGATAGAGTACATTTACTGATCTCTTAAAAGGGGCCAGGTTCTGATAAAAGTGCTTTTTATGGATTACTTACACAGGTACTGTTGATCCCTGCTTTACATTTGAGGAAACTGAGATTGAGAAAGGACAGGTAATTTACCTGAGATGGCAGGATTTGAATCCAGGGAGTAGTGACTCTAAATCGCTCTGATATTCTTCTTCCTTCTCAGGTAACAAAACACTTGGTATGCCTCCATAAACTATCAATATTCGATGTTCGTTTGGAAAGTGGTGGGAATTAGAGAACATGGTGATGGTCGTATTTGCCTTTTGTAGAGACAGGGAGGTAAGCGTGGAGGCTGCCATGACATCGGAGGGATGGATAACAAAGGCCCCAGCATTAAAGCAGCGGCAGGTAGTGAAGAGGAAACAGGTCTAGGAGATACTGGAGTAGAATGAGACTCTCAGGGTGGGAGATGGATGGAGGGTGCAGGGTGAAAGGGAGAAGTTTAGGACCCTCCCAGATTTCTGCCTCGAGAAGCTTCATAGATAAGTAGTCATCAGGTGGAAGGAGACTACAGGAAGAGGCAGATTTAAGGGTAATTGGCGGGGGATTAGTGGGTTCTGTTTGGGGCTTGTTGAGTTCAAGTTACCCATAGGATATGCAGACAGAAATGCGTCCTGCTAGGGAATGAACGTTTGTATCCTTCCAAAATTTGTATGTTAAAACCTTACCCCACTGTGTGATGGTATTAGGAGATGGGGACTTTGGGAGGCAATTAGAATTAGCTGAGGTCATGAAGGTGGCCTCCCTGCGGAGGCCTTGGTAGAGGGCAAGCGGCCACACTCCTTTAAACCCTCAACTCCCCACACTCAGGACCCCATTTCATTTCTCGCTTGGTTTTTTCAGCATTCATCCACGTGTTAGAGTCTCCTGAAAAATGTTCCTCTTCATAAAATATTCTGCCTCTACCCACCTACCCCAAACTACTGGTGAAATAGGAAATCCATGCACTTTAGATACATAGAGAGCTGAGTTCAAATCTGTCCTTTGCCCTCAATAGCTGTGCATCAGTGGGTGGCGACCTCACCGGTGCGTAACACAGGTTAATGAGACCTTGGTGCAGGGCTGATTTGAGGAAGAAATGCGATAGCCCCTGGGAAAGTGCCTCACTCCTCAGGCTCAAGAAACGGTGTCTTCCTTCAGCTCAAGGCTCTCCAGGCCCTGAGAGTGTCGGCAGCCCAGGGAAGAAGAGCCTGGGTTTATTTCATCTTTTGTCAGAGAAGAGTGTATGGGGGTGAAGGGTGAGAGGACATCCAGGTGATCGGTAGCTCTGTGGTTTTATCTCAGGCCTGCCCCCTCCCCGGAGCTGTGTGCACTCAGCCAGCAACCCTGAGTGGCCACCGCTCCCCTCACTCCACGGCCTCCAGAAGTGCAGCAGGCACCCCAGTGCCCACCACTGGACTTTATCATCTCAGCCAAACTTCCAGTGGCCACACCTCACCTTGCCCGGGGTTCCCCGTGCCTCTGTAGTTCTAAACCACAAGCCCTCAGCCTCCGCCCAGGTGGTATTTGGCACTGCCTGGAGGCATGTTTTATTGTCACACCCGATAGGGTGGAGGGTTGCTACTGGCATCCAGTGGGAAGAGGCCAGGGATGCTGCTAAACCTCCTGCAATCCTCAGGACGGCCCCTGCAATTTCTGGCTCAAGATGTCAGTAGTACTGAGGTTGAGAAACTCCCAGCAGGATCAAGACTCCACTGCCTGTAGTGGCCCCTAGCTTGATGAGGCGCCTACAGTGACCTCCTTCCCCACTACTTTACTGGGATCTCCTGGGATCCTCTCCCAGTGAGCCACTTGCACTCAAATCACTGTCTCAGGGTGTGCTTCTGGGGGTCCCCAAACAGGCCAGGCCTCTAGCTGTTTCGAGTCTGGTTAAGCAGGTGGAATCTATCTCCTAATCCCCGCTAGAAAAAGCACTTCCCACCACCAAGAAAAAATATGTTTTAACATATTTATGGAGAAAAGGGAAAAGACCAAATGGATAGAACGCAAACGGTGACCTCTTAGGACACATCCTAGAGAGCGCTAAAAAGAGCAGAGACTGGATGTGGGCCGAGTCCACCCAGCGAGTGTCCTTAGGAGGTGAGTTTAAAGGAAATTCAAAGCAATGAGTAGGGCAAACTGGAAGCCAGAAGGAGAACGGGCTTTCTGAGGAGAGAAAGCAGCCTGTGCTGCTCCCCAGATTCTAACTCCAGGTTGCAGCCCCCTTTCAAGGCCAGGTTCATGGGGTGTCTGGGGAATTGGAAGCAAGACCATGGAACATTACAGGGAGTAATGTTGGACGTCTCCTTCCCATGCACTTCCTCTCTGTGGGAGGGAACAAGACCGCTGCAAATGTCTCCAGCGAGAAGGGAAATCTTTGCTGGTGTCACGGCCAGGGGATTACATCTGCCTACAGTTACAGGATATATAACTTGCAGAGAATTCCTTCCACAACATACTCAAAGAACCAAAAAAAAAAAAAAAAAGTATTAAATGGCTGGCTAAATTCGACCTATATTTTTCATTCAGTTTCTTTTTTTTTCCTCCTGTGGTTTTTCACCAAAGTCCACTTTGACATGCCATTAAAAGAAAACCCTATGTGTATGAGCAATAGATTTAGAAAGAAAGAAAAAAAAAACTAATATATCGAACAACCCAACGTATACGATTTGGAAGAAGTAACCAGATCCTCTGCTCTGGCAGCCTGTAAACTGGGCTAGGGAGGGACATTGTTTTTCTTTTGGTCATTCTGCCAAGTTAAAAAGGAAGTTGGAGATTAGAACAAAATATTTAAATCAAAAATGAATCCTTCAATGAAAGTTTCTTGATCCCCTTTGCTACCACCCCCTGCCTCCCTTCCCCCTTATTGGAAGCATATTTCTCTTTGAAAAGAAATAGTGTATTGTTGCTGAATAGAAGGGGGACAGCCCACTGGGGAGACACATCGATCTCATCATTTTAAAAGTGGGAGATAAATGACCTAAGGCCTCTTCCCAATCAAATGCTGTTTCTGCACATTCTCAGAATAAATGGCATGGTTTTCCCTGGTGAGCAGGGAGTGCTCTCCCCGAAGCTGGGTTTGGCTAGGCTAGCCCTGCATCCCAGCTCCGGGAACAAGGGTAAGTACAACTAAGATGGGCATATCTGAGTGATACCGGGGCATTGCGCTGTTCCTTGAAAGCAAGAGCCAAGCAAGACCCAAGTTCCCTTCCTAATGGGGAACTTGTAGAACAACCCTTATATTAAGATTCAACATTGTGATTTCTTGAAATGTCCCTCAAATGCACCACAAGAGATGGATAGATAGCTTAGGTTCTATTGAAGAAAAAGATCCAAGAAAGGAGAAGTAAGGAACAGAGCCACATCTAACATTCAAAGATCCCCTCTTCCACTGTATCTGCCAGTCTCTCCTCAAAATGATTCCACTTTTGAAGTGGCCCAAGTAAATGTGTTCCTCTTGGTGCTAAGCTCACTTGATACTCATTTAAAACAACAATGCCAAACAAATAATGCGTTGGGACTTTCTGACACCAGGTCCTTCCTATTAGAAACATAGTTCAATAATTCATGGAGAAAAGGGAACTCTCCTACACTGTTGGCAGGAATGTAACTTGGTGAAGCCACTGCGGAAAACAGTACGGAGGTTCCTCAGAAAACTAAAAATAGAATTACCATCTGATCCAGAAATCCCACTCCAGGGCATACATCCAGACAAAACTATAATTCAAAAAGATACACGTGCCCCAATGTTCATAGCAGCACTAGCCACAATAGCAGAGACATGGAAACAACCTAAATGTCCATCGACAGATGAATGGATTTAGAAGATGTGGTACATGCAATACATACAATGGAATACTACTCAGCCATAAAAAAGAATGAAATAATGCCATTTGTAGCAACGTGGATGCAACTAGAGATAATCATACTAAGTGAAGTAAGTCAGAAAAAGAAAGACAAATACCATGATATCACTTATATGTGGAATCTAAAATATGATGCAAATTAACCTATCTATGAAACAGAAACAGAATCACGGACATAGAGAACAGGCTGTTGCCAAGGGGGAGAGGGTTGGGGGAGGGATGGAGTGGGAGGTTGGGGTCAGCAGATATAAGCTTTTATATATAGAATGGATAAACAACAAGGTCCACTGTATAGGACAAAGAACTATATTCAATATCCTATGATAAACCATAACGGAAAAGAACATATTAAAAAAAAAGAATGTATATGTATGTATAACTGAATCACTTTCCTGTACAGCAGAAATTAATACATTATAAATCAACTATACATCAATAAAAAAATTCATAATCCAAAAAAAAAAAAGAATACATGGAGGAAAAAGTTAGCAGGAATGTGATTCTGGAAGAGCTCAGGCAAAGGGGGAAATCAAGAACAATTTTTTTAGATCTGCTAGCATCTTTGTAAATGGCCAGGTTCTACACACTTCAGTACTCGCCCCCATGATTCTGTGGTCTTGCAAACCAATGCATCTATTGCTCTTCAATACACTAAATAAATGTTGGTAATGTAGCCTACCAATATGAATCATACAGTCATAACAAATAAACAACAGAATCATCGAAGATATAAAAACAGAAGGGTATATTGATGGCATTAATAACAACATGGCAATACATAATAATGGTTCCCCAAATGGAATAATTATACAGAACCCATACATATCCTGATTTTTCTCCCCAACCTCTCTGGCTTCACCATCCTGTGACCTCGTGTATTTCAACGCTGATCTTGCATGAGAGATGACTTGGGATTATCACACTTCCCTGACTTAACATCCAGCCAATCAATACCTGTGCGAATAACTTGGAAGCCTGGCATTCTTCCTTGCAAGCACTAAATATTTTAGAAAGAGATTTCAAAACTGGAAAACAGCAATATTATCAAATGTTGCTTGATAAATCCCCAAATGGGCATGAACCAGTGCGAGCCTTTGCCACGGTCCACTTTGCTCACCTACAACATGTCCTCAGCAGGAGGCAGCCACTCAGTTTTACCCGATTTGCATGTGTGTTTGTGCGTGCACGTGTGTGTGTGTGTGTGTATGTTTCTTCTGCCTGATCTTCAATGATCTATTAAAAACAATAACAAAAAGAGAGCTCCTTCCCCTTAGAGGCTCTTTATTGTTCTTAGATGTAACCCCCAACACCATCCTCGTGCCTAGACAAACTGCATGTCTCCGTATCGCTTCTAGCTCACCAGCTTGCTCATTCTGAACGGCACACATTTTAAAAAATCTGTATTGAATACAGCCATGTCCCAGGGACTGGGCCAGATGCTTTGCCCCCATCTTCTCATCTAATCATCCTGACCCCTTGCCATCGGGGATTATAATTCAGTTCATTTTGCACAGGAGGACTTGAGGTTCAGAAAAATCAAGTAACTTGCCCAAGGTCCCTGGGAGCCAATTGCTGTCAAACCCTCAGCATCTTTGCTCAGGCTGGCTCTGCCCTGCAGACCTTCCCTGCCAGTGCGATGCCACCTGGCCTCTGGGGACTGTCATTTGGGTTGGTGGTGTCACTCTTCCCTCAGGTTAGAATCCTCATGTTGTCATTTTCTTACCTCATCCCCAGTCATCTTGTCATCACCTCCCACCTGCCTGCCTGGGACAGCCTCTCTGGCTAATTGGGTTGCCTCCCTGACTATATATCTGCACCTCTGATACCCTGGAGCCCATGCACTGACAACTCACCATTCCAAGGATATTGCTTGGACCCCTCCAAGCTCCCGAGAGTCTGGCTCCACCAAGAACTAGCTGTGTGAATCTGGGAAAGTCATTAAAACTTTCTGACAGTTTCCTCACATTTATAATAGACATCATAATCCCAGCTATATCTCGGGAAGAAAACTCAACTGAAGGTCGAACGAGACTCAGAAAGAGTCCTTTTGGGGGGCATAATTTCCATGCTAGATTTTGTCGCCAAAATGGCCCAGAAATGCAAATTTTCATGCAAATTTGCTCAAAATGTGGTGCTTCTGGATCTGAATCCAATGCCAGTTTTTTCCAGCCAAAATTTGCCCCTCTGCCCACAAAGAATGAAAGTTGGTCAGTCCACTTTTCTCTGCCAAACCTGAGTTCATAGTCTGTGCTCCAGAAGGCGTGGCCAATAATTTTACTCAGTAATAAACTCTGCATTTCTCATTTGTGAAATCACTGATAAGGAAATTTCAATAAGGAGTCTTATTTTTAATACCCCCAAGTCATATTTAATTAATCCAATCTTAAGTCTCTAGATTAAGTCAGTTTCACTGAGGTAGCCAAAAAAAAAATTTTGGAAGTATAAATTGTTGAGAATCCTGGTGCCCAGACTGGTTCAGATCAAAATAAATATCCCAAAGCCTTCAACGCCGCCTCTTTACCATGCAGTAAAAATTCCAGCTCCTCAGCCTGACTTCCCAATCCACTTCCAGCATCATCTGCCGTTCCCGGGCTTCCCTGGTGGCGCAGTGGTTGGGAGTCTGCCTGCCAATGCAGGGGATGCGGGTTCGAGCCCTGGTCTGGGAAGATCCCACATGCCGCGGAGCAGCTGGGCCCGTGAGCCACAATTACTGAGCCTGAGCGTCTGGAGCCTGTGCTCCGCAACAAGAGAGGCCGCGACAGTGAGAGGCCCGGGCACCGCGATGAAGAGTGGCCCCCACTTGCCGCAACTAGAGAAAGCCCTCGCACAGAAACGAAGACCCAACACAGCCATAAATAAATAAATAAATAAATAAATTTTAAAAAATCTGCCGTTCCCACCTGAAGTTCCTTTTCTCTTCCATGAACCATTTGCTGGATTATTTGCTCTTCTTTTAAAAGCTCCTTCATTTTCCTTCCTCTGCATTTTCCTTCAGGCCTCCCTTGACCCAGAATGTCTCCCTGACGCCCCTTGACCTAACCCAGTCCATCTAGTTCAAACCTGGACTTCTTCCACGAAACCTGCCCTCACCACGTTAGCCTGAACAGACTTGCCCTTCCCCTGAGCCCTTGTGGCAAGCTCATCCTCTTACTCGCTATGTGCAACCTTCTGATGCGTCTCCTAGTGTCATCCTGAGCTATCATTAAACATCTTTCTCTTTCACATTTTAACGTTTGGTGCCCCGTTCTGCCTGTCTACCCGAGAGCTAACTCATGTAGCACTTCACATACAGTAGCCACTCATTAAAAACCTGATGCTTAAATTTGACCCATATGCCTGCAAACTACTCTGATCAAAAGAAATATTTCTCATGCATAAAGTAACGGAATTGTAGAAATCCACCCCATCAAATATTTTTGGCTAAAAAGGAAGGAGTATCTTTCTACAGTCCCAATGGAAACCGTGCATGTGGATGTGTGTTTGGGGTTCAGAAGTAGAGCGGGGCTTGTTAATTTTAAAGCCACATAGCATGTTTGGCTAAGACTATGACTCCATTTGTGTATTTCAGCCACGTAAAATATACCCTGGGATTCTGGACTGAGAAAAATAGCCATATAAGGAGAAAACAAGACATTCCCTATAGCTGCCCTTGTAAAACACTCTATGATTTAACCCTCTGCTTGGACAGATCCAAGCTCCCGCGCTTTACAACTGCAAACCATCAGATTCCTGGAAGGAGCTCAGCGAGTGACCTGTACCACTGGGCACAAAGGATCGCAAACAAAACCTGACAGGTCACACACGGGGCAGCACGACCACAGCTTTGTAGCCACCTGCCCTTCTCTCTGCAGTGGGCTGTCCCAGCCGGAGCAGTGGAGCAGGAACTGAGATGAGCTCCAGCCCAAAGACAACTCTGAGGGGATCATTAATCCTTCTTTCCTTCAAGAACACAGGGATCTGGGGTCTGCCTCTGCCTTCCAGGTGACAGTCCATCAATCTGCAGAATCCTTTCACTGGGGAGGTGGGGAGGGAGACGGGACCAAGGAAAGGAAAGAGGGGCTCCAGGAAGAGCGGCCAGAGGCAGGAGCAGGTCAACTGTGACACACGCCCCACACAGCGCCCGTGGTCTTGCAGGGCCTCTGATCTGGACAGAGGAGGGATTACAGAGCCAGGACCCACAGAGAGCCCTGAGAGCCCTCACGTTCACTCTCTTCATCTTGACTGCTATTAATAACAACTCCGTGAGATACGGTTTTCTAGAAGGTAAAACTGAGGTTCTGCGTGGTTCCAACATCCCTCACAGGTAAAGAGCAGGGCTATGATTAGAAATAAAGTCTGATGCTGTGGCTGACACTGCTCATTATTTTCTGCTCTCCCATCTAATCTCCTTCCTTCCAGCAACAGAATGACTCCCGCCCCACCACCACCACACACACACACACACACACACACACACACACACACACACATACACACACACACAGAGTTACTGAGGACCAAGGAAGATGGCTGCCCGGCTGGGGACGATGTTGCCCAGCTCCCACGCAGCTCTGAGTGGTCATGTGACCAGGCTCCAGCGAGAGGAAGGGGAGTGGAAGTGATGTGGGCAAATTCTGGGGGCACATCTTTAAAAAGGAGCTGCTGGGCCTGCCCATGGGCGGACGATGTTACAGAGCAGCGCCATCTATCTGCCCAGCGCTGCCCGCCTGCACCTGGACTGTCCTGTGAGGGAGAAATAAACAATCTCATCTGAACCACTGTATTTTTCAGTGTCTTTGTGACAGCAGTTTAGCCTGCACCTTAACTAATGCATGTGACTTTCTGCTGCCTCAGCTGCGTGCAAAGAATCTTGAGGCCATACCAGCTTGCGCTAATTTAAAAAGCAGAAGGAAAAAAAATCATAGCCAAGTTACCTAAGAGTCAGCAGTATTCATGTGCCAAAATCACCCCTCCCTGAGGCAAGGCTGGAAAGGGCCTCATCCACACCAGGGAGCCCTGCACAGGTTAGAGTAAAGGTCAGAGAATCCAGTTCCCTCCTTCCCATAAAAGAGTGTCCTGAGGAAAGTTTGCCTGCCTAAATGAATTTCAGATAGAAGGATCCTAAACATTTTTGAGCTGGAATCAGAAGGAATATTTAGTCAATTGTCACTGTCATTCCAAAAATGACTTATTCAAATCTTCCTTAAAAATTTAAAAAATTTGTTTTACCTATCTCAAGAGATGTGTTAAAACATCTCCTCCTATTATGACTGTATGTTTGACAACTACTACTGGGAATTGAATCTTTGCATTTTATTTGAGGCTATTAGGTATATATTAGAATTGTTCTATTTTTATAACAATCTTTATTCCTAATCATGAATTTTGCCCTAAAGTCTGGTATACATGTAATTCTACTAATGCCTTTTTTTCACCTGATGGTTCTTTTTCCATTCTTTGCCTTTGTTTTTTTTTCTGCCCTTATATTTTAGAGGAGTTTTTTATAAACCACATAGATTTTTTTCATCCCAGTTAACAATCTCTGTGTTTTAACTGACATATTTAGTCCATTTACATTTATTTAGGATTTATTTCTGCCATCTTATTTTGGGCTATGTATTTACCTTGCTATATATGATCTTTGCTTTCTTTTTTCCTGCCTTTTAATGGATTGATCAAGTTTTCTTTGTTCCCTCTTTGCCTATTCTACTGCTTCGGTACTTATTCATCTCATTTTTATGTTTGTATATACATACAACCCTTTTAGATACGATCCTTACATTTTTATCACATATACTTGACTTTAAAAAGTATAAAATAAGTCAGCATCTCTACTTACCTACCAATCGTCAGAGATCCAAACATCTCCCACCCTTCTTTCATATTGTTGTCCAATATTTCATTTCCACATTACTTGGTACTCTTAAAATTTGTCAATATTATTGTTATTTTCTACAGATGATGCTTGTTTAAATTTAGTACCTCTTCTTTGATCTCATTCATTCTCTTTTGGTTTAATTTTCTTCTACTTGAAATAAATCCTTCAGAAGCTTCTTCGTGAGAGTCTCTGGTAAGTAAAAAAAAAAAAATTGTCACTGTTGTTGAATAATAATTTAAGTGGATGAAGAAGTGACAGTTATTTTCTCTTAGCATTTTGGGTATATTATCTTATTGACTTTTGGTTTCTGTTGTTATGGTTGAGAAGTATGCTGTCTATGTAATCATATTTCCTTTGTAGGAAATCCAAGTTTTCTCTGTGGTGCTTTGAGAACTTTTTGGCTTTGGTGCTCTGCATTTTCATGATAGTGGACTTAAGGTTTGGATTTACTCTTATTTATTCATCTCATGGCTTGATGTAGCTTTCTGAATCTTATGATCCTTATCTTTTAACTATTATGGAAAATCCTCAGCCTTTTTTGTCTTTGAATATTTCTTTTCCTCATTCTCTGTTCTGTTCCCTTGAAATTCTTATTATTTCTCATTCTATCACCCATATCTTTAATTATTCTTTAATATGTTTATATCTTTGTGATGTATTCTGAATTGGAATCAGATCTCTCTTCCAGCATATTAAATTTCTCTTTAGCCATATCTAATCCATTAAAATTAATGACTATAGTTGTTCCTTCTGAAATATGTTTTTTTCAAATCTGTATTTTCTTTTTATGTGTTACTGTACCTTGTATATTTATTATGTTTTCAATTCCTTATTTTAATGTCCTAATCATTTTAAACATACTTATAGTCTCAATACAACAGATCTGCTATCTGAAGTTACTGGGAATCTGATCTGAAGTATGTTCTACCTGTTGATTCTCTTTCATGGGTATTGTTTCCTAATATGTTTTGTAATTTTGGAGGGCAAACTTGTCTTCCGGGTCACTTTCTTTATGGGAATCCTGTGTGGCCTCCACTGAGGGTATGACTCAATGGAGAGTTTTGTGTTTGGTTCACAACTGTATAGCATCATGGTCTAGAATCACATTTTGATGTTACTATCTCATCTCAGATATTCATAGGCCACATAGATAGCATAAATTCAAACCTCAAACCCAAGTAAGGCATTAGGTTCTTGGTTCAGAATTCCTGATTCACAAATTAGACACACTTCTTTGTACCCAGATCTCTGCTTAAGACAGACAAATTCCCTTGTCTCCCTGTGCTGATGGCTTCCTTGTCAACGCCTGCATTTGACCCATCATGGAGGCTGCAAAATGTAGGTCTCAGCATTCACAATTACTTGCCTTTCCAGTTCAACTTCCCAAGACAACTAATGTAGTCTCTCTGTCTTTAGGTTAAATGTGGCTGGCTTATCTTGGGTCAGGAATCCACATCCAATGCAATCAGCTGTAGACAGTGACAGGGTCTCATAGCACTTAAGGAACTCCCTTTGGGACTGTTTTTGGAGAGAGAACTCCTCTAGTAAGAAGGCCTAGAGGAAAGAAGGAAATAATCATTGGAGGAAATAATTAGCCTCTCCGTAACCAATAACTTTTCTCCAAAACTCCTCTTGTGTAAGCTCTGCTGTCATTGATTGTGACGCCTCCACTGTGGGCATAAAATTGTTAAGTGTGAGAGTCTGAGCGGTTGTAACCAGGGAGGGCGTTGATAGTGCCTCTCAGTGAAGAGCAAGGTGAGCATGTTCTGTAGTGGAATGGAATTTGTTTTCAACTCAGACTAAATTTGGAAGTTGCTCTTCCACACAGCACCTAGCCCAATGCCTGACAGAGTAGACATTCAATATTTGTTGGAATAAAATATCAAACATTTCCTCCACCCTTCAGTAAGGAGATAATGCAATGCACAGAGGCAGCAGGCAGAAAGTATTCAAAGAGAGACAGAACGCTACAAGGCCATGGCCAAGAGAAAGATAAATCTTTCCCAGAGAAATAAGTAAATCAAGGCAGGCAGTTAGCAAAGAATGCTGGAGGAAAGTAACCTCTTTAAAGGCTCAGAACTTGGAATGGACTTTGAATTAGCCCCTAGTCCAAGATGGAGAATGCTCTTCAGTTCATAAATAAGGGCTCCATCACAGGTGGTGACATCCCACACAGACCCTCCCAGCAGGGGATCACTATGAACTTAGGTATTACATTAAGATAAAGCGAAGGCAGTTCTCTTAGGCACATCTGCATAAGGAATTTAGGGGGAAGGAACTGAAAAATGTTTAAAGGGACACACTGTGTTAGTATTTTTGTATATACAATACCCATGTTAATTATGTGTTAAAATATATGTAGTTCAAATCATCTTGTGGGTTCCTTCTTAGTATGTTCTTTTTGGTTTTTGTTTTTAACATCCAAGTTAAAGGATCTCACCAAACGCTATTATAACTAGATATTGGGATTAGCTGAGAGCTGCGGTCAAAGTTGGGGAGCTAAGAAAGCAGTTCCCCTTACAGAATGCCTTACCCAGGATTTCTTTTTTCTAAGTGTACTACTTATTAGATTCAGTCTACTAATGGAGTCTCCAAAATTTCTTTAGAAAGTCTTAGGGGTGGCCATCTGGTTGAGAGATGGGGCTAGCAGACTTGATTTGAAACTGTATTTGCATACCAAGTATGCTATGCTTCTACTCAAATTGTGTGTTTATTAAGGTTGACTTATGGGGGAGGGAGATTAGACCTCATTCCCCAAGCTAACCTTTGGTCCCTCAGAAACTTGAAACCGAATGGAGGACTCCCCAGGTAAAAACTCTGGAGAATAAAACCCAAAGCATGAAAAAGATTGTAGTGCCAACCCAGGGCCCAGGGAAGCTTTGTTAGGCAAAGTTTTGGCTTTTCAAAATACTCAAACCACCTGTCCCCCAGGCTGGTGGTAACCTCCATCTCGACGGTGACATGCTGGCCCCCTGCCTGTTCTGAGGCACAGAACTCACGACGGGGAGTTTCCTGGATGAATTCAATAGAACTTATAGAACTTAACTCTGTCACAGACTTGGAACATCTAATACTAATAATGACCTCCACACTAAACCTAGGGTTGCATTCCCAACAGTAGCTCCTGCAGTTGTTCCCAGGTGAAATCAAATTTCTGTGGAAAAAATGTGTGAGACCTCCTTTCCCACAATGGAGTGAAAAGGGCAGCTTCCTGGGTTACCACCCATGGAAAACACCATCTCACCAGTTTACAGGTGGTGTTGGTGTTATTCAAGCGCCAGAATGTGTGGAATGGGTCAAATGTGTGTGTCAAATGTGTGTCAAATTAGGTGGCCTCCCTCTTGAAACCGTTAAATCTTTGCATCTCTTCATCGCGGGGGCTCATAGACGGGCTGGCAGTGGGAACCCAGCAACATAACAGCTGGAACCACGCATCTCACTGCAGAAACGAGGTGATCTGCCATGGCCCAAGGGGGTGCCTGAGCCTTGCACATTTCACCTTCCTTTCCCCAGGTAACTCTCTCCAGAAACGCTGCTGGGTGACAGTTCTCTCTCTTCCAGCATTCCTGCAAAGATTTATGATATGGGATAAGCACTCAGACTTCAAATTTATATTAAGAAGGTCAGCTGAAAAGACTCTACTGTGCGTAAATGGAGCATTCAGAACTCTGGGCAGCTTCGGGCTGGAAAATACCATTGCACTCCCCTCCCCACCGGAGCTCCCTCTGTGGGCACCACAGAGAACCAGAAAGCGCTCTTGCTGTGGGACCCCCGACTAGATGCCAGCCCAGGGTATGTGAGTCCCAGGACACTTCCTGAGTCCTCACCTGGTTTCCTCTCTCTCAGGGTACTTGTGAGAAATAAATGAGGGAACAACATCAGACGTGTACTAGCCCCTTCCATTCCACGATGCCCTGGTACCCGAGACATCACCTTGTGGTGGTTTTGTCCTAGCCTGTGCAGCGGGTGGGCACTTGTGTTCTCGCTGGCCCAGCTCCTATTCCCTCTTGCTCTGATAACAGCACGTTAGTTTTCTCCTGGAGAACCCCTGTGCCACTGCCCATGGTTTGGGTGCCCTCCTCTGGCCAACAGCTGAGAACGTGACCCACACCAGACCAACTGGAATGGCCCTTCTGGGAATGTGGATCTGGGGCAGGACGGCATCTGGACAGAAAACTTTCAGAGCTACTTAAAGCTGGGATCAGGCCTTAAGAGCCTGTCCATCGGTCCCTGTTTCGCCGCTGCCCTGATCCTCACCCCTCCCTCGGGTTCTGGGAGCTACTCCCTACCCTTACAGTAGATTCCGGGTCCACTTCTTGGAGGCAGGGTGGAGGACTTCCACACCCTACAACAATGTGTCTCAGTACCCCCTGCCCCGCACAGATGAAGAAAGCAATCCCCAGGGCCCAGGAACTAACGTGGAAGGGGGATGAGAAGCCAGCCTCCAGACTGGCAGCCTGTGTCCCCTTCCCAACATCCTCCCAGGGACTGTCCGCCTGGGCCTCTTGCCTTCCCCTTGCTGCCACATCACTCTCTCGTGTTCCACGTCATCCCCGCTCGCAAACCAGCATCTCTTTCAACCCTCAAGGCTCTTTTTCTGCTGGTACCAGGCCAGTTTCATAAATATTTCATTTTAAAATAAATCTCGGTGTCTCGTTTGTCACATTTCTGAAGTTCATTCCTCTGCCCCATTCCTCTGCCAACGTGCTCATTCCAGAGGAGGGCCCTTCCCACTTGAATGTTGGCAACGTCCTGGCCTTTTGGCTTCCTCTCCTGCCACCTTCCTCTCTCCCAGAGAGAAAATGAGGTTTGGACTTGGGTGGGTTGAAAGCCCATCCATGCATGCCACGCATAACATTCCCTTCCTCGGCACTGATGCATTCTGAGACAAAAAAGCCTTTGATAATGTTTCTCTGGGGGCCCGTTTGGCGCCATCTTGCAAACTGAGCGGCCTTGGCCAAGTTCCCCCGGCTGGAGGGTAAGCAGTGGGAGCTGACCAAGGGCACGCTCATTCCCCCCCAGGTCTCTGGGCTGTCTCTGCAACCCAGCCCTGCGAGTTGCCACATCCCCACTCAACGCAGGGGTTGAGGGCATGGTCACAGTCATGGTACCTATTCCACCTAAACAGGTTTCACCGAATTGAGCCTCTACAAAAATGGCCCTGTTTGGCAGCCAGGGATCGTACCCGCCCCTCAGGAAGTGGTTACATATTAGAATTCAGGGTACCTCCTGCAGCTGGGAAATACATTCTACAGGTTGTCCTCTGGGGGCCCATAAGGAATTCACCCCTGTGATTAACTTAACTGGCCATCCCATTTCCCTAAAGCCCTGAACAGATCCAGTTGAGAGAGCAGCTCTCTGGCAATGAACAACTTGAGTTTTTTAGAGAGAAATCAAAGTGTAACAGATTCAAGTAATTCAGCATATCACAATAAACAGTGACTGGAGCTAGGCTAGATTTTCACCGACATATACAGTGAAGTGTGGGTATGCCAGTCCGTGTATGTACAACCTGACACCTATTATTAGATTCGTCCTGGACCTTTGTAAAAGTTTTTCTGGTGTGAACTATTGAATTTGCTATTCACTAGAAACTTCCCATGCAACTTAAAATCAGATTAGTAATTTACTTTTGTGTGGAAATCGGAAGGAGCATGTTGTACAATGGAATGACCGCATATGTGGAACATGTATGTGTGTGTTCCACTTGGGAGAAATTACTTTTGTAAGTGCAGGCTGAAGAACCTATTTTTAAATGAATTCTCTTAAACTTAAAATTCATTTTAAAGCTAAGCCCCTACCACCATAAAAAAATAGAGAGAGAAAGAGAGAGGGAGAAGGTGGGCAGATTTCAACAACTACTTTCATGGCCATGTTGCATTAGGCGAGTTCTCTAAATGATCTCTTCAACTCAAGGTTCTGGCCTCAAAACTAGACTTGCTTCTGTCCTTGTCTCCAGTGCACTCTTGTGCCCCTGAAAGTTGAATCATGGGCAGGAGTTTCCAGTATTTTCATTCTTTCCCTGCTTTGAAGGCCATTCATCTTCATGTTGATTTTCCCTCCGCCCTCTTGAAAAAAATGTATGCGTCCCCAAGATGGAAAGCCAGGAGTTGGCACCTGGGGACGAGATCACATGGAACAGGAAAGGCGAGGGCCTGGTCAGTGCAGTGAGCCACCACCACAGACCACGGTCAGCATCTCAGGAAGGGAAGTGAGTCAGTCTTCTGAATTCTGCGGTATCGAACCCAGAGCCTCTGTCACCCTCTCCCCTCCCTGTGGGCGCATGCCTGACCAAGCGTGGGGCCTCCCAGCATGAGGCAGGGCCGGACAGTTGCTCTTTTGCCCTTAACCATGCAAACTGCTGCTCTTGAGTATCAAGTGGTTTTCATATTCTTAATCTAGACTCACTTTCAAAATACATGCCATTTCCAGTAAGGAGAACTTGAATAATACATGTCTACAGTGGACTCTAAATTCGCTTTTTCTGAAGTGACTTCAGAACAGATGAAATTACTATAGACATATGTATTAAAAAAATTTATATACCTTAATAAGATGAATTTGGTATATTTGGATGAATGCAATTGAATAAATTGAATTGAATTGAATGGGTCTATTTATCCAAACATTCCATCCATATAAAAGCACACACAGTAAAATGGCTTTAGAAAGTCATGGTTGATGACAATGACGGTACTACCAGCACTACTACTGCGAGGCTTCCAGAGAGTAACTCAAATGACCAGTCCCAGCTGTCAAGGAGCTTACTGCCTGATTAAACACACACACACACACACACACACACACACACACACACACAATCCAGTCCCTAAAACCTCAGAATCTTACCTGATTCTTCCCTCTCCTTTACCTTGTGCACCAACTTGCTTCCCAAGTCTTTCTCATTCTAGCTTCATAAATTTCGTATTAACCTTCCTATATTTTAACCCAGGCTGCCTCAACTCTATTTCAGGCCCTCTTGCTTCTTTCCCAGACAACCCCAATAGCCTCCTTTCAGGCACAGGATGCCGCCTGTAAGAGGCCACCAGTGTGGGCAGGGCTGACAAAGGCGTAGCACTCATCCTGCCACCCCGACTCCCTCAACCATAACAGACCACACTAATCAGTCCCAGTGCTCTCTCCCCTGAGCCCAGAAATGACTGCACAGCCCCTCATAGCACACCCCTCCAAGGTCACTACCAATTTACCAGAGTTCTCTTGGAAACAGGATCTATTTATCACCCCTGATCCAGGTCCTTTAAAACAAGATTCTTCAACCAGGACTGAGCATCAGCATCACAGGTGCCTGAACAGGACCTAAGATCGAAAACAGAATCTGTGGGCATGAATATGGGCATTGTAAAATGCAACCTGCATGATTTTTGATGTGCAGTCTTCATTAAGGACTAAGTAAAACTAACCCAAACCGGAAAGTTTTGCCCCCTTCAAATCCTCTCTCTCCTCTCCTTTGCCACCTACTGCCTTACAACCTTCACTGGTTCCTGTTCCACAACTACGAACCTTGAACTTTTCCTAGCCAGCTCCTGACAACTTCTGTTTGGACACCAGGCACATTAGTCCAAGACTAATACCAAGACAGGTATACCCTACAAGGAGCAGATGTCAGGATGGGATTAGATGTGCAAAGCTTTACTAGAGCAAAGACCTATGAGAGAAAATGTGGAAGGAGCCAGAAGGGGCCGGGAGAGTTGACCAGGGAGGGGTCTGACCCCTTGAAAAGGAGAGGGAGATGGAAGGAAGGTTGGGTGCAAACATCTTGGACTGCAGTGAAGTACTAACGTGAGTTCAGCAAGGCCTTCAGGAGGTCCTGGAGCCAAAGTCACCCATCAGAGGAATCTGGTATTTTGGCATCCTTGGCATGCTGAGTCATTAGCCGGCAGCAGACCATGGGAAGCATGGCTTCAGCACAAATGCAGCAGCTTCAGAGTGTAGTAGCCGAGGATTCAGCCAATTAGTGATTCCCTGCAATTGCAGATCTGAGAGGTGCATTCTCAGAGCTGCTATACCACGTCACTGACAGCGGCTGGGACCACTGGATTTAACAAATAAATATATGGGATGTGGATCACCAGGGGCTGGGGGAGTGGGAGGAATGGGGAGATATTGGTCCAAAGGTATAAACTTCCAGTTATAAGATTAACAAATTGGGGGATCTAATGTACAGCATGATGATTATAGATAATAAAATATACTGTATCATATACTTGAATGGTGCTGAGAGTGGACCTTAAGTGTTCTCATTACAAAAAAGAAATGATAACTATGTGACCAGATGGAGGTAGAAGCTAATACTATGGTGGTAAAATCATTTTGTTATAAATGTATCAAATCAACGGTCATACACCTTAAAATTACACAAGGTTATGTGTCAATTATATCTCAATAAAGCTGGGGAAAAAATACAGGACACCGGGTTCGATCTGGATTTCAGGTAAATAACAAATAATTTTTAGTCTAAGAGTGCGCCAAATACGGATGTCTGGTATCTGGCTTGCCTTAGGCTGTATTCCTGACACCCCTTATCTTTGGAACTGGATCTGTAATTTGGTACAATCCCAACAGCTCCCTCCCCTGTCGGTCTCTCTCCTACACAGTCATCCATCCGCCCCTCCCCACTACTCTAGATCATCTCCTGGAAACACTATTCTGGTCATGCCAGCCCCCGCCCAAGGAACTTCCAATAGCTCCCATGACTTTCAGAATGAACCCCAAACTCCTCAGGCTGCCATTTGGCCTTATTTTGCAACGCTGATTCCCACTGACCTTTATGGCCCCTGGGCTCTAATCAGACCAGACCTTGTAGTTATCAAGACACACTCTATATAATTCCAGACATCCTGCCTTTGCTCACGCTAGTCCCCCACCCTGGAATGCCCTTCCCAGAGGTGCCTTCCCCCAAATCTCCACATTTCCAACTTTGACCTGTGCTTCAGGGCTAGCTCAAGTGCTGCTTTCTCCTTGAAGAGATAAGCTATGTACACCATCGCCCTGCCCCGAATCCCTTCCACCTAGTGGCACAGGAAGAAGCCAAAATAACATAGAAGGAACGTAACCTGATATGTCCTGAACACCGAGCTTTCCGTATGGAGTGGATTTTAGCAAACAACATTTCCCAGTTCCACGGGTGGTATTAAGAGCAATAGCTCTTGTACAACCAACAGGGTAAGTTTCGCTTTTAGCCCCGGTGCAGATGTTTAATTAATCAGGGCCGCCGTCCTTGTTCGCCCTCGACTGGGTTTCCCTGGTGATTACCCACCGGAAAACTCAGCCCTTTAATGCAAACAACGTCCTGATTAATGTTTTGTGCTGTGCACCAGGTTAGGGGAGCAGGTCCTTCATTAGTGAGCCAGCCTGGACTGCAAACGTTTAGTCCTGAAAACTCAAACCTCATTTCATACACAACTATCTTTCCATTTTCTTGTGTGTCAAACCTTTCCTTAACTCCCTTTTCTTCCTCCCAACTTTGATTTGGGGGAAGGAAGTTTATATCAACTGAATATAAAATATTAAATTATTCTGACTTCAGCATAGTTTTGAGATTGACTCGAGCAGTGAGAATGCCCTCCACCTAGCCGCATTGCGGCCGCTCCACAGTCCTGAGCTTGGGTGTGCCTGCCTTTTGTTGATGGCACACGTATTCATTCCTTCAGTGTCTTTCTGTCTCCCTCACTAGAAAAGGGGAGGAAATCAGATGATGAAATGAAAACCTTTAAATAAAATATCATTCAGACAAAGGAAAAGGATTTTCCTCTGGGTCGTTATCACTGGAAACCCAGTGAAAAGATAATAAGCACAAGATTCCTGATTAATTAAACATTTGTGCTCATTGTATGCAATTATTCTGGGGAAGATCAACTCCGGGACATCTGTTTACTCAGCCTTGGGTTGAGAAACCACCAAACTACCTCTGCCCTGCATCTCCAGGCACAATGTCAAGCCATAGAACGGATAGCTCAAAAGGCCGAGGAATATACCCGCTAATTTTCTAGGTTGGAAACATATGACCACACTACGTGAGCAATACATTATGAAGGCTGAGTAGACTCGTAGAGGGTTAACTGGGGAAATCAAAAGTCACAGTATGTTAATATACTACATATTTACCAATATACATAATCATTTTATGCTATTAAATATAGTTGATAAACATTTTCACGAATGCTTCAATTATTATTGTTTTTTACGCAGTGAAACCACATTTCTAGCTTTTTTTCCCTTCTCACCCAGTGTCTTAGTCTGTTTGGGCTATTATGATAAAATACCAGACTGGGTAGCTTATAAACAACAGAGATCTATTTCTCACTGTTCTGGAGAGTGGAAATCCAAGATCAGGGTGCCAGCACGGTCAGGTGAGGGTCCTCCTCTGGGTTGCAGACTGCCAACTTCCTGCTGTGTCCTCACATGGTGGAAGAGGGCAAGAGATGTCTCTGGAGCCTCTTTCATGGGAGCACTAATACCATTCATGAAGGTTCTGCCCTCATAAACTAATCACCTCCCAAAGGCCTCACTTCCTAATACCACAACCTTAGAGATTAGGATTTCAACATATGAATTTGGCAGGGGGACACATATTCAGACCATAGAACCCAGTTAGGTCTCCAGTTTCAATGATTTTCCTAATACCACTAATCCCTTAATTGTCATCCCTGTCTTATCTCCCTCCCCTGGCAGTTGGGGCCAGAGACTATCTCTGCCCAGTTTCGTGGGAGCCCAGGAATGGGGAAAAGTAAGTGCTTCTCCCCTTGTCAGTTGACGAGCAAAAAACCAAAAGCTGTGTATTCAAGAGAATCAAGGTCCAAGAGTGGGTTAAACAGAAAGTGAAACTGAGGCCCCGGAGGTCAAATGGGAGGAGACCCAGGGCAGGGAAGGAGCAAGGGCTAGAGAACCTACTGGCTGGAATCCAGATGCCTGGAGCAGCTTCCTGTGAATCTCTCCTTGGCAATCCCGGAGGCCTCAGGGAGGAAGAGTCTGGATTCTCAGCCAGAGAACCTGCATTAGATGTGATCAAATGAGCAAAAATGTTTAAGGAATTGGTAACAACTGGTTGATTCTCTCTGTTCATCCAATACCACATTCATCTGCTGAGACCCGGGTTCTGATGCGCCAGGGTTTGGGTGTCCTCAGATCTATCTAGAAGAGGACTCTAAAACCATAGCTTCCCCTGTGAGGTGAGAGATGGGTTGCCACACCCATTCTTCTGAGTGAATGAATCACACTGTCTTAGGAGTCATTGCAGGAAAGCTGTGACTCTGGGACCTGGCTGATAATCTCCACCTGGCCATAATCTGTGGGAAGAAGAGGGTGGCTAGGCAAGCATTATGATGAAAGTCTTTGAAAGCATCTTCTAAAATCAGGATGCCCACCAAGGGATGAAATGAAAAAGCAAACAATGTGCTCCACTCCTCCCACCCCAAACAAACAAACAGGAAGAACACAAGAAGTGACCTGGGAATCCATGAAGGTAGAAGATCTTTTTTTAAAAAGAGTATAGCTGATGCAGATGGAGATCCTGTGCAGGGCATGGAAATGATCATTTTCATGAGGTTATCTATAGAGTGCCAGATTCTAAAGGACAAGGCATCCCAACATGCTGGGCCTCCAAGTGCTACCTCTGAGTGGTCCTAAATCTCAGGTGCCATATGTGTAGATAGTCCTTCTCTGTATATGCTCTTGCCTATTGTTTCTGTTTGTTGTGTCCAAGATGTATGGCCAGAACTTCCTTTGGTCATGTGACTTCCAGAAATGGAACAACCTCTTGACATGTGCTCTACTTTCCAGGATGCAGGAACTGTTCAGGGTACTGGCTGCATGGTGTACAGCGGAAGATAATATCACACTCATGAAAAGACGGTGTCCAACGGTCCCTGTTCTGGACCTGTGCTCCTTAGTCTCTCAACTGCCCTTGCTTCTGGGGGTCTGAGCATGCCCTTTGAGGCAGTCCCTCTATGCTTGGAGGCAGCCATGACAGCAACCGATAACTCTTACGCCCCTATGGTATAATGCCTCTCGTAGGGCCTCCAGCTTCCAGGAGTTAGGCAGATGTGATGTTAGGGGATGGCTCTTCTTAGTTCAAAATAATCTCCTTTTAGAGTGGGTGCTCTAGGTTTGATTATGTGGGTCTGGGCCAGTTTGAGATAGTACAGGATCAAGGCATTGTTATTAGTTTCCTATTGTTGCTGTAACAAATTACCACAAACTTAGTAGCTTCAAACAATACAAACTTATAGTTCTGGGGGTCAGAAGTCCAAAATGAGTCTTATCAAACTAAAATCAAGGCATATGCAGGGTTGTATTCCTTCTGGAAGCTTTAGGGAAGGATTTTTTTCTTGTCTTTTCAAATTTCTAGAGGCTGCCTGCACATCTTGGCTAATGGCCCCTTCCTCGTTTCTTCAAAATGTATCACCCCAACCTCTGCTTCCCTTGTTACATCTCCTTTTTCTATCTTTGACCCTCTTGCCTCCCTCTTATAAGGACCCTTATGATTACAATGGGCACACCCAGGACATCTCCCCATCTCAAGATTCTTTTTTAATTTTTTTTTAAAGATTTATTTTATTTATTTTTTGGCTGTGTTGGGTCTTCGTGCTGTGCGTGGGCTTTCTCTAGTTGCTGCGAGCAGGGGCTACTCTTTGTTGCGGTGCGACGGCTTCTCATTGCGGTGGCTTCTCTTCTTGCAGAGCATGGGCTCTAGGCGCACAGGCTTCAGTAGTTGTGGCACACGGGCTTCAGTAGTTGTGGTGCACGGGCTTAGTTGCTCCATGGCATGTGGGATCTTCCCGGACCAGGGCTCGAACCCGTGTCTCCTGCATTGGCAGGCGGATTCTTAACCACTGCGCCACCAGGGAAGCCCCCCCATCTCAAGATTCTTAACCACATCAGCAAAGTCCCTTTTGCCATGTAAGGTAACATATTCACAGGTTCCAGGGATTAGAATGTGGACATCGTGGCAGAGCGGGGTAGGGAGAGCATTATTCTGTCTACCACAAGTGTATTTGAACACCAGGAAGCCTTGTTGGGACTAATACACTTGGTTGGGACTGATCAGGTGAATTCCTTACCGATCTTGAGATGATCAGATACTGGAACATACAGAGTGAAATATTTTTTTAGATGTTGAAGCAGCAGTTGATAATGCCCAATGAATCCTGGAAATTCACAAACATCTTTGCCTATTCTGGAAAGGGCTGACTCCTTGGGGGACTTCATGCAAACAGCCTGGCTGGACTGAACATGGCCCATGAATTTCATCTCTAGCCTCACAAATTTATGTCTTTGGACAAGACCAGAGGTTGTGTTGCCCCAAGTCATGAGGAATAAATTAGGGCAGTAACTCTTAAGTCAGTGTGTCAAGGTTCATTGTTTCTCAGGATGTTAATCATCTTGCTGTACTAAAAAGGGTTCGTGGTCAAATTCAAACAAATTTGAGAAAAACATAGTTAAGTTCCAACCTAATGACATCTATTTGACTCAAAGAGATTCTTTTTATTTGAGGAGCTGGTAGAGCCTTTAATATGCTAACAAGCAGTTGAGCCCACTAAAGGGGAATGAATATAACATACTCCCAAAGGCTTTGACCTTGAAACCCCTTAGTAGCAGGGTACCTATTCATGTCTTCTAGAACTTAGGTTCTATGGAACAGAACTGGGGAAACAATGGATCAGAATATTAACTATTTAGATGATGGTGTTCTGTCCAGGGTTTGACCAGGAGACTGGTAATTCAGTGTATGGAAGGTTGTTTATTACTCATCTACTTCTTGGATGTGGGTGAAATGCCGGCACCCCAGGGTTTCCATCTACAAAGGTCTGTGTTGCAGGAGGAGGCAACTGACTCAGCTGGTGGGACTAAGGAGGACACTGTATTCTATCTGAGGCAGAACACCTCGGGATGCTGGCATTTTTCTTCTTTACAGAGAATATAGGAGCCTAGAAAGAGACATAACAGGGCCTGAAGAAGCTTTCCCATAAATTCATGCCTTTTTGTTTGCAAATGATGTCAATTTCAAGTTCAGCAATGACGTCTACCCACCTGGTGGGAATACAGAGCAATTACTTTCTGTGTTTGAAAGTACATCCTGATAGACAACATATTTTTCCAGGAACCCAGACATAGACATCAGACTCCCTCTGGAGGACCCCTGGGTGAATCTGACGGACAGATATGGTAAAGGGGTGAGGCAGGTTCCACTGGTCACTCACCTCTCCATAGACCTACCAGGCAACGGTGGTGCATCCCACTGCTGGGCAGGGGGCCTCATAGCCACAGTCACCCAACTTGTGATCCTCCCTCTGCAGACATTAACATGACCTTTCCATCCTGTTGGACAGGTAAAAGAGATGGTGGCTATTAAAACATGTGGGAGGTCTAGGGCTTCCCTGGTGGCGCAGTGGTTGAGGGTCTGCCTGCTAATGCAGGGGACACGGGTTCGAGCCCTGGTCTGGGACGATCCCACATGCCGCGGAGCGGATGGGCCCGTGAGCCACAACTACTGAGCCTGCGCGTCTGGAGCCTGTGCTCCGCAACGGGAGAGGCCGCGATAGTGAGAGGCCCGCACGCCGCGATGAGGAGTGGCCCCCGCTTGCCGTAACTAGAGAAAGCCCTAGCGCAGAAACGAAGACCCAACATAGCAATCAATCAATCAATAAATCTTAAAAAAAAAAAAAAACATGTGGGAGGTCTCTAGACCCCTTTCACCTCCCTTGAGACTTTCCTGGAACCAAGCCAGTAAATTCAATATCATCTCCAGTGAGTAATATTTTCCTTGTTTCAATGTCTTTAGGATACGAGGTTCCATACGTACTCTACTGCTCACAGCTGAAAGTGCCCATCGCCTCCCTCCAGTCACAGCCACTCTGCCTATTGCCCCTGGTCCGGTGTGCTGTCCTCATCATCTGTCTCTCCCTGGGTCCTAGACAGGCAAGCAGTGGAAGCCTCTGGATTCCTTCCTGCATCAGTCAGGAGAGGTTGCTTAGGCTACAGTAACAAACAACCCCACGTTTCAGTGGCTTAAAGCAAAAGTGTGTTTCTCACTCATTCCACACGTTCACCCCTCATCAGCACGGGGGGTCTCCTCCACACTGGCCTCACTCAGGGGCTCAGGCTAACAGATCCTGCACCATCTAGAGCAGGGGTCCCCAACCCCCGGGCCTCGGACCGCTACCGGTCCAAAGCTTGTTAGGAACCAGGCCGCACAGCAGGAGGTGAGTGGCGGGCCAGCAAGCGAGCGAAGCTTCATCTGCCGCTCTCCATCACTTGCATTACCGCCTGAACCGTCCCCTCGTCCGTGGAAAAGTTGTCTTCCACGAAACCAGTCCCTGGTGCCAAAAGGGTTGGGGACTGCTGATCTAGAGCACAGCTAGCCAAATGGGAGGGAGGGAGGGAAATGGTAAACGTACTGACTCTCAAAGACTTTTGCTCACATTTCATTATTAGTATTTTTCATAGCAGCTATCATTTACTGAATACATACTCTGGGTCAAACACTTTACAACCATTTAATCCCAAGCACAATAAACTTAGGACATGTCTATTTCCTCCATTTTTAAAATAAGAGACCAAAATCTTAAAGAGATTAAGTAATTTACTGCACATCTAGAAGTGGCAGAAACTGGCTTTGATTCCTAGTCCAGCTAGCTCCCAAATTCCTGCTATAACTAACTTGCCTTCCTCACTAGAGAAGTTTCTCTGATTTCTTATTTATTTACTTATATTTATTTCATACATTTATTTCTCACTACTTATTTATGTGAAAAAGCTTACAAAAATATAACAATTAAATCACAGTTATATATTAAAGAAATTGTCTTATTGAAAGGGGAAAATTTAAGTGAAAAATATATAATATAGCAAAAAGCACACAACAATTAGTATAGTATTTACATTCATCTTTGTTATTCATCTGCTGGTGAAGTTGGTAGCATGTTTCCCCACTCACACTTGTAAGAAGAACTTCATTTGTTCAGTAACTATTTTCCTTCTCTGACGCCAAATATCTCTTGACAAGTCTCTGAATAATTAATTTACATTTTAAGAGACTTTTCAGTGCCAGAGTCCATTGATGACTTCTCTGCTGCCCAGAAGCTCTTGATCAGTGACACTGCACTTCCATTTGAGGTCCCTGAATTCATGCTCAGAACCAACAGAATGAATTCACATATTTGTAATACTTAGTGACTTGATTCATTCAGTTAACCACTTGTCAAAATATTTGCATTTCCAGAATATTTTTGATGTTTTACAGAGATAAAAAAGGCAAGTATTTAAAATCCAGACTGTTCTGGAAAACAGAGAATATATGGTAATTAGAGATTGTAGCCATTCCAAAACCACCAACAGTGCTAGAAAAAAAAAAAGGAATTTCCTCCTCCTGGTATTTATATCTTCTTGGTATAAATCAACTAATCAACTGACTTAGCATTGCCCAGGTAGAGGGTTATTCCTCTTCCCACAAGGGAAACTTCTCTAACCATGTCTTGTCTTCCCTGCCCCCCGCCACTTCCCTCTCTCTCTCTTTCTCTCACCCTTACCAACCCTTACCTAAACCCAGATTGTCCTTACACCTTAACTCTTGCCTATGGGAAAACTAGAAATAATGATTGAAAAACCTGGTAGCCTTCTGTCTTCTTACAACAGAATTTGAAGTCCCTTCCATAAGGAATTAGGCTTTATTTGGGACGGCCCTTCATCCATCCATCCATAGAGGTCACCCAATTTATTTTTAGCAGGCATTGGATGGAAGTCAACTCACCAACATATGAAAGATGTTCATTCTAGGGACTTGATTCTGGTTCTTAGGAACCGCTGGAGAGAAGAGGTCAGAGCTCAGAATTCTCCCTCTAGGTATGCAGGGCAATATGGTGCAACTCGAAAAAGTCATGGGTGAGGAGTTAATTCCCAAATCAAAGGCTTTGGAGAGGGATTTTGAAAGCAACAGATTTGTTCCCACTTTCTTAAATTAATCCACTACTTCTTTAGATTTAGTCAGTCTTCCGAACAGCCCTAAAAATAAAAGCCTATTATCCATGGGCAAAATTGTTCAATCTTGGCTGTTAATTCAAATGACAAAAAGGCCTGACTAGAAAGGGATTTCTCTGGAGAGTAATATTGGTGGCCCTAGGTGATGTCTCCTGAGTTCACACTATCTCTAAAAACAGGCTATTCTAGGCTTCTAAGGGCCCAGTTCCCCATAACCCTCTAGCTGCCCAGGGTATCAGCATCTTTCTGAAAAGCATAGTAAGGAGAAAAAGTAGAACCAACCTTCTAATGAATTGAGGAGTTGACAGGGTCCCGGCATCGGCATCGGAGTACAACTCTACAGGGTGCCATTCAAATTACTTTCTGTGTGAATAGTGATCTCTGGGACTATGCAGCCCTAAGAAGTAAGCTGAGGGTATGATGGAGTCTGATTTACTACTGATTAAGCCTAAATGGTCATAGTTTATTCAATGAGGAAACAAGTTGCTTAAGAAGCTAATGAATGCATAAGGTCCAAGTATTATCAGGAAGAGAAAATAATAATATTTAAATGACGATGCTGTTGTTAATACAGATAAAAATTTATCTCTTTGGCTAAATATTGCTTAATTTGCTTAAATATTGATACATGTGCAAAGAAATCCACTTTCAACCTTTGGACCCCCCTGTAGTTTAGGAGCCAATGGAATCATCTCCTGCCCTTTCTCACTTTCTCCTGGCCTTCAGTTTTACTAAGGGCAAGACTATGAGCTTCTTAGAAATAATGACATCATGTCTTTGTAGCTGCTAGCAGCTTCTTTTACAAGATAGCCTACAAAGGGTTAGAAAATGACAATTCATTTAAGAGGCAATAAAACGGGTTAACAAACATCCCAGACATACTGAACAATGTTGTGGGGATACGGAGATCAGCTCCTAACATCCATCCTGCCCTCCTCCTCATGGGTCTTCCTGTACCGCAGAAGCTGGAAATCTCAAATCTACACTTACAGGACTCCCTTGCACCTAGAGTTCCAGGTGTGATTTAAATTGGAAGGCAAAACTGAGTCAAGGCTGCGTTTTGTGCTCCTTCTACCATTTCCGCTGGCAAACACTGCGGTGGGCTCTGGTTTTCCTGTAGAGACTACTCCCCCCCCGCCCCTCTCCACCGCCAGATGCGGTGGCTTCACAGGACAGAAGCAGTTCTTTCTGTGATCTCTGCGATGCAGCTCTCAAAGTCGTATCTCAGAGCCCAACCCAGGCCTGCTTCTTCTGCAAAGCATGTAATGAAATAAATCTTCTCCATAAACCAGATCAGGTGAATTCTATTCCCAGCTATGGAACCTGACTGATTCCAAGTTCTCCCAACCTCAGTTACAACCAAAGAAATAAAAACTGCCTCTTAAAGTAGCAAAATACTTTCACAGTGCTACTTAATACTTGTGTTGGTGTCACAAAACAGGTATTCTCAACATCATAGGTTAAGGAGCAAATAAGTATAAGCCCTTAGGAAAGCAATTAGGTAATAAGAATTGAGAACTTCTAAAAGTCTATATCCCAGGAATCCTTCTTCTTAGAATCCTAATTTTAAAATATAGAAAAAAGTTGTATGTACTATGAGGTCCACTGCAGTATTATTTATAATGCTTTAAAATGGGAACAAGGGACTTTCCTGGTGGTCCAGTAGTTAAGAATCCGCCTGCCAATGCAGGGGACACGGGTTCAATCCCTGGTCCGGGAAGGTCCCACATGCCATGAAGCAATAAGCCCGTGCGCCACAACTACTGAGTCTGTGCTCTAGAGCCCACGAGCCACACCTACTGAGCCCGCGTGCTGCAACTACTGAAGCCTGTGTGCCCTAGAGCCCTCGTGCCACAACTACTGAAGTCCGTGCGCCTAAAGCCTGTGCTCTGCAACAAGAAGCCACCGCAATGAGAAGCCTGCGCACCGCAATGAAGAGTAGCCCCCGCTCGCCACTACTAGAGAAAGCCCGCGTGCAGCAATGAAGACCCAATGCAGCCAAAAAAAAAAAAAAGGAAACAAGCTAAAACTACAATCAATCATAGGGAATGTAAAATAATCACGTGTTATCCATGTGGCTTGCCCATAGCAACATGAGGGTATGTTTAATTGACTCTATTAAATTTTAAAATCAAAACAGTAAATTTTTTGTGCAGTATGATAAAAACTATCACAATAAAACATGCAAACATGCATAGAAAATATAAAGTCAATATGCCAAAATGGAAAAATAATCTTCTCGGGGTGGCGAGTCCGGGCAGCTTTTTTGAAATTTCTTTCACTTTTCTGTTTTTTTCCCCTTAACTTCTTTAATTAAAATGTACATTTTTAAATAGAAAAAAAAAACCTTTAAAAAGTTATCTCTAATACACCACCATAAAACCTTTTGTAGTTAACTTTCTACTGCTCAAATTCATCATTCCCCTCCCCCATCATCCAATATTTATTAAGCAGGCCCTTTAATGTCACAAGACTCTGCTGCCATGCATTGATTTTTATGATCTTACTGGAAAACTGCTAGGTGCATAGAATGATATCTGTGCATGGTGTCTGCATGCACATCATATATCACTTTGGATTGCCAGACAGCAAAGGAAAAACACCATAAACACTAATTTTTACTCCTAGATGGCTTAGTAATTTGCTAAATTTCCTTGTAATTGCTTCTAATGATTCATTACATTAGAGTAGAGGGGGGTGGCTATAAATTTTCCATGAAAACAAAATCTAAATACAACGCATCCAAAAATGTCTCCACAGACCCAGGTGGCAACCTGTTTTCCTTATTAGGCAAATCCGACAGACACTGGCAACACATGCTGCTTCTTAATGTGACAGAGCAGACTGAGCCGAGGAAGCAGCACGTAGAGCGCGATGCTGGCTCTGTGAGGGTGCAGCAGCAGCAGCTCTCACCACCATCATTCAGGTACGAAAGCATCTGGGGAGCTGACTTCTTCTGGGGTGGGGAGTTTCCACTAATCCCCGGCATCCTCCCCTGAGAGGCGTCAGCATCTCCTGGTAATTCAGAGCAAGGCTGGTGATTACTTCATTCATTCGTTAACTCTTTCATTCACAAAATCCGTATCAAGCACCTGCTCTGAGTGAGGCGGTGTGGGAAACAAGCTGCTCCTGAAGGGGGCTGAGGGAAGGCGATCTACAAGTAAACACCATAACCCAAGGTGGTAGACTGCCTCCCAAGGGGCACAATCGCGGCCCAATCCCAACGCTACCTGAGTTCTGTCTAGAAAGGGAACTGAAGAGCTTCAGGGAGGAGGTAGCAACGGAACTGGACCTTAAAGGATGATTAAAATTGACAGTGTATGTAGCTGCTGTAGATAACAGCATGGCAGTTCGTCGACAAGTTAACCATAGAGTTACTATATGATACAGCAATCCCACTTCTGGGTACATCCCCAGAAGAAGGGAAAGTGGGGGCACAAACAGATATTTGTACACCCATGTTCACAGAAGATTATTCACAATAACCAAAAGGTGGAAACAACCCAAGTGCCCAATGATGGATGAATGGATAAAGAATGTGATAGATCCATGTGATAGAATATTATTCAGCCTTAAAAAGAAGTGAAATTCTGATACATGCTACAACATGCATGAACCTTAAAGACATTATACTAACTGAAATGAGCCAGATACAAAAGGGTAAAATATTGTACGGTTCCACTTATTTGGGGTATCTGGAAGAGTACAATTCATAGAGACAGAAAGTAGAATGGAGGCTGGCAGGAGCTGGGCGGGGGGAGGAAATGCAGAATTCTCGTTTCAGTCAGGCAAGATGAAAAAGTTCTGGGCATGGATGGTGGTGATGGTTGCACAATAATGAGAATGCACTTAATGCCACTGAACTGTACACTTAAAAATGCTTCAAATGGTCGATTTAATGTTACATCTATTTTACCACAATTTTTTAAAGTGTTGAGAGGAGGAAGGGCACTTGAGCCAGAGCACAGAAGTGGGAGGGATGGGCTTCAGTCAGGAAACAGGGAGGAGGGCAATTTGTCTGAAAGATATTGGATTCAACAATAACAATAACAATAGCGGTAGCCATAAGTATAACTTTTAAATACTGTTTATTATCATGCCCTGGGCCCTGTACTACTTCTTTTGCTAGCATTATCTCATTAAGTCTTCTCAATGATCCATAAAGTAGGTACTTTCATTATCCCAAAGTTAGAGCTGAGAAACCTGTGGCTAAGAGAGGGCAAATAATTTGCCCCGTAAGCATCAGAGCCAAGAACTGACTGTGCCTATCTCTCCCCAGAACCCACCCTGCATGTTTTTGCCTCCTGCCAGCAATGTGGGAGAAGTGGGTTGGACCCTTGAACACCAGATTAAGGAGTTGGGCCATCATGAGTAAACAGAAGGGATACAGGAAAGAATTCTGAACAGCAGAATTATGTAAAGAGAACTTCATTCAGGGAATATCAATCTGGCAGTGAGAGATAGCAGGCTAAAGGGAAACTTGGAATTTTTCCAATGAATAAATAATGACAATCTGACTGGAGAGGCTAAGATGGGAAGAGGAGGATGGACCGAGATAGGAGACATCTTCAAGGGCTCGGGAACAGACTAAGTGTGGAGGATAAGATCAGTCTGATATTATTCTGTGGTTTTTAACACTGGGAAGATAGTGTAGCTATCAAAAACAGGAAGCCAAGGGAAGGAAACAGGACTGGGAAGGAAGAGAGCGTGCTGGGAGCATGAGGAGTTGAAAATGCTAGGAGATCTGATTGGTGGAGATGTTCCTCAGACTGTTAGAAAATGAAAGTGTCTGATGTTAGTTTCAGAAGCTCAAGCACTCAGGCAGGAAAACTATGGCAGCTAGTGTGAGGGCTGGGACCACACAGCTGAAACCTCCCCTGGATTCAAGCATTCAGGAGTTCTCAAGATGCTGGCTGGCTCCCTGCCCGCTCATCCCCCCAGTCTACAGTCTCTACCCATGCACACCAGCCCCCAATCACCCATTAAGTGATAACAAGGAATATCAGACACGAGGAAATCACAAACATGAGTAAGAAAGACCGAGATGAACAAATACAAACAAATGACCACAGAGAAACTGGAGATAATTCAGTGAACCAAAATCACTTTCACTGGTATTCTGCAAGAGATTTGAGACAAAACTGCATCCATGAAATGAGACCATGTTGCAATGATAAAAGAAAAACCAGCAATCCATAAAGAATTCTTTGAAATAAAAATGATCAGTGTCATAGTCACAATATTTCGATAGAAAATCTGGAGTCAGGGAAATAGCCCAGAAAGCTGACCAAGTAGTTAACAAGACCTAAGACTCAGTAAGAAGAGAGACCCAGATTACCAGTCCAGAAGGACCAACTTCTGACTAATCAGACACAATACAAGAACAAAAGCTCATGAGTCTGCATGTCAAAAGAGTCCACTGAGTTCCCAGCACGAGGAATGAAAAGAACCACACCTAGATACACCCTTGTAAAACCTCCACACCAACAATACAGAGATCCTGAAGTCTTCCAGAGTTAAAAAGATAGGCCACCTTCCTGGATGCCGTGGGCATGGGAGCCAAGAAGACAGTGGAGGTCACACGTGAGACACCCTCCCTGTGAAGGCTTCCGTTTAGAAGGCCTGCCTTGGGCAGCACAGACAGTCCCAGTGAGCCAGAATTTAATTCCCTCCCGTGTTTGCCTTAACTTCCAGGAGAGAACTTCCTATTTGCAGAGCACTCCATGTGGGTCTGATGCTATCAGCAGGTCAGAGTGATCAGGGAATGAAAGGAGAGTCTCTCCTCTCATCATTTCCCCAGGCTCCGCAGAGAAGGAACAGACACTGGCTCAGTGGGGACGAGGCTCTGAGTCACTGGGGTGTCTCAGTGTCTGTGACAAAGCCAGCGACCCTTGAGAAGGTAAGGAACCAAGACAGCCTTCTGACTGAGGCGTGGGGAGGTGAGAACCCCCTCTGAGAAGGGAAACACTTGCCTTTCAGCTGAGCTTCTCACACTACTGTAATTTCCTGTTCTTCTGTCTTCTCCATTCACCATAAGCTTTGGGAGAGCAAGGCCTGTGTCTTATTTAGCATTTTTTATCCTGCACTTACCAAGTCCTGGTACATAGTTCAGTAGATGCTGAGTGGCTGTCTGGACAGATGCAGGAGTGGATGAATTTCTCCTTTTGTTGGATAGAGAAGGTGACAGTGGCTGCTGGCTGGCTGTGCCTCTGAAAAGTAAGCACATTCTGCTCCATTATTAAAAGAAACTCTGTGTAATTGGGCTCCGTTGTCACTGCTAACAACAGAGAAGACCATTTTGCCTGTCATTCTTCAGAAAAATTGTGAATAATAAGTTCATATGGATTATTAAAACTTCACCTCTAAGAGAATTACACTGCAAAATATTTAAAACACAGCGTTTTCCATACCGCTACTCTTCCTCAGATGGCGTCTTTCATTCCTGCTTCCAGGACTGTCTTTCTGTGGCTGTTCCTCAACGTCTTTGCTGAAATTGTCTTTTTTGCCTGCGGCTCTAAAATACACTGACACTGGGGCTTCCCTGATGGTGCAATGGTTAAGAATCTGCCTGCCAATGCAGGGGACACGGGTTCGAGCCCTGGTCCGGGAAGACCCCACATGCCGTGGAGCAACTAAGCCCGTGCGCCACAATTACTGAGCCTGTTCTCTAGAGCCCGTGAGCCACAACTACTGAGCTCACATGCCACAACTACTGAAGCCCGCGTGCCTAGAGCCCGTGCTCCGCAACAAGAGAAGCCACCACAGTGAGAAGCCCGCGCACCGCAAAGAAGAGTAGCCCCTGCTCACCGCAACTAGAGAGCAACTAGAGAAAGCCCACACGCAGCAACGAAGACCCAACACAGCCAAAAAAATAAATATACTGACACTCACTGTGAGGGTTTCTGCTCAGATTCCCAATCTATATCCCTGCTTTGAAGCCCCATGTGGGGACTCCTCTGACTAACTCATTTCCACCACTGTTTCCCAGGGAATCCACAATCCCACTCATCATCCTCATTTAAAGCCTAAATGCTGTCTCTGCAGCTTCCCCTAAAGGACATCCTATACACAGAAGTCCAGTGCCCTTCAACCCACAGGCAAATATTTACCTCTCATGACTCACACACATTACTGGCCTCTGGCAGGAGCTCAAGTCTCCTCTTTTCACCTCCTCCTTCCCTACACGTGGATCCAGACCGAGGTATGTCAGACCACAGTTGCTGTTCCTCACGTGCACCCCCAATGCCCGTGCTCCCTGGCGTGCTGCTCAAGGTCCCCTCGTCAGCAGTAAGAAGGGACTATCCCTTTGCTTCATCTACTACGTGCGTGAACTTGTCACAAGCACAGTCTCTGTTACACTACATGTTATATTCTCCTGTTGCTCTTCCTTGTTAAAATCCACATATTCTTAGGTATGATTTAGCAATATATAATGAGACAAGGAGGCTGTCTCCAGCTGGGTCTCAGAGTTACAGCATTCGGTGAGGGAGGTGGGGAGGAAATGGAGAGGGAGGATCATCACAGTCCTATCTCCGGTCCTTAGTTTTGCACAGTCCGAAGATGATTGGCTCATCCAGAAATGACTGGATGGTTCACAGTAATCAAACTTATAAGAGACTGATGTATAAATCAGAAAGCCAGTGCGTTAATTTATAATGGCAGATAGAACTTTCTATCTGCCTATCGAAGGTCGTATCTACTCTTGAGGGACCCACCTTTCCAGGACCCTGTTGCCTAGGGTACCAAGGTAGGAGTCAGATAGTTGATAGAAGAGTATGTAATCAGAGTGAAAGCAGTGGTACAGTCTTGTGCAATATTTTGTCCAGTTTCTGAAAGGCCTGATGTATTATCCCTGCCCTTCTAAAAAAAGTTTATCTGATCAATGGCCAGATGACGCGAGTCCACTAAACACAGAGCCTTTTTCCCTTGAAGAAAACTAGATTGCACCCTCAACTCCGGCTGCCCAGCCCAGTTTTCTGCACACTCTGCCTATCTTAGCACCATTGTGATTAACTTACCAAATGAATTCTTAGATGGCTGTTTTCCTTTTTTTTTCTTTAAAGATAGATTTTATTCATTTTATTTTATTTATTTTTGGTTGTGTTGGGTCTTCGTTGCTGCACGTGGGCTTTCTCTAGTTGCGGCGAGCGGGGGCTACTCTTTGTTGTGGTGCACAGGCTTCTCATTGCAGTGGCTTCTCTTGTTGTGGAGCACGGGCTCTAGGCGCGTGGGCTTCAGTAGTTGTGGCACGTGAGCTCAGTAGTTGTGGCTCGCGGGTTCTAGAGTGCAGGCTCAGTAGTTGTGGTGCATGGGCTTAGTTGCTCCACGGCATGTGGGATCTTCCCAGACCAGGGTTCGAACCCGTGTGCCCTGCATTGGCAGGCGGATTCTTAACCACTGAACCACCAGGGAAGCCCTGTTTTTCTCTTTTATATATATGTGGCGGGAGGTGGGGGGATTGAGGGTGGTCCTCCATTCAATCACCTAAATTCAAAGGTTGGCTGGTATCTTTGTATTTCACCATTATAATGTTCATACTGTATATTTGCCATATTTAGAACCACTGACATAATCTCTGCATCTCTGTTAGTGGTTGTGAAAAACAAAAAACAACCTCCCAATTTCCACATCCAGAGTTCTAGGCCTGTCTCACCCATTACCTTGCTGTGTGACCTTGAGCAAGTTGCACACCCTCTCTGTGTCTCCTGTATAATAACTACCTTGAGAGAGAGGGGACCAAGTGATTTCTAAGGTCCCTTCCAGCTCTATAATTCAAGAATTTTATGCCTGAGATCAGTGTCCCTCTCTTTAAAAATCAGATGATTACATAACACAATGGCTCCGTCATAGGTCCTGGGTACACAGCAAATGAAAATTTGCACTGAAATTGATTGCAGAAATTAGAAAAAGAGCAATGAGATGATGCATAAGTGTCAAGAACCTTCTGAGAGGACAAGATCCTGGGCTCGACTGAAGGTCTGTCTCAGGTTCCAAGCTGACAAGTATCACCTACAATGACAAGCTGCTGGGGGTGGAGGACTTTTTTATGACTAACAAAAAAGGCTTCGAAACACTTGGATGAAAGGTACTATATAAGGACTAAATACTCTAATTGGGCCTTTTCTGTCTCATTATTTGCCAGTGAAACTAATCCTGCTGATCTCTAGATAACAGGGGAATTTAGAAATAGAATTCCATGCTCAGATAAAATCCAAGTACTCACCCTTGACCATTAGTAAGTGTTACATGAATGAGAATCGGTGTGTCCTCTTTCCGCTTAACTACAAAGTGTCCCTTTGGAGCTCACATTTCACACCCCCATATAAAATGCACTTTGCTAAAATGTTTACTGTGGAGTGGGGCTCTTATAGAAGGGAGCTGAAGAGGCGAGGGCTGTGTGCAAACACGCGGTGGGGAGTCTGGATGGGTTTACAGTAAGCGCAAGCATCCCACTGGGACTGCAGCCTTTTACCTCTCACCAGGGGGAGGAAGGCTGGGTGTGTGTCTGCCATTGACCAGGTGCTGCAGCCCCAGAGATCAATTCAACACTAATGAGGGCTGCAGCTGGGAACAGAGAGGAGCCAGTGGGGCTTTGCAGGTAGCTAGGCTCACTGCAGACACGACAGAAGCACAAGAAATGGCGACCACTGTGTCTGTCCACCTCACCTTTGGGCACTGCAAACTCGAAGATGGGTAATACAAGCCAGTAGTGAAGGCCTAAAGCAGAGGTTTAGACACAGGCTGCTTTCCTGGTTGAAATGGAGGTCTTAACTAATTCATCAGCACAGGGCACAACCAGCACCAGAGATGGCAAATAAGGGAAAGAAAGATGATTTTCTAAGACTACCTGGCCTTGAGAACATTGAAAAGAATTCAGCCAGGAAAAGGAAAAAGTGACATTACTTACAGCTACTGCTCATCTTTCGTAGCTCAAAAATCAAGAGCCCATGACCCACGGGAGAGATCTTGCCCAGTGCTGTGCTTTCCTTGCTTGACACAGTACTGGCTCTGTGTTGTGTTTCATTCTGTTCTAATTTCGAAAGTCTCTGGTGAGTTATCAGGGCTGCAAGTTTGTGCACGTCACAGTGTGGCAGTTCCCAACTGCTCCCCCCATTCACCAAATGCCCCAGGGCCCCCTGACCCTCAGCGACATTTCTGCTACCTGGCTTGTCCCTACAGGTGTCTAAATTGTCTAAATTTGACACCGAGATGTAGAACATCAAGATTTCTCAGTAAAGGTAGGAAAGGGTCTATGGACTAGAGAATGACAGTGTTCTGCCCTTGAGGGCTGTTTGCAGGAGGTGGTAGATGTCCCTTCCCTGGGAGCCCTTCACATTATGGAAGAGTTTCGCCTTGGAAGGATGAGTTGTCCAATTGCATCTGAAGTGGAAGCCAAACTAGATGTATTCTTTTATATATATACGATATATACAGTTTTATTGAGATATAATTCAGAAATCACACAATTTACTTATTTAGGGCATACAATCCAATGGTTTTTAGTATATTTACAGATATGTGCAACCATTATCATAGTCAATTTTAGACCTTTCTCATCAACTAAAAAAGATACCCTGTATGTTCTAGCACTCACTCTCCCTCTGCCCACCCCAGGCAATAATTAATGTACACTCTGTCTCTGTAGATTTGCCTATTCTGGACATTTCATATAAACAGAATCACGTAATATGTGATGTTTCGTGGCTGGCTTCTTTCACTTAGCATACTGTTTTCAAAGTTCTTCGATGTCATAGCATGAATCAGAATTTCATTCTTTTTATGGCCAAATAATATCCCATTTTGTGAATATACTGGATTTTATTTACCCATTCATCAGTTAGTGGACATTTGGGTTGTTTCCATTTTTTACTATTATGAATATGCTACTATAAACATTCTTGTATAAGATTTTATGTGGACCTATGTTGTCATTTAAGTATATATTGAGGAGTGGAGTTGCTGGGTCACACGACAACTCTCTGTTTAACCATTCGAGAAACTGCCAGACTGCTTTCAAAAGTGGTTGCACCATTTTACATTCCCACCAGCAATGTGTGAGGGTTCCGATTTCCCCTCATCCTCACCAACACTTGTTATTATCAGACTATTTTTATTATACCCATACAGCTGGGTTTGAAGTGGTCTCTTTGAGGCTTTGATTTGCAAGAGGTTGAGCATATTTTCATGCGTTTATTGGCTCTTTGTATATTTTCTTTGGAGAAATGTCCATGCCGATCCTGTGTCCATTTTTTAATGAGTTATTTGCTTCTTATTATTGAGTTTTAAGAGTTCTTATATATTTTGGATCCAAGCTCCTTATTGCAAGTATAATTTGCAAGTATTTTTTCCATTCTATGGATTATCTTTTCACATCCTTGATCGTATCCTTTGATACTCAAAGTTTTTAATTTTGAAGACATCCAATTTATCTATTTTTTCTTTTGTTGCTCATGTTCTGGTGTCATATTTATGTTCCATTGCCAAATCTGAGGTCACAAAGGTTTACCCCATGGTTTCTAAGAGTTTTATAGTTTATAGCTCTGAAATTTAGGTTTCTGATCTACTTCGAGTTAATTTTTATAGTATATGATATAAGGGTCCAACTTCACTCTTCTGCATGTGGCTATCCAGTTGTCCCTGCATCATTTGTTGAAAAGACTATTCTTTCCCTATTGAATGGTCTTGTCACCCTTACTAGGTTTCTTTTAAGATCTAAGTCTGTGACATAGATGTCCCCACATTCTTAACCTTCAGAAGTCATCCCTCCCTTTAATACCATTTAGTATAGCCAAAGTTCCTACCTTTCATGCATGCAGAAATGTCATTTTTAAAATCAGGTTTTCCTCAAGTCTTCCTGAGAGCCCCCAGGACATGCTTAGGTGTCCCATGATTCTGTCCTAATGGCCACTTGTCCTGAAATGCAGCCATCTCTCTCTCTGCCCCCCCAGTTCTTGCCATTTTGTCATGGCTTATGATTGTTGCCCCTCTCCTTGGATTTCTGGGCCCCAAGCATGGCCACAAGCCTCACTCTTAATTGCCAGAACACAGCTAAGTCTATGCAGTAACACCTAACACAATTTTACTGAAGGCCTGGGGTAAGCAGGAAGAAATTACCACACAGGAGACAATAACACACAATTGGATATGGGGTATTGCTGTCCTACGTTCCACCTTGCTATCCACAAAGCATCCACTGGCAATCTCCCACCTTGGTCCTCTGGTCATCACCCTAGTGCCAGTATCAGCAGACTTCCCCCAGATAAGTGTGTCCTTCACAAGTCCCCCAACTCTCCCTTTGCCTGAAGGAGGAGAAAATCTTTTCTTTCTCCAAGTCATCATCACTATAATTGAGCAAAGAAGTAACTCTGGTCACAGCAAGGATTTTTTAAAAATATTATTATGGAGAACAGTTTATGTCCTCTTTATCTTAAATACTCTACCTCAGAAAAAGATCCGGCTTTAACTTTGCAGAACTGAGGAATTCACAAAAATGTCATTCCCAAATCAAAAGAGCTGTCTGCCCTCAGGTGGGAAGTCAGTGTCTACTTCTAGCTGAAACAGAAACTTCTGGTCACTTTGAAATTGTGGATACTGACCCTCCCATCCCTATCCCAGCCATAAAACTGGACATCAAGTATTGGGGTACAGTCTCTGGGAACTCTGTTACTGAACCTGGTGTATCACATTGCTTTTCCTTAGCTCTACTGTTGATTCTCCAATTAGAAATATTCTTATGTAAAAAAAAAATTTTTTTTAAAAAGGTTATGTCTTATTTCAAATTTGGGCTTCAAGAAAATATATTCTTACCTCTGATATGCTATCTTTAAGCTTTTTTGATAATCTCCCTTATGGTTCTTTCTGGTAAGTAAATGAGAATCACTTAGTAGTTCTAATATTGTCCTACTAAAGCAGAAAGGCAACCACATATGTCAATAGGCAAATCGGTAGAAAATTGAGAAAACCTAAATGCCTTTAACAAGAATGATGTGACTATAAGTGACATGCATTTGTGTGTGTGTGTGTTTTTTTTTAAATATTTATTTTAATTAAATTTATTTATTTATTTATGGCTGTGTTGGGTCTTCGTTTCTGTGCGAGGGCTTTCTCTCTAGTTGCGGCAAGTGGGGGCCACTCTTCATCGCGGTGCACGGGCCTCTCATTATCGCGGCCTCTCCCGCTGCGGAGCACAGGCTCCAGACGCGCAGGCTCAGCAATTGTGGCTCACGGGCCTAGTTTCTCCGCGGCATGTGGGATCTTCCCAGACCAGGGCTCGAACCCGTGTCCCCTGCATTAGCAGGCAGATTCTCAACCACTGCGCCACCAGGGAAGCCCCTGTGTGTGTGTTTTTTAATCCAGATAAACTTCTGAGTTATTTAGTCCAGTATTATTTGGAAGGGAAGTGGAACTAATTTTTAACAAAATATATTTTACTTGGGCCGCTATAAAAATAAATTTGAGGAAAAAAAAAAAATCTTGAAAGTAGACAGTTAATGGCAATTATCTCCTAGATCTAAAAACTGCTTTACAGGCAAATTGAATGCTGGCAACTCTGTTAAAAATAAATAATGTTCTTTTTGCTCCAAAACAAGGATTGATCCTCCTCAATTCTTCATTATTAAAATTCAGAAAAAAATAGAACTACTTCCTATTCTGAGTAATTTATATCCTTATATCCCAAATGCCTTTAAGAGAGTATCTAGCATAGGGTAGAAACCTAAACAAGAAATTGTTGATTTAAATAGAGTGGAAATGGGAATGTTCTCAAGTATGCCTCTGTGTGTATGCTTTGTGGAGGTGAGGCAGCCCAGCTCCTCTACAAAATAGGCCTTCACCTACTTCCTGTGGGTGGATTTGATGTGAATGGTCCTCATTACCCAAACTTTATATAATAATTCTATAATGTTCGATAAAATAAAACCTTCTTGGACTGAATAGTTTTAATAGCCAGATTGCTTACAAGATACTCCAGGCTAGCTAGGATTTTGCAGGGATATCCGTGCAGATGTGTTACTGGGGAATGAACAAGCAGGAAGCAAAGCCTGTGCAGGCAGCAAAGGGTCTCTCCCTGGAATCAGCAGAGATGGAAGCGGGGCAGTTCGGCCCTCTCACTCCTCCTCAGTGACCCCAGAGACCCCCAACATGAGAGCTGCATCATACAGAAATGGCTCCCATGGCCCTTTCCTTTCTGGTCTCCTTTGGTTTCCCCAGTCCTGACATTATTTGCATTCAAGTGATGTTTCCTGAACCTTGGCTCTGTACTAGGTTGTGGGTATACGTGGGTGCAAGTGCAAGCTCACAATATAGTGTTCATGCAGGATTTTAAGGCCAACGGTCTACCAAAAAAGCTCTGCTCAAGGGAGCATGAAGCACTGAAAAAAGATGGGTTTGTAATCGCTGGTGTAACATGGTATTGAAAGCCATGGACATGGATGAGTGTGTCTAAAAAGAGTATAGGATGAGAAAGACAGGGCTTCAGGATAAGGCCCCCAGGAATATCCAAATCTAACTGCTGATCAGCTTCCCAGTATCCATCCTCCCCTTCTTCCTTAGTAATAGGGCCCTGATTATTCAGTTAAAAGACACTATCTCCCAGCATCTGTTATAGCTGGGAGGTCAACAGAATGTGGACCAAGGGGTTGTGTGGGGCTTACAAGAAGCCTCTCTAATGACTCACCTAGAAGGTACAACATTTTGCCTTTTCTCCCTGCCTTTAGATGCCTCCTGGCATATGGATGTGATGGCAGCCATCTTGGACCATGAGGTGACCTTGAGGATGCTAGGATGCTGAAACAGAAAGATAGATATTGAATTCCTGTATGGCCTATCTTTGAGCTTCCTTGTTTGTAAAATAATTACTCTTCTATCTTATTTAAGCTACTATTTTTTTTCTGTTAAGTACGTCCAAACTCGATCCTACCTGGAAAAGTAAGGCAGAAAAGGATGAGTCAAGAATAAAGAAAATGAAGGAGCAGTCATTGAGGAAGGAGGGAAAACAAAGAGAATGTCACAGAAGCTAGTGGGACAAAAGTATTCCAAGAATCAGTGAATGCTGAAAAGTGCCAAATCCTCCTGAGAGAGCAAATAAGGTAACACTAAAATATGTTCCTAAATATCCATTGGACTTAGTGGCCTAGAAGTCATGGGTGACTTTTATGAGACTGTACAGGTTCATGACTGAGACGGAAACCCGTTTGGAGTGGATTGAGTGATGAGAGGCAAGGAAATGGAGATCACAGTATAGACAAACCTTTTGAGAAATCTGGCTGTGAAGGAGAAGCCAAAGATAGAGTGGAGGCTGGACGGGGATGTGAATGGGGCCAAGAAAGGACATTTCTAAGATTGGGGGGACTTGAACCCGTCTTAAGAGGAGCCAGATGACAAGGAGATGTTAAGTATATAAAGGTGGGAAGGAGTGTCAATCCTTGTCCAGACCAGGTGCTATGGCTCCTCACTATAAGCACCTCCTCACAAGTGCCCTCCACTTCCTTTCCTGTCTCCCCTTGTGTCTGGAGCAAACCCCATTCCAGAATGAACCCGACAATCTTCATGCCTTCACCTGAACAACCGCTGGAGAAAATCACACAGCTGCGCTGACGGGCTCCATCTAAGAAGCATTCTTCCCCACTCTGAGTATTTCAAATCTTCTTTCCTCTCCTCCAATCTCCACAGTTGCTTCCCCACCTTCAGTTGGCTGATGGCCTGACCTCAGCTTTACTGGAAAATGGAGAGCATTAAAGATGATTAAAAAAATGTTTTTTCACTTCAAACCTTTTCAAGGATTAAACAGTTTGTTTTTCACCCACACCTCCTTGTCACAGATACACATCTCATTTAGGCAATTTGGGAGATGCACATTGCCTGAAAGAGGGTGGCTGCAAGCAGTAAAGATGATTTTTTGTTTTTCAAAGTTATTTTATAGACAATAATCTGGAGAGAAAAGGCTTTGGGTTTGTAAGTTTACAAACTTTTTGAGTTTTATAGATCTTGGCCAGAGACATATGGAAATGTGTGTGCATGTTTTGGATTTCACAATGATGGCGGTTGCGGGGTGAGGGGGAGGCGGGGTGTGTGCTATGTGACTCCCGCACAATGAGAAATTATCCTGCCCCCGTGGCCAATAGCATCCCCATTCTGGTACTTCCCTGCCCAGTTTTGATAATGAACAGACAAGGGCCTGAGAAAGGGATGGTTATCAGGGGCTCAGATCCCTCAGGAATGAGGATTTGGGTAACATCACCAGATAAGTCACTGAGACCAGTAGAGGTGAGAGCTGAGGGCAAGGGGAATTTGGGACAGATAGTAGAGGAGGGAGAGTGTGAGTATCACTTGCAGCCCTGAGACCGAATGCAGCAACAGGGGCTGTAGTGTGTCCTTCTAACCTCATTCTTCTAAATTTCCTCTCCCAAAGAGAGGCCCACTGGCAACCTGGAAGAGCTACTCTTTGAACATATATGAAGTGGATCTGGACTCTGGCGGCCAAGGAGGTGTGGACCTGCTCTCCCTTTAAGAAAGAATTTGCTGTTCTGATGCAAGGAGTCCTGGAACTAAGAGCCCCCGGCTGCTGGACCTTTGAGATCTTCAACAGTGCAGGAGGCGAGGCCATGCTCCTCTGGCAGCCCCCAGCCAACTGCTGAGCATGGTGGGGGTCAGAGGGTTTGGCCATCTCTGCCCAAAACAAGTCTCCTGTAATAGGCGTCTTTGCTCTAGAGCTCACGTTGGATTGGCTCTGTCTGACCTGCATGAGTTTGGAGTCTCTCCCTGCCTAGTCCTTCTTCACTTCTTTGCCTTCTCTAGGTGTCAGAATAGCACCACAGTCTGAAGGCTCCCTCCCCATCGACCTTTCACAGGCTTTACTCCTCAATACACTTCTTGCACTCCCAACTCTGGCTCAGTGCCTGCTTCCCAGATTGACACAGATGGTTAAAGAATATGAGACCCAGGACGCAAGGATACAATTCTGTCACCCTATACCAATTCAGGACTAAGCCTTGTGGATTATTCTTTCTCAATGCGTGATGTGTCTGTTCTTCTGTTCCATTTTCATTACAAAGTTTGAGGCTTTACCACAATTTGCCTTCATATTTATTTATTTAAGTCATGTTTAAGATTATTTTAAAAATAATACAATGTAAATTCAAACAACACAGAACTAAAATTATCCTTTTAAATTCCAGTCCTAATCCCCAGAGTTAACCATTAACTTGTATATTCTTCCAGATTGATATATATTTCTATATACAAATGGGATTATAGTAAACACTGTTATGCAACCTGCTGGGTATTTTTAACTTAAAACTATTATTTTGGACATGTGAACATCTTTCCATATCAATATATGTATCTCTACTTCATTCTTTTTAACAGCTGTTATCATATTTAGTTAATAAGTCATGTCATTGAAGAACTTTTATTTCTAGGATTTGGCTATTATAAATAAGGCTTCGGTGAATCTCCTTGTATTTAGTTTCTGGGAATTGATGTTCCATGTCTACCCATTTTTTATGGGAGTGTTTATCTTCTTCATACTGATTTCTAAGAGTTCTTTAAATGTTAAAGAAATTAGCTCATTTTCTGATATGTGTTACAAATATTTTTCTCAGGTTTGTTGTTTATCTTTTGACATTGCTTGTGGTATGTTTTTCTCTATAAAATTTAAAATGTGTACATAGTCAAATTTATGAGTATTTTCTGTTATAGATTTTAGGTTTGGAGTTGTGCCTAGAATGACCTTTTCTTTTCTCTTTTTTTTTGAATGACCTTTTCTATGCCAATATTATGAAAAACAAATCATCTATATATTTTTCTAGTACATTCATAGTTTTAAGTATTAAAATTTTTTTCTGGCATTTATTTCCGCATAAGTGATCTAGTTTTATTTTTTCCCAAGTGGCTGCCAGTAATTCTAATGCCATGTATTAAACGATCTATCTTTCTCCAGTGATTTGAAATACCACCTTTACCACACTCTAAATTCCCACAGTATTTCTTAATTACTATGCTCCCCAGCCCCTTAGGATCCTTGCAGAACCTGTGTTAATCGGCCATATGTGAAAATAACAAATGAGATAAACAGCAGAATGGAAACATTGACCTAAATGTAAGTCAATAGGCAAGGTCTCTGAGGTCCTCAACACTTTTACAGAGTGTTCTGTCTAAAGTTGAAAGAGATGGTCCACATCTTCAGTGGGTGCCAAGCAAGCAAGCAAGAGGGCACAGATAGGGGCAATCTGGGTTCTTGTTGCTCTCTTAATGTGAAATCCTTCCCATTAGAGTTCTTGGATTGTATGAAAGCGTGGTAGTTTTTAATGAGTGCATAACCCCAGCAAAGCTTTCACTTCAAAGCCTGTTGCTATTACAGCCGCTGCATTAGTATAGTAAGTAGGGGGATCAGCTGCACACGAGAACTTTGAGTGTCTTATGGCCTCCCTCTGCCGCAAGACAGCCTTTCTGAAGGTGATTGCAGACGGACACGGCCCCGCATCTTTGAAGTATGCTCAATGCAGAATCAATTCAGGAACTCACAGATACTAGTTATCAGCCTGTGTTTATTCACTTCGCAGAGAAGGGTTTAATTAATGTAATACATACTGGTCAATGCTTTGCTTTTAAACTTTACCTTTGGCCCATCAGCAGATCAATACGTATTTTAATCTTCTTCTGTTTTAGAACTGGTTTTAAGACTCACGGCAGAGGCCCAGATTTCACAATCATTAATTGCTATTATCAGCCCCTTTCATTTCTTAAACATCAGCAGTTTCTTAAAATTCTGCTTTCATTCCTCTACTAAGTTATCCCTTCTTGTTCATCACTTGGTTCTGTGGTGTCTTTCAACCAAGTACAGAGTTTACAACTAGCCAATAATGGGAAGAAAAAGAATAGCCTGAAACTCTCCATTGATTAAACAGTCTATCTCAACAGCTGCACACAAAACTGAAAAAGTAGTCTGGCCACTTCTTGATGGATGTTATCAAGTACTTCCAAGGCTCCAGGTGGGTCTGCCCAACAGTAGAGGACTCATTTCGTTTTCTCTCTTTTAACTAATTACTGAATTATCACCTTTTGGTGGCCAATTATTCTACATATCACAGTATAACTTCTTTCTTCCCAAATTGTCAGTATTTTCCAGTATATCAAAGTTGGGACAGCAGGAGAATCTGCCATTCCCTCACTGCCTAATTCGGGCAAGTCACAATCTCTGTGGATCTAAATATCCTCATATGTAAAAGGGAATCACAATAGCAAATTTTTGGAAATTATGAGATAATATGAATAGAGTATTTTTCACAGAGCCTGGCTGCCAGGACATATCCTAATAAGGAACTGTCCCTGTTAACAGTATTGTTATCACTGGCGTCTTGTCGACTAAATAAAGGGTACTAACTGAATGTAGGAGTACTCTTACTAAATGGTCAGCTGCATTCCCAGCTGCAAATGCATCTCTCACTCGACTAAGGAAGAAAATGAATTTACGTGACGCATCAAACAGTCTTTTTAGCTGGTGTATTGCATTATTTCAAGCAAGACTATTTCCATTTGCCACATTATGGAACCTCCCTTCTTATACTGCTCTTTGTATACAAATTCCTTTGCTATTTTTATAGAGTTTATTTTATTCTAAACATAAAATTATACATGTTCATCATAGAAAATATAGAAATACAGAAAAGTATGATGAAGAAAATAACACTTATAAAGAAAATAAAAATTATTCATAATCCCACTTCTGGTAGTATTTTGGTGCGTTTTCTCTCAATTACATACCAATGCAGCTATATAGATTTTGTATATATGTAGAAACAAATCAAAATCATTTTGCATATAGAAGTAATTCTACTTAAAAATAGGCTTGGTTCTCAAATGTAAATCCATTTGTGCAAAAGTCCATAGTGACTTTAAACTTATCACAACATGTGTTGTTGGGTAAAATCAGCCCATTTTGTTCTGTTGTGTGGCTTAATTCACATCTATAAAAGACTGTGAGTGGAAAGTCTATAAAAAGAGCAGCTTCTATATACAGTTTTACGTCCTATCTTCTTGATCAAACACCAAATCATGAGAATTTTGCATGTGAAATTTGCATGAGAACAATGCAATAAGTATTCTATGAAACTGTGATTCTCAATATTGCAGAATACATTGTTCTATGAATACAAAATTTATTCGACAATCTCTTATTTTGCTTTTACAAATAACCATGTGACACACATCACACAGAGAAATCTTAGTGTATATCACTGGCCATTTCCTTAGGAAAGAGTCCTAGAAGTTGGAGCAAGGGTAATGAAATCGTTTAAGGATTATGATATATAAGGCCAAATGCTTTCCAGCATGATTGTACTTATCTACACACTACTCACAGTGGCACTATTACTGGCACAAAGTTATCATCGTTTTAAAAATCCTCTCTGGTTAGACAGGCATGACGATGTATTCCCTTCCTTCCATTGTGGTATGCTTTCGGAGCCCTGGATGTCTATTCTTTCTCTAACCATTATAGGTCGTAGGACTCCAAATGATCTGTAGTAGCTCACATTTGTCCGAGGGCCATGGCTCCACTGGCATTACCTTCTTTCTTGTCTTGTTGCCCACCTGGGCTTGACCATTCCAAAGCCGTACTGACCAGTTTTGCTTGATGTGAGACTACACAGCTGTCTCTTCTGACACCAAGGACTACAAATTCCCCTCGTTTCTACTCTGCCACAGATTGGAAAGGGCTACTTATGTTGCCTCAATGGTTCTGGTTGGGAGGATTGTTTCTGAGCTGAGTTTCTGGTTTCCCTACTTCAAATTCCCTCCTTATGTTGCAGCAGAGGTAAAGCTGTCACAGTAGTGCTTAGTTTCCAAAGTCCAACACACACACACACACACACACACACACACACAATTTTAGTTCTTGTCTTCCTACCTAGGGGTGAATAAACATAAGTGAAGTGATTATTATAGATTGCTCTGATCACAGGCAATCACATCCATCTCAATGAGCAGATTATTATAACTCCTTACACAATTATCCAGCACCAAAGAGATTTCCCAAACAGTATTCAACACGACGGTTTATCCAAGAACAACTGCCTGTGGGACTTTGGGAACAAGAACTGAGGATCCCTTAAAAGGTGCTAAATTCCTAATTGCTGCTTTCCTAGATATTCTCTACATACTTCAGAGATACACACACACACACATGCACACACACACACACGTTACAAAATCCATAATACAAACTGCATAAAATATAATAAATATTGCATATTACCAGGTTTCAAGCATGAAGAAGAGAGTGTCGAAAATAAGAAAACAGTAAAAATTTCATCTCTTAAGAAAGAACTTAGAAATTAAAAACATACGAAAAAAAAGATAGGAAGAGGACTCCCATTTGCCTGGCAAGTATTGTGTTCCAAGTACTCTGTGGTTGAGTTCACCAAGGGACAGACGACTGGGGGGAAAAGAGAGCAGACATAATGACACAACCTCACAAAGTATTCATTATTTATGGGAAAAGAGGAAGAGGAGCCAGAAAAGAAGAAGAATCTATCAAGAAAAAGTAGGAGGATAACCAACATCGCATATTTATGTGGAAGTTGAAATAGGAGCTTCAAGAAAGCAGGGACATATATATGTGTTAGCATGGGGATGTATGTATATGTATAGCTGATTCACTTTGTTATACAGCAGAAACTAACACACCATTGTAAAGCAATTATACTCCAATAAAGATGTTAAAAAGAAAAAAAGAAAGAAAGAAAGAAAGCAGGTACAAGTCCATAGTTAAGCACTGCACAAGAAGTCAAGGACAAAACCTGACAGAACTAGGTGGGATATATGGGTAGGACCTTCAAGGGAGAAAGAAAGTTCATGTTTCTTGAGTGACTTTTCTGGAGATGCCCATGATTTCCTCTTCACCCCACACCACTTTCTCATAGAATCTACCGTGTTCCCCTCCATCTCCATCTCTTCCCGTTGCCTCTGCTGAGCAGGTAACAGCCCAGAGGGGCCCCTCTCTGGACACCAATGACTATAGGGAAGTGGACCACAAGAATCGAGAGTGTCAAGCTAAGATCTTTTTGGTTCCTAAACTGGAAAATCATGTGACACGAAGCCAAGGTGGCCAGGCCTGCGCCACATGGAAACAGCTGAGACAGCCAGTCAGCAAGGGAGAGGAGAAGAAGCAGATGTGCAGAGAGCAACAGTGATGCGAGAACAGGGAGCCTCAGGAACAGATGAGAGAGAAAGACTCTGCTTCCTCTGGAGGCTGGGCTGCACTCCTTGCCCTGGAGTTCCATGAATTACCCCCCTTTCCTTCCAATGATTTTAAGTGGGATTTGGTGCCTCATAATCAAATTACCCCTATTGGAGACAGTGACTACTCTGTGTCATTGAGCTGTGTGCTAAGTATTCTCTCACAGAATGCTCACAAGAGCCCAGCAAAATAGGTGTCATTATCTCCCTTTTCCCTGCGAGGAATCTGAAGTCCATGAGTTTAAATGATGTGCCTAAGGTCACACAGCTGCTGAGTGACTTTGGTTCTAAATTCTCATACTACCATGCTGGACCATAAACATGACACAAGCTCAATTACTGCTGATTGAGAAGGAGTCCTCAGAAGTGCAGAAAGGCTATGTCTGTGCTCTAATCTCTTCCTTTATATTAAGTTATAAACAGAACACCTTAATTTGCGTTACTTATGCATTAGCATTCAGTATGCTGTATGAGAGAGGAAGTGTGTCGGAGAGAGACAGAGGCTCGGAAAAAGAAGTTTGTATTCTCCTGGTTCATGAAATACACTACAACTACAATATGAAATTTATCAGAAGTTCTTAGAGACTCTTAACAGAAGTATAAGCCTTTTCAGTTATTAAAAGGATTGAAAGCTTTTTATGGTGCATGAAAAAGACAAACTCCTCCCTTTCAAATTATTCTACTTTATAGTACAATTCCTTTAGCTGGGAGGACAACTTCAGACGCTTTTTCAAATAACCTCAACCATTTAAAATGTACCTTTAGGAAGTCATGCTGAGAGTATATGGAAAAGAGACAGACAGAGTCAAAAAAGGGGGGTGGGGAAGGGGAAAGAAGGAAGAAGAAAAGGTAAGACATTGTTTCCTAAGTAGTAAGAATCTCCCAGTTGTTCTGGCCTACTTTAAAATGAGCTGGGTATTTCTATCCACAAAGAACACCTAACATTGTTTAGGTAGCTACAACTGAAAAATCTTCCTGTCCACTCCAGACAGATCTCTCCACCTGTCATCCCCATCACACATAAATCAGGACCACTTCCATTAACTACATTAACCACTTACATTAACTTTCACTGAAAGTTAGGATGTTGTCTTAGCTCAGGCTGCTATAACAAAATACTATAGACTGGGTGGCTTAAACAACATTTATTTATCACAGTTCTGGAGGCTGAGAAGACCAAGATCAAGGTGCCAGCCAATTCAGTTCTTAGTGAGGACCCTCTTCCTGACTTGCAGACAGCCACCTTCTCATTGTGTCCTTACATGACGGAAAAAAATGATCTCTCTCTCTCTTCTTTTTCTTCTAAAGCCACTAATCCAATCATGGGAGCCCTACCCTCATGACCTCATCTAACCCTAATTACCTCCCAAAGGCCCCATCTCCAAAAGATCACACTGGGGTCTATGGTTTCAACATATGTATTTTGAGGGGATACAATTCAGTCTGTAGCAGAACTTTGAACTATTAAAAGAAACTACTGAACTATTAAAAGAAAAAAAAAATGTAAGCAACACCCCAGAATATCAGCCATGATATTACAACAGGATGCAAATATCTACCCAAGTAGAATGAGAACCTTTAAACAAACACCAAGGAACTTCTATACTTTAGGAAGTTTGGAGAAAAGATCTTTGAAGATGGTTTTAGGCATCTTAAACCATGAGAAATGATGTTTAAGCAAAGAGTTTTAGTAGATCTTCATTGAGAGAAGATCAAATTGGAAAACATGGGCATGGGGGGGAGCAGAGGCCTTACAGGTAAGCCACTGTCCCAGGAACAGAATCCAGATGCTGAGGATGCTGAGAGGAGGAAGGTCAGCTGCTACATCCTCTCTCTGGGCCATGTGCTAAGGAGACCCCTGGGACTGGGGGAAGTTCAAGAACTCTGACTTGAGACCAGTTTAAAAATCGATCCTGGAACCTTGGAAATCCTGAATACAACATGTAATTTCAGAAATTCAGTTGTTGCTTGAATTCAGTTTGGGGGGATAATTATTGTTGTTTTTGGAAAACCTCTTCCATAGACCTTTTGGTTCTACAAAAGTAAAGCCAAGATCCTAATTTGAAATAAAAAATTTCCAGAAAACATTAATTGCTTTGTATAATTCTATCTAAAACTCTCTTTATTATGGGTGCAGTTGTCTGTCGGCAGACTGTGGTTAGGAAGTAGGCTGGAAGGAAAGCTGAGATTACTTTCCTCACTCTTTCTAGGACTCACTGTACGGGGAGAGTACATGGACTCCGAGTAGAGGAGACACACAGCAGAGCACACGCATTGTCAAGAAGTAAGGTGGCCTCTGGGACATGGCAGCAGACCAGGAGAGTCACTCTGTGGCAGGGCTTTTCCTAAGAACACTGGGAGTCTTCATATTTATTACCCTTTTAAGATTTTTCTCTTCTCTGATAAAATTCCCTTCAATTATTCTCACACCTTCATTAAAGTTTTGCTAAACATTATAGCTTGGTCTTAGTAAAGAGATTAAATAGTCAAAAAATTATTAAAATAGTAAATTTTATGTTATGTATATATTGCCACAATTTTATCCCACAAAGAAAAGCCCAGGCCCAGATAGGTTCACTCGTGAATTCTATTGAATGTATAAAGAAAAATTAACATCAATCCTTCCCAAGCTTTTCCAAAAAATAGAAGAGGAGGGAGAATTTCCCAATTCATTTCCTGTGAGCCCAGTATTAACCTAATACCAAACCAAAAAAAAAACCCCTTCAGACCAATATCCTTTATAAACAGAGATGCAAGATCTTCAACAAATCCTAGCACATGGAATCCAGCAACATTACCAGCTGAGATTTATCCCAGGGACACAAGGTTGGTTTAATATGTGAAATTTAATCAATGGAACACATCACACTAATAGAATAGGGGCCAAAAACCACATGATCATCTCAATAGATGAAGACAAATCATTTGGCAAAAAGCTGATCCTAAAATTCAGATGGACATGCAAGGGATAGAGAATAGCCAAAACAATCGTTAAAAGAAAATTAAAGTTGGAGGACTCACATGTTTCAAAAGTTAATTTCAAAGCTATGGTAATCAAGACAGTGTGATTCCGGCTAAGAATAGATATATATAGATCAATGGAACAAAAAAGAGAGTCCAGAAACAAGACCTTATACTTAGTCAAATGATTTTTGAAAAGAGTGCCAAGACAACTTAATGGAGAAAGAACAGTCTTTTAACAAATGGTGCTGGGACAACAGAATTTCACATGAAAAATAATAAAGTTGGACCCCTACCTCACACTATATACAGAAATTAACTCAAAATGGATCACTGACCTAAATGTAAGAGCCAAAACTATAAAACACTTAGAGGAAAACATGAAGTAAATCTTTGTGAACTTGGGTTAGGCAATGATTTCTTAGCTATAACATCAAAAGCACGTCACAAAAGAAAAAAATAGGTAAATTGGACTTAACCAAAATCAAAAACGTTTGTGCTTCAAAGGACTATTAAATAAGTGAAAAGACAACCCACAGAATGGGAGAAAATATTTGCAAACCATATACAAGGAACTTGTATCCAGATTATATAATGAACTGTTACAACTCAAGAATAAAAAGACAATCTGCATTTCCCTGATGATTAGCGATGTTGAGAATCTTTTCATGTGTCTGTAGGTCCTCTCTGGAAAATGTCTGTTCAGCTCCTCTGTCCATTTTTTTTAATCGGGATGTTTGGCTTTTTGATATTAAGTTGTATAGGTTCTTTTTACATATTGAATATTAATCTTTATCAGAGGTATAATTTGCAAATATCTTCTCCCATTCAGTACATTGGCTTTTCGTTTGTTGATAGTTTTCTTCACTGTGCAAAAAGTTTTTTTAGTTTGCTGTAGTTCCATTTGTTTATTTTTGCTTTTGTTGTGCTTGCATGAGGAGACAGGTCCAAAAAATATTGCTAAGACCGATGTCAAAGAGTGTACTGTGTCTGTTTTCTTCTAGGAGTTTCATGGTTTCATGTCTTACATTCCAGTCTAACCCATTTTGAATTTATTTTTGTATATGGTGGAAGACGGTGATCCAGTTTTCTCAGCACCATTTGTTGAAGAGACTGTCTGCTCTCAATTGTCTATTCTTGCCTCCTTTGTCATAGATTACTTAACCTTATATGCATGGGTTTATTGGGCTCTCTATTTTATTCCATTGATTTATATATGTCTGTGATTATCAAAAAGACGAAAAATAACAAGTGTTGGCAAGGATGTAGAGAAAAAGGAACCCTCATGCACTGTTGGTCGGAATATAAGTTGGTGCAGCCACTATGGAAAATAGTCTGGGGGTTCCTCAAAAATTAAAAATAGAACTACTGTATGATCCAATAATTCCACTTCTGGAAGATATATGCACACTTATGTTCATTGCACCATTATTTACAGTAGTCAAGATATGGAAACAATCTAAGTGTCCATTGATAGATGAATGAATAAAAAGGATGTGATTATATACATATATATACAACAAAATATTATTCAGACATAACAGAGAATGAAATCTTGCCATTTGTAACAACATGGATGGACCTACAGGGTATTATGCTAAGTGAAATAAGTCAGACAGAGAAAGACAGTTACCTTATGATTTCACTTACATGTTGAGTCTAAAAGACAAAACAAACAAACAAAGCAAAACAGAAACAGACTCAGAGATACAGAAAACAAACGTAGTTGCCAGAGGGGAGAGGAGTTGGGGGTGAAATAGATGAAGGGGATTAAGAGGTACAAATTTCCAGTTATAAAATAAATAAGTCATGGGGGTGTAGTTTACAGCATAGGAAGTATAGTCAGTAATATTGCAATAACTTTGTATGGTGACAGATGATAACTAGACTTACCTCGGTGGTCATTTAAAAAATGTATATAAACATTGAGTCACTATGAGGTACACTTGAAACTATTACAATACTGTATGTCAACTGTACTTCAATTAAAGAAAAGAAGATGAATAGGCCAACTGAAAAACAGGCAAAGGACTTGAATAGACATTTCTCCAAAAAAGATATAGAAATGGCCAATAAACACATGCAAAGATGCTCAAAACCATTCGTCATTAGCAAAATGCAAATCAAAACCACAATGAGATACCACTTCATATCCACCAGTATGTCTATTATCAAAAAGAAGGACAATAACAAGTTTTGGCAAAGATGTGGAGAAATTGCAAAACTCATACATTGCTGGTAGGAATGTAAGACAGTGTAGTCACCTTGGAAAACAGGCTGAAAATTCCTCAAAAGTTTAAACTTGGAGTTATCATATAACCCAGCCATTCCACTCCTAGGTATTTACACAAGAAAATGAAAACATATGCCCACACAAAAACTTCTACATGAATGTTCACAGCAGTATTCTTCATAATAATCCCAAAGTAGAAACAAACCAAATGTCAATTAACTGATGAGTGGATAAAGAAAATGTGGTATATCCATACAATGGAATATTATTCCACTTTAAAGGAATGAAATACTGATACATTGCTCCAATATAAATATAACTTGAAAACATCATGTTAAATGAAAGAAGACAGGTAAAAAAGTCAATACATATGATTCTATTTACATGAAAGGTCCAGAATGGGCAAATCCATAGAGACAGGAAGTAGATTATAGTTGTCAGGGGCTGGGGGTAATGAGGAATAGAGAGTGACTGCCAATGGGTACGGAGCTTTTCTCTGGGGTAATGAAAATGTTCTGTAATTAGAAAGTGGTAATGGTTGCACATCCTTGGAATATACTAAAAACTATGGAATGAATTGTATGATATGTGAATTATATCACGATAGAGCTGTTTACTTTTTTAAAGATAAGCATGTGCTGTAATCTAAGTGTGTGAACTCTTATTTGAATTGTTATGAAGTAGATAAACTTTGTCAATGTGTGATTGTAAATTGCAAAGTTGTTTAGTGATAAAGGGACACAGGGTTTCTACTCTGATTAACTTGATATTCAGGGAAGACTGTGTCAGACTTCCTCGGGACTTTCTCTTACAGAGAACAGGATTCTGCCTCCCTACAGATTAAAGAGAGTAAGAAGCCCTACAGATTATTAAGTGACTTTGAAGTTGAAAATGGCACCCACGTACCAGGACTGCTATGTGCAGCCCTATGGGTTGTGCACTAGTCATACAGATGATGTTGTAGATGGTGCCCTCTGAAGGTGTGCTGGCAGCCCTGCTGTGTCCTTCAAGGAGTCTTGGACCCAGGCACACTTCAGTAAGAACATCACCACCATTAATTACCTGAAAGCATAATTTTAATTCTCACTCTGAATGTGAACTCTGCTTCATAGGAATCTCTCTCTAGTCTTCACAGTATATATTTAGAATTACTTCTCCCCAGCCCAGAGGAAAACTTAAGTGTAATCACAGGTGATGCTTCTGGAACCATAAAAGGACTCACTGTGAGTGCAGTAGTCAGCTGTACATCAAGGTCACTAGAATGAACTGTTGCCTTTATGCCTCAGGTCCTAAATGATTTTCCTGGAGTGTTCAAGTGCCACAGCTTTCCATGCACAGTTTTACTGTGACAGCCTCTTACTTTCAGACGAGAAGTGAGCTTAGAAAAAGTAAAGAAAAATATATTTTGCTTATTGCTGGAAGAAAAAAGGCAAAATTAGATATCCTATTCTAGATTCTAGATTTATTTATTGTATGGTGCTCTCAACGAGGCATTCAATATGATTCCATTCACTCTGGATTGCATTTAAGATTTTTCCCTTATATAAATACACCAAAACATAGAAGGGATCTATTGAGAACAGGTAGCTCCCCTTATATTCTTGTCATTAGTGAATATTTATGAATATCTGATAGCTCTTAACCTGTCAGCTGAGCCTTCTACAGATCTAAATAAGACTTTTTATTTTACATAGTTTCCTACAGCAGCACAACATTTCTGGAGCCGCTTCACTGGGAGGACTCTGTCAACAATCAGTATTTCACCGGCATTAACACGCAGTAGAAGACAATGAAGCATGACTCAATTAAACAGCAAAAAAAACAAAAAACAAAAAACTGTCTCCAGATAACATTAACCCAGTAGTTTTCAAAACCTATGTGGGGTTTCTGCTGCATGACTAGCATTAAGGTCAGTGCTTTGAAAACCTATGCCCAAACATCTAACAAACGCAAACACAAGAGGATTTAGAGGAAAGAGCAAAACTCTGTTTTGATTTATCTCCTTCTCATACTGTATCCAGATATTTTACAATTTATAGCATACAATATCAATTAGATCTCACTGCTGCAAAGACTAAGAACAAATTTTCTGTTTGAGATGTCAATGGAAATTTAATTTGCACAGAAGATACAGTTTGGGAGACCTGTTTGGGAGTCAGCTGGATCTAAAACAAACAAACAAAAAAGCCTTGTGCAGGGAGTGGTTCAGAGAAAAAATGAAAGCACCCAGGTATGAACTCACAGGACATCTGATACTTGGGTATGCCAATCGACACATTCCATAGCCAGAAAAGAGACATACTACAATTGCCAAGGTTCAAGAGAAAAGATGGCACTCGTCTGTGATATGTAAATGTCCATACTTATGTCTCACGTAACCAGGAGGGATGGATGTGTTCCTTACAGACCCAGAGGTTTTTTTGTTCGTTTTGCTTTTGTTGTACTTGAAATATTTAACACCTTAGGTTTAAGCCTTCAATATCTTAGGTTTCATTATATTGAACACAATCATTTCAGTTCAAGTTGCTCTCATTGAACTGCACCATTTTTAAAAACTATATGATTTCACCAAAGTGAAGATAAAATATATTCAAATATTACACAGCAAAATTTTTTGAAGATTTCACTGTTTGCGAAAATTATTAAAATTCTTTCACTTCAATGGTAACAAAAAGCATGGATAAATGACATATGTTGAACTCATGGGTAAACAGCAAAGAAAAATGCTCTGGCACATTTAAGATATGATTTATAAATTCTGAATCATTATTTTAAGCTATGATTAACATAAATTCTTTCAAGTTTGAATTTCTTTTGTAAGAAAGCTATAAAAATATGCCAACAAAAAGGGAACCAAATTAAAACAATAGACCTTTAAGATAAATTTACACATTTAAAGCATGATACCTTTTTAAAGTTGTAGACATTAAAATGCATACTGAAATCACAAGTTAATTTAAAAATCATCAAAAATGATGGCAATAGAATGTGACTAAATGTCCCAATTAGACAATCACTGTTTACTATATTCAGAAGCTAGGAATATAAAATGGAAACCTAAAAAAATAGGAATTTCAAGTTATGAAAGCAACTGATCAGGATAATTTAAAAGAAGAAATGCTTTTTCTGTTAGAAAATATTAAAAGATCAATGTATTGATCTTTCCAAAGAACACTAAAAGTTTACTGGTTGAGTTAGTTTTCCACAGCTGCTGCAAAAAATTACTACAAACTGTGGCTTAAAACAACACAAGTTTGTTCTCTTACCTTTCTGGACCCTTGAGAGGAGAACCTGTTTCTTGGTCTTTGTTAGCTTCTAGCAGCGCCTGTATCCTCAGCTCGTGGCCCCGTCCTCCACCTTCAAAGCGCATTGCCCGAATCTCTGCTTCCATTATCACATTGCCTTTCCCTCTCCATAGTCAAGTCAGCCTCTGCCTCCCACCCCTAATAGGACATCTGTGACTGCATTTAGGGCCCACCCAGATTATCCAGGATAATCTCCCCATCTCAAGATCCTGAACTTAATCACATTCGTAAAGTCCCTGTTGCCATATAAGGTAACAGACACAGGTTCCAGGGATTAGGATGGGGATATCTTTGGGTTCATTATTCAGTCTGCCACAACAGTCCAAAAAATACATTTTAAAATCCCCATCTCCATCCTAGGAGTTATACAAGTTAATGCTTTCTTGATCAGCTTTACTTAGCATATGTCATTATTTTCCATTGGGAAGTTACAGCTTGGTCAGGCTGGCTTACCATCAATATCTTTCAACTGAGGGTCTGTCCTAAGAGCATCCATTTGGTCTCTCAGCCCAAGCTAGAGACACTGGGCAACATAATAAAGAGGGTTGGTTCCTTTGAAAGGTAGGGACATACAGCATGATTCTTCCCATTACTAGTCATACAGATAGACGGATGTGTTTTATTTTGTTTTGTCTAATCACTGGATAAGTGATCTAGATTTCAAACTAAAACACACTTCTGAAAATTATTCCTTTGCTGTGCAAAAGCTTTTAAGTTTAATTATGTCCCGTTTGTTTATCTTTATTTTTATTTTCATTACTCTAGGAGGTGGGTCAAAAAAGATCTTGCTGTGGTTTATGTCAGAGTGTCTTTCCTATGTCTTCCTCTAAGAGTTTTATAGTGTCTGGCCTTACATTTAGGTCTTTAATCCATTTGGAGTTTATTTTCGTGTATGGTGTTATTTGTAGTGAGGTGGATGGACCTAGAGTCTGTCGTACAGAGTGAAGTAAGTCAGAAAGAGAAAAACAAATACCGTATGCTAACGCATATATATGGAATCTAAAAAAAAAAAAAATGGCACTGATGAACCTAGTGGCAGGGCAGGAATAAAGACATAGACACAGAGAATGGACTTGAGGACACAGTAGGTGGGGAGGGGGAAGCTGGAGCGAAGTGAGAGTAGCATCAACATATATACACTACCGAATGTAAAATAGCTAGTGGGAAGCAGCTGTGTAGCACAAGGAGATCAGCTCGGTGCTTTTCGAGGACCTAGAGGGGTGGGATAGGGAGGGAGGGAGGGAGGCTCAAGAGGCAGGGGATATGGGGACATATGTATGCATATGGCTGATTCACTTTTTTGTGCAACAGAAACTAACACAGTATTGTGAAGCAGTGATACTCCAATAAAGATCTATTAAAAAAAAAAACCTTATGTGTTACCTGGGAGGATTAGCTTAACACGAATTGGTGCTGCAAAGATGTAAGGTTTTAAAAGTTTATTTTCTTTCATTATTAAAATATATGTGTTCGGGCTTCCCTGGTGGCACAGTGGTTGAGAGTCTGCCTGCCAATGCAGGGGACACGGGTTCGAGCCCTGGTCTGGGAGGATCCCACGTGCCGCGGAGCAGCTGGGCCCGTGAGCCACAATTACTGAGCCTGCGCGTCTGGAGCCTGTGCTCCGCAACAAGAGAGGCCGTGATAGTGAGAGGCCCGCGCACCGCGATGAAGAGTGGCCCCCGCTTGCCACAACTAGAGAAAGCCCTCGCACAGAAACGAAGACCCAACACAGCCATAAATAAAATAAATTTAAAAAAAATATATATATATGTGTTCGTTGAAGAAAATGTGAAAGCTATAGATTGCAAAAATGAAGAAAATAAAAATCACCTGTAATATTGAAAAAAAAAATTATTCTTAACCAGTCAGAAAAATTTTTTTTAATTTGTCCTCTTTAAAAACTGCTAATTATTTCTGGAAGATAGGCCTAGTAAAGTGGAAATAATGTGGGCTTCGGAGTTATAGCTCTGGGCTTACTAATTACTAGGTTCTGTGTGATCTTAGGTAGTCAAATGCTTAACATTTTAGATGCTCAGTTATTCATCTATAAGATGGTGATG